>NW_017387307.1:28670-628670 GCF_001636725.1 Cordyceps fumosorosea ARSEF 2679 | reverse complement strand
TCCTGCTGAAAACCTCTTTTCAGCTACCCCTCAATACTTTTGAATCCCAGCACACCCGAATCGCCCATACTGCAAATTTCAACCATCGAGAAAGACGACCTTCGGCACTGTCATCTCCATGCTTTCTGCAGCGGGCCCCCGTTGACTGAACCGCCGCCCGATCCTTCAGGGGGGAGAGAGAGTCAGGGATCGATAGGTACCTAGCCAGCGGACCGCTTGGCCATCTCGACGAAAATGGCGAGCCTTTCACCCAGCGGTTCGCGAATCCCTGGTGCCGACCAAGACGACGTTTTACGAATCGACTTTGCATCGCCAGAGCACACCATGGCCGCGACTACCGCCAAAGCAGAGCTATCTGACGGCTCGACCCCGGACTTCCACGATGCAGCCCAAAACCACCAGAAGCTAGTTGATGAATCTGGCTTGCAAGAACATCCCGATGCCTCCCCAGATAACGAAGATGCCACCGGCGCCCTGGTAAACGGCACGGCCGGTAACCAGCGTGGCCCCAGCGGCGACGACCAGCCACATATCCAACGACCCCTCGGCCCGACAAGAACACCATCCAGCACATACAACCCGTCGACATCTCGAAGGCCACGACCGCCCCAGACAGAATCAACCTTCGATGGAACTGTCCGATCGTCCTCTGCAACGCGCCCGTGGCCGAGTGATAGTAGATTTCGCGCCCAGGAACGGGCCTACGTGCAAAAATTACGACAAGAATACGATGGCGAGTATTTCAATCAATACGACAATATCGGCAACGACTCAGACTCGGATGGCGAGACGCCGTCGTCTGAAAGCCCCTTTGATGATCGTCTCGAACAAGACACTATCATGTTCTACGGAAATGATAACGTGCTACCAACCGAAGACGAATTGAAGGACCCCGAGAGTCGAGAAAGGCTCGAGTGGCATGGTATGCTCGAAGCTGTCCTGACGGGCGATGTCGTGCGGCAAGAGAAGAAGAGGCTGATTGGCTCGTCCGATCAGGCTGTCGGAAAGACTGGTCACAAATCAGAACTCTGGATCGGTGTCCGCAGCAAGGTGTGCGGCCGACATCTTCCAGTGCAGAAGCGCGTCGTGGAGGAGGCGCGCGCCACTCTCGATCGAACACTGGACGACATTATCAACTTCAAAGTCAAGGGCGAGAGCGAGGCAGGCAAAAATCCCTACGAGCAGGTCTGCGACATTGTCACCTCGATCGAAAAGTGTGAAAGCCTGTATCCTTCCTGGGTTGCCCTCATTGCTGAGCATCCAACGGCGGCCTCGCCACACTTCAGTGAGGCCTACGGCGCAATCTTGTCTTGGTATAATACCAATGAAATGATCAACACTGAGCTGTCTATTCTCAAGAAGTGGGTTGGCAACGATGAGCTCGACTTCTCCCGCACCAAACAGCGGTCGCCAGCCGTGGACGGCATTGCACCCGACGAAGCTTCATTCCTGGACAGACTCATGAAAGAAGACGGACTGCAATCCTTGTTTGACGACACGATCCCGGAAAAGCCCAAAGGCATGCTGCCGCCCATCGGAATGGTCATCTCAAAGGCCAAGGAGACCTTCATCTGCAACTCTGAACCCTTTCAGAAACGACACCTGCCACCCTACTTGGATGAGCTCTTGACACTCATCAGCTTTCCATCTAGACTCATCGAAGAGATTACGCGAATGCGTCTTGCTTACGCTAGGAGAGTTAAGGAGACCGCCCAGCAGAATCCCTTGATGCAGGATCAGATGATTTCACAGTTCCAGCTGCTGCTCAAGGCAGCCATTCGAATCAAAGGAGATTACCTTACAATAGAAAAGCCCGAGCCAGGTTGGGATCTCCCTCCATGCATCGACGAATCCTTTGACCACGTGGTGCTGGAGGCGTTGAAGTACTACTTCAAGATGCTCAACTGGAAGCTCACCGGCAACAGGAACACGTTCAAGGAAGCTGAACTGTTGTTCCAGGAGTGGGAGTTTGCAAACGATATTGGCAGGCAGCTGCAGCGTGGCCATATCGAGGTTGCCGAGCAGTTTAGCTCGCTGACCCTGAAGGCCATCAGCCGTCTCAGCCAGACATTTGAGAGAGAGTTGCAAGCCAAATCAGGTGAATCGGCCGCCGAGATGACGAAGCGATACAAGGCTTGCCTGGACTCGGTCCGTGTGCGCCAGCGAATGCTGCAGCGTTTCTCGCGCATGCTCAGCGACAACTACGAGCACGCGTCAGACTATAGCATCTCGTACGCGCCTGAAAACATGTCCAAGTTCTTTGACCAACTGGCGGCTACGGGCCACTTCCGTTTGCAGACTGGCGTGTTTGAGAAGGATGGGATCTACATCATAGCATCCCCAGACTTGCACGAAAGGCTTGATGACATCCAGGCGATGATGGCGGTTACCAAGAAGGACACCTTTGAGGAGAAGTCGAGCGCCGGGTATATACTAGTGGTGCGGCCGGAGGAGCCTCTGAGTTGGTTTGGCGAGGTCATCAACGTGTCGCTCAGGAGCCAAGTTATTGACTTGAAGCGTGGGCAGCTTCGTCTCTGCGCCACCAGCTCGCAAGCCCTTCCCAATGCCAGAAAGGAATTCCTGGATGCGGTTGACATGCATGTTGATCTTTTACAAGAAGCGAGATCGAACATTCACAAGGTTAACCAAAAATTGACGGACATTCGGAAGGTCACATACAAGCTTTCCAACACGTTCATGGACAGCGTCGAAACGATTCGGAGACAGGCGCAAGGAACGGGAACAGACTGCAATGAGCTCATTCAGACCTGCTTTGTGTTTGCGACAGACTTTGGTCAGCGATCGTTGCTCTACATGGACAGCAACAGACGGCAGATGAATAATCTGAAGCTCACCAAGCTTGCCCTTGACTGGGTCAGCTTCATCTGCGACGACTGCGTTGCCTCGGACAGAAGGACGTTTCGCTGGGCAGTGCTTGCGCTGGAACTGGCCATGGGCATGACTCGTGGACGACACATGCTCGCGCTTGGCGAAAAGGAGTACTCGACGCTGCGAATCAAGGTGGCTGGGTGCATGTCGGTATTGATCTCCCACTTTGACATCATGGGCGCGCGATCCAACTTGGCGGCGCAGGCGGAGAGAGAAAGAGTCGAGGCGATGATGGGCCAGTTCAAGAAGCTGGACAGCAAGAAGATGCTTGACGACGAGGAAGCGGCGAGATGCATAGCGCTGCAGCGGATCGAGCTGCTCGACAAGGTTGACGAGGCTCGGCTGGAGAAGGAAGCCGAGCGGCGATCGCTAGGCCGTGTCCTGGAGGCGAATAACGAAGCCGACCGGTCGCTGGCCTACCTGTCGTCGTCGTCGATGAACATGACGATGCGCTGGCAGCAGGGTCACTTTGTTGGGGGTGGTACTTTTGGCAACGTCTATGCCGCCATGAACCTCGAGTCGGGCCAGCTGATGGCTGTCAAGGAGATTCGACTGCAGGATCCCAAGCAGATCCCGACGATTGCGGAGCAAATTCGGGACGAAATGGGCGTGCTGGAGGTGTTGGACCATCCCAACGTCGTGGCGTACCACGGCATCGAGGTGCATCGCGACCGTGTCTACATCTTCATGGAGTACTGCTCTGGCGGGTCCCTTGCCAACCTGCTTGAGCATGGACGAATCGAGGACGAGCAGGTCATCACTGTGTATGCGTTGCAGTTGCTCGAGGGCCTCGTGTATCTGCATGAAAGCTGCATCACCCATCGTGATATTAAGCCAGAGAGTACGTGTTTCCCAGAACCATTCCGACGAGTAGCATTGACTAATTCCGGTGACAGATATCTTGCTTGATCATAATGGCATCATCAAGTATGTTGACTTTGGTGCTGCCAAGGTGATTGCCAGACAAGGCCGAACGCTGGCGCAGGACCTGCACGCGACGAAGCCGAACAAGTCGATGACGGGCACGCCCATGTACATGTCGCCGGAGGTGATCAAGGGAGAGCTCTCGGAGAACTCCGGCAAGGCCGGGGCGGTGGACATCTGGTCTCTGGGGTGTGTCATTCTGGAGATGACGACGGGCCGGCGACCGTGGTCCAATTTGGACAACGAGTGGTCCATCATGTACAACATTGGACAGGGCAACGCGCCGGCGCTCCCGACGACGGAGTTTCTGAGTCCGCAGGGCCTCGACTTTTTGAAGAAGTGCTTCATCCGCGACCCGAGCAAGCGGTGGACGGCTGTCGAGCTGCTCCAGCATGAGTGGATCATGGCCATCCGCAGCCAGGTGGTGGAGTCGCCGACGCCGAGCGAGATGAGCTCGTCGGCCGCGACGACGCCGTACTCGATGTATCAGTGATGGAGGTGTGAGGGGGATGGATGGTGGACACACGGAGGGGAGAGGCATATGAGGTGGTGGAGCTGACACGGGCTCGAATTCGAATATTGTCGGTGGCCAGGAAAAGCATGCTGCGATACCATGTAACGAATTTCTTATATATATAATTACAACCATGATGAATGAAGCTTGTTTCCTTGAAGTGGTAGCAGGTAGACCTCGGAATGCTGCTTGATACGCGCCTGCATGATGGACAATGCTGCATACGGCAATGCAGAAATATGACTTGTGACCAAACTGCCTGCATCATACGAGAAATGTGCAATTCAAAGCAGCCGCTGACCGTACCGCTCGCTGGCGTGTGGCGGCCCGATTTCGATGTGCCGTGGTCGGACGGAGGTCACCGAAGCGGGGAAGCCGCGCTGTCTCTTCGCACCCCGCCCATTCGGAAAACTTGGCGACGGCCCGTTTGATGATCTTTTTTCCATCCCATCTCCTCTCATCATCGATCATTGAATCTTGACCAGGCTTCTCTCTCTCTCTTTCTCTCTCTCTCTCTCTCTCTCTCTCTCTTTCTCTCTCCGTCACACACACACACACACACACACACACACACACACGACGTCAGAATGCCCCAGCAGCCACCGCCCATCCTCGACGGCAAGGACGACGCCGTCATCGCCGCCACCTGCGCCGCGCACCGCCTCTCGCGCGCCGACTTTGACGCCCTCCGCGCCGGCGCCCTCGCCGCCAAGGCCGCCGCCTACTGCCCGTACAGCAAGTTTCGCGTCGGCGCCGCCCTCCTGCCCGCCGCCGGGGAGGGGGCCCCGGGCGTCGTCAAGGGGTGCAACGTGGAGAACGCGAGCTACCCGGTGGGCATGTGCGCGGAGCGCGTCGGGCTGGGCGCGGCGGCGGCGAGGGGCGTCAGGAGCTTCGCCGGGTTGGCGGTGGCGACGGACATTTCGCCGCCGGCGAGCCCGTGCGGCATGTGCAGGCAGGCGTGGGTTTTGCTTCTCCCGGCTGCCAAAAGGGGGGGGGGGAAGAAGGGGCTAACGTGAGAGCATCGGCAGGATCCGCGAGTTTTGTCTGGGTGACATGCCCATCATCATGTTTGACAAGAACGAGGACTTTGTCGTCATGACGGTGGAAGAGGTATGGCTTGGCCGTGGCCGTGGCCGTGGCCGTGGGGAGAGAGTCGTGTACTTGGTCCCGTGTGCTGACACTCCGGTTTGCAGATACTGCCAATGTCCTTTGGCCCGGACCAGCTGCCGCCGCCCGGGGCTCCCGGCACATGAGCCGTTGCCGTGCATGTTCCACGAGTGGCTTTGAGAGGTTTGCATATCCTGGCGAGGTGTTGTGGAGTATCAATGATTGATGTGGCTTGGACGAAAGTTGCGAGGAAATTAGTGTGTATGTATTAAAGGGATCCCGTATAGTCAAGTTGGGACACCGGTCCATTTCCCCCGATCCCCGAAATTGCAAAAAAATCTGTGTATCCTCGGTCAACTCAGTGCATCACCGGCAGAGTTCGCATCCCAAGGCGCCGATTCCCAATCCTAGCCACCCGCCTACGCCGTCTGCACCGCCGGCGGCTCGTCGAACCAGCTCCACGTCTCACCCCGCCGGACACTCCGGGCCCGCCTCCTCCGGCCCCGGTGTAGGCGGCGGCGTGACCTTGGCCTCCGGGACGACAAACACCGTCACCACGCTCGTCGTGGTAGACGTGACCACCGTCACTTCCTCCGCGTGCTTGTCCTTGCCGTCCGGCGCGGCGACCCACGTCGTGCCGTCCGGGCAAGGCTCCGGCGTGGGTGGAGGAGCCGGCGCGACGCACACGGTCACGTCGACGGTGACGGTCTTGACGAAGCGCGCCGGCGCGGGTACGGCAGGGCAGGCGAGGTCGCCGGCGCGTTCCTGGTGCGCGGGGGGGGAGATGCCTGGCGCCGCGTGGGCGGTGGTGGCTAGGATCCCGGCGGCGACGGTCGCGATGAGATGTAGGCGGCGCATTGTAACTTGGGAGGTTGTGATGCCGGGGTGGTAGATGAGAAGGTTGGCGGGAAGAGGAAGGGAGCGGAATGTATAACGTGGCCGAGAAATCGCAATGGGCGACAACTTGTTACTGCTTCTCGACTTGAGCGGTTGGTTGTGGTGGATGCGGATCGAGACAGCACAACAGAAAGAGTGACAATGATGCTTATTTGAACTGCTTATGGATCTCTTTGATATTTTGCGTGTGAAGATATACTAAACGATAGCCACAACGCACCCGGGCGGGCGATGGTTCTTTCTAAGTCTCTTTATGCTTTGCCAGTGAGACCTGGATTTTCTGCTTCAATAGCAAGGGCGGATGAGATATTGAAGAGGGCGCCAGCACTAGTAACCGATGTAATTATTTCTACACGACCGAGGGGCTAAGGGCGATGAAGGGGTCATGTCGTTGAGACATGGCCTCCTCATTGGGGAAGTAGTCGCACTACAGACCAACGCAAGGGGGCAAGTGAGTCGAAAGTGGACAACACGAGGAATTCTCCGCAAGCAAGGGCGGCCGCGCGGAGTCGCATCTTGCTAATACATATTAAGCTCGTATGGATGCATTCAGAGACTGTATTCAATGGGCTACCTACTCGAGTTGGCAGGGTTGGCAGATGGGGCTTGGTACAAACTTGCGCCTTGCGAACCGGGCTTTGCACTAGGCTAGCATAGCACAACTCGAGGGCCATGAGAAAAAGGGTATCAAATCAATAAATCAATCATTCGAGGGGAGTGGACTGCTCCAACCAACGTCCCGCGTAAACAGAAAATCAATTCGCCATCAAAGCAAGACGAAAAATGCGACATGAAAAACAAATCGACCCGCTCGGCTAATGGTCAAGAAACGCACCCTCCTTGTGCGCCAGTAAAGCGTGGAAAAGCACCAAGCATGCTGAGAAAAGTAAAACCCAAGTGATTCGTAACAGTGTCAATCTTCCCAAATAGTTTCAAGGTCCAAGTCGCCTCGTCGTTCGGCGCCACATACACTCCATCGCTTGCGCTTTTCGCGCGGCCCAAATGTAGAAAGGGTACGGCCGCGACTCGGTGTGTCGAGGCTGCTGCGCCCCTTGGAGTCAGACGACGAGTCGCTGCCTTCTGCTGCTTCATTGGCGGCCGCCTGCAGCTGCGCTTGCCGCTCGGCCTCGAGGGCTGCCTCTTCGGCGTCTGGTGTGTCGGGAATGGTTTCCAGGCTGGATATACTGGGGCTTCGGGACCTGGTAGAGGTCGGCGTAGAGGGGATAGAGGAAAAACTCCCGCCATAGCTGTCATAGGCCCTGTATAAAGGTGAGGAGGCGGTGGAGGAAGGCGTGGTCGGTAAAGGCGTGTAGGAGCTGGAAGCGGAAGGTGGCATGTTTTGGAATGGTGACGGAGTTCGGCGGTAGCGCGTAGAGGAACCGGAGGAAGACCTCATACTAGGCGAGACGCTTCGTTCAGAAGATGTCCTTTCGGGGTCCAGAACTGTCGTTCTCACGGGAGACATGGGCGGGAAAGCTTCGTCGGCGGGTTTGCGGGGCGTTCGCAGGCGGCTGGGCTCAGAGGGACTAGCGGGACGCAGCTGAGGGGAGAGGAGGATGTGACCAGAGCCATTGACTCCAGGTAATGATCGAGTGCGGGACATGGAGGGCGCTGATGTTATGTTGGTGGCAGACAAGGAGCGAGTATGGGAGATGGAGAGCGGAGAGGCGGTGCGCGGGCGAAATGGTATGGCGGTAGGTGAGGGCGTCCAGGAATTTGAAGAGGAGGAGGATGAGGACGAATATGCGGAGGAGTAGGCGGAGGAGAAGCTGGAGGAGAAGCCGGAGGAGTGGCTGGCGGGGATAGGATCCGTGCTGCGTCGTGTGGCTGCAGGCTTCTTTATGATGTTGAGGTCGGAAGAAGAGGAGTCATAGTGGGAGGCTCCGAGGTGCAAGGTCGGCAGTGGTGAGGGACGAAACTCCTCCATACGCTCCGTCTCGGGGACAGGCTCCATGGTCGGCGAGAGGAAGGGCTGCCAGCGGTAAGAGCCGTGTACGTGGTGGCGAAGGTCAGTGGTGGCCGGCTGGGTTGTGTTGAAGCGGAAGAGAAACTCGGGGTGCAACAGAGGCCGCGCAGGCAGGCACAAGCCTGGCACAGCAGGTGAGAGAGTCGGGGGTGTGGGACAGAAGCTGGACGGGAAGCTGGAGCCTGGGTTGGTGACAGGCGGGCGGCCTGAGACGGAGGAGGAGACGGGCGGACGGCGGCGGGTGTGACAGCCAAGCAAGGGTGGTGACAGCAGTGGCCAGACGGAGAGAGGCGAAAGGCACGCGCGGCGTTGGTGTCGCAGAGCAAACGAACACGCCGAACGTAGAGCTTGTGAGTAGGGCAAGGTAGCGTGCGGTGAGGCGAGACAAGCGACACTTGGTACAAACACGGGTTAAGCCGTTGGCTGGCAAGCGTCTGTTCTGTTCTGTTCCGGCTCGCTGTATGCCTGTATGTCAGCCAGAAGATTAGCGCCCCCTCTTTTTGGTGTGTCGTGGCTCGGCGTCGTTTGATGTTTGGGGAGGGCCCGAGGCCACGGCGGAAGACGGTTGGCGGCGAGAGGGGAAGCGGGATTTAGTCTTGTCGGGAGAGGGAGGAAGAAGGAGAAGGAAGAGGAGGAGGAGGAGAGCAAAAAAAAAAGAGGTTGAGGCCGCAGGGGACCTGCAGAGCCTGGAGGGAAACCGATGAGTTTGTGTGCGTGTTTGCAGGAGGAAAGCAAAGGGCCGGTAGGAGCGGGCGAGGCGAGTCAAGTTGTGGAGGGTACAAAGAAGCCTGAGATATAACCGTCTTGGCTAAGGTACCTCCTCTTCTATTGGGTTGGTAAGCCATCAGTGAATCAGTAAAATGTGGTGAGCAGATGCAGTGGCGAGCCACCAAACGAGCCCCCAAGACCCTCTAGAACGCCTCAAAAACCCACTGTAGGCAACCCCCAGGTTTTTTTAGCGGCATGCCACCTACTACCTATGTACATCCATATGTATGTACATACCTATGTAATGTAGGTACATACGTACATATGCACGTACCTATGTAGGTATTCTCGCTGCAGGGCTCCAGTGGCTTGGGGTGGATTACAGTGGATGCTACTGGACCCTTTGCCTTCGACTTGCCTTACTCAGTGCCAACATTCATCAACATTCCTGTCAGCCGCCGATGCAACACAAGCTGCCCGGACAGCCCGAGTAAACAATAACAAACTGCCTCACCGTTATTATAGATGAATGAGATTGGGGTTTCATTTCCCTCGTAGGTTTGCGTACTGGGAAAATGTGTCGTTGACATTTTTCTCGGCAGTTGCAAGAAAGGTAAGTAGGGATTTAGTAGACGCCTAACCTCTGCACTGCAATTGCCTTTTCATCTGGCTCGACGGTTGAACACCCCCTCCAAACTACCCTACCCAGAGTCAGAGTCAAAGTGCAACGAGCTTGATTGCTCAGTGGCGCACCATTGCTGCGCTGGCGCACACACCAGGAACCGGGGAAAGAAGCCCTTGCATGCACTGCTGTCCTATCAATCCCGCAGCTGGGTGCAGCAAGGCCCCAGGCGCTGTCGCACCTGGCACACTCAAGTGACCAACTGACCAGTGACGGTGAGGCCAGCTGGTCACCGCAGGCCCATGTGCAGACCCGACTGGTATCTGGCAAACAATAATGGGGAAATAATATCGCACATCTCATGCACGTAGGGAAGAGTTGTCTAACTGCTCCGTACCAGATGCCCAGACTTTGCCTTGGCTTTCGTTTCTTGGCTTTTCTGGCTGATTCATACACGGCCTTGGCTTACTCGCAATCGGTCTTCACCGCCGCCACTGTTACTGTTTGGAGCGGCGACGAAAGTCCCTAATAAAGTACCCAAGGTGCAGAGAGGGCACCTACCACTATCGGGATAGCCAAATACTTGGGCCGTCACACCATTATTCGGTTTTCAAGGAGATACCAGTCGAAAACCAAGCGCATTCATTTACCAATTTATTTGGTATTTTCCTGGCATAATTTCATCCGAACAGGAAGCACCATCTGGATTACGTAGCGGCTTCCCCAGAATGGCTTGGCACCTGTATTTAGTTGAGTACCTAGGCTTGAATTTCTGCAAGTCATCACCGGCCCACCTTGGTTCTGTTTTGCTGCGCCATGACCGATGTGGGCGGAGAACAGGCTCTTGATCAGTGGCTGTAATTATTGGTCTTCTTTGCAATTCACATCATCTCAAAGACCCTAAAAGTTTTCCAAAGCACGCTCCCTCGCCCCTGCTACTCTTATGCTTCCGGGCTGTCTTGTTTCCTCTACTTCTCTTCATCTTCCCAACGTGACTTTTGTTTGCCCTCTGCCTGCACATCACCATTCCTTGCGTCCAACCACATACAAATTGCATATAAAGAGACCTCCGCTTCACTGCCTGCCTACTGAATTTTACACTGTGAACATTACCCGCCCGGCACCCGCGGCCGACGGCCGGGTTCGGCCCCACCTTACCCAATCTCCACTTCGCCCACCGTTTCCGACTCGTGGCCCGCTTCAACTCTTTCCAGATCGCAAACTGCCATCATCGCAAGTCGCTCGATTCGATCCCCTCAAGCTCCCTTTCCATCCCGCGCTGACCAAGCCAGCGCTCTAGAACCGAGCCGCCCCCGCGCCTGAAGCGATGGGCTCCCGGGGTCGGCACGAGCTGCTCGCCCGAGGGTTCGCCATCGAGCTGCTGGTTGTGGGGACAGGCTGTCTATTTGGCCGGCTATGACACTGAGCATTAGAGCGTGACTAGATGCATGAGCGACATCAGTCTTCTCTCGAGATTCTAATTATTCATTTTGTGTCTTTGATTGTCTCCTAAAATCTAGCAAGCTCGGAACTGATGCGAATGGACCCCCGTTTCTGTGACAGCTGCCGGGCGGCAGCCAACAAACACTCAGCCAACCCAAGCGAGCCCGAATGACAGTTGGACAGAATATAGTGACGGCATAGCCATCCCTTTTTGATTTCCAGCTTTCTTGTTGCAACTAAGGCCAGGAGCCTCCAGTGTGACGCCCCTGGCGTTCGCTCAGTAGTAGACGATTTGCGGTTTGCGCAAGACGGTAGACAAGTGGTGATTCTCACCATCGGCATTGCCATACTTTTCTAGCGCAGGACTCTTGACCAAGTACCTGTTTCTTGACTCTTCCTCTGTCGAATCCTCACATGCAATTTCGGAATTCGTCCATTGCCTGTACGTCGACCCGTGATGCGGCCAGTCGGGCACGAGAAGTGCCTTGGACGAGAGGAAGAGCCTCGTGAGGTCCGTCGCCAGGCGTACCACGTTGTCCAGGTTCGCCTTTAACTGACCGCGGCACTTTTGCTGCTCTTTTGACAAAACCATGGAGAGGAGGGTGTCCGCGAACTCATGCACGACCTGTGCCAGGACCTCTTCATTGGGTTGGACAGCGGCGAGATGGTGCGCCTGTGAGAGCCACTTTGCACACTTGGCTCTGCTCTCGGTATCTTCCCTATTTTCTATTACGACTCGTGTTAGAGCCAATGATTCATGTACCGAATGAATCGGTGTAACGAGATATACAGGGGTTGGAGCGTACCTATCAGCGTCCGTCTAACCCTTTGGACTTCTTGGACGATGCCTCCCTTCCATGGACTGCCACGGCCAAGAAAGAAATCCGTGTAGACAAAATTCCACATGAATGACTTGAGAAATGTCCTTTTCATATTTTCGTATGTTTTCTGGGATATGCCTTCTGAAGATGTTATGGGCAGTCGAGTTCTCAAAACTGCTAGCACCTTTGTCGGCTTGGGGAAGAGGTACGCTGAGAGTTCGATGGCAATGCTGTTGATGTTGAAATCCAACAGGACCCATTGCCTTTCGATAATATCATCTGTAACCTTGCCAACATCTTCTAGTCGACGCGCTGTCATCTTTTCCGTTTCTTTTCTGTGGTTTCGCTTAATTTCGGCAACCTGCCTTTCGACAGCTGCAACTCGTTGCTCGACCGTCTTGCTCTTGCGAGAGTTGGAGCGAGATGGACTGCCAGGCTTGACCTCACTGCCAATTTTGACAACAACCGTTCGCCTCTTAGGCTTCCCGTCCATGTCAGGCTCGGGGTTTTGTGGTGTGGCGACAGCCGACAAGAAGTTCGAGTCTTGATCCTCTGTCTTGACGCGCTGCGTTGGCGACTGGCCGCGCTGCGTCAACGAGTCTTGATGCTCATTGTCGATCGGACTTCCGGGGTGCTTGTCTGCCTTTATTCCTATGCCCGGCTCGGGGATAGATGGTGCAGCGACGGTCAATGGGGGCGCCTGCGACGCTTGGCTCTCGGTTCTGATGCGCTTCGCCGGTTTGGCACGCTTCGTTGACGGGTCTTGATACTCATCGTCGTCGATTAGGGCTCTTGTGCGCTTCTCTGACTCATTAGAGGAGTCCTTGTATGGAGATGTGTCTCTCGCGGTTGCACGCGAGGAGAGTCGGCGATGCATGGTTTTGCAGCAAGGTAGCACAATTCTAATAGTCAAGTTTGTGCTTTTAGACATAAACGGAGCTGCAGGTATGGTAGAGGGAAGAGAGACGGCTACGTGTAAGAAAAGAAAAGGGCGCATGCAGTTCTGCGCTCCGCGTTTGCAGAGGCTACAGCTGGCCCGTGGGCTGTACAGCCATCACTATGGGCTTCACATGTGAGCTTGATAAGTGAGGGCCAACTGAACAAAATCTGGATTTATAGTTTGACTTAGCTACTCGCTTAGTTACTGAATTGTTATCGGCGCTGCAGTTTTACTCTCACCTGACCTTCTCTTGTCATCTTCTCTTGCCACCTCCTCTTGTCACTTTCTCCAGTCACCTTCTCCAGTCACCTTCTCCAGTCACCTTCTCTTCCCACCTCTTCTCTCGCACCTCATCTTATCGCATCCTCTCCTAACATCTTTTCGTCTCTTTTGGCATGCTCGCCTTCTCTTCTGCTCCCCCCTTCACTCTTCCTCCTTCGACTCTCCGCTTTCCCCTTGCCGTCTAATTAGATTTTGCCCCCATCTATCAACAGCGCTACGTCCTTATTCAGACACTATATGACAAAGCACCGAAATCATGGTCAATACACTGGTTGTTGGCATCGACTTTGGAACGACGTGAGTAACACGGCGACCCAAATGAGAAGGTGCTGGACTAACCCGGGTTTCAACAACAGCTTCAGCGGCGCAGCCTAGGCCATCAGTAGCAAGCCCAATGAAATCAGGATCATGACCTTATGGGACTCCAAGTATCACAGCTGTTCAGACCGCGGAAAATGCCCGACGCAGCTGGGAATTCTCGCGGGCGATCGGCAGCAGAGCGAGTGGGGATACAATATCCCGTTTGATCGGAAACACGTTATGCGGTGGTTCAAGTTGATGCTGCTCAACCCGGAAGATCTTCCCAGGGACGCCGCCGAGTCCAAGTACATGAAGGAGGCTGCGTCATGCCTGGAAAAGCGAGGCAAGTCTGCGGAAGACGCCGTCGCTGACTTTCTACGCCTGCTATGGCAGCATTGCCTGAACGCAATGTATCGCGACCGTGGCCGCGAGGAGATTGACCAGTACAAGACCACTATTGTCATTACTGTGCCTGCTATCTGGCCCAACTACGCCCAGGCCAAGATGACAAGGGCTGCTGAGCGTGCTGGTATGCTCAGTGAAAGAGGCCGAGGCATGGCGAGGGGAAAGCCGGACTTGCGCTTCGTGTCGGAGCCGGAGGCTGCTGCTTTGGCAGTCTTGGCCGACTTTCATCCCAAGCCTAATATCAAGGTGTGTCTTTGCTCTGTCCATACTAAGAAAAGAAGGCAATCTAACATGATCGTCACAAAAGGATGACACGATTGTTGTCTGCGACGCCGGTGGAGGAACCACCGTGAGTTTTGCGGGTTGCACCCATCCACGTCGGCACTGACAATGTTGCAGGACCTTATCAGTTACCAAGTGAGCAAGCCGATCAAGTTTGAGCTTCGAGAGACTGTTTCGGGCGAAGGTTGGTTGGTTGCTACCGCAATTAGGCATATCAAGAGCACACTAACGCGGCCACGTAGGAGAACTGGTGAGTGGTGTAATGGTTGATGACGAGTTTGAAGAGTTCATCAGTTCCACAATCGGGCACACGGCGTGGAACAAGCTGGATGTCGGCGACATAGCCAAGTTTATGAAAGAAGACTGGGAGCTCTGCGTCAAGGAACAATTTACCGGTGCCGAAAGCAAGTTCTGGATCGAGGTGCCCGATGGCTACCTGGTTTCCAGTACCAACAAGAAGAGAAAACGGACGACGACAACTGTTCCCATCACAAGGTAAGCATCTTACCTGCCTTTCAAGCTTTCCGAGACTCACGCGTCTCTATAGAAAGGATCTCCTACCCGTGTTTGACGGCGTGGTTGACAAGATCTGCGCACTCGTGCAGCGCCAAGTGGATGGCATCAAGAAGAAGGACTTACCTGATCCGAAGGTAGTGAATTGTTCGACAGGACCTCATTTTTGACTCAGAAGAATTAATTGTTTAAACTAGTTCATTATTCTTGTCGGGGGATTTGGGTGCTGCCGATATCTGTTCAACAGACTGGACGCAGCCCATCCTGACTGCACAGTCTTGAACCCGCCCGTGCGCGACTCGTAAGTAACGCTCGAAGTTTCTGTTCTCTGCCATTTTAGTTGTCTATTGTACCTTCTTCATCGCGACTAATACAACCCCTTGTGATACAGGTGGACCGCAGTATGTCGCGGCGCCGTCCGGTGCGGGCTGAATCGTCTGGGAACCAAGCGGAGCCACGAAGTTACCGTCGAGGAGCGCATCTCTCGCGTAGGCTACGGATTTCACTTTCGCATTCCGTTCAACGAAAAATATCATGACCCTCGCGACAAGATCTACGAAGAATTCGAGGAGCAGTACATGGCCGACAGCCAGATGGACTGGTTCTTGAAGCCGGTATGATTACATACAACCTGACACCACTAGCATAAGAGCTAACAAGTGAGAATCAGGGACAAGTGCTTCCAAGCAAATCAGCATCGAACCATAGGTACTACGAACTGCTCTCGGCTGACAACCCAGCCAGCCTCGAGGAGGACCTATTCTACTGCTGCTCCGACGAGCTGCCCATGCGTCGGACAGACGACGTCAAGCAGCTTTGCACCATCAAATGGGAGAACTCTGTCGATCTACGCGGTTTGGAGAAGCTACACAACAGCAAGGGCGAGACCTTCTATAAAGTTCACTACACGATTCGGGTCACCATCGAGGGACCAAACCTGCACATTGACGTGCTCCGCGGTTCCCAGAAAATGGCCGAGAGGAATGTTTTTATCGACTACAAGTGATTTTCGCTTTTGCAGCTGGGCAGATGGCCATTTTTACATTATTTTTTTGCTACTTGATCTACTCTCATGACCACTTGGCGAGCCGATGATTTGATGACTACCTGCGGAAGGGTTTTACGACAGTTACGAATGGGACTTTGGAACAGGATGGTTTGCTTAAGCTTTACAAATATAGGAGAGTTTTCAAGAAATTACCGAGCTATATTCTCATTATTTCTTCAATAAACAACATTGCTTCCACTGTTCAGAGTAGTTTAGGTCCTATCAAGTGGTTGCACGTAGTTACACATGGCTGAGGTGAAGCTCAGAGTTTCATCACGGCTTCTCCTCCGCGAAAGAAGTTAAATTCACGTGTATGGGTCATTTAGTACTTCAGAGCTACACTAGACCAGGCTAGAACATTTTCTCTTATTTCATTTCCATTTATTATTACTGCTGGTGCAAGCTGTCAAGTTTTCCTCATTCATTTAACCGCCGCCCCACATTTATTTCTAGAATCGACATCTCTATTAAACTACATTTGTCTATTGAACCACCTCCCACATCTTGTTTCTCAACCAACGCTTCTCACACAACAACCAATATACCCTCCATTGGCCATGGTGCCGCCCGAAGATGCACCCGGCGCGACGCCACCTCACAAGCGGCGGCGAATGCGCGACGGACAATCACCAAACGGGCGTCGCCCGCCCGACGCGTCGTCAAGACGAGGGGCACCATCAGATCGCCGAGGCAGCGACGACTACTACTCCAAGCCAAGACACGACGACGACTCCTCTTCGCGATCGCCGAACGGACGTAGACGACGCCGCGCCGCCTCAGCATCCAGCAGCTCCGGCGCCAGCACCCGCTCCGAGTCACCGCCACCAGCCCGACGACGTTCCGCGCCGCGCCGACGCTCCTCCGACTCTCCACGCTCCCATTCGCGCTCGCGCTCGCCGGCATCCACCTCGTCCGCGCGCACGCGCACTGAATCCCCGTCTCCCAAGCCGACCATGGCCCCGCACCAACCTACACCGCCGCCGCACGACGACGAAGCCGCCGCGCCGCCGCCGCCGCCGAGGAGACCCAACTACAAGCCGCGGCTGGCCCTGCACGGCCACACCAAGCCCGTGTCGCAGGCACGCATCTCGCCCGACGGGCGGTTCATCGCCTCGGCCTCGGCAGACGCCACCGTCAAGGTGTGGGACGCCGCTACGGGAGCGCACCTGGACACGCTGGTCGGCCACATGGCGGGCGTCAGCTGCGTCGCCTGGGCGCCGGACAGCAACACCCTGGCGAGCGGCTCCGACGACAAGGCGATCCGGCTGTGGGACCGCGTCACGGGGCGGCCCAAGTCGACGGCGCGCAAGTCGCTGGGAGGCGGCGGCGGCGGCGGTGGCGGTGGCGCGGACATGCCGCCGCTGCGAGGGCATCACAACTACGTGCACTGCCTGGCGTTCTCACCAAAGGGCAACATTATCGCGAGCGGCTCCTACGACGAGGCCGTCTTCCTGTGGGATGTGCGCGCGGGGCGGCTGATGCGCAGCCTGCCGGCGCACAGCGACCCGGTGAGCGGCATTGATTTCTCGCCCGACGGGACGCTGGTGGCCAGCTGTTCCACGGACGGGTTGATGTGAGTTGTCCCCTTGTACTCCTCCTCTCTCTCCCTTGCGGGAAGAACTACCGAGAACTAACCTTTGACCTTCCTCCCAGCCGCATATGGGACTCGGGCACCGGCCAGTGCCTGCGGACGCTCGTGCACGAGGACAACCCGGCCGTCGCCAACGTGTGCTTCTCGCCCAACGGCCGCTTCGTGCTCGCCTTCAACCTGGACAACTGCCTGCGGCTGTGGGACTACGCGGCCGGCCGCGTCAAGAAGACGTACCAGGGCCACGCCAACGAGCGCTTCGCCGTGGGCGGGTGCTTCGGCGCGGTGGGCGGCGCGCCGTTCGTCGCGTCGGCGAGCGAGGACGGCGGTGTCGTGCTCTGGGACGTGGTAGACAAGCGCGTGCTGCAGCGCGTGAGGGGACACCGCGAGGGCGTCTGCTTCTGGGTTGACGTGCACGGCGAGACCATGGTCAGCGCGGGGCAGGACCACACCGTGAGGATCTACCGTCACGTCGATGAGGAGGAGGAGGGGGAGGGTGAACCGGCCGGTGAGGTGGAGGCCGCGGCGCTGGTCAACGGCGTCGCCAACGGAACGGGAGGACTGCCGGCGAACGGGGCCGACTTTACCGAGAATCTGCCCATTAGGCAAGAGTACACCGAGATGGAGCCTTGACAACGTTATGAATTCCATCACCCTTGCCGTGCTGTTTTACTCGTTTCTTTTCACTGGGTGTACATTGCGAGGCGCTTGACTTGTTGGTTTTGGGTTTATACGTCGCTGCGTCAGCATTAGTTATTTTATCGGCATGGTAGCCGTGATGAAAAGCACGTCGAAAGATGAAGCGGCGTTGATTGCTTATGCACCCGGAGTCTTGGCTGAATTTCGAGATTTTTTTCATTTTCCTCTGCGCAAGTGACTTGAAACTTGATGACGGTGAAACTAGAGCAGTGAAATATGCGATGGGATGGCTAACAAGCGTAGGGTGATGCAGTGCTCAGGGAGGCGAAGCACAGGGGGGGCGGAAATGCTCGGGAATGGGCGGCAAGTAGGATTTGTCCTATGCTTATGCGTATGCGGCATATTCTGGTGGTCACGTACGAAACGGTCATGCTTATCGCTTCTTGCGGGAGGCCTGTCTGCGGATGCGCATCGGATGAGCCACGGCAGAGGGTACAAAACGGGACTATTCAAGGCAATTCCTTCTGCCCAAGCTATGTTGGATGTCCTCGTGAGGCTCGTCACTCCGCTTCACACAAGATGCTTTGGCCGTGGGCAACCTCTCGGGAGTGATGATGCCAGTAATCCGTGTCAAACCACTTTGCTCCTTTCCGGGAACACGCCTGTCGCATCCTCGTGCGCCTTGAATGCTCTCAGTATGAGCGGCTGAGATTCAGGCTGTGGGAAACCAAAGAGATTCTGGTTGGCCAGTTCTGCCTTGCGTTGCGTCATTTGACCCTGGGACAGCTCGGGCTGAAGGCGACAAAGCGTGTCCAGTACGACATCTCCCAAGAGGTCTAACCGACGATGAATCTTTTCTGAAGCGGAGTGAGTTATTGCTTCCACAAGAAGCACAGTCAACCGACCACTTGGTGAATGAGCCCGTCAACCGCCAGGAGACTAAATGAATCAACCTGCAGGTCAAAGAAGCCAACAAAGCAGCCAATCAACCAGCTGGTAGAGTAAGTTGGTAACATGGTGTACTGTAACTTTAAAACTCAAAGAATCTAACAGAATTACACGCAAGCTGTATCCCCCGAGCTGTGTGGCCGGGCTGGTGACCCTGGACAATGAAGTCAAGCCATACCTGTACAATCCCCCAATAATATCTAGTTGACCAGATTCACTTGTAACTTTCTCGAAGCATCTTTACTTATTGAACCTTGTCCTCTTTCCGTTAGCTTTCTGTGTGGGCTTTCAAGTGAATTTGGTGTATTCGTATATGGTGTGTGTGAGTAGGTTGGCTCGGGATTGAAGGTATCACTGTCCCGCCCAATGGTTTCCCGCTAGCATTTGCACTACGTATATACGGCGGTAGAATCACGACAAAAGGAAGTCGTGATTTCATACACTTTGTGCCACTCATTGGGAGTTGCTGTTACTCACCGGGTTATCTGGTTCTGGTACAGTCACTGACCATTCTTATATATAAAGGGCACATGCCCAATCTCTACGACCCGAGTGGGCAAGACTCCTTTTTTACTACCATAAAACAAGCAAACAAGATCTTGAAGCTATCAACTCCATATCTCTCTGCCTCTCCATTACTCAGAGCACAGCGTGGTTCGTATTCTGAGTCCGTGAATCTTGTGGCAAGAAGTGACCTACTAACCATGCATCTGGAACTGCCACTAGCACACTACAAGATGTGCAAATATACACTTCTAGTTTGCAACCAATGCACAGAGCAAGAGAATGAGCAGCGAGACCGAGACTTCGTCGAGAAGTGCGAGGATGCGATTCACGATCCGACCGAGGAGAACAAGACACTGTATGAGGCCGACTGCGGGGCTCATGACTTGCCGGACCTGACTGATGGTTCCTCTGTGACGAGTGGCTCATCAGCTGAATACGAAGTGGAAGATTTCGGGATTGACACCCTGGTTGTTGAAGCTGAGGATGCTGCAGAGGTGAATACTGTAGTCGAGTCTCTTGGACCTGAGTGATGTTGTTGACGTTTGCCTGCGCGCCGGCCGGACTGGGTCCGTCTACTGAGACTCTTCTCCAGATCTCCAGATCCCCAGTATTACCCTAAAGCTAGGTTACTTTTCAGCCATTTCAGGCAATTTCAGTACGTCTTTGTTGCGTTGTGCCTTGCACATTGAAGACCGTCAATGTGGTCGACGACCCTCCCGATATCGTCTCCTTTTGCTTAAAGAAGACCGATACGTGCGTCAACTCTCTCGTGGCACATAAAACGGAAAGTATTCGTGATCCGTTCATCCACCTCAAGCCTGTACTTAGGCATTCCACGCCAGGGCCATATGTTCATTCGTCGTATGTAGGCTCGGTGTCGTAGGTTGTGTAACCTGGCGAAACGCGGTCCAGGTACGTACCATATCAAGTTGATTCAAATTAGTATTAGTAATGCTTCTTTTGATCCGCCAACGAGGTGAATGTGCCTTTCTTTTCTTTACTTTACATCTCCCTCCCCCAGGATCGCCAAACCCCACCTTCGTCTTCCAACCAGCCTGCATCAAGCAAGCTTCATCACGCAAGCTTCATCATGGCGTCCGCAAGTAGTGACAGAGTCCCAAAGCGAATCCTCATTGATGTTTCGCCATTTAGTGACTACCGAGACGAAGCTTTTGATGACCCAGACAAAGTGATTGATATTGCTTTATCTCTTTTGAAGCGAAAAGGCCTGATTCCGGCTGAAACCCAAAACAACCAGTCAGACGTGAAGCTGGTTATAAAGTTGATCTCTCGCTACGACACCAAGGTTATATTCGACCTGTTTCACGACACCTTCGATGCCGCGCGCGCCCATCTATACGGCCAAGACCCTCCCGTTTGCATCGTCTCGATGCGTCACGGGAAGAGGGAGAAGGCATACCCCGCTAACCGTTCCCAAGAGCTCAAGGTCGACTTCGAGATTAGGTTCCTCCATAATCGCTACGGAACTGGGTGTAAGCCTCCCTTCAGCGAGGACTCACGCCAAGGCTCTGTGTGGTCGATCCCTTCAAGGATTTCCGCGATTATGCCGAGTACCACGCTCAGATACAAGACATGATAAAACTGAATCTCTGAGTCGCACCAAACGGTATCCTACTCAACCTTGTGACAGAACAGACGCTGGGG
This sequence comes from Cordyceps fumosorosea ARSEF 2679, assembly GCF_001636725.1. Lineage (NCBI taxonomy): Eukaryota > Fungi > Ascomycota > Sordariomycetes > Hypocreales > Cordycipitaceae > Cordyceps > Cordyceps fumosorosea. The sequence continues at coordinate 607,662 of NW_017387307.1, read as the reverse complement.
CGAGGGGCAGCGTCTCGTGGAAGAGATGCACTGCGCTGCCCTCCTCAAGTACCACAAGTCTTGCCAAGCTATCATATTAAAGTTCAATAAATGCCTGTTACCCGTTTGCTAGCACGCCCAGGTCCTCCTATGTGTCACGGAGAATGCTTTCATTGAGAAATAAATCGAGAAGTATAGTTCTGGCTTTGGCCTCTTTACCCTTTTCTGTCTGGGAATGCTTGGTTTTATGCAAACGCATCCGTCTCCAGACTGAGTAGTAGCAATTTATTTCAACTAACACGCTACAAGTAATGTACAGTCTGTCGGCATCTTGGTTTGGGTGGTGGAGGCGAGTCAGGCCGGGAATTGTGGTTCCCAGAATAGAAATCGATGTCTCGGGGAATGCCTAGCTTGGCAGGTAGTTCCGCCTGGTAGGGCAAAACGTGTCGCGGTAATTCTAAGTAAGTCTGGGCATGAAGAATTTGTTGCGCCTCCGACTCGGGATTGATTGACGTATTATTGCGAGGGAATTGCGGCATGGGGCGGTTATAATATTAGCGGCGGCGACATTGACCACGTAATACAGAGGGGGAGGGAGCCACGACAGCAAGGACGAGAAAACTCCCTCGGGAAGAGAAGGAGGTGGCAAGTTGGCAGAAAGGGAGAAAGGGCCAGGATGGCACCATTGGTTTTACTGGCTGATATATAGGTACCTCCCTATGTATGTCTGTATGTACAGTAGAAGCTCGGGCACGATAACTGGTCACAGGGGTGACTGGGTGTAGGGGTTCTGGTTGGAGGGGTCCTGGGAGCTGAGTGGTCCAAGCCAAGCTATGCAGATGGAGGACGGGGAAAAGGGAGAGGGCAAGGGATCCTGGGATACGAGGTGATTATATGAAGGAGCAGTCGCTAATATGAGAGGCAATATGTGCATTTCGTGTATAGAGGACGAAATTGCAGAGATGAGTGTGAAGTTTTTAACCAACCAACATCTGTCAAATAAATATGTACGAAGCCAACAGGTGCACATTTACCTGGGCCAAGGAGCAAGACTGCGCGTGCTAATCGGCACTACAGGTAAGGCTCGGTCCAGCAGTTCAGTGTGGTATCAGTGTGTCAGTATTCGAGCGAGCCCTGCGAGGATCACGGCCAAATTCAGTGTATTGAAGCGCTGTGACAAAGCGCTGTACTTGCAATTTTGCATGCACTCCACTTCGGTGCGTTTGCCTTTTGCTTTGCCAGTCGTTGGTTGGTTGGTTGGTTATTAGCGCTGCGTTGCCTCACTGGGTGGTGTGGTGTGCTCGCTGATGCAGGGCGCTGCGGGTGGCATTCTTTGTGTGCAGCCCTCCAGCTTGCAGCCTGCAGCCTGCAGCCTGCAGCCTGCAGACGGCCAGGCCAAGCCAGCAGACCGAGGGCTGTGTGGGGGACCCATTGTCCCAAAACCCGCCAAGCGAACCAGCGAGCCTGATTTGTGCAAGAAGAATGCAGCCTGCTTATTAGCGAGATTTGTGACTTTTGATCTCGACCAAAATAAGCACCAGTAGCAAGCTGTCGGAGGTAGCATTTCTGGTACCTGAATAACGCCACAACGCCACGCGCCGCGCCGCCACCAGAGTAACGTGCAGCGGTTCTAAACCAATGTGGGAATAGAGGCACACAGCTCTGTTGACCGGGGCGGCCGCCAGCAACAACGCCCGCCCCCTATCCCTCCACCAGCCTCTCCTCTCCTCTGTTTGTCTCTCTTGTCTCGCTCTCTCTCTGCTGCACCAGAGGCACGAATAAACTAACCAACTAATTCTGTTCTTGTCAAAATTTTAGCTTGCCAATTGTCGACGGGTCTCACCGGCCCGCCCACTCGTTGTCTCGACTAATTTGCACCGGGTGGATCATGATTTCTGCACCTGTTCCAAAAGTGGGCGATCCCAGACAATCCTGGCCTTGCCCTGGCAGCTGGCAGCCCAGCTTGGGAATCTGATGCAATATGGAATGTCCAATGTCGACAGACAGACAGACAGCCCAGCCTGCCGCCTGGATGGATGGATGGATGCGACCCATTCGCCCACCTACTCGCCGGTTCGCCTCGTTGACTGATTTCTTCTAGTTCGTCGCCGCCTTCTCTCACCTCCTCTTCCTTTTCCTTTCTCTTCTTTTCTTCTCTCCTCTCCCACCACACACCCCTTTCAATTCTTCCAACCACAGTCACTCTTTAAATACATTGCTGCTTCTCTTCTACCGCCATAGCTCCAGATCTCAGTCACCCTTTCTATTCCCACCAACCACATACAACACCAAGATGCGCTTCACCATTGCCGCCGTCCTGGCCTTTGCCAGCTCCGCCATTGCCGTTGGCGTCGATGCCACCGATGGCTTTGACCGTATCAACACCCCCAACAAGGACGAGCAGCTCCCTGCCGGCAAGCCTTACGTCGTCAAGTGGGAGAACCCGGCTCCTTACACCGAGGGCCCCGTCTACATCCAGCTCCTCGGCGGCAAGGACCCCAACACCCTGTCCGTCAAGACTGAGAAGATTGCCAGTACGTCCTCCTCCTCCTCCCTCCCTCGCTGCTCAATCGCAACCCGCTAACCGTCTTCCCCAGCCGTCGACAACAAGGACCAGCAGTACACCTGGAACGTCGACGCCTCTCTCGGCGACGACGCCACCTACGGCCTCCGCTTCGTCTGGGAGAAGGACGACAACATCGTTCAGTACTCCAAGCCCTTCCAGATCAAGAAGGCCGACGGCGCCGGCAGCTCCTCCGGCACCGTCACCGTGACCTCGTCCCAGGGCGTCAAGACCGTCACCCTCTCCTCCGCCACCACCACCACCACCGACACACCTTCCTCCTCCGCCTCCTCCACCACCACCGTCGTCGTCACCAGCACCACCACCAGCAAGCCCTTCAGCAGCTCGACGGCCAGCGCCAACACCACCGTCGCCCGCAACACCACCACCTCGGTCACCCTGAGCAAGACCACCGGTCTTGCCACCCAGACCGCGTCCCAGACGACCGCTGCCACCACCAAGCCCTCCAGCGCCGCTGCCCACGCCGCTGGCTCCATCGCCGCCGTTGGTGGCATCATCGCCGCCCTTCTGGCCTTGTAAACGGGGACTGTCTTATCACGGCTTGGAAATGGTGTCTTTTGGGTTCTCATCTAGCTTTTTTTTTTTTCATCATCTTGCATCGGTATATACAAGACACGAGTTTCTCTTGCTTTTTCAAGCTCCAGCTCTTCTCGCTACATGGGACCGTCTCTGACTTGGCCTTGCACATATGGCAGCTAATTACTCGTTTGGGTTGGAAAATACATAACGTCGAGGGAAAGGGAAACAGAGCACCACAGTTGGGTACGGCTTGCAGTCGAGAGGCCCCTCTCGACGCCAAGCTGGGTGCTCCTGAATGCCGTGCCGTCTCACCACGAGACGAGATTTCATGTTCTGATTAATGCACGCCACAACTTATAATGCACTTGTACTTTTCTCTACTCTCCGATTCTCGAATTCGTGACCGTCTCTACGCGTTGATGCCTTCAACGGCCAACAGCGATCCATGCGCATTGCTCCCCGCGTTTGTTTGACTTACCGCGGCCCAGTCGCGAGTGAGACAAGCCTGCAGATGTAACCTGTCAGCCTGCCAGCCTGTCGCGCCGGGAGCTGTGAGACAATGTTTTACCAAGTTCGGAATCCTTTTTACGCGTTTCCGAGTGACACGAGACGACTAGCTAAGCAGTTAGTTGGCGCCGACCTACCCTTTTTTTCGTCGGGACGGCAAAGCCGTTACTTCCCCTCAACTGCTCGAGAAGGGGAATTCGATCACCAAGATGGGGTAACTTCGTTTCATCTGTCAGCTTTTTTTTTTTGCATCACAACAGAAACAAAAGAGGTGCCCGACTATGGGAAACTAGGTCCCTGCGCACTGGTTCTGGGCAAACAATGGCTGGTTGTTTACCCTTCGCCTGGAATGCGGCGGCATTCCAGGTCGCTGGAATTGACGCCGTGTCAGCTTTCAGGGCCTCCATCAAGCTCGCATCCTCCGAAACGCGAGAGACCGTTTCGAGCAAGCAGTGTGCGACATGATGGTTAGTGGGCTTCCATTACTGAGGACTGCCCAGCAAAGGACCAGGCATATCCATGTCACAGCGGCGTCTATCACTCAAGCCAAGGAACAGTGAAACAAGATGATGGACTTTTCTAAAAGACAGGGCTAAACTATTAACTATCATGACTCTCATTACAGGACACCGTCGGCCCCCGCTCATCGCCCGCCGACCTGGCCCTTTGGCAGTGGCGGGATCCAGCACACGGCTAGGTTGATCGCGACGTGCAGCACGCCGATGATCCAGAGCGCCGTCGCGTACCCCTTGCCGCCGTCCACGAACCGGAAGATGACGGCGAACACCACGCCGCCGAGGTTGCCGCCCGCGCCCGTGACACCCGACACGATGCCGTTGGCCGCGGGATGCACGTGCGGCACGAGCGCAAAGTTGGCGCCGTTGCCGGCCTCAAGGAACACGGCCATGACCGTGATCAGCGCGACCAGCGCGCCGGCGGACGACCCGTGTGTGGCGGACGGGTCCACGCGCCCGACGACGACGAGCAGCGCGCCGGAGAGCACGCCGCAGACGGTGATCCACGCCTTCTTCCACCAGAGGCTGCCGCCGCTGCGCCTGTACAGCAGGTCGGCGACGACGCCGCCGAGCGGGCGCGTGACGACGTTGAGGAAGCCGAAGATGGCGGCGCGGTTGCTGGCGGCCGTCTGCGAGAGGTGCGGGAAGTTGTGCTTGTAGTAGGCGGAGAGGACCGAGTTGATGGCCAGCTCGCCGCCAAAGGAGCAGGCGTAGGTGGCGACGTGGAAGGCCGTCTGCGGGGAGAGGACGACGCCGAGAGAGTCGCGCAGCCGCGGCTTGACGATGACCTCGCCCTGTGCAATGTCCATGGCCTGCTGGTGCGAGAGGCCGCCCGCGGCAGCACCCAGGCTTGCCGGTACCTTTGAGGCCTTTTCCTCGTCGGACAGGTAGGCGTCCGCGGGCGTGGCCAGCCCCGACTTGGGACTGCCCACCTCTGTGCTGCTGCCGCTGCCACCGTCCAGGCTCGTGCGGAGGCTGCGCAGGTTCTCCTGTATGCGCTCCTCACGCTCCCCCCACGCGCCGACCGGCGAGTCCGGGCACAGCAGCATCATGCCCAGGCCGCACGCCACCAGGCATACCAGCGGCACCACGAAGGTGACGCGCCACGCCTCGGACGGGCTCATCCCCTGGCGCGCGACCAGCGAGTCGAACACGGCCGGCATGATGAAGTAGGTGATGCCGCCGCCGGCGTTGCCCCAGCCGCCGGCGAGCGCGTTGGCGGCGCCGACGACGCCGCGGTCGAAGAAGCCGGTGCACCAGACCTGGCAGGGCACGAAGGTGGCGCCGAGCATGCCGAGGAAGAAGCGCGCGGCGTAGAGGCCCGAGGCGGAGCGCACGAGCGGCGCGAGGCCGACGGGCAGGCAGCCGAGCAGCAGCAGGCCGAAGAAGACGCGGCGGGCGCCGAACTGGTCGCACAGCGGGCCGGTGGCGAAGCGGAGGAGGAGGGTGGCGATGAGGGAGATGATGTTGGAGTTGGCGACCTGCGCGTCGGTGAGGTGCAGGTCCTTTTTGATGGTGACGGTGAGGAGTGGCGGGAAGGTGTACCTGGGGAGGAGGACGGTGTTAGAGGGGAAGGACAACACTCTTTCCACATTGACGGGATGATGGTGAGGAGCGGGAGAGAAGGACGTACCAGGCCCAGAAGGCGAGCATGAAACCCATCCAGGAAAAGAAAAAGACTCGCCCGTACACGTTGACGGGGTTGAGGACGGGGATGCTGCGTGCCTTTTTGCTCACGGGGCACACCTCCGGCGCCGCCCAGAGGGCAGAGAAGCGAAAGCGAGGCATGGTAGGAACAAAGTGTGTATGATTTCGTTACACTTTTGATGACTTGATTTTCATAAACATGAGGAGCACAAGATGTCGTGTGCCAGAGTCGGTCGTCTTGTATTATACTCGTCCGGGCTCAGCAGCAGACTTGATAACCAGTGAGTGATTCATCGCGGCACACCCGAACGGTCCCGGGGGCTGTAGCCAAGCATCAACGGTGTGCGGTTGTGAGAGAGAGCCGCATGGGGTAGAGTCTCAGCCTGGCAGAGGCTAATCTATCGGCTGGCGGGAGATTGGGCGTTATCTCGTCTGGGCTGTTGGTGCGTCCCGGTCCGGGGTGTGGCCGATGGGCTGTTATCAGAGCCTCAAACGGACCTCTACAGTGCACATGTGTTGCAGCTTTTTGGAAACCACTTATCCTTATCACTTGGGCATGCTGACCAGTCGAGATGTATTCTACATGAGGTTGTTGGTCTGTAGTTTCTAACTGTTCCACTCCATGACTTCGAGGCCAGTTGTTTTCAACGGCGACGCTGAAGGTTCCTGGACAAAGCTCCAAGCACATAATAGCAATACAACCAACTAGGCAATTACATCCCTTCACATGACAGCCGCTTCCTTATCAAGTGAAAGGGCGCGTCCTGCGCTGTCGCCCCCAGACCCGAGTCTCGGCCAGGACGCCGCCCCCTTCTTTGCATCTCCGGCGACGAGGGCCTGGCAGCTGAGCCTCCGTCACTCCCAGATTGTCCCAGACCAAATACGCCGCATCTCATTGGACCGACCCCAGGTTGAGATAACCCTTGGACAAGTGTTTGATAGCAAGCGGCGGCTTATCAACCTTTGGGGGGCTCCACCAGACTCGGCGGCAAACGCCACTAGGGGTTGATAAGGCCCTGCCCTCGATGTGTATAAAGGAAAAACCGAGCCGATCGCGTTGATTTTCGTTTTCTATCTCTGAGAGTTCATCTCCGCGGAGCGTCTTCTTTCTCTGACCAGGCTTTCTTTGCATGACGGCCTTGGCTGACTTGGGTTGTGACTGGTTACCAGGTCGAGTGCTTGATAACGGAAACTGCGGCGCTGCGACATACGACTGAGTTTGGCAATCGACGAAATGACGCGTATTCGAAATTTCACCCCTTGCGCCCTTGGACGGTTCGGTTCGACGATTTGGCTTATCACGCGGGGGGGGGGAGGGTTGGAAATCCGAGTTGAGCCGCAGCGCAGAGCTATCGAAAAAGCCTGCAGATAATACACTCCAAGCAAATCACCGGTCGGCAATTGGAACTTGGAGCTTTTGATTCCTGGCAGAATTTTCATAATCTTGCGAATCTGGCGACGTGACTACTTTTTTTCTTTTCTTTGGTAATTGCTGCTGTCCGATTCGGCGACCCCAAGCGGCGGTTGGTCGGGGGATCCGGCAGTGGGCTAGCATCACTACTGCCGCCGCATGGTAGATCCAGTGGGTACGTAGGGCCAAACGCAGCGACAGTCCGTCGGAGGGTATTTCACGGCAGAATTAAAGATCACGATTAAATTGTATATAGTCGAACCTACAACTCCCCCCCTTTTTTGTTATTCCATCCGCCTTTGTCACCAGCCCTGTACAAGGCCCAGCTATGTACGGAGTACTACTGTACATGCGGATGAGAGGCACGGTATGCTAGGCCGAAAACGGTAGGAGGGGCAGCCTGTCCCTGGAGACATCAAGCAGCTCAATTTTTTTTATTGCGCAACTTGGCGATAACTACCCCTCCATCCGCAAGGAGGAAGCACAACTTGTCCGTTTTTTGGCGCCCTCATTTGCGGTGTCTCCTCAGTAGACGCACGTGTCGTCCGACGCTCCGAAACGCCACCCCGTCTACCTTGTGGAACTATCCACGATTGCTACTACGCGAAGCGACCAGGATGGCTTCTCAGACAACCCCCAAGACCTGCAAGGTCATCACCGCCGAGACCATCTCCAAGGGCTACCTACAAGAGGTCAAGGACACGCTCGCCAAGGTACTAGGTGATAGCAGCCGCAAGCCTACGCTCGCAGCGTTCCTCGCCAACAATGACCCCGCGGCCGTCATGTACGCGCAATGGTCCAAGAAGACGTGCGAAGAAAAGTGAGTCACCATAGCGGTGGTGGTGGTGGCGGCACCGCCGATTCAGTGTCAAGTACTCGAACATTGACCAAGTCTCTTCCTTACAGTGGCTTCGACTTTGACCTGCGCACCGTCGACAAGGATCTCCTCGAGGAGGAAATCATGAAGGCCAACGACGACGACGCCGTCGACGGCACCATCGTCTACTATCCCATCTTCCACGGGAACCCAACCCACGACGGGTACGTGCGGGAGACGGTCGCGCTCGGCAAGGACGTCGAGGGCTTGCGGCACCAGCACCTGCAAAACATGTACCACAACGTGCGCTTCCTCGACGCGCCCGCCAACACCAAGAAGTCGATCCTGCCGTGCACGCCGCTCGCCGTCGTCAAGATCCTCGAGTACCTGCAAATCTACAACCCCATCCTCGCGACCGGCAACCGCCTCTTCGGAAAGACCATCACCGTCATCAACCGCTCCGAGGTCAACGGGCGGCCGCTGGCGGCGCTGCTGGCCAACGACGGCGCCACCGTCTACTCGGTCGACGTGACGGGCGTGCAGCTCTTCACGCGCGGCAGCGGCATCAAGAGCCCGCGCCACCGCGTTGAGGACAAGGACGGCTGGGGTCTCGCCGAGTGCCTGCCGCTCAGCGACGTGGTCATCGGCGGCGTCCCGGTCGAGTCCTTCAAGGTGCCGACGGAGCTGATCCGCGACGGCGCCGTCTGCATCAACTTTTCGTCGTACAAGAACTTTGACGGCCCGGCCATCAAGGAGAAGGCGTCCATCTACGTGCCTTCGGTCGGCAAGGTGACGATTGCCATTCTGCTGCGCAACCTGGTTGTAAGTTGACCTTTGAGATTTGCGCCGTGTACGATGTAGCTAACGTTTCTTGTCTCTGCAGCGTCTTATTGCCAACCGTCCGCCCAAGGGTTCCGACGAGGGCTTGGTGCAGGCGAGACATGATGCTTTCAAGGACGACTGAACTGATGACTGGAGATGCGCGATGAGTAAACTTGCGCAGAAAGGAAATGAAAAAAGGGGGGGGATATGAATGCATACATTAGACACTGTTAGACAGGGCCGCAAGCTTACTGTGGCCCGTACATTTCATTTTGATACCTATTGCGAAACGGCAAAAAAAAAAAGTAAAACATGGCTGCTCAAATTCTGCTAGAATTGGATAAATACGCGAAATCAAATTATCCTCATTGGGAATTGCAGATTTTCCGCGTCCTTCTTTGGTCCTGGTGCATGGGGGTTCGTGTTCCGCAACATGGGATGGCGATGTGGCGTCTGAGTCTGAAACGTGGTGAAGATGTGGCAAGCGAGTGGCGCACATGGCATCGGGGGGTCAAGTTGAAAGGGAGATAGATGGGCAAGTGAGAGGGGAGGAGAAGCGGGAAGCGAATTGACAAGTAATGCTGCAACAGCTTGGACGTGCTGACATTGAGAAGGGGAAATAGGCATGTCTGCATGGTGATGGGATAAGCTGTACGAGTAAGGGGCAGTATTGCAGGTACAAGTTGAAGCCTTACATTGAAGCGGCACAAGGTCGGCATTTTTGGAGGATGACCGGCACGCTTGATTACTTTGTCAATTTGCTCAATGCATTGAATTGGCCAGTATTGAGTCAACATTCTGTCTAGAATAGCGGAGAGGGTCAGAGAAACCAACCAGAAAATGTTTCCTTGGTGGGAATGGGGTGAAAAGTAGCGAGTACTTGATTTCAGTCTTCCAGGAGCCGGGGTGTACCTGAGGTAATGCTGTAACTGGGCAAAGTATAAAGTAGCGTCCTTCGGAGATGGATACCCGCCGGAGGTAGCCAGCACTTACCGTCCCAACCCTGGCGATTTGGCTTCGCGATCCCCGGTCGCGCATCGGGCCCCTGCTAATGAGTTGCCTGGGACCCCTGTTCGCCTGAATTAACAGTGACAAAGTGGTCATAATAAACCCGCGGTTAGTCGTAAATAGTCTGCGCAAAATGCCTTGGTAGGCCGGGAACCCTGCGGTCGCTATTGTTCTATCGTTGTATCGATGACCAGCTAGCGCAGGGCGGTACGGTGCAGTTGCAGAAACGGTCTCGGTGCTTTTGCGCTGGCATGGCGTGCGCTTTGTCTCCTGGCCCCCTCTCTCTCCCCTGAAGGGCTTACTTGTTGGTGCGAAATCTGATGTCTTCAAACTTCCAACCCCCAAGAAGGCCGTCGTCTCAGAAGGAAAAAAAATCCCGTATACGGATTTCATCCCAAGAGGCTGCATCGAATTAACGACCAGGCTAAACTATTGGGCTGCGGTTGAGCCAGGGGTGCCCAGCGCCACCAGCACAAACAAAGCCTTCTCCTCACTGCCGTCTGTCTGCCTGCAGCGTCTATTGGGACAAGCCCGGCTCCGATTGAACCACCACCTCCTCACGCCCCTCCCCTTTTGGGGCCGCGATACGATACGACAAGTAATAATTCGCCTTGCGCCTCTGCCCATCTGCAGCCGGCTGCTGCCCATCAACTGGACTGGCCATCTCCGCACTTGCCCTCTCACTTCCACCCTCGGATGGTGCGTGTGTGCTGTGCAACTGACTTTTGCGCACGGGGGTACGAGTCAAATCTGAGTTTGCGTCTGTGTGGACGGAGAGGAGCCTCAAACCGGTTCAGCGTGTGTGCCTGTCTCTCGCTCACTCTGCGCTGAGTCGGGTACCTCTACTAGCCTGGCACCGCAAACACGCTACTTTGCTTCCCGCTCTGTCCATACAAAGGGGAAGGGGAACAAAAAAAAAATCATCATCATTCTTGTGCGCCGGCATTACCTCTTGCATGCGAGGCAAACAACACGAGCGCAACCTCATTGGCCCTCGACCCTGCACTCCGCGGCCCTGAGCCGACCGACCCTCACCACCAGTCAGTCCATTGTGGTTCCTCGCCTCCCCTCGCCGACGCCGAGCCCACAATGGCGACAACACCCACTGCTGCGCCAGCCCGCCGTCATGCACGGCAAGACTCTAATGGAAGCAACCCGACTCTGCGGCCGCAGGCCTCCTCGCCTACCTTGACCAACCCCGACATGATCCTGCCCGACTACGACGACCGCGAGCCACTTCCCCCGAGTCTGCAACACCACCACCAACAATCTCTCGGCTGGGGCGGCGTGCCCCTCAACGACGACATGTTTGACTTTGCCGACGTCGTCGACTCGTCGTCGGCGTCGCCCGCCTACCCCCTCAACACCCCCATCATCTACGGCAACGGCACCATGCTCTCCGACATTGGCGAGGTCACCGAGGTCGAGAGCAACGTCGGCGGCCCGACGCGCCAGCTCTCCGCTCGCTCCCGCCGCTCCAACCACTCCGACGACAACCTCGCCGCCGCCACGCACAAGCAGCTGCTCCGTCGCGCGCCCGGCGCCGGCGCCAACGCCAAGGACAACCGCGCCTCCATCGACTCGGCGCATACCATCCCCGCGCATCACGACGGCGCCTTTGCCGACTTCGACGACACCGTCAGCGTCGACGACAGCAACTTCCAGGGTGACGACGAGGAGAGCGTCGCTTCCTCTTTCTTTGACGGCCACTCGAGGCCGCGCAATGGGCTCGCGTCGAAGCGCTCTGACCTCTCGCTGAACCAAGATAGATACTCAACCTCATCCATCAGCCGAAGGGCCGAGCAGATCCTGGCCAACGCCAAGCGCAGGCTGACGGTAAGCCGCCTCCGTCGCCACACAAAACGCCAACTGCATACTAACGAACAATCTATAGACCATGGAAGGTAATCTGACCAGAGCGCGTACTTTTAGCTACTCTTCAGTCTCCGACGGCTCCACGCCCTCGCCGATACGCACGCCCAAATCGCCTGGATTTAGAACGCCAGTCCACGCACGCAACGGTAGCGAAAACAGCATTGCGACCGCGAACCAAAACGGCATGCCTCCAAGGTCCGCCAGCGCTCTCGGCGCTGCAGGAGGATATCGCCAACCGCTCCCACATTCTCGCAGCGCCGACTCAATCAACCGCCTCAACCATGGCATCTCTCAACATCCACTTGATCTTGCCCTGGAGCCGCTGAGCGAAGACGACGGCACGCAGGACGACGACAACTCAGACAGCACACAAGTGGCTAGATATGCCAGCCCGACCTTCAACGGCTACAACGACGTAGGCATAGCGCGCTCTACATCAGCAGCTCAGATGCGCGGGATCCAAGACCAGATGAACGGCCTCAAGGGCAAAATCTTTAGCCTCCGGGAACAGGCTGCCGCTGACAGTATGAAGCGACGGAGCCTGCAAAGCCTGCGCACACAGAGCCTCTTCACAAACGCCAGAGTCGAGGATGGGGATGAGGACTCAAAGTCGGCGCAAGGACAAGACGTCGCATCGCCAGCTCTCGGCAGTCCTTTCCGTGCCGAGTTTGCCAAAGCGCACAGCGGCGACGACGAGCTACCGCCCCCGCAGAATGAGCAGCAAACGCCGCCTTGGAAGAGATCGGAACGAGAACCCGTCGTCGCACGACATAGCCCCATGCAGAACCTCCACCAAGCCTACTTGCAAGATGAGAATACCCCGCCAAAGGGCAAGGCGGCGGCGGCCAAGGAAAAGTTTGACCGGCTCGAGAAATCCGGTTATGCTGACGAAGACGACGACCTCGACACCGAAAATGGGGATGCTGAAGACCCCGCCGAGGAGCCTGCCGAAGACCCTGCCGAAGAAAATACTGTTGCGGATTTGGAAGCCGACGACGTTAGCGAGAGCGGCGACTCTCTCTACCACGAGGCCTACCAGCATCCCTTGTCGCACGAGGACAGAGAAGATGCATTCGACTACGAACACTTTTTCCTACACTCGGCCATGGGCCATGTTAGCAGACAGAGCTATCGAGCCCCAGAAGAAGACGATTCTGGTAGCGATTGCTCGGACGGCTCTGTGGAGACAACGAGAGCTCTCCCCACGGCGGCTTCTGGACGCCCACGTCGGCCTAGCCTGGATACCATGACATCCGTTGACAGTTTCGCGACAGCACGCGAAGGCCGTGACAGCCGCGCTTCCACCATTGACACGGTAGACGATGGCTACGAGTCCCCGATCATTGGCGTCACTCAAATACACAGCCAGACAAACAAACGTCTCGCGCCTAGTACACAGGAGAGCGGCAGCAGCAGCGAGGATTCGCGTTCCTCAAAGGAGCGATATGGCCCTCGACACGCATTTCAATTTCGACCGGCTGCCATGGCGGCCAATACTATCGGTCACCCCAAGCGCATTGGCCTCCATCGTCCGTCGGTGTCTTCTTTCGAGTCGACCGGTACAAACCGAAGCTTTCCTCTGATCCATAAGACGCGACTAAGCGGAAACACGACCCCGAGAGAGTCACCGGAGCTCATGATGCGGGGCATGCGCAGCCTTCCACAGAGCCGCCGAAGCAGTATGAACGAGACTGTCCTGGCCAGGATGTCGAACGGGTCAATGTCTGGCTCCGTGAACGGCTCCCTCAACGGGTCCGCGAATGGATCCATCACCGGCTCCGTGGGTGGCCCCGTCAATGGCTCTGCCCACGGGCACTCGAGCTCCATGAACGGCGGGGACGTGAATGGATCGCGCAACGTGGCGGTGTCGTCGCCCACGATGCAGCCTCTGAGCGGCGAGGACCAGGTATCCGTCGACCTCTTGCTGGCGAGCATCCAAAAGTGCGCGTTGGGACTGCGCGACACGACACCATCGGGCATCAAGATGCACGATGCCTATCGACGGAGACTGGAAGCTGCCCGGCAAATCCTGGACGGCGCCCCGGACTCCTTTTAATACACATGTGAGGATTTTGCGACACGATGAAAACGGCGCAGGCGGGAGGGATGATGAAAAACAAAGTCGCGCGCACTTGGGGGTTTTACATTATTATAATGCCCGAAACGACACTGATTGCTACTATTACACGGAGTTGCGGAACGGCCTGTATCTTTCGATATCCCGTGTGTTTTTTTTTCTTTGTTTCATTCTTCTTTTTATTCCCATCCATTCCTTTTCTTCTTTTCTTGTACTCTTGGTCGCAATGGAGCGACATTCTTGGCATCTTTGTTGTATTATAAGGGGAATGACAGCGGGATAGTAGTGGCCATTCTGGGAAAAAAGGACCACTCCTTGACCTTTTCTTCCATTGGAAAACTTATTAATGAATGCATTTCTTTAACTAATAATCCATGCCGTGAACGTTGACGCTGGGACCTGGCTTTCACATGTCAAAACGTGTACAGGGGCAGCATTGACAGCAGCAAAGATCTGAAGTAGCAGAAGATAATCGGACAACATGTTCGTGATGGTGAGCTCTGATTGTGTATAGCTAGGAACTGAGAACCCGTAGCATCAGGACATACCTACATACATGCGAAGTAGGGGTTCAAAGTTGTCGTGACCTGTGCAATCCGACGCTGACCAGGCGCATGTGGTGTGTGGGTCCTCCTTCCTTCCCCCCCTCCACGCCCGCGTCCGCGTTCGGCTGGTACACAAGAAACGACCACTTGTTGACATTTATTTACCCTGAAAGCTACCAAGCAACAAGAGAAATCGAGAGCTTTTACGCTGTATCTCACGTCGCGCGTGCCGATCCTCCTTGACACGTTACACGGGTGTGAGGACGCGACGCACGGTTCATCGTCAAGATAACACAGACGGGCACTTTCCTCCTTGGCGCACGCGCCATCATCGTCGACAACCTTGATACAACCTACAAATACACAAAACAGCGGGCGACAGACCGCGAGGCGATACCAACTTTTGGGAATCCTCAGTCCTTGCGCTTCTACGAAACGTGCAACCAACACACCCCGCACACACACACACACACATACACACATACACAAGCAGCCATGGACGTAACGGCGACGCTCTCACACCTCGTCACCTCGCTCCTCCCCGCCGAGCAGGCCGCCTTCGTGCACACCCACGTCCTCCGCGCCGACGCCCCCCTGCGCGTCACCTTCTCCGCCGCGCGCGCCTCCGCCCTCCGCGGCGCCTCCGCCGCCTACCCGTACGTGGCGCCCGCGTGCGAGCGCGCCCTGGCCTGGACGCACGCCTCGCAGCTGGCGGTCGCGTGGGCGGCGGTCGCGGCGCTCGCCGCGTGGGCGTGGCATCGCGGGCCGGCGGAGAGCGCAAGGGACCTGGTGGCCGCGGGCGGGAGGTTGGCGGGGTACGCGGCGGTGGTGAGGGATATCTGGCTGAGGGAGTACAGGAGGTACGAGGAGCAGGAGAACCGTGGGCGGTGAGCAAGAGAGGACGGAGGGAGGGAGGGGGGAGTTTCGTGATGGGTCTTGTGTATGGGGGGCCGCTGCTTTTCCGGGAGGTGTCGCGTCTGCTTGCGAGAGCAGTGGGGTGGAAGATGATTTTACGATGAATGATATGCCTTGTATCTTTTTTGTAATGTTCATGCTCGGGTGGTTTGTTTTTTTTGGATTGACTGCTTGGCACCCGGTTACCTTTGAAAGAGCATGGGAGAAGGCGAGAAATATCAAGGGGATTGCGCTTGTTTACATGCTTCCGGACTCTTACTTGTTCTTGTTATATTGGTCGTTATATTGGTCTATGCATGGTCCTTGGTATTTCAATATTTCAAATACAAATCAACGCCGACGCTATGCTCCTGATGAATCACTTTTCTATATGCGCGCACTCCGCTCCGCATCACTCCTCGTCCTGCTCCTGCTCGTCAGCCTCGGCATCCTCGTTGGGGTCCTTGGGGTCCTGCGCCTCGTGGAACTGGATACAGTCGTCGATGAAGCTGAGGATGCCGCCGACGCTGTCCTCGTCGGTGACGTCGAGCTTGAGGTAGTTGACCATGCTGAAGCTCTCAATCAGCCCGGCCACCGCGCGGTTGAGGCGGCGGAAGCTCGCGCCCTTCATGACCTGCTCGCGGTCGCCTGGAGCCTTGGACTCGTTGCCCGCTGCTTCGTCCGCGCCGTCGCCCGTCAGGCGGCCGCGCTCGAGCGGGTCGTCGTCGAGCAGCGCGACGTCCGGGGTCAAAAAGTTCTTGAGATCGCGCTTCTTGACCTGGCCCTTGATGAGGTCCATCTTGGAGAGGACGTTGATGTGCGGGACCTCGAGCATGAGCATGGCCGACATGGCGCTAAGGGTGCCGGCGAAGAACTTTGCGCGGTCGACGACGAAGGTGGCCTCGAGCAGGTAGACGGCGGCCATGCGGATGTCGAGCGCGCCGGGCTGCGACAGGAAGCGCATGAGGGTGGGCAGGATGGGGATGTGGGTGTAGAGCTCGATCTGGCCGGGCATGTCGAAGATGATGAGGTAGTCGTCGGTGAGGGCGTCGAGGGCGTCGGTCAACCAGTCGAGGTTCTGCATGAGGAACTCGAAGCAGTAGACGAGGCCGCCGTTGGGGCCGAGGCCGACCTCCTCCATGGCGTCGTGCAGCGAGATCAGCTCCTTGATGTCGAGGTCGGGCGTGTGCTCAAACGTCTCGGCGGCGGGGTCGAGGTTGACGTAGAAGGCGGATCGGCGGTTGAGCTGGAGGTGGGTGATGAGGGCGGCGCAAAAGGTGGACTGGAAGGGAGGGATGCGTTAGGATTGATTGGTTTGTGTGTGTAGTCTTACGCTATGAGGGAAAAACAGAAAAGCATGAAGGAGACTGCATGTTTTGCGATGCGCAGGTGGGCGCACGCGGCTGTCGATTCTGCAGTGGGATGCAGACGACGAGAGGCGGGGTGGTGATGGCTGCGGTGGTGTTTGCGCACATACCTTGCCGGCGCCGGCCGGGCCCATTACCATGGTGCCGAATTTGCTCATGATGAGAATGTGACGGCGTGGAGATGAATCAAGTAATTGTTTTCGACACTACGCGAGCTTGGTTGGTTGGTCGCGATGCTTGGATGGGCATAAGTTGGAGCTTTTACGGTGCCAAAAGATTTTATAATAGCCAAGGTGGGGTTGTTTCCGGCCGCAGGCGGCGGGATAGATGGTGGGGGGCCATTGCTTGGTGCAAAGGGAACTGGCTGGCTGAGCCTGAGCACAAAGTAGTGTGGCGTATGATCAATTTAAAATAAATAGGTCGGCTAAGTACCTACATAGCTAGTTAGTACATAGGTAGCTGACAGGAAACCGTTGGTGCTGATGCTGATGCTGCACAGCATTGTCAGCATAATAGTGCATTGTACATGCTGGTGTGCGTAAGCCATCCATCCATCCAGGGTTCTTTGCTTTGCTCCGATCCCGCCGACGCTCCGAGGTCTTCGTAGCTCCTTCCTTGCCCATCCAATACCAAAACCCCTCCCTTTGCCCCTCCGAATGAGGATGTTGCAAGCAGGATGCGCTTTGAGGCTGACCCGCACCACGTTCTCGCGGGCAGCGCTGGTACTGGCGACGTGATGGATTCCTAGCGTCACGCAACAGACGGCAGCACAGCAACAGCCAGCTTATCACTCAAACAGAACACAGACGGGCACCAAAAGGCACAAGCTCAACAAATGGAAGCTCTTCCGTCCCGCCCCGTCCCTTGTTTGATTCTGCTGGGGGGAGGATGAGACCTTGCAAACGAACTGCAGGGTGCTGTGCTCGACATTTTCCTCTGTCCGATGGCGCAATATCCCCCACAGCTTCTGCGACATCCACTTTGCAAGGTACTTGTGGTCTTCAGCTCCCAGCGCCGACAGCTAATTTTGGCTTTACGTTTACAATGCTAGCGAGGTACAGAAGATACTCAAAAATACTACATATGGTTTCTTTTTAGGTAGTTTTCATTGCGCCCATTCCTCTTCATTTTAGCCTTTTGGCTGAGTAAAGTAAAAGATATCTACTTAAGCTGCCTAGCAACCTCATTTTGCTCCGAAACCACCAATGCCGGCTGCCAAGTGGCTTGCTTTGTACATCTTGTCTACTGCCTGTCGGCGCTGCCCCTCCTCGACGCTAGTAGGGTACCCGGGCGACCACCCTAAGCCGCAGCACATTGCATGTACCGTTGCAACACAAAACACTCCCATTTACCCCTCCATGGGGTCCGCCAGGTACATACTGACCTTGTCCCGCCTGTCTTAAGCCGGCCGAATTTTTTTTCTGGCTTGCCGCGAGGTACCTCCGACTAGACCAGCCATTTTTGCAGGGCTGCCCGCTTGTGCAATCTCCCCTCCGCCTTTTCTTCGCCCTTTTCCCTCGTCTTTTTTTCCACTCATCCTCTCATCCTCTCTCATCTTCTTCCCTCTCAACCCAGCGTTTTGCTCTACGAGGTTTGTGCTCGCCGATTTAAATCCTTCCTGCGACCTACACATTGTACTAACCAGCCTTTCGCCACAACAACAGTCTTGCGGTGCCGTCTTCATTGACGACCTTGCCATCCAGATTTTTTTCTGCCACTAGCTATCTCGCTCATCAGCCACCCCGAATCTCTTCCAAACTTATCGTCCCTCCTCTTCCTCCTTTAATCCTCTCAAATCATTCACAATGCCTTCCGCCAACGGTACCAACGGCACCCACTACAACCAGGGTAACTTCCTGTTCACCGTATGTCGCTCAATGCGTCCCCTCGCCAAACAAACCCCGACACGCCCCCTTCTCCGTGTCCTCCGCTCTGCAGCCTGGCTAACCTTGAATTCACAGTCCGAGTCCGTCGGTGAGGGTCACCCTGACAAGATTGCCGACCAGATCTCCGATGCTGTCCTCGACGCCTGCTTGGCTGAGGACCCCCTCTCCAAGGTTGCTTGCGAGACTGCCACCAAGACCGGCATGGTCATGATCTTCGGTGAAATCACCACCAAGGCCAAGATTGACTACCAGAAGGTCGTCCGTGACGCCGTCAAGGACATTGGCTACGACGACTCCGCCAAGGGCTTTGACTACAAGACCCTCAACCTGCTCGTCGCCATCGAGCAGCAGTCCCCCGATATCGCCCAGGGTCTCCACTACGACGAGGCCCTCGAGCGTCTCGGTGCTGGTGACCAGGGTATCATGTTCGGCTATGCCACCGACGAGACCCCTGAGCTCTTCCCCCTTACCCTCCAGCTCGCCCACAAGCTCAACGCTGCCATGTCCGCCGCCCGCCGTGACGGCACCCTTCCCTGGCTCCGTCCCGATACCAAGACCCAGGTCACCGTTGAGTACAAGCACGACAACGGTGCCGTTGTCCCCGTCCGTGTTGACACCGTCGTCGTCTCTGCTCAACACTCTGAGGACATCACCACCGAGCAGCTTCGCAAGGAGATCCTCGAGAAGATCATCAAGGCCACCATCCCCGCCCAGTACCTTGATGAGAAGACCATCTACCACATCCAGCCCTCTGGCCTCTTCATCATCGGTGGTCCCCAGGGTGACGCCGGTCTGACCGGCCGCAAGATCATTGTCGACACGTACGGTGGCTGGGGTGCCCACGGTGGTGGTGCTTTCTCCGGCAAGGACTTCTCCAAGGTCGACCGTTCCGCTGCCTACGTCGGTCGCTGGATCGCCAAGTCCCTTGTCGCCGCTGGCCTCGCCCGCCGCGCTCTCGTCCAGCTCTCCTATGCTATCGGTGTTGCCGAGCCCCTCTCCATCTACGTCGATACCTACGGTACCTCCGACAAGACCTCGGAGCAGCTCGTTGAGATCATCCGCAACAACTTTGACCTCCGCCCCGGTGTCATTGTGCGCGAGCTCAGCCTGGACCGCCCCATCTACCGCCAGACTGCCAAGAACGGCCACTTTGGTACCAACCAGAGCTTCACCTGGGAGCAGCCCAAGACCCTCAAGCTCTAAGCATTTTTTTCTTTCAGAGCTTGATTGGGAAAGCATTCAACAACGCTTTCCTTTATTTGTTTCAAGATAGATGTGTTTAATGTTCTTTTCATGAGGCACAACATTTCGGGCGGCGTACGGTTCTCAACGAAACCAATTTGGTACACAATACACCCCCCGCAGGGACGCGGGGGCTTTTTTCGGGCGGTTTTTAGCATATTTCCTTTGTCATCTTTTTTGCTTAACGAGAGGCCTCTTGGCCATATCATGATATACCAGGAACGAACCCGAATTGCGTCTTTCAACAAAGATTGGCAGCGGGTTGTTCGTGCATTTGGGAAAACATTACTGCGAAGATTTGCATTTGGGATACCCTTTCAGTAGGGGCGCTTAAGAGGCAGCGTTACGAACTTGGCGTTTACGGGAACACAAAAGAACTTCAACATCTTTTAATTTCCCGGTTCTCTGACCGAACATGTGCGGATCAGTCGGCAGGGCGGGAGAGATGAGCAAATAATCTACGCAGATAGTTGGGTCTATCGACCTCTGACATATATGCGGAGGAACCAATGAAAATAATTGGGAAGCAGTGGCTGTTCAGGATGACGATGATTGTGACTGCATGCAAGGACAATATGATTTCGAGGGATATAACTGACAATCAAGCCTGGGCCAGATCTGGCCACTATCGCCGCCCCCGTTCAAGTTCAGCTGGCCGAAGACACAACTGGACCTCCTCGCCACGTCGATCCACTAAGAAGGTTGACGCCTTAGCCGTGCGAGAATGCAAACCATCATTCGTCAGATGGTCGAGGGAAGGACCATGACGATAGGCCAGGCGAAAAAAGAAAAAAAAGAAGCTCAGAAGAACTAGGATGCAGATCAAACGAGGCAGCCAAGCCGCTGCCGACTTGCACTGCCCCTCCCAGCGAGCTGTAAAGACATAAAATTACGGCACAGCACCCCCACCCCTCCAAGCCGCCCCGCCTACGTCCAAGCAGCCGGCTGAGGATCCTTTAAACTCTCCATCATTTGCCGGTTTACTGGTCCATCTCACTATTTTCTTCTTTAATCTACAATATCGGGCAATCAATTGAGCGATTGAGACGCTTTCTCACATTTCTGCATCCTCCCGCAGTCTACCTTGCCGGTTCCGGTCACCACGCATACAATCAATATACCCCTCGCCAACCAGCTAGCGACAAGACTAACAGAACCGCCGCGCGAACCAACTAATCCCATAAATAAAAGAATACATGCCATTCAGGAAACGAGACGGACGAGACAAAATGCCTAATCTTTCCATCCGCAACCTCACCGTCCACCCGCTGGAGCTCGTCGCCGCCGAGCGCTTCGCAGCCGAGCGCGTCAAGACCGTCGGCGTGCTGTCGAGCATCGGCAGCGCCGTCACCAACTTCCTCAACGCGACCGAGAGCGCCTCCTCCGAGCTGCGCGTCAAGGCGGACCTGGCCGGCACCGACCGCCGGGACGTGTCCTTCCGCGCCGAGGCTTTCCAGACGGTCGAGACGGACGTGTCCGCCGCAGACCCGTCGGCGGAGGTCGTCCGGTTGACCTTCCAGACCGAGGACCACCGCTACGAGACGGACGTGCCGAGCCCGTCGTCGCGGTCGGCCGTCATGCGCAAGCTCGACGACGGCCCGCACGACCTCACCGTCGTGTACGTACCCGCCGCGGGGCTCGTCGCCGTGTACTCGTCGGCGCGCCTGGACGGCTGGATGGGCGAGCTGAGCGACGCCTGGCCGCTGCCGTCGCTGTCGCTGCCCGGCACGCACAACTCGCCGACGTGCTACAAGGCGCTGCCGTCGGTGCGCTGCCAGGCCGTCGGCGTGCCGGAGCAGCTGCAGAACGGCGTGCGGTTCCTCGACATCCGCGTGTCCGCCAGCCAGGACGACGACCGCCTCGCGCTCGTCCACAGCGTCTTCCCCGTCTCGCTGACCGGCACCAAGTGGCTCGGCGACATGCTCGAGGACGTGTACCGCTTCCTCGAGGAGCACGGCACCGAGACCGTCATCGTCAGCGTCAAGCGCGAGGGCACTGGCAAGGGCTCCGACGGCGACCTGGGCCGCTACCTGCGCGACGGGTACGTCGGCAAGCGCCCGGACAGGTGGTACACGGAGCCGCGCGTGCCGACGCTCGGCGAGGCGCGCGGCAAGATCGTGCTGATGCGCCGCTTCGGCGTCGACGACGACCTGCGCGGCGAGTGGGACGGCCACGGCTGGGGGCTCGACGCCTCGGCGTGGCCCGACAACTGTGAGGACGGCCAGGCCGGCAGCTGCGCGATCCGCGTCCAGGACTTTTACGAGGTCACCGAGAGCGACAACATCGACAAGAAGGTGAGCTTCAGCCACGGCCACCTCGAGCGCGCCGCCGAGCACGCGTTCCTGCTGCCCGGCGCGGAAGGCTACGACGAGGGCGCCGACAAGCCCCCGTTCTACGTCAACTTCCTCAGCGCGAGCAACTTCTTCAACGCCACGTGCTGGCCGGAACGCATCGCGAGAAAGGTCAACCCGCGCGTGGTCGAGTACCTATGCACGAGCCACGGCGTCGAGGGCAAGGGACCCAACAACCTGGCCATCGGCTCCGCCGGCGCGGGCATCGTAGTGACGGACTGGGTCGGCGCCAACGGCGACTGGGACCTGATCCGCTGCATCGTCGGGATGAATGCCCGCCTTCAGCAACTCCAAAACTAGAGGCATGGGCGGCGGTTGGCCGGGCGGGCAAGTAATGAGCTTTACACAACACAGACGGGTCGACGAGTCATTAAATAGATGCAGCAATGATATTGAATTTCTTCTTCATTATTTATAATTTCTTTTCGCCTCGAGAGCGCACGTATCCGTGCCGTTATGCCTACTTACAGAGCCAGGTTAGCAGTGTACCACAACTCGGTCTGCAGGAACATTGCGTGAAGATTTCTAGAACAAAGTCAGTACGAGACCATATAGCTTTGGGCATCGAGCAGAGCAATTACCAGTCAGAAGTTGTGTATTATTTTCAAGTCTCACAGCTCCAAAAGAGGAACACGAGATCAACCAGTGTGAATACAAATTGAAACATCTCATCACAGAAACGGTGTGGTCCAGAATGGAAAAATGTTCTTATTTACCTATCGTAACAAGACAATTAGTTATCAATTACGCGATAGAGTTCAAAATCCCGCAAGGGAATGTATTGAAATGTTGTGCTCAAGTCAGGTGACGAAGTGTCATCCAGAGATCCCGCCACCCCTACACCACAAGGTTTGTACGCCTTGCTTTTCTAGGGCATAGGGACAGCAGGGCTCGATTATGTCCGCCCGTTCGTTCAAATCTTCATCATAGAGACACGTTGCATGGGTGTGTGCGTTCGTGGATAGTATTTACCTAACGCCTCGAGAGTTAGCCAGATGCACATTCCAAGAGCGCAGAGATAGAAGCGAAGTAAAGAATCCAAGTCAGACAAGGCTGAAACTTAAACAACGGTATCCACATTATGTATTAAGCATGAGGAATCCCTGAGGTGTCGGTTTGATCATCATTCGGAGGGGGGGCATAGAAGAAAACGTGTGTTTATACGAACCTTTGATATTGTACATCGAACGCGTCGGCATGTCGTCAATCATCATGTCATGATCTATAGTACAGTCAGAGATAGCTCAACAATCGACTGTAAACAAATAGTGTCTGCAAAAAATCTGCTCAGGCTGATTAAGATAGATTGCTTCTCACCATGGGTTGGTATGAATTGGATTGTTCAATTGTGATCAATTCATCATTGTGCATCGGACGAGCAAACACCAAGCAGAATATTCCTTACCTCATAATATTACAAAGCCCTTCAGTATCACCACAACCGAGCCGAGACGCCTCTGGCAGTCTGGTCGAAGCTTGGGTGAACTGAAGAGCTTTGGATGTGGTTGAGAGGAAAGAAAAGAAAAGGGAAATTTTCTTGGAGAAGAAATAAAAGGTAGCTTTGTGGGACTAATCTACTTTAGTACTAGCGTTATGCTGAGGCATCCTGTGGCGGTGCAGCGCGGTCCCTCCCGCAATCTGGGTGGCGAAATGCCGTTTCTGTGGCGCAGTATATAGAGTCACTTGCATCCTCAGGGTTCCGAGCTATTGCTGGATGACGCAACCTCCCCTCATCCTGCTCTGGCCGGAGTAAAACAGCATCTGCATAGCTTTATTCTTCGCCCATCATGGCAAGCATGGCGGGGATATGGGGGCCAGCGGCCGTCCGTCTCCTCCGCGTTGCTGCCACGAGAGCGACCGAAGCCGTGCGAGCCAACCTTGCCAGCGCCGCGCGGCCGCTCTACAACGCAAAACAACAATACATTCCCATCCGATCCGGACGACAGCCCATCCACCCTGCCGCCTTCTTGAAGCAGCAGCGGCGCTGGATCTCGCGAATCTCCGGCCAGCACGCCCAGGCGGTCCGCCGATTCCTCAGTACCGCGCCGCCCCACGGCGGTGCTCGCCAGCCGTTCCGCCGATCGCAGCTGCCTTCGTCCGAAACCTATCGACGGGTCGGCCAGTTCTCCGGACGGGCTCCGTTTGCGAATGCCCTGCGGCCAAACTTGACGGGCGGCGCGATGCCGCGCTCTGCTGGTGGGTACGGCATCGGCGGTGGCGGAGCCAGGTACTTTTCTCACACGCCTGCGGCACCGGCTCAGGTCGTGCAAAATGTCTCTCAAGCCATGAGGGCCTTCTTCCTTTCCGGCCAGCGCCTCCAATATGACGGCCTTGGGGCCAACGGCGAGCCGCAGTACCGTGCCGTTTCGGCTCTTGAGGACCAGGCCATGCGCAAAATGGCCAACTTCCCGCGTTTCGCCTCGGGCTCTTTCATCGACTTCAAGCTCACCCCCACGATCACCGCGCTGAGTCCTCTTGCCGCTGCGCTGATCGAAGCGTCTGATATCTCCGGCTTCAAGGGCGCCGCTCCTGCTGATGGCGCTTCCCTCAATACCGAAGGATTCCTGGATGTGCTCTCTACCGACTTTGGCCGTGCGCTCAAAGATCTTACCGCGATATATGCAGATCTTCGTCGACTATCCGTGCTCGGAGACTTGCCCGTTTCTATGGAGAAGAGCAACGTTCTTCGTGTTCGGTTCCCAGGAGTTGATGTGTATACCCTGGAGCGTCTCTGCGACGATATTGGCATTGAGCGAGGTGTTCTTGGCCAAGACCCGCAGTCTGAAAACATGCATATGACGCTTCAAATCCCATTTGCCCCTGAGTCAGAAAAGGCCTTTACGTCGCCTGGTGGTTCTACCAGATCTGTCTGGGGACCCGGGTCGGAATATGACGCTTTGAGCGAGGACTCCTTGATTCAAGAGGCATTTGAGCTTGACGGAAACCCATGGCTGTCGGATCCAGAAGAATATGAAAGCCTTTCACCAGCTAGTTGTTCGGTGAAGCATCGTTCTCAGGAATTCGAGGGTCTTGAGGGCATATATAGGTTCCTGGAGGAGTGCGACAGGGCCAAGGGTCGGGTCGGCTAGCGGTTTTTTTATGTTGAAGTTTTGAGCGCGGGAAGCTTTGCGCTCTGCCACTCATTGTACGGTATGAGATTGATAGTTCATGCCCAACGAATGGGGGTTTTTTTTCCTTTTGTTAAATGATAACTGTTTTAAATAAGTTACCTCTTGTGTGCTGGCGTGACTGTGGAGGCTTTGCTGGTCACCAGTTGAGAGTTGAAGGCATCCGTTGGCTGGCTATTCCGAGGGTTTAGAAGACTTGTATTGGTGGAGAGATGTTGCAGAAATATTGCGAATGAAAAGAGATTGGCGCAGCACACGGCACAGTCGTCTTGATTGTCCATTGTTGGTCGAGTCGGTGTGAAGGGGTGCGTTGCTTGAGGACCACCTGTAGCGTGGAAGTTTCAGTATATCAGACCCACTGAAATTACAGTGAATCTCCTTGTCCACCCTGGACTGGTATGCTCTCGACAACCAATACGTATCTTCTGCATCCTTTTTGTTCGTTTCCCTAAAACTTGTCTACTTTTTTTGTTTCTAAATATTTCCTCGGTTGAATGTGCAGCGGCGCCTAGATTCGGTGTCATCGTTGTTGCACCGACCGGAGTTTTAGCTGCCAAAGACAAGGGCCAACGGAGATTTGGCAGAGTGTGGAGGGTTGGTATCGGAAAAGAGGTCAGGCATTGGATTGCTTTGTTTCGCTCCTCTTGATTCATTTTCTCTTTACCCTTCTCAGAATTCTCTTTCTTCCTTTTTTTTTTATGAAAAAAAGAAGGATGTTTATCGGTGGGAGCGTTCCTCGCGTGAGAGCCTTCGAGCTTCCGCCTCTGTACGTATGTATGTATGTATGTATGTATGTACGTATGTATGTACATATATACATACATGCTAACCGATCTATTCTTGCCCGGCATCGTCTGGCATACACGCAATGCATTTATAATCTCCGGTAGTTCAACCAGACATGTTGTGCTTGATCAGGCTAGCAAGCTCCGGGTGGCTTATGCGGGGTCTCCGGTCTGGAACTACGGTTACGGTTGTACCTGCTAAATAAATTAAGACCGTGGAAGCTTGACCGGCGTCCGAAGCAACCTCGGCAGAGACCCATCTATAAGCCCGCAAAAGCGACACCACATCCTCTGCCATCTTGCCTCCAGCTCTCTCCTCTTTTCATTACCAGAACTGCACAGCGAGCCACCCCTCGTCCTTGACTTTCACCCATCATCCATATACACAGAAATCCAGCCACAATGTCCGGTCCCGGTGTCGGCTTCGAGTATCCTCGCCAGAAGGTGTCCTGGCTGAAGCGCGATCTGTTGCTGTTTGCCAACTCGATTGGCGCCAAGGCTGATGAGCTTCACCTGCTCTATGTACGAATTGGCGCTCGTATAATTATTCAGAGCTCGCATTGACCATGATCATAGGAACTGCACCCCGATTTTGCCGCTTTCCCCACGTATCCCATCATTCTCTGTGAGCGCATGCCTCCAGCCCACAATCGTCTGCCCCAGCGCTAATTGCCTGCGACTTTTACAGCTTTCAAGGGCGACACGCAAGAGGTCATCGACTTTTATGCCAGCAGCAAGGCCACCAAGGTTCCCGGTGTTCCCGATCTCGACTACAGACGCGTTGTCGACGGTCAGCGCAAGATGGAGTTCCTCAAGCCCCTACCTACTACCTCGGCCGGCCGCAACTTCGAGACCCGCACCAAAGTCGTCGGCGTCTACGACAAGGGCAAGCCCGGCACTGTCCTAGACGTCGAGACGGAGCTCGTCGACACTGACAACAACGAGGTCTACAGCCGCATCCACACCAGCTCCTTCTTCATCGGCCAGGGCAACTGGGACGGCCCCAAGGGCCCCGCGACAGTCAGCTACCCGCCCCCCAAGGACAAGAAGCCCGACGTCGTCCTGCCTCACCAGACGACGACCGAGTCGGCCCTCCTCTACCGCCTCAACGGCGACTACAACCCTCTCCACGCCACTCCCGAGCCCGGCAAGAAGATGGGCTTTGGCGGCGCCATCATGCACGGCCTCTACTCGTGGAACTCGACCTGCCTCGAGATTGTTCGCTCCCTCGCCGGCAGCAACCCCGCCAACATCAAGGAGTACCAGGCTCGTTTTGCCAGTCCCGTCAAGCCCGGCGACAAGCTCATCACTCACGTCTGGAAGACGGGTGAGAAGAAGGGCGACTTTGAGGAGATTCGCTTCGTCACCCAGGTCGAGGGCGGCAAGATCTGCCTCAGCAACGGTCGCGCTCTGGTTAAGACTGTCGGCTCCCCGAAGGGCAGCAAGCTGTAAAGGCGGAAGAGGCGACCACAGAGAGCCTAATTTTGTATAAGAGAAATATAGCCAATGAATGTCAATGAATCTCGTTTTCCATAATTTTCTTGAACTATCCGTGAGGTACACACATTTTCACGACGATTTTTTCTAATGTAATTGGAATTGTTGCTTTGGTTGTGGCATACAAATGTAGCCCCATTAGCTGGCAAGCTGGTTCGTGCCCACAATGAGGCTTGACCGGACGACCTGCACCGCTTCTTGATTAATCTGCTGCCTGGTCTTTCACCACCCAGCAACTCAGCAAGCCCGAGCAAAAAAAACCAACATGCATCTCCTCTCATAGACACAGCAGAACTTACCCAGAAATACCCGACAATGGCCGACTCGCACTACCTCGGAGAGCGCATATCCTACGATGATGCCCTGTGCACTGTCCGCTACATTGGTGAGGTCGCTGGCGCAACTGGGTCGTGGCTAGGAGTCGAATGGGATGACGGCACCCGCGGAAAGCACGACGGCTCGCACAAGGGGAGGCGATATTTTCAATGCAAGTGTTTATCTGCCACCATCTACCCATGAGAGCCCGCGCGATTAACCCGACATCCAGGCACATCCGACTCTCCCACCGCGGCGTCGTTTGTACGCCCAACGCGGCCCGCCGACGCCCCCGTGAGCTTCGTGACCGCGCTCAAGGCCAAGTACGTGGAGGCGGAGTCGGCTACGAGCGGCGTGCCGGACTCGCGGATTCGGTTCGCAGGCAAGGTCGCCGAGGAGGTGGGCTTCGACAAGGTGCGCCGCCAGATGGCGCAGCTCGACGAGCTCCGAACCGCCATCCTCGACGGCGTCTACATGGCCGTTGCGCACAGCCAAGGCGAGCCGACGGTGGCGCAGGTGAGCCCGAAGCTCTCGCACATCGACATTAGTAGGAATTTATTTGAGAATCTGGGCCCGGTCGTGGATATCTGCAAAGACTTGCCGGGCCTCAAGAAACTAGCCATCAAGTATGTATGCACTTTCTACAGGGATGAGATGAAGGCAGCGACTAACTCGCGTCGAATTAGCGGAAACCGGTTTCAAAATGTTGTAGAGGATAATGCGTTGGTCAAGGCCGTCACCGCATTCTCGCAGGTCACTGAGCTGGGCATCGGCGACAACATGCTCGGATGGGAAGAGATATGCCGCATCGCCGTCGCCTTTCCCTCGCTCACCAACCTGGCCGCAGGCGCCAACTATCTTTCAAGTCTTCCTGCGGTAAACTACAGCGGTCTCTCAACAACCTTGACAACGCTCAACCTCGAATTCAACAGCTTCGGTGCGCTTTCCGACCTCGCCAGCCTTGCGCCACTCACCTCCCTGCGCAACCTCTACCTCAAGGGCAACAACATCCGCAGCCTGTCGTCCGAGGACGCTCCCTGCCCTGTATTCTCGAAATCCATACAATACATTGACGTGTCATACAATCAGATCGAGGACTGGGACTTCATCGACCGCCTCACCGAGCATGTCCCCGGGCTGACGGCGCTGCGCATCAGCCACAACCCCGTCTACGACGTTGGCGCGTCATCGTCTTCGGCCGCCGCCGCCACCACCGCAGACGAGGCGCACATGTTCACAATTGCACGCATCGGCGCCCTCCAGACCCTCAACTTCTCGCCCGTCACCGCCGACGACCGCAACAACGCCGAGCTCTTCTACCTGTCGCGCATCGCGCGGCAGCTCGCCGCAGCACCCGAGGCCGCAGCGCCGGGCATCCTCGCGGCGCACCCGCGCTACGAGGCGCTCTGCGCCAAACACGGCGCGCCGGACGTGGTGC
Source organism: Cordyceps fumosorosea ARSEF 2679 (assembly GCF_001636725.1). Classification (NCBI taxonomy): domain Eukaryota; kingdom Fungi; phylum Ascomycota; class Sordariomycetes; order Hypocreales; family Cordycipitaceae; genus Cordyceps; species Cordyceps fumosorosea. The sequence continues at coordinate 578,453 of NW_017387307.1, read as the reverse complement.
GTGCGGTGGCGGCCAACCCCGCGTTTCTGGAGGCGCGCCTGGTGACGATGGCGCTGCGGTGCGCGGGCCGCGCGGACAGGATGGTGCGCGTGCCGCAGGCGCTGGACGTGTACGCAGTCAAGGCGCGCGTGGCGAGGGCGTACGGGCTGTCGCCGCTGAGGCTCCGCCTGGTCTGGGAGACGGGCGAGTGGGATCCGGTGGCGAGGAGGCGCGGCGACGACGTCGACACCTCGGACGAGGAGGACGAGGCCGAGGACGGCGCGACCGAGGACGCGCCTGTTGAGAAGCTAGCGCATGACCAGCCGGGGAGATGGGTGAAGCGCGAGGTTGAGCTGCGCGACGGGCCGCGACAGCTGGGATATTGCGTGGACGGCCTTGACGTCAAGATCCGAGTAGAGCCATTATGACTTTCTACAGCAAATGAATGAAAGCTGCTATGCCCAGGAATATCCCGGTCTGATAGCGCAAAAAGCCATGTGACACAGTCCAGAAGAACAACTAAGAGATATACTCTGGGTAAAGGATAGACCCTCAAAACCCAAAAATTGGCACTTCAATTCGATGACCTCTTACCAATAATCTTTGTCATTTCTCAGGTCCGTCGTAATTAAGCACAGAAAGTATGACTGAGCTCCAGGATCACGATGAGAGATTGCTTGGTGAGCATCGCCGAAACGGAGATACGACGAGGAGCTTACAGAGGATGGGCCGGTCACCACAGCACCCCAGTGCCGATCCGTGCGCGTGCCGTGTCTGGCGGGTGCTCGGAGGCTCCGCAGCTGGACAAGGTATGTTTACTGTAATTCTGCTCCAGTTGTAACTACCGGGAATTGAACGCTCGGGATAAGATGCCACGGACTTAAGCCTGGTCAGGCCGCAAGGAGGTGGAGGCCCACCACAGGCATGGCAGACTGCCGGCCCCCGGACTTAAGTTGGTTTGGGCCATCCGACATCCAATGTTCGGGTGCGGACAAGCTAGCGCGAGCTTGGAAAGCTTGTTGAAGATGCGCATTTGCTTCGATGTTCTCGTTGGGTATAAGTAGCGCCATACATTACCATGGAAAGCCAATTCTCGATGCATCTCCATCCCTGTATAGGTATACTCTACCCATCACATCTACATCTAGTTACACCATGGTCCAAATTCTCGGAAAAGAAGTCGGCACTACCGGCTACGGCCTCATGGGTACAGTTGCTCCCATCTCTGCTGAGAAGCCACAAGGCCAGCACTGCTAACGCAACGCTCTCATCCTAGGCTTCGGCTTCGCCCGTGAGAGGCTGACGCTCGACGACATCATCGCTACTATGAAGGCCGCCTTCGACCGCGGCTGCCGCCTCTGGAGCGGCGCCGAGTTCTACGGCCCCCCGGACTGGAACAGCCAGCTCTTCATCCGCGAGTACTTCTCCCGGTACCCCGACGACGCCGCGCACGTCGTCATCTGCATCAAGGGCGGCCTCGACACCACGACGCTCTCGCCCGACACGAGTGTCGCATTCGTGCGGCGCTCCCTCGACAATGTCCTCGCCCAGCTCGGCGGCAAGAAGAAGCTCGACGTGTTCGGGCTCGCGCGCCGCGACGCCAAGTCCGATTTCGCGGCGACGCTGCGGATGATCCAGGAGGAGTACGTCGACACGGGCAAGGTCGGGGGCATTTCGCTGAGCGAGTGCTCGGTGCAGACGGTCGAGGACGCGGTCGCGGTGGTGCCGGTGCAGCTTGCGGAGCTGGAGCTCAGCCTGTTCACGCCAGACATTCTGCAGAACGGTATTGCGGCCGCGTGCGCCAAGCACGACATTCCCATCATGGCCTACTCTCCCGTCGGCCGAGGTGTAAGTCTTCCCCCTACGAAAATGTTGCAGCGTGCAGAAACACAGTAGCCAGGTTTTCTCTGAGCTAACATGATTCGCTGCCTTTAGCTTCTTACCGGTGCGGTCAAGGGCGCTGGAGACATCAAGGGCCGGCTCGGCATGTTCCCACGTTTCCATGGGCCGGCCCTCGATCACAACCTGCAGCTGACGGCGCGCGTGCAGGCGCTGGCCGCGGAGAAGGGCTGCACGGTGGCGCAGCTGGCCCTCGCGTGGGTGCGTGCTCACCATCGCCGCCAGGGGCTGCCGGCCGTCATCCCCATCCCCGGCACGACCTCGATCGCGCGGCTGCAGGAGAACACGGCCGAGGTGTCGCTGTCCGAAGACGAATTCGCGTCGCTGTCTACAATGGCCAACGACTTCGAGACGGCGGGCGACCGCTACCCGGCCATGTTCCCGACCAACACGTAAGGAGGCGATGCGGTGTGTCTAGCTCTGGCATGGACATGTTAGAAGAGGGCACATGTAAGAATAGCCACTGGAAAGAATGAACAAGGATTGACAAAAAACTCAAATAAACAAGTTGCCAAATAATCAGTTGTGTAATTATCCGCAGAATAGCTCGAAGAAAATCAAGCCTCTCAGAATTGCAGAATTCAATTGAAATTGAACCATCATATGAGGTGCAGGGAAATGTATGGAAAACATACTAGAAGTAAAGAAAAGTCTTACCTTGAATAGAACGTGAGCAATCGTCGCTACGACGGCATCACTACATGACGAATCAGGTGTAGAAAGGTGAGAGTCGGATGCAAAATCGACAGGCAAACAGATGGATCTGGACTGGGCTGCGCCACGTGATGAATAGTGGATAGCTGTACTTGGAACTCGCCTTACAAATCAGCCACATCACGTGATAACGCCACATCGCTGTGGCGTCACGCAAAGCTGCTGCGTACAAGCTCAATTTCCCGTGTCACTGAATGTCAAAAAGTACATCCATCCATCACGCTGCATCCTCCAATTCGTTGGTCCTCTCTTCTACTCCTCTCCTCTTTTCTTTCAAGAAGCGGCTGTGATATCTCTATACCACGCCTGTCGCTCCCCCTCGGCTTTCCTTCCCAAACTCCCTCGCGACAACTTCAAAAACCCTGGGCAAGGCGACTTAAGCGCGCCCACCACCACCAGCCATGGCCAACTTCCTGGCCTCCATCTTCGGTACCGAGCAGGACAAGGTCAACTGCTCCTTCTACTTCAAGATCGGCGCGTGCCGGCACGGCGACCGGTGCTCGCGCAAGCACGTCAAGCCGTCCTACAGCCAGACGATCCTGATGCCCAACCTGTACCAGAACCCGGCCTACGACCAGAAGAACGCGAACCGCATGAACCCGTCGCAGCTGCAGAATCACTTCGACGCCTTCTACGAGGACATTTGGTGCGAGCTGTGCAAGTACGGCGAGCTAGAGGAGCTAGTTGTGTGTGACAATAACAATGATCGTGCGTGTGTCCCCTTCCCTTCCTTGAAAACCAGAGCTAACCACCGCATCCTGCAGACCTCATCGGCAACGTCTACGCTCGATTCAAGTACGAGGACGCCGCGCAAAAGGCCTGCGACGAGCTCAACAGCCGGTGGTACGCCGGGCGGCCCATCTACTGCGAGCTCAGTCCCGTGACGGACTTTCGCGAGGCCTGCTGCCGCCTCAACTCGGGCGAGGGCTGCATGCGCGGCGGCTTCTGCAACTTCATCCACCGCAAGAACCCGAGCGACGAGCTCGACCGCGACCTCACGCTGAGCACCAAGAAGTGGCTGCGCGCGCGCGGCCGCGACGAGAAGAGCGCGAGCCGCTCGCCCTCGCCCGAACCCACGAGGCGGCGGTGGTGAAAGGAGAGAAGGAGATAAAGGAAGGGGGAAAGTTGCAGGAAACAGAGAAACAAGAAACAGAAAACAAGGGTCTGGTGCTAGGAAAGCATGGAAATTGTATACTTTGAATGGCGTTTTTGGGGTCTTTCGTATTGGGGGGGTTTGGAACAAATGCGTTTCGCAGCGGAGTGCAGAAGGCACGAAAAGTATTGTGGGATGGGCACGTAAATACCATGTATCAACTGTACTCGCTCAATTTTACAAGGCCATTTATTCCATTAACCCAAGTTCTCTCCAAATCACTACGTGCCTCATCCGTGGCTTGCATCACATGGAGCAACTCAGTTTCAAAGTCATTGTATCATGTTGAATGCTCGCGACCCCGATGACCAGGTATTCTGTAGCCATCCACACTACCCAAGGCAGACCGTAACCAAAAAAGCAAATGCCGCACCGACATAACATGCGTTAAGCGTAAATATCTCTAAGTAATAGTAACTAAATATGATAAAAGGGCCAAAGAACCGTCAAAATAACTAACCCCCGTCATGAACCCACACGATGCGCTGTTTGCATCAGAAGGGCCTTTTAGCTGCAGACAAACCACGTGTGCTGAATTACAGATCAATCAGCGACCCCTCGCCAGGCTTGCCCGTCTCCTTGAGCATGGCTCCAACGTCGTCGGCTGGCTTGACGGGTGGTGCCGCGGACGCATCGTTGCCAATATCAATGAGGTCGTTCCCGGAGGCGGCAGGTTTAGCGGCGGTAGGCGATGGCGCTGCATGCGCTGCGTCGTTTGAGGGAGCGGCCGGTACTTTCCCAGCGTTTTGCCCAGGCAGGACAGGGAATATAGACAGAACCTGCTTCGTTTGTTCATCGGGAGAAGCCGAGCTGTCACTATAACATCAGTTAGCAAAAAAGGCGCGGCATGCAAATTTCAAAGGAAAATATACATGTGGGCGTCAATGATCCATTCTAGGCTCTCCTCGCCCTGTTCAGACTCTTCGGCAGAGGGCTTGACGGCGCGGAATAGTCGGGGCTGCCATTCCTTGTTTTCTTGGGCGCGAGCAGCGGCCTCCGCACGCTGGCGGTCTTCGATCTTGGTCTTTTCGTCCGTGGCTACTTCGTGGTTGCGCTCCTTGACAGCCTTGGCCGTCAACTCCCATAGTCTTTGGGATTCACGCTCCTCTTGCTCGGGAATGGGCCGGGTCTGGGGGTTGCTGGGCTTGGCATGCGTGGCATCAAAAAACATTTCGCTCTGTCCAGTCTGTTTATCTATTAATAACACATCTTTGGCCAAATTCCTCGAGGACGTACGGCAAGATTCTTGATGGACATTTTCTCGTGCCACATGCCGGAGATCTCGTAAAGCACTTCGCCGGTGCTCTCGCGCTTGATGACGCCGCCGACGGCGTTGTAAGTGCCGCTGACCCAGCCTTTGGTCTTGAAGTCGAGGTCGGCGGTGAGGTCGAGTTCGGGGCAGCGAACAAAACTGTGGTCTCCGAGCTCGTACTTCATCTTGCCAAATAGAATGCCACGGGCATACATGTTGGGCTGAGTAACGATGCTGCAAGGACTGTTAGTGTACGATAATTTGCGCACAATGGCATGTAGGACCACTGACTATCTCTCGCCCTTGGTCTTGTCCTTGCCTCTGTTGAGAAGGCTCAAAAAGGCAATACCCTCCATCATACTGGCGGCGGAGTTGCCGAGAAACTTGCTGCGAGGCTTGAGGGTGCCGTCAATGCGAATGTGGTGGTCGGGTGCCATGTAAAAGTAGCTCGACTTGGGTGGGTGGTGCGACGTCTGCTCAGAAATGTAGTATGCTTTCTTGTTGTCCGGAAGGTCCCAGTAGCATGAGAAGACTTCGCCGAGAATAGGGTTGAGGGGCTTCTTGACACCTCTAGAGGAAACATGTTAGCGGGGTTTTTCGCAGCAAAGTCCAAGGAAGGGGTCGTACGGAGGTCGAATGTGCCAGCCACTGAGGTAAAACTTGACAACGGAAACGAAGCGCTCGACGTCATCGTCTATGGTGGGGATGTGGAGGAGCATTTCCGGGTGGCACATGAAGCTGCGAGGTGCGGGTTAGCTTGGGATAAAGGTAAAGAGATTTATGAGGGGCGACCAACTTTGTTATTCTCTCGAGCATACTGCGCGGCTCGAGGATGAAGGTGGGAAGGACGACGCGGCTCAAGTCGGCACCCGGACGTAGCTGGGATATGATGTGCGACAGGACTGCGGGGGAACCAGTTAGTTGGGGACGCTGGCGGACACGGCCCGGCGAGAGCAAGCGCAAAGCCGCGGACCGGTTTAGTTTTATCTTAATTCTTAGACGTACCGTTTCCCTGATCGGGCTCCATGATTTGGGTGTCATCGTCGGGGTCGGATCTGCTGCCGCTGTCTGATCCGGAAGCTCGGCTGCCCGCTTCAGTTGAGCCAAACCAGCCTGTTAGCATGTTGCAGGGATGGGCGCGCGTTTGAGTGTTGGAGTCTGGGGGCAAGTAATGCGAGGCAGATTGGAGCCCAAAAGAATAAATGCTAGAAAAGAATAAATGAGGTAGAAACTAGGAAAACGGTGGCAAAGAGGTTGAAGACTGCGCTGGTGGGACTCGGCAGAGCTTAGCCCAGCATGGCCCAGGGAAGCTCAGCCGGCAAGGTCAACAGAAGAAGAGGGCGCGTTGTGATAGGGACGAAGGCGTCGGTGATCTACCAAAATGGTCGCGTGCGGTTTCTTTCGAGGGATGATGCAAGACGGAAAAGAGGAAAGCTCAGAGTCTGCGTTGAGAGTGACGGGAGCAGATGACTTTGGGGATGGATGGGGTTGATGGAGGGGCCTTTTTCGCGGGAGCCAAACAGTGAGTGGGAAAAGAAGCTGGGAAGCCGCCCGGGTCAGGTAGTGGCACTAGCCTAGCCAGCCAACCAGCCAACCAGCCAGCACATGGGCCAAGCCTGGCCAGCTAATAAAAAGCGGCAGTGGTTGGTGTAGTAGTAGAGAAGAGGCCAGGCAGAATAGCAAGTGAACAACAAAAAGGAAAGACACATACCTCGTTTGCGGCTGCTCGACGATACAAGTCCCATTAAAGTCATGATGAAGCTGGTGGACGAGGACGAGAGCGGGATGGGTAGGGAAGGGAGAAGAAGGCCAGGGCAGAGGGAAGAGAGCAAGAATATATCTGGGAGCGTCGGGTTGTTCGAGGGCGTCGTCGGTAGTACGGCTATGACTTCTTGTCCTTTTTTTCGGCCTTGTTCTGTTTCCTTTTTGACCCTTTCTGATGGAGGGGCTCACAGGCGGGAGGCGGGGAGACAAGAGAAGCACCACTGAGGAGGCGTCCTGGAAGGCTGAAAATCCCAGCGCGCCGATCCGCTGTGATGTGATGCTGATGGGCGTTTGATGCGCTGTGATTTTTTAGTGCTACTGTATGTCCAGTAGGCCGTTGAACCGCTATAAAGCCTGGTTAATTAGTGCGTTGCAACGGAGATGACCAGCTCGCCAGCTTACCTAACGTTACAGGCACTACTGGGCAGCTAAAGATGACCCCGCTTGGCTGGTAAAATGTTGGGCGGGAAAAGTGCTCGCGAAGGTCGTGCTAGTGATGCAATGCAAGGTGCTTGCTTGCCTTCCCGATGCTGGCCGTCCCTCGCGACGAGCTGAATGAAAGAAAATATCGCAGAAAGTGAGTCAACCCAGTTCGTGTCTCTTTCTGTTCTTTGTCCGTCTTAAAACTGCCCGTAAGCTCGCTCGCTTGCTCAGAGGTAGCTCAAGCTGGCTGCCCTACTGAGCGTAGTACGTAGTAGCTTCGCCAAAGCTTGTTCTGGTCGAATGACGTCTTGTGCTCCGTCGTCGCTTTCCTCGGTCGGCCGCGCGTAAATGCTTGTATTCGTCGAGTGCAACAAAAAAAAAAAGGGTGTCAAGAGGAGAAATCGTCAAGCAGACCCAGTCAGTAGAAAGGTAGGACTGGCCACCTTTTCATACAAATAAATAGATGAATCCCTTGTCACTTAACCCAGCCGGCCACCAAACCCGCCCAGTCCGCCAGTCCGCCCCCAGCGCACCTGAGCCCAAAGAAAACGGGCATCGCCCATCCCATCCCATTGTGTCGTCATAGCCAGCTTCATCAGTTTATTATACCTAGGCAGCTGAACGTCACCCAACGCTAACTCGGTATCTTTTCAGCATCTTCCGCCCATCCAGGCTCTCACAAGAAACAGAAATATACTAGTTAGCCGCCCCCCCTCTCCAGGCTTCTTTCTTTCACCATCTAATTACCCCGACCAACTGTAGCACAGTACATCCGCTACATCCGACTGACAAACCAAGGACGTGACAAAGTCATCCCTTCCAACTGCCCGAAACTCACTTTCTCTACTCAACTTCCCAATGCACTTCGCCATCTTCTCACGGAGTCACGGAAAACTACTCAAAGCTTACAACTCCGCCGCTCCATCCCTTGCCACTCCAGCCAGGCACATGCACGCCATCCCGTCTCTGGTTGGGCTCTCCTCCTCCACTGCCCTCAGCCCATCATGCAACAAAGCTTCTCTTCCCTTCCGCTTTTAGTCACGCCCACCTGCCCGCGCCCTGTAAGTCGAATCGATAGTTCGTCATGCTTGAATTCTTTCTTTTCTTGACATAATTCATCCTTCTACTAATGCTATTCCCATCATTTGCTATGCATTTTGTAAAACATCCGGCAATGTGCTAACATATTTGCCAAAAAAAAAAAAGGATATCGCCATGTTGGATTTACTTGCTCTCCACCGCCTTCACCTCTTCCTCATGCCACAACACATGCTTCGGATTCCCTTTCCCTTCTACCTAAGTCGCGATATCGACAGTCGGCCTCCTTCCTTGACCGTTGCTGGTAGAAACTCGCACAACCGGTCACGATCTGTAACCCTTGTTAGTTCGTCCTCGCTTCATCTCGACTCAGCATCATCTCGCCACTTACCTAGTTCCGTTTCAAACAAAATCGAAATATCGTCGTGCTCTCCCGGCAGGTCTGGGAGATCCAGACATACAAACGCCATGTCGTCAATATCCCCGTCCTTGTCCTCTGGTACCCGGGGAAGCGGAAATTTGGCATCCACAAACTTGATCCCCGCCTTGCCGCTCCGCTGAAACGACTCGTACACGTCCGTACCCTTCAGCACAAAGTTCATGCAGTGCCCATGGTGCCAGTTCTCGAAAAACGCCAACATCTGAACCTGCTTGTCTTCTTGTCGCACTACCTGGATCCGCGTCAGGCCAGCCTCCCACTTCTTATGGATAGGCACAACCATTCGTCGCCGGGCAATCGCAAACGTCGTCGCCATCGCATCGAAAACCACCTCGTATCCCGTCACCGCGTATTGAAACTCGTGCAGCTCCCTCAGGCTGTTAAACTCCATCGTCCGTATCGTCGGCTTCTGCCGTATTAGCTGCAGTCCACGGGTCATCTCCGCCGCCAGCTCCTTGGGAACCTGCGCCTCCGAGATGGACACCGTCATGTCCTGCTGTGGCTGACGCAGCATGCGCAATATCAACTTGTTAGAGACATCCAACCGCAGACGCATCTCTCCCGGCGCCACGTTGATTCGGTCAGTCACCATGCCATTCTGATATTCCAGCACCACCTTGAGCTTGTCCGACAGCACAGTCATCGGCTGCTCCCCATTTGGTCCAAATTCGTCATTGGTGACCTGTGCCGCCTTCCAAGGCATCCGCCCAAACGGCAATATGCCCGTCGTGTCACTCATCTTTTCCGATATTTGCAGGCTGCGTAGTGGTACATTGGCAAAGATGCGTTCATCCACTTCCAGCGCCGTTCCTGTGATAAGCGAGTGAAATCGCACTCGTTCCTTCTCGTCACTGAAAGTAAGCACCATGCGCCCTTTTTGTCGATTTCCCTCAAACTTGATAGAAAGGGCCGGCGCTTCGCCGTCACGGAAGAAACCAAACTGCACCGGTAACAGAGTCGGGTAGTTGTGCTGCACTCCATTCAACGTTCTCGTTTTTGGGCCCGTCACCGCTGCGATGCGGAACCCCGAGTGCCAGTTTCTCTGGCCGGCGGGACCGTTTTCTTTATACACTCTCTCAAAGAGAGCCACTTCGCATTGTACCACAGCGTCCTTGGGGAAAACACGCGACTGCGGGTCAGAGTCGATGTACTGGAACGACGGCAGCGTATTTCTAAAAACCACCGTTTCGTCTGGTCGAGGTTTCAACGTTGACCGAACCCGGGCTCCAAAGTCATACATGTTCCAGAGCATGCGGTAGTCTGTTTGCGCCAGTTGTACGGCAAGCAGGAATCCACGGGGTAGGCGCAACTCCAGAGTACAGGTGTCGTTGCGCCAACGCAGATCCTCCCACACTGGACCTCCCTTTTTATCCTGTATAGCCAGTTCAACCACACCGTTCTGGCTAGCAATTATGAAAACCAGCCCAGTCTCAGTCTGCGGTCGTAGGATTGACAGGAAACAAGAGAAGTAAAATCGCTGTGCTTCTCTTCCCTGCTCCATGAGAAAGCAATCTGCTGCAACTCGGCCGTAGCTGAAAAAGTCTGCCGAATCGCCGAGCGGCAGCGCATTCAGGATCTGCAGGTTCGCCGTTGGCTTATGAATAGCCGAAATTCCCGAACCCCAATCGCCAGATAACAACGCAATCATGTCTTGACTCATAGCTGGGTATTCCAGCCAAACTGCCTTGTCGATGGTGGCAGGTAGGAAGGGTTCTTCAGGAGGGAGAATGGCATTTCTCTTCATAGACATGGCCAGCTTTTTGAGCGAGGACATAAGTTGCTCCGTAGCGGCCAAAATCTCGGAGTCGGGAGGAAGGCGGCGAGCTTGCGAAGTTTCCGGTATGGCGTGCTGGCACAGCCAGTACGCTTTGGACAAGTTGGCGTAGGCTTGTTGTTTATCCAGGTCAATTTGCATCTGGGCTTTTGGCGTGGCTTGTGCGTTGGGCTGCTTCTCTCTAATGGCCTGCTCAAGACCTAGGCGACCTTTCAGGAACCACCAGAGCCCGGCGCGACCAAGGTCTTTCAATTCGCAGCTTTGCAGAGGCACGACTGTTTCTGCGTGAAGGCGGAACAGCTCATGAAGATGTGTGGTTCGACGCACGAAAGTGTCCAGAGCCTCTACACCATCGCCACCCATCGTGTCGTTGAGTCTTACGGACGCCATTCTTGCCGCCATGGGCCTTATGTCCTCATTGGGTGGGGGAAAGCCTGGTTGCGCCGTGGCCTGGACGGGGGATGGTAACGACGGTGGATAGGTGCTGGATGCCATCGATGTCAGCGATGTCGCCGGGCTGTAGTCGAGGGACTTTTTCGGAGCATAGCTTTGGGGAGATTCTGCAATTGTCGTAGGCGGTGCTGTAGCGGGCGAGGCTGGATCTTCCCAATTACCATCATAAGCAACACTTGAGTTGCGTGCAGCTTTCGCAAACGCCTGGCCTTCAGCTTTTCGCATCTGTGCTTTTTGCATTTCGATAAAGGACTTGCGGTTCTCGTCGTGGGTCGGGGTAGCGAGGAGCCCGCCCGCGGCAGGTTTGCTAGGGACGTCAAGCTTGGGTTGTGTTCCGGGCAGCGGCGGTGACTCTCGCCACTTGTTAGGGTATTCGGAATCGCCATTGTTCTCTGGGCCCGTTTCTGGAGAGTATATGGAGGAGTAACCGGTCTGGGTTCTAGCTAGACGCTTCGGTCGGAATATGTCGGCAGTTGGTGGAACTGGAACTCGTTGGGGAGGCACAGCAGCAGGAGGAGGGGGAGGGGGCTGAGGGGAGCGTGCCAACTTTGCCCGGGAGATTTCCATAGTTGGGATATCGCATTCATCGCCGCCTTGACCTATGACTTCTGGGCGAGCCTCTGAAAAGCGTATCAGAAGGCCCTTTTTGTTTGGGCGAGGGGCTCGAGTGGCATTGGTGGCAGAGAGATCGAGGTAACCGGCGGCAACTGGACGGTTGAACTGGGCTTGCTGATTGACGGCAGCAGCCTGGGGGTATCGCGATATCGTGGTGTCGAGTTTTGGTAGAGTGGTTGGCGGGGGCGGCGGGGGAGGATGCGTCACCTGCAAGTTGTCGGAGCTGTGTAGAAATGCGTCTAGGCTGGTAGCGTTGGCGGATTCGGAGACCTTGCGATCTTTGCTACCAAAGAGCTTGCCCATGAGGCGGCCCCTTCTGGAGGAGGCTTCATTTTCCATAGCGTGTGGTGGAATAATGGCATAGATTCATGCCCGGCTTTGGGAGGAGGGGATGCGCCGTATCGCCTCGCCAGTTGCTGCGGCCAAGCAGAGGCAGAGGGAGGGGGTGTATGAAGGATGGCCGCAGAAGAGAGAGGCGACCGTTCTGGTCTGGGGCGCGTATACGGACCGGCCAGCGGTACGCGTAATGGGTTGATTGATTTGATTTGATTGATTGATTGCGGGTGTTTGGTTTGCAGAATGAGGTGTGGTCGTCAGGGTACAGTGCGGCAGTGGGTGCACTGTGGTGTTGACAGTGGTGTGCGACAATGACGGGAAGACGGTACCTGGGCAGGCCACTGTCTGGTGGTGCGCTCCAATGTCACTCGCTTGAGCTCGGGAAGGGAAGCTGCAGCAAGAGTGATGCGCCGGCAGAGGGGTAGCAGGTGTCTAAAATATCCCCAGAATGTCTCGAGATGAGAGGCCACCTGCACGACCAAGGTCTGATAGGTAGCGCTTCGTTCGTATCTTTGTGGCTGCGTGGCTCGTTCGCCAGCGTGTCCGAACGGGCTGTGAAGAGAGGAAGTCGCAACAGGAACAAGGGGAAAGAGTTGGTTAATTAGGTTAGGTTAGGAGACGGGGAAACGAGGAGCAGAAGCAAGAAATGGAGAATGGACAAGGCAAAGCAAGGCAAGGTAAAGCAAGGTACGGTAACCAGCGTCAGCCTGGTCTGATCAACAAGGGAGCCCGCCCACTGTCGGCGGCAACACCAAGGCAAGCCGCTGGAAGCTGGAGGTTGGCCGTGGCCTTGGCTGGAATGGACAGATGGGTGAGTGAGTGAGTGAGCCTTGCCAGCTTTCACATTCATCAAGCAAATGGCCCGCAGCAGGGGTTACAAGGCCAGAGAGAGAAACAATAAGAAGGGGAAAAGGGCAGCAGAAACAAGGCGTTGTCCCACTAAATACGGAGGAGGCCAAGCCTCTGCGCGCTGTGGCTCTCAACCCTGCCTTGGTTGCCCTGTGGCATGGAGCAAGTCGAGGAGACCCTTGAATGGAGTGGATATACCAAAAGGAAATCCGGTCTCTTGTTGGAGAGGATTTGTCCTCTGTCGTCTTGGCTGGGCGAAGCCGAAGCTTGTTGTTGCTAATATAGGGTCCTCGGATCACGATAATAGCAGCCTGGGGCGCCGTCAAGGGTCCCGAGTAGAACAGACCCCGTCCCGTGTCCCAGAAAACGTTTTACAAAAGATACGAGCCAAGGAGGGGATAGGATGCACTAGCATCGAGCACAATTCGTACTAACTGACTGGTAAAGCAGGCAGACACACGACAGGAAATACTAACTGGTATGGCGGGACGGGCTGGTTCTTTGTCTGCTCATGGTTCGCCCGGCCAGGAACCGCCCCTGAGACATTGACCCTTGCGGCTGGATTAACATGACGCAACAACTCCTGAGCCCATTTCTTTCATTTTCATACCAGCCTGTGGGTTCGAGGCGCTTATCAGAAATACTGGTAATAATAAATCGCACAGGCAGCTCGTCGTGGAGCGCCCAGCCCAATGCTACCCAGCCAGCCCATGATGGCCAAAATTCAATAATACCAGTTGAGGTTCGTCTGGTATTTAACAACGGCCCCTTGCTAATATCATTATTGCAGGGCTATTAGCTGCCGCCCAGCAACCGTTATTGCCATCTCTGATTTCACTGACATTGAATTCCACCACGAAATAACCTTTGGCATCTGTCCTCTCTCTATTATTACCCCATCACTACCTCGGCACCATCTGGGCCTTCTCCATCCAGCGGGTTCAACGGCCTGCCTGTAGGGCCTCTTGTGCTGCTATTTCGGGCTCTGCCCCGCGATTCAAACTCACCATCTACAGCGCCCCCCCCCTTTTTTAAAAGCCCTAGGCGCATACTCGATACGAAGGTGCCTGCGCTTTTGTAGCGTGGGTACCGGCTCCGTCAGTCAAGGCGCTTACAGCGCATGAACCCTCTATTTATAGCCTCGTGTGATGTCTTGGCCTTTAGCTACAATGACTAGAAGCGACAGCATTATCAGCACAGCAGTCGTTTAACATGCTCAAGCGCAACTCAGTGCCTGCAGCAGACGCTGGCCCCGGATTTACCGCTTTTGGAGGCCTGCCAGGATCTCAGCGAGCCGCCAGCGTTAGTGCCTCAGCACCTAAGGTTTTAGTAGTAAAATAAGTCCCCCTGTATTCCCATCACGATCGAGCGCTGGCTACCGGCCGCGTCCGTTACAGTGAAGCCATTTGAATACGATACGGCCGTCTCTGCAAGGCAGACAGCCCTTGGTTTGAATCGAGTGTAAGGGTCTATCAGCGCTCTGGCATATTATGCCTTGTGATATGCTGCATGCACGACAAACTCTACATCGTAAAGTTGGAGGTACTGCATGTATTGTAGTGGCCAACAGGCGATTAGATTAGATAAGGCGCCGCCAAAAAATATTGCGCGCCCACTTCAGCGTCGCCACTCGCCAGTCATCGTCCGCCGAATCTATCAAGCATCGTACACACAACTGAAGGAGGCATGTGGCTACGGAGAATCATGACGGAGGCAGTAAAAAAAGTTCCCATTCCCGCCAAGGGTGTCGACTATCGCGGCAAAGTCGTCCTAGCGCCCATGGTCCGCTCCGGAGAGCTGCCGTCGCGACTCCTGGCGCTCAAGTACGGCGCGGACCTTGTCTGGGGTAAGTGAAGGTCCATGGATGAATCGGCACATTTATTCATCCCAAGAACAGTTTCTAATGGGAGATCTTTGGAATATTCTAGGCCCTGAGACCATCGACCGCGCCATCATTGGCACCACGCGCACAGTCAACGAGCAGACGGGATGCGTCGAATGGTGCCGCATACAGTCCCACGGCCTGAAGGAACCCCCGCCGGATGCTAAGACGAGTGTCATCTACGCCACGGACCCCGTCAAGGAGGCCAATAGACTCGTCTTCCAGATGGGCACCGCCGACCCGGACCTCGCCGTGCAGGCGGCGCGCCTCGTCGCCGGCGACGTGGCCGGCATTGACGTCAACGCCGGCTGCCCCAAGCCCTTCAGCACCAGCGGCGGCATGGGCGCGGCGCTCCTCCGCACTCCCGATAAGCTCATCGCCATCCTCGAGGCGCTCGTCCGCGATATCACCCCGCACTACGACATCGGCATCAGCGTCAAGATCCGCATCCTGGAGACGGCCGCCGAGACGGAGGCGCTCGTGCGCCGGCTCGTCGCCACCGGCATCACCGGCCTCACCGTTCACTGCCGCACGACACCGATGCGCCCGCGCGAGCGTGCCATACGCGGCCAGCTGCGTATGGTCGCTGACGTCTGCCGCGAGGCCGGCGTCGCGTGCCTCATGAACGGGGACGTCGAGTCCAAGGACGAGGGCCTGCGCCTCGCCGCCGAGTTCGGCGCCGACGGCGCCATGATCGCCACCGCTGCGGAGACGAACCCCAGCTGCTTTCGCGCGGCCGCCGACGGCGGGCTGCTGCCCTGGCGCGAGGTGGTCGACGAGTACGTCGCGACGGCCATGGCCGTCAACAACAAGTTCGGCAACACAAAGTACCTGCTGGCGCAGATGGTGCCCGGCAAGGAGTCCGCGCACAAGGCCATCACCAGGGCGCGCTCGTACGTCGACGTCTGCGAGGGCCTCGCGCTACCGCACCTTCTGGAGCGCGCCCGCGTCCTCGACGACCTGCGCGGCCTCGGCCAGCCCACCGAGAAGCAGAAGCTGCAGGCGGCCCGCAAGGCGGCGCAGTCGACCAACGCGAGCGCGCTGGCCGCCGGTGGGCAGATGGGCCATGCGCGCGCCCTGTCCAAGAATAAAAAGTCGCTGTCTGATCGCCAGCAGCCGCCTCCGTCCTCGGAGTCGGACAAGACACCGGTGGCCTCTGCGGCTTAGACGTGGATTTCTAGAGCTCGTGGCCAAAAGGGATAGACTAATAGGCGCGGGCAGCTCTCTTCTGGGAGAACATTTTGAAATTACAAATAAGCGAGGAATTTTTTGCATGTCACGGAGTTTACAGGATAGACCAAAAAGGATGGAACAGGACGGGCTGGGGGCTCGATAAGAAGCGAGTCGAGGATACAAACCCTACATAGTTGCTTGAACATATTGAACTTGAAGAGACCACAGACAAGGATGCATGGTCCGAAATGCAGTGAAATTATCACTCATGAAAAACAAGAGCGGAAGGTGGGCTTTCCTAGTTTGTGAACAAAGAAAATATGAAATCTTGCTACATCATCTATAAACGTTTTTGATGTGATGGTACAATCAGTTGCCAGCCTTTCTTTCTAGCGTCCCCTTTGCATCCGAAAAGAATGCATATGTCTTTTTATACTTGTCAAGATACCGTTCCCGCACGCCCCTCTTCCCTTCTTCCGACCTCTTTTTTATTTGCCCTGCTTGACCCAGCCCTCGACAATCTCCCTGGCGTCGGTGACCTTGTCGTCGACGTAGCGGACGCCCAGGCGCGCGTGCACCCTCGCGAAGCTCGCGCCCTTCTCCAGCCCCTCGCGGACGCGCAGGTGGGCGTCGCGGACCGCCGGCACGCGCTGCTCGTACTCCCACGCGAGGTCGGCCACGTTGCGCGATGTGACCGGCAGGACCGTCCAGGCGGCGCCGACGCCGAAGGCGAGGGGCGCCGCGGCGCGCAGCAGCACGTTGCGGTTGCGAGCGACGATGCTGCCAGCCATTGCGGCGACGAGCACGTACACGGCGCCAGGCAGCAGCCGCTCGCCCGACTCGCGCGCGGGCGCAAGCGAGGCGAGCGTCCGCGTGAAGGACTGCTCCAGGCCAAAGGCCCGGTCCATGGTCGCGTTGACGCGGTCCTCGGCAGCAACGGCGTACCGGTAGAGCGCGAGGCGGGCCTTGCCGATCTGCACGGCCAGCTGGTCGGTGGGCGTCGGCCCGCGCGGCGGCCGGACGACCGCGAGCTCGCCGTTGCCGGAGGGCGCCTTGTCGCCGCTGCTGCTGTTGCTAGTTTCTCGCTTGGGCTCGATGGCTTGCGGTGCGGACGCCGGAGTCGAGGCGGGGGAGGGCAGGGCCTCAAAGTCGTCGTAGATGGGTTTCCGCTGCGAGAAGGATTGGTTAGCGGTGGGTCGTGGTTCACCGTCGCGCCGTGGGAAAAGTTCCAAGGCTCAAGGTAAATCTATCCAGAGACGTCAAAAGACGACAGGTTCTGTCCTTCATCGTACCTTGTCTACAGCGGGAGACTCTGCCAGAGCCGTTGCCGGCATGAGGGCCACACCACCGAGGGCAGCAGCCGCCAGAGCGCGCTGGTGAGGAGTATTAGCTCATTGGGCTCGGAAAAAGGGACGACCGTGACTCAATTGAATCGAGGGATTGGTGACGCACCCTTTGCAAGAGGACTCGAGCAGCCATTGTTGGGTTGCGGAATTTGATAAACGTGACCTCGCTGGGATAGCAGTTAGGAACGAGGCGTCATTTCTGGGCCGGTGGTGTAGCAAAGTTGTCGGCGCCAGCACATTGTCCGCTTTCCGGTGCGTCCCGTCGAGCCAAGCCACAAGCTTGTGTTGGTGTGGCTTGAGCTCGGAAGGGGGAGCTTCAGATAATCCGGTCAAATGTGGCTGGTGAGAGCTGTGGCGCAGTCAGCTCTGGCTTCTGGTGTAAGTGGCTGGTGACTGAGTAGTATTGTACAATAAAGACAAGATTGAGTAATCATGAAGTAATCATGTCCCATTTCAGAATATGACAAGAACTATTTGAGCGGTTGAATACTGCTTCTGTTTGCCACCTCATTGTTGCTGCGCTCCAACACCATGATGTAAAGTATCAGAGCATCATTCCTCGTAGTCAAATTTGTCGTAGTAAAAATTACAAGCAATAAACTAAGGTGTTAGGGGATTCAATATTAGGCAAACCATTTATGCTTCTCTTCCTATACTTTCTTTGTCAATGTACTGTGTGTGTGCCAACCAGCTTCTGCTTCTTAGCCCGAATCCGAACTTCATGAGCAACCCAGATCAAACTCTGTAAAAAATGCCAACAAAGTACTCGGCAAGGCTGCCGAAGAAACTCTATTCCAAAAATGAGGTTTGAATACTTGTAAAGCCTTTTGAAATTACTGTAGTCAAAAGAGCTGTCCCATCGGATACCAAGAGTATTACTTTCCCCTCAGTGCAGCCTACCCGGCAGACAAGGACGGTGTTGTGCTGTGCTTCATTAAGATGGGGCCCCCTTGCAATGACCAAAATATTGAACGCTATTTATTGAATCCATCTCTGAGGGCTCATTAGTAGACCATCGTGTTGGTAAGTTTGCCTTTGGGCTGGTTGGCCACGTTACCAACTCCCACTCATACTTCGCCCGGGCGCCCCTCGAGAGTTGGACAAACGATTCAGTTGTCAAGACAATCCACAGAGAGTCGGAAACATACAGCGTTAGGCTTACTGACGCCTATATTAGCACCCGTAATACTCAGTATGATAATGAAAAAACTACGGGCATCATTTCCGATGGGGGATATCAAGATGGTTCGCCAAATGGTCTATGTACAAGAACTTCTACGTTGCCGCCGAACAAGCACAGCGCATTGAGAAGTGCCCCGGAGCTAAAATCGGAATATGACGTCTGGAAATTGATTCACCCTGGGAGTTATGATGAATACTGCGGGTAGCCATGTAATGTGAGTGTTTTCTGCGGTGAATGGTTGAACGCCGTGGTACGTCCCAGGAATCCGAGATAATGCCCGCGGCGACCCAGGAAGTGAGGGAATGAAAGAATAAAGGGAAAAAAGGGGGAAACTTTTTTCGCATTGATGGCAATTGCCATGTATCTACGGACTCTGCTGCTATTCAGTACTGAACAGAAAGCAGGCAAGTTGTGTCGTAGCTCGACAGTCAACGGTGCTGTAAGGGATCACCGGAGCGACTGTAATGTCAATAGGTTGAAACATGCCTAGGAATAGGTGAGGCAATTTGCTCCCTTAAAACATGAGCTCGAGGGCCGCTGTGGCATTTATCAGGAGATTTTTCGTCGAGACCAGTGCATGCGAAGGGGAAATTTGCGTGCGGATGGTACCGTACTATCGGATGCGATGCTGAGTGTCCCGGCCATGATGCGCTTTGTCTGGATTCAATGAGGAACGCACTGTATCAGATTAGTACCGCTTGCATAATACAGGAACCGTACCAGTTTGATGCAACAGCCGTGACGAGCAGGGTATGAGGGTCTCGCACGGCTTGTGGGTAGCAGCAAGAGCCGCAAGCACGCGACGGGAACAGGGCCCGGTTCATGAGCGCATCGCAATCTGTCAGCTTGAATAGTCTAAGCCAAGCCCACGGACTTTGCCGCGTATACCCCCTGACGGCATGAAGGGACGGCATGAAGGGAAATGCGGTCGACGACGGACAGGCAACGGACGAGAAATGGGCCTCGCGACGCATCCCCACTGCATCGCAACCGGTATCAAAGCGGCAAATTGCCAAAATTGGTGGGTTAAGTCGGCACGGCATGTTAAAGATAAAAGAACAGCTGATTCTCTTACGAAAATGACCCCAGAGCGCGGTCAGAGTGCGGAAGATGCTCTGTTATTGCGTGACGACCATCCAAGCATCCTTGTGGCTGAGCAACTCATGAGACGCGGAGGTGAGGGGTAGTTGTGTTTATTGGAGATTACCAAGATATGCCAAAGGGCCAGTCGGAAATTTGCTGAATTGGGCGCACATTTTGCGGCGCCGGAGATTAATAAAAATGTCCATCTATGCCCGAGAATTATGTTGTGCTTGGAGTGTTGTATGTATAACAGAGCGGTTATATCCGCAGTGCCTGTAGAACATACCTACATACATAGCTGGGGCTTGGCTATATAGGCTACTATCAATGGGATAGATGGTGCAGTTTAATCAGGACCTGTAAAACATATAAAAATAGAATCTGCAATATTCGGGCGGTCATAATAATACTTGTAGATACCCCCGATTTATACTCAAAGTCTTGGCGGCCATGTTGTGATGCTTGCGGTTTTGTGGCTGTTTTATAGTGATGTGTGGCTGTTCCTGGCGTTCCTGAGTTGACTTGCATGTCGCGGCGAATGATTGGTGGGAAACCTGACTAATCGCCTGATTTGGGCATGACGTCCTCCGATCCACGTGCCAACTCGGACTAGTGCGGTTCCACTGATGAGCCCGCCAGCATAGAAAAACAAAAATCCTTTGCCGAACTCTCAGGCCCTGTTCCTGGCCTTGACGAACTTGTCCCCTGCTAGCTGATCCATTCCATGCGCCTTGACATTGCCCGAGACAAATTAGGGAACCGTTCACGGACCTTGGACGGCGGTGCGCTCAGCCCGCGCTGGATTAAGATTCAGGTCGCCAAGTGTTTTGTTTCTTCATTCTTGGTTTACCCTCCAGTCAGTCAGCCAGTCCCTCCCGCATCGAGAGGCAGTTTGCGCCACTTTGTCAGGGCCCGTTTGCAGCTGTGCCTGACGTTTCTCCCTTTTGGCTTGGGGGCTTTGGGGTATTGTATAGATGGAAATACCACGCATTGACTCGGACCGGTAGCGCCGATGAAGAAACAAACAGGCCCTCGCGTGGCCATGCCTCCGGGCGACCCACGAAACCGCACCGCTAGGTCTGTGTCTACTACCGAAGGGGGCATAGAGCCTCCGTGGACTGTCACTCCTTTACGAGCACAGGTGAATGCATTCGACTCTCTGACTTGGGATCGTATGGTTAGTCAATGCTTCTGCAAGCACACTTACTTGGGACTTCCAGTCAGTGTTTTCTCTCCACGTCCGCGCGCTCAGGCGACTCGGCCAAGCTTGCGCTGAACTGAACTGAGCTGAACTGGATCCGGCCGGCTCTCTCGGGAACTCAACTAGCTATTCGTCAATGCATGCGAGCGAAAATAGATGACGCTACACCCCCCTGGTGGGCTCGCCTCGCCTGCTGTGTGTGTAGATGCGCCTGAAACGACTCCACGCACTACGGGATGCAACCAGCTGCCATGGCACCCTTGGCTTCTATTTTCTGCTCTAGGTGGAGGAGAGATGAATGCCAAGTGGGCGCCATGTTTATGCGAGATAGGTGAAGATGCGCTACGCGGGCGAACCTTAATCGCCATGTCCGTATTCCAATACCCGGCCGGGGTGTTGGCCCGTGGTATAATTGTTCGACAGACCCCGTGTGCCGATCATTGTACTGAGTAGCGAATAAACCATGCAATTCTCCAAGTTATAGGAAGTATTGCAGTCTCTTCAGCTCGTCTCTTGATACACTCTGTTGGTTGGCGTTGCGAACTAATCGCCTTGACGGACGTCGTCTATTAGCACCATGGGGCGGCCAGCCGGGTTACTGCTCGCCCTCCTGGCCGGCATGGTTGCGGGCGACGACCTGGGCCTCTCCAGTGGCAAGACGCAGAACGGACTCATTGGATATGGCATTCGACTATACGAGCCGGCATGTGCCCATGCATGCTGGGACACCATCGCTTACATGACCAACTGCACAGCCGACATGTCAATATCACGATTCCTCAACCCCGACGTGGCCGGACCAGACAGGAATACGGGACAGGAAAATGGGACCGAAACAAAGCCCTACTGCAACGCGGAATACGAACCCTATCTGGAAACGCTGGCGTGGTGTATACACCAGGAATGTAAGCAAGAATCGGAACTCGACCTGGAGCGGTTCTGGTGGGATGAAGGCCCAGGAAAAGATAACAGCTCGATTGAAACATATTCTCAAATATGGGCGCGGGTAAAACATACTCAGATGCATCCGATCGACCAACACGCCACTCTCAACTACACAGCAACAGTGCCCTACGATGCGTGGAAGCCCAGCTACGACAACATTGTCAGTCTGACAAGGATAGAGATTACACACGAGAAATACGCCTTGATTCTATTTCTTTCCTGCGCCCTGATACCCATTGGCATGTCGCTGCTTCGCTTTCTTCCCTGGCCGGCTACCTTCGTCTCCCGATTACACGCCTACGTCATCGATCCTCCCCTCATCGGCACGCGACAGAACGAACTCATCAGCGACGTCTTCATGATGCCTACGCGAGGGCAGGCAATGTTCATCGCGTATATCTGGATCATCAACATCGTCCTCTCTGGCACGGGGTACTGGTTCCTCCCCGGCAGCTACTGGTATAAGAACGATACGCATCAGCAGCTGACGCACGTCTCCAACCGCCTGGGCATGCTGTCATTTGCCAACCTCCCACTGCTCATCCTCTTTGCCGGCCGCAACAACGTGCTCCTGTGGCTGACCAACTGGCCGCGCACCACGTTCCTGATGATGCACCGCTGGATCGCCGTCATCTGCGTGCTCGAGGGAGTGCTGCACAGCTTTCTCTTCTTCTACGCCTACTCGGTCAGCTGGTACGCCATGACGATGAGCGTGCTCGTCACGCAGGGCTACTGGCTCTGGGGCGCCACGGGAGTCATCGGGCTCCTCGTGCTCGTCGTCACCGGCGTGCAGCCGATCCGCCGGCGCGCCTACGAGCTCTTCGTCGTCATCCACATCGTGGTCACGATGCTGGTCATCGCCGGCTGCTACCAGCACGTGGTGCTGCGGTTCGGGCGGCAGCGCGGTTTCGAGACGTGGATGTACGTGGCGATCTCGGTCTGGGGCTTCGACCGCGCGGTGCGGCTCGCGCGCGCGTGTCGGCGCGGCGTCCGCAAGGCGTATATCAGCCCCGTCGACGCCGACTACATGCGCGTCGACATCCCGGGCGTCAGCGCGCGGGGTCACGTCTACCTCCATTTCCCGACCATCAGCGGGTGGCGCGTGTGGGAGAGCCACCCATTCTCAGTCGCCGGCAGCAGCTGCGACAACACCAACAAGTCCGGGTACGGGATGGACCTGGACAAGGCGATCTGGCCGCCGGCCGGGGACGCACTGTCAACGCCGACGCACATGGCCACGTCGTCGTGGGCGCCGCCGTCGTCGACGGCGCGGCGCAAGACGGGCGTCACGCTGTTCATCAAGAAGCAGCGGGGGCTGACCGCGAAGCTCGGCGCGTTCCACACGGGCGACGTCGGGATCCCAGTGCTGATGGAAGGCTCGTACAACGAGGAGGTGACGTTCCTGCAGGACAACCACGTGCAGCCGACGCCCGAGTACCAGAACATGATCTGCTTCGCGGGCGGGGTGGGCATCACGGGGGTGCTGCCGTTCCTGGACAAGTTTGGCGGGCTGACGAGCCGCGGGTCGAAGCGGCTGTTCTGGACGGTGCGCAGCATGCCGCTCGTGTACGCGGTCGAGGACATGCTGGGCGCGTACAGCGGCGCGCAGGGCTCGGAGCGCCGCTGGGGCGACGTCGACGTGAGCGTGTCGTTTGGCCGGTTCAGCATCGGCAGCGCGCTGCGCGAGCACCTCGACTGGGTCGCGGGGGGGACGGTCGTGGTGGTGTGCGGGCCGGCGGGCATGGCCGACCAGGTGCGCGGCCTGGTGACGCGCCTGGCGAAGGAGCCGGAGCGCAGGGACAAGCCGCTGAAGCTCATCGTCGAGAGCTTTGCGTGGTAGATGGTTGATGGGAGACGGCTCTGGAGCGTCTCCGGGCAGATGATGGAGGGGTGCGTATCATGCACCGAAAAACACATTGCCTTCCTTGATTGCATATTTCCTATTTCTCATCACTTTGTTGTTCTCATTGTTACATATTCCTTCCTTTTCCTTTTCTTTTCTAGACTCATTGTTCATCGGCATCAGTCAGCGGAGATATTGTATAATCGTGGCACATACAGAACACAGTAATACATAGAGAGACTTATAGACTAATTCAACACTATATAATTGTTAACAAATGGCGTGTATCTTGTTTGGTTGCAAATCGGCATCGGCGTGCGCTGAGCCGTGGCAGGTGCCGTGGCAAGTGCGGGGGACGGTAGGTGGTCCGCGACGAGCCGACGGTCAAGATCCCCGAGCATTGCCGCTTTAGGTATGCCGGAAGGGTGTGGGGAACCGGCGGAGGACGCAGACCGGGCGGGGGACATATGACAGATGACCATTTGGACCGTGGTAATTGGTGAACTTTTTGCGAGACCGAGGGAATGACCCTGGCGGCCGGTTAGATGCTTGGAGCAGATTATTGCTTAGTAGTAATTATTAGGGCGAGTGTAACGGGTGATGCTGCGCTGACGGGTTTGAATGCCAAGGAAGCTGTGGTGCACTCAGGCAATTTCAACTAGCCGGGAGAGAAGGCGCAGCAGATTTTTTGCAGGCGGCCATCGCCGCCACTGATGGCATGCAGCTGGCCGCTAACGCTGCGCTAAAGGCAGCTAAGGCAGCACTAATAAACGCCGCCTGTCACTCACTGTAGCATCGACCAGGCCAGCTCAGCAGAGGTTGACAGACGACTGTACACTCATGTTTCGACATTTTCACTCTCTTTTCTTCTCCAGAAGACTGCATGCAGCTGTAAAGACTATTGAGATGCTACAACATCCGGGCTCAAAAATCAGAAATGAAGCTGTCCATTACACAGAGGAAGTGCAACCTCAGGTAACATTGGTGCAGAACCCCCACAGCGCCATCGTCCACTGCAGCCCGCTGTACCGACCGACCCTCTCCGTGTGGCGCTGGACAACCCGCTAACACCCGCAAAAAGCCCCCGGCCTGGTCGCTATCCTTGGTTATTATAGGTACTGTACATACTTATCTTATCCGTACTCGGTATCCTTCCTTGCATGGGCATGTGCAAAATCTCCTCCTGATCTCGCCTCTCTATTGCCTCAACCTCTCGCCACCACTCCATGGCGCCCAGTCATCATCATTTCGGCCAATTCTATCTCTTCTTTCACCGTTCCTGTTCCATCCCAGACCGCTTGTTTTATTCAATGATAAGCAGCCCTTCCACCACCCGCCTTCCGCCGCCATGCTGTCGTCTGGCAGCCGTCTCTGGGTCTGTACGCGATGCGTCCGCCGTCGCGTGACCCGGCCGCCTCAACTCCAGCAGCGTCTGCGCCTGTCGACCGCAGCGGCCGCCGACACCCACAGACCCCTCGTGAGCCACGGCGTCAGCCCCGACCACGATGACGCCGTCCTGCGCGACCTCTTCGACGCGCCCTCGAGCACCTTTGCCAGCTTCAGCCTCAAGCGCAGCCAGGGCCTCTTCAAGAACCGCTACCTCACAAGCCCGGACGGCTTCCTCGTCTTTGCCCAGAAGAACCTCGACCGCGCCACCCGCATCGTCAAGCGCGTGCTCGCCGCCTCCTCCACGAACGACTACCGCGCCGTCGTCCGCGACCTCGACCGCCTCAGCGACCTGCTCTGCCGCGTGCTCGACCTCTCCGACTTTGTCCGCATGACGCACCCCGAGATCCGCTTCCAGCAGGCCGCCACCGACGCCTGGTCCCTCGTCTACCAGTACATGAACCAGCTCAACACCATGACTGGCCTCAGCGACCAGCTCAACGAGGCCATCTCCCGCCCTGAGGTGACGGACCAGTGGACCGACGAGGAGAAGATTGTCGCGGATCTCCTCAGGCTCGATTTCATGAAGTCGGCCGTCAATCTGCCAAAGAAGTCGCGCGACCGTTTTGTCGAGCTGTCTTCGCAAATCAGCGACGTCGGCTCTGCCTTTGTCCAGACCATGGGCCCTGAAAAGACAAAGGTCACTCTGCCGTCCCATCGCTTCTACGGCTTGTACCCGAGCCTCGCTTCTACGCTCAAGGTCCGCTCACAAATCTCCATCCCTACTACTGGGTCAGAGGCAGCGGCCGCGCTGCAGAGCGTGTACGATGAGGGCACTCGCAAGGAAATCTACCTTACCCAGCGCACTGCATCGACGAGAACCATTGGCTACCTGGAAAACATGCTAAGGCTACGTGCAGAGCTCGCCGGACTTGCAGGCTTTCAGAGCCATGGCCACATGTCGCTTAAGGACCGCATGATGGCCAAGTCTCCGTCATCCGTGATGCAATTCCTGCTGGCGCTCCGGGAGCACAACGCGCCCATGATCCAGCATGAGCTGAGCGAGCTCCTCGACCGAAAGCGCGAGCGATTGGCCATGCCGGATGCCGAGCTGCACCCCTGGGACAGAGATTTCTACATGGAAAAGATCCGCGCCGAGATGCGATCCAAGGTGCGCCACGAGGACCAGCTCACAGCCTTCTTCTCCGTCGGCACCGTCATGCAGGGGCTCTCTCGCCTGTTTGACCGACTATACGGCATCCGCTTCGTGCCACGCGAGACCCTCCCAGGTGAGACATGGCATCCTGATGTCAAGAGGCTTGACGTCATGTCCGACAATGGCGAGCAAGTGGCGGTGTTGTACTGCGACCTGTTCTACCGGCCGCAAAAGTCGCCAAACCCAGCCCACTTCACCGTGCGATGCTCCCGGGAGATCCTCCCCGACGAGGTGGACGAGGCCGCCGCCGACCTCAACGGTCCCGATATGCCCTATTTTGACTCGCCCGAACAGGCTGCCACTGACGGCATGGAAGTCTCGCGAGGTGACGGCCCCCTTAAGCAACTGCCTACCATCGCTCTAGTCTGCGACTTCCCCAAGAATGACAATGCTCGCGAGCCCGCCTTCTTGTCCTTTTACTCGGTTGAGACTCTCTTCCATGAAATGGGCCATGCCATTCATTCCATTCTCGCGCGCACTTCGTTCCAGAATGTGTCGGGTACTCGCTGCGCTACTGACTTTGCCGAGCTGCCGTCGACCCTGATGGAGCACTTCGCCGCTGACCCGACCGTGCTCTCCCTATTCGCGCGGCACTGGAAGTCGGACCGTCCTCTGCCCTACGACATGGTCGCCGAGCGCATCAAGGTCGCCAAGCGCTTCGAGGGCATCGACACGGAGCACCAGATCCTGCTGGCCATGGTCGACCAGGCCTACCACTCGCCTGAGGTGTCGGAGCCTTCGTTCGACTCGACCTATGTCTTCCACGACATCCACAAGCGCTTCGCCCACGGCCCGCTCGACCCCCCGCGCACGCGCTGGCAGGGCTTCTTCGGCCACCTCCACAGCTACGGCAGCACCTACTACAGCTACCTCTTTGACCGCGTGCTCGCCGAGCGCGTCTGGCGCGTCGTCTTCAACGGCGGCGAGGGCGGCATGGCCGTCTCCCGCGCCAACGGCGAGCGTCTCAAGGAAAACCTGCTGAAATGGGGAGGCGGCCGCGATCCGTGGACCTGCCTCGCCGACACCCTGCGCGACGACCGGCTGGCGGCCGGCGACGAGAAGTCCATGGCGCTGGTGGGCAGCTGGGGCATCAAAGACGCCGTCAAGGCGAAGTAGAGTAGATGCGCCATTAACAGCAGAAAAGCTATAGAAGCTTGTTTTCTTTTCCCTTTGGGCATAGACGAGAATTGTGTAGGATATCTGTTTATAGCATCATATTGGGGGGGCGGCTGTTTTGGGAATGCATACACATAGATGTACATAAACTATATACACTCGAGAGAGAGCACTGCATCAATTAGACTATCGAATGACACCCATCCATCGTGGATCATATACGGACCTCAGAAAATGAATGTTTTGTAAAAAAGGTTTGCAAGAGGTGACGTGGCTCATTTCATTCGTAGCTATCGACCGTCAACTTGAACATGAACAAGAAAAATGGTATCGATATTAAATCTCGCAACTCCAAAACGCCAGAACTTTCCCATAGTAAAACAGCATCACCGCCGTGACGTTGAAAAATAAAGCAAAAAGACCGCTATTAATCAAAATCCCCACCCAAATAAACCATTTTTGTTCATCTTCTACATGACCGCCGTCGGCATGGGACCCATGGTCATCCGCGACAACGACATTGTCCTCGGCGACGCGCCGTCCTCCCCCTCCTCCTGCTGCTTCTCCGCGCCGGGATACCCACCGTTCAACGCCGCGCCGTGCGCCTCCTCCAGCGGCGTCGCGTACACCTGCGACGCTGACTCCGCATCGTCGTCGTCGTCATAACCGACGCCGTTGGTGGCCGCGTGACGCGGGTGCCAGACGTTGTCCGCGCTGCGCGGGGGGGTAGACTCGCTCTCGTCGGCGTCATACTCAAACACCGACACGGGCGCGGAGGGCTTGTGGCGCGCCTGCTTGCCGAGGAGGAGCGTGTTGAGCTGCCGCGTGAGGTGCCGCACCTGCGCCTCGAGCAGCATCCGCGCGGAGCGCTCCGCCTCGAGCAGCCCGAGGATGGCGGCGAACTGGTCCTCGTTGAGCGAGGAGGTGTGGCGCCCCAGTAGATCCTGGCTGTTGCGCGCGCGCACCGTCTGCTCAGAGGTCGGGCGGCCGGGGTCGAGTAACGAGGAGGAGGCGCCGGCGGCGTGGCCGTCGCGGCCGCTGGGAAGGGAGATGGGTTCGGTGAAGACGGCGTCGGACCCGCTGGTGGACGGCCGCGTCGAGGTGGGCGCCATGCCCATGGACAGGCTGTGGTGGGGATTCCTGGCGTTCGGGTACGAGAAAGAGGGCTGGGTGCCGAGTCCGGATGACAGCGTGGCATCGCTGGGTTTCCAGTCCATGTTTGCGTGTGGGTTCGCCTTGTACCTGAGCAGGGACACTGAATCCTCGAGGACGTGCAGCCTGTTCTCGATGCCATTGACCCGCGAGCCTAGCGTGGCCTCGCTGACCTGCTGCCTGTTGGCAGCCTCCTCCTCGAAAATGAGGTCGCCGAATATGAAGGGTTCTTCTGGCGTCGTCGGCTCCGGCGCCGTTGGGCGTGGCGGATCCGGAAGATCTAGATCAAACGTGCCCAAGGCGTCATCCTCTGGGAACTCGGAAGACAGCGGTGAGAGGGGGTCCTCGCCGTAGAAGCAGCTCTCGCGCAACTCCCTCATTTCCTGGCTCCGTCGGCGGTGCTCCTGCTGGTTGGCTTCAAACACGGACATGGCTGACATGCTCATGGAACGGCGCTTCAGCCCGCTGGCAGGCTCGCTGGTGATGGCACGACCAATCTCGTTCGGGTCATCGGTCATGATGCCCGAGCTGCGAAGGTCCCTGTCGTTGACACTTGCCGGGCGCGGGCAGAGTCCGGCCAGCTTGCCGTCGCCGATGTACCGGGCTCCGAGGGGATAAGGACTTGAGCTTTCTGGGTTGCGTTTCTTGGGCAGGATCTGGTGGTCCACGGCCAGAGAGTTTCGCGCGCTTTGAATGGCGATGACGTCGTCCAGGCCGACGGAATGGGAACGAAGCGCTCTGTCATATTCGGTCACTGGCAGGGATGCTGATCGGTTGGCTCCGGAGCCTCGTGACGGATCGACCTTTTCAATTTTGCCCTAGAGCCAGGTTAGAATGGGAGCTCTCAGGCGTACGAGTTGCAATAAAGGTGTAATTACCGTGTGCTGTGGGGGAGCACTTGAACGCTGGGGGGTAGGCTCCGGTGTCGTTGTAATTTGGCTTGTCGTCGTCTTCTTCCGCCTACCAAAGAGACGGCCGAGCACATTGCGGATTGGCGACCTTTTGCGGGCTGGGACGTCCTTTGCCTTTTCTTTTGAGAGGCGCTTGCCAGCATCCTGTGTAGAACTTTGAGTAGCAGATGTATCCATGGTTCCCCTCTGGGTTCCGGATTGTACTTTAGACAGGGCTGCATAGTCGTCTGGGGTCTTGGCCCTTTGGTTCTGGTCAAAGCGCGCATGTCTGGGGTTGCTATTACTGCCAGCTTGCTGGGCTTCATCTGTGAACTGAGGGACCTGCGGCGACTCTGGAAACTCCATGTAGGGATCAGGAACGGGTATAGGTGACGATATTTGCCCACGAACAGACTTGGCACCGGACTTTGATCTCGCCATTGGCATCGGTTCGGCGGCCACGGAAGATGAAGAAGACTTCCAAGGCATGTTTACCCAAGTAGACGGCGAAGCGCGTCTCGGTCCTATAAACATGAACTGTTTAAGGATAGGTATTCGTAGGTCGGGCGCGCGGCTGATGGTGTGAATAATAAACGGCGTTGGAATGGTAAGCAGGACAGGACTAATTGCGAGACATGTCTAGCTCCAAACCTGCTCGAAGCAAGACGCACAGAATCTTGCTCAGCGAGGATAGCAGGGGTAAATAGTCTTGAATACAGAGAGGATTGGGAGGAATTGAAATATCGCAAAAGAAAGCATTTGTAACGGAGTGCACGCGGGGTTGGAGACTGAAGCGAGTGGCGGCCAATAAACTGGCTTGGATGCTAGGCGGAGAGCATGCAGAAGAGGCAGGCTGAGTGGCATGGGAGGGTGATGTACAAGTATAAAATAATGTATGTAAGAGCCAGATATACAATGCATCCCACCCACGCGCCAAGGATGGCCAGCTTTGGCAACAACGGATGCGTGGATAAGAGAACTCTTGGTACGGATTAGAAGATCCATGGATGCATGATACATCGAACATGGGGCTACGCGAGGAGAGGTGTCAAGGGTGAAACAGGGCGGGCGCCAAGGCAGGAAGGTGGGAGAGAGCAGATGAGCCAGTGCCTGCTCAATGCCATCCATTCTCCCCAAGTACCAAGTAACGTATTATAGTCCGGGTGGTGAAGACAAAGGGCAGTGTATCATGGCTCGGCTCAGCTGCATTATGGTGGCAGCCAGGACGCTTTCTTGTGGTTCGGCTTGGCCGTCAAGACGGGGCCATGCTGCACGCCGTCGGGCGCATTCATGCAGCACGGAGGCTAACTAGAGGCGTTGCTTATTCTTGTTTCTTGGTGTCGAAGACATTGTCGGCGCGCATCTCAGAACGGTAATTCGCCCTCCAGCGGTGGGCTCTGCACACGGGGAAGTGTACCCCGTCGCTCCATGAGGAAGCTGGCAATGGTCGTCGGTACTTGCCCTGTATGCATCTTTCGGCAGGTTGATACGGAGTACTCCATATAGGTCCGGGTCGGTAGTTGGTTGGTGCTGAGGAATTGGCTGGCCGCTACAGAATCCGGCTGGCGAGTGCAGTACCAAAATGTGGGAACGACACCGTCATTGTCGACGCATATTGGGGCGAAGAATAATACCTATAATTATGCATCGAGGCCAAAAGCTTGCCTTCTGGTAGTGAACGGGTGGTGGTGATCATGTCTTGGGGCCCAAGGCTTTGTCTGCGGGCCTGGCCCGGCCTCTCTCTACTTTGTTTCCAATATACTAATTACGGCGCTGGCGGAGCATTCATTGCGTTTGCAGTCAGCCGAGCCTGTCAGCAACGAGCCTGGGCCTTTGTTGTCCTTTGTTGTCGGGCTCTGCGTTGTCCGATGGAGACACGAGTTGATGAAGAGGGCCAGAGATGGGCCTGCAGACCAGGGGGCGGGACGAGGAGCTGAATGCGATGCAAGCTAGAAGGCCAGATAGAATCATTAGCGAGGAAGGACCAGACGGGAACTGGAGCAGGGGAGGGGCACGCTGCTGCATGCATGAAGAAGGGAACCACATCGTCAAATGTACCAATAATAATAAAGGCCGCCGGCTTGTGTTTTTCTTTTTGGCCCTGTCCCTTGGTTTGGTGCGCGTCAGGTCTGCCTCACCAGCGTCCCCGTAACAATTGCCCGAAAAGGCCTCGCGGCTTGCAACAAGATCGTCGGTGCTCTTGCAGGGCTGTGCTGTATCAGCGGCGACCGACAGGCTAGGCCAACGGCGTCGGCCGCCATGGTTGGATGTCGGCGACGGGACCATTTGATGTGGCTTGCGAGCCAAAATACGATATGGGCTCCGTCAAAAGCTGTGAGTGGTGATGAGATAGATATGCAGGATACAAGACGGGGGTTGATGAAGGAGGCAAGTCAAGAGTCCGTTTGTCCCTCCTCATTGGCCTTTGCCAGCTGCTTGTTTATTATGTCGGGCCGCCACGCCTCGCAGCCGACACACCGCCGCCAGCTTACGAATGCTTCTTTCTCAACAACCACAACAAACAAACCAAAGATTCCATTATCATCGGCATCTATTGCCTGTCTTCTTTTCTTGTTTTTCTCTTTTGCCGTCCCCATACCAATACCAACATCCAGCAGTCGGCGTTCCAACCAACTACCGACAGGACAGCTACAACACCCCCGCCTGCCGACCTGAAACGCCGACACTTGTGACAGTCGACAACCGCCACAAACCACAACACAACCACACAACTCGGCTCCGTCACTAAAAGAAATCCTGGTCTTCGTTATAACCCTATTAACTTGTACTATAGGTAGCCCGTGCTGGCCGGCCCGCCGCATCCCTCCAGTTTGCTACATGACCTACATACATGACGTACTGGTACAGCTATCATAGCGCGCATTGTGATATCGCATTACGTTGTCCACATTGTTGATTGATACTGCGGCGCTTCCCCCGCCATTCACCATTCGCCGTCCTTCGACCAAAGAATTCCGCTCTTCTAGCTACTCGTGTTCAGCGACGCTAGGTCGGGGTACCGCAGATCTGCATTGTCCTCCAAAAAGCACATCCATCTTTTCAGGAATGAGCTGCCCCTGCTCGTGTGACGGAGAGCAATCATCGTGTTAGCTTCAGCTTCTTCCCCTGGTCAGGCGGTATATTTCAAAACGTCTCACACTGTAAACAATGCCCTGCACAGCCACACCATCCATCGCGCAAAGCGTCTGCTTGCGCGGGAATTGGTGGCGGTTGTAGTGGAACGGGATCGAATTACAGACATGAACAAGGTGCGGGAACTGATGTCATGTGCTTACCTCTTGACGGTTTCTGAATCCCCAATTACCGTCAGGGACCTCTTTGGTCGAGTCATGGCCACTATTGATCCCTGGTTAATTTCTCGTCCGGTCATGCAACCATTTTTCGCATGAATCGGTAACCTGAATAAGGAGAATTCAGGCCAGCCTCGCCTCGAAATGACATACCGTTCAGTCTTCTCTTCTCCCCCAGGAACCCCACATCTCCCTCAGAATTGCTCCGTACCAGGCTCACAATGACTGCTTCCTTCTCACGACCTTGGAAGCCGTCTACGCTGCCAAGCTCGATCCCGGGGAACTGTTCTTTGAGGGGGGCAAGTAAGGCCAGCTTCGGGTGGCATGGTTCGTTAGCATACCTCCTTGCTCAAACGGTGCAAACAAACTCATACCTGCGCATTGTACGGCGTCACCACCGCAATATCATCCGCCTTCAACCCGGCATCCACGAGCCTTGCAACATGCTGCCGTACCAAGGCGGCTTCCATTTCGTTGCTTTTACTGTCTCCATGTAAGCTTGCCTTGCCCTTCTTCGTGCTGTCGGCATCGTCCTCTTCGCTGCGCTCTGGAAAATCGCCGCCCTGCGTATCGATGAAAATGAGTGGCTCATTCGTATCTTCGTTGTCCTCCACCTCGTACTCCAGCTCCTTGAGCAGCCTAGCCTTCACAGCATCAGCGGCGACAAGTTTGGACTCGTAGAGCTCGTCAGAAGGAAATCGCATAATCTTCCCGTGCATTCGATATTGGGTCGTGAGCATCCGCTTGATCGACGGCCCATGGAGTGCCAGCAGTCTGTCAAACAGCGTAGTCTCAAGCGTCAGCCCTTTGATCGGCTTCCCATCCATGCCGTCTCTGAGCTTCAGCGCCGTCTTGGAGTTGCTCGACTTGATCGTGGGCGGTAGCTGCAGGTGGTCGCCGGCGCACACGGCCTTGCTGGCCGACAGGAGCGGCACCCAGCACTGCGCTTCGAGCGCCTGGCTCGCCTCGTCGATGATGACGACGTCGAACTTTTCGTTGCGTAGCTGATGACCACCGGCCCCGTGAAGCGTGGCCAGGACCACCTTGCTGCCGCCCACCAGGTCGCCGACGCACTTGCGTTCTCTTTCCCTGTACTCCTTTCGTAGCTCTCTCAGGTCGCCGTATATTTGCCGGCGCTCCTTGCCGCTCTTCGTCTTCTTTATTGATGCCTGCTTGGCGTCCATCTCGGCGCGCACGTCCTTGACGATCGCCCCGGCTTCTGACGTCTGTGTCAGTACGTCGAGGGAGTGGTTGACGACCGAGGGCAGCAGCCTCGCGGGATGCCCTAGGCGCAGAATCGGGAGCCTGTGCGGCGCAAGCCTTTCCACGATGTTGTCCACGGATATGTTGGACGGGCCGCAGACCAGCACCCGCCTTTTCAGCTTGACGAGTTGTAGAATGAGCTCTATTAACGTGTGTGTCTTTCCCGTACCGGGAGGGCCGTGTATCAGAGCAATCTCACGCGATGCCAGGGCGAATCGAATCGCGTCTTTCTGGGAGTCGTTGAGAGTTGGGTCAAACCACTCGATCTTGCCCAGATCCTCCTCAGCCGACAAGTCTCTCGGGACCGTCGACGGGCTAGAAAGGCCAAAAAGCACCCGAATGAAGCTCGAGTATTCCGCCTCGCCCATCTTTTGTAGCTTCTCCATCGTCAGCTTCATCCTTTTATACGTCACCTCGTCCGCCAGCTTGACCACCCACACCTTGCCCCCGAACGCCACCTCGTCCCTGCCCTCGTCCAGCGCCGCGAACACGGCCGTCTTCTGCACCCTGATCACCACGCCGCGCGCGCCCTTGCTCTCCAGCTCGCGGACCTCCCTCTTCTTGGCGCTACCCGCAGGCTGGTCCGCCACGAGCACGATGTCGCCGGCGCGCAGGCCGTGCTCCGGCAGCTCGCCCGTTGACGAGATGGCGGCGTCCGGGCCCAGCTCCAGCACCGTGCGGCCGCCCAGGCCGGTCCGCTGCGAGGCGACGACGAGGTTGGTGATGGCCAGGCCGGCGCGCTGCAGGCCGGCGGGGCTGTGGTTGGTGATGAGGGAGCTCGTCTCCTGCACCTCGCTCTGCAGCTCGCGGTCCAGCAGAGCTAGCTGCGTGCTTGCGAACGAGGGCACGTCGACTGGTTCCCGGGGAGCCATGGCGACGAGTCTTGGGAATTCGTGTGGTTGTTTGTTGTATGGTGCAAGCTGTGAGCTTGTGTCTTGCGACCCCACCAATGACGAAACTGGAGCTGCAGTGTCGGGAGCTACGAGCAGCTAGATTTGTGAGCTCAACCATCAAAAGAGATACATCATTTTAGAGGGCGGGTAACTACAGATTGACAATTCCGGGGTCTTGGGAAAGAATTATGCAGTCTTAATAACGTAGAATTCATGTTGAGCCTGTGGCTCAGCGTACCAGACTTAGCCGTCGTACCAAATCGACAGGCCTAATAAAATAACCAGATGACGAACTCCCGCAAAACAGATGATGGTAATAATCATAAGCCAATAAAACAAATTCGAGGCCCTGTGTAGAGTACAAGATATTCGCCGGAAATGCCTAATCAATCAATCATACATGCTCTCAATACCAGAAAAAAAAGCCCTTTCCACCATCAGTCATCCGCCGGATGTATCACGACAACCACCACCAGCGACGCGGCCATGATGGCCAGGCCCACGAGGGACACGAGGACAATGGTCCCGCGACTAGCGGGGAACTTGCCCTTGAGAATCCACTCCTGGCCGTGAAAGTAGCGCTTGAAGCCGAGCAGCAGGATCAGGATGCTGATGCCGAGGAACGTCGCGCCGAGCGGCCGGCCCAGGCGCCGCAGCGTGTCCGGCGTGTTCTTGCCGTCGTTGAGCGACGTGTTGAGTCGGAAGAGCTGGGTGACGGCGATGCCGATGGAGGCGAAGGCAAGCGAAGTGCGCAGCCAGGCGAGGAATGTTCGTTCTGCGTAAGTGCAATGTCAGTAGTTGGCTTCCAAAAAGGTTTCTTCTGGGGGGGGGGGGGGGGGTTTATCTCGACTTACCCAGTGCCAGGTGGTCCCTGGCCACGCTTCCTTTGTTCTCCAGCTCAATGGATTGGTATTTGCCCAGTTGCCGCCTCCACCACGGCTTCCCGTCCTCTTCCTCGCCCGCCCTCGTCTCCTCATCGTCGTCGTCGTCGCCTTGCGCCACTGCCGCCGCCGCCACCGCCGCCGCGGTTCTGGACCGTATGCTGTAGATCGACCGCGTCCCGCTGGCCGGCGGCGCGACTTCCGGCGTGCTCACGGCCTGGTAGTTGTGGTTGGACCCGCGCGACACGATGCCCGTCGTCTCGTCGTCAACGGCGTCCTGGTCGTCGGCAAACTGCGTCTTGCGGCCAAATGACGAGTGACGCCGGATGATGGTCGGGTCGGAGCCCATCTCGTCGGCGCGGCCTCGAGCGTTCTAGTAAACGGTAGGGATTAGCAGGACTGTCGTGAAGAGAGAGGGGGAGAAAGGGGAGAAGGGGTGGATGGGGTCGTCGTCTTCGTCCGCTGCTTCTAAAAAAAAAGAAAATGACAAACGTACTTCCAGAATCTCGCTGATCCGCTCGCTCTTCGATTGCCGCCGCTGCCGGTTTCGTCCTCTGTTGGCGCTGCCCGATCTCTCTGGTCGTCCAGTCGAAGAAGCTCCGCCCGAATCTGGTGGTGATGATTCCGCGATGGGTGGGGGAGGTGGTCAGTTATAATATTTCGGTATTAAGGTTTTTTTCGTTGTCTCTCCCCATGCACAGCAGATGACGCGAGCTGGGGGCCCGCCCGTTCGTGGCAGCCAAGGCTTATCGCTTGGACCAGGGAGAAGGACGCCCGAAACCGAAACGGGATCTTGGAATCCGTCCGCAACCAATGTCAGAGGATAGTTGAAGGCGGAAGCCGATCGCGTCATTGCGAGATGGTGGGCTGGTGACCGCAAAAAGATGCAGCTTGCAGGGCCTCTATGGGGCATCGAGAGAGCGCTAGAGGCGATACTCCACTGTACAAGCCTCGGCGATTGAGGTAGCTGCAATTACACGAATGCATGAGCCCATGTATGTATGTATGCATGGTTGGTTATGCGGTGTTGTGTACAACGGCAAACTGTTCTTGTGGCCGTTTTCTTATTCATTTCCCCCTATACCGTAGTCGTAGTCGCCGGTGAAACAAACGACGGGACGGATGTGGCGGCAGTTTCACCTACGCAAGCGCGCCGTCTGCTTGTCTGACATGTCGCAGCGGTAGGTGGTCAAGAGAAAAGAGGTTCTGGAGACTTGCACAAATTCATCTCCTCCTCGGGGAAATTATCCAACGAAACACGGCTTGAAATGGTGTCTCTTTCTTTCTTCTCCCACGGGGTGTTTCGTCGTAATTTCTTTTCTCTCCCTCCTTTTTCTTTTTCTTGAAACATATCAAGCATCTCATCGGACCACCCAACTAAGAAGCGCCGACCGACAACCTAAAAACTGCTACGCACGATGCTCTCTTCCCATCGGCCGTCCAGATAGAGTAACTAGGTACAATTGCACAGGGCAGTTGAACGTCATGCAAAGCCTCGCCCCAGCCAGCCATGCTGTCCTTGTCCACGTACATCAGGTATGGGGCTTCCGCAGTAGCGACGTCGGCGCCGAGAAGACGGATGGCTTCGCGATACTTTGCCTGAGCCGTAGCCGCAACTCCGCCAACCGTAGCCTTGGTGCCGGAATCCCCAACGTCCGCCAGCACCGTGTGTACGAAGACGCCTCCCTCCGCCCGCACCACCGTGCTCCACGATCGCCAGCCGTCCAGCCGGGACTCGTCGTGCGACACCATCTGCGTGCTGGCCTCTGCGAGGCCCGACAGCCCCGCGTGCGCGTGCCACTCGACCGCCGCCCCCCGCGGCAGCTCCTCCACCTCGACCGCGAAGAACGGCGGCACGCAGGTCCCGGGCTCGTTCTGCTGCCGCATGGGGAACACCTCCCAGTCGGGCAGCGGCGCCGGCTTGCTGCTGACCGCCAGGGACGCGTACTGCGCGTTGTACTTGAGATCCCACGGGTCCAGCGCGGCATCCTCCTCATCGTCCGGCACGGCGGCGTGCATCGCGTGCCATGCCCAGCCGGCCAGCCGCGCTCGGCGCCGCATGTCCTCCGCGGACGCCGCCCTGTCGAAGTAGGCGACGGCGCTCGTCCACTGCTGGACCTTCATCTGGGCGCCGACGCGCCACAGGTGCTGCAGGGAGAGCGTGATCTGCTCGGCGAGGGCGGTGCCGGACGGGGCGGGCAGTGTCATGCTGTGCGGTATCAGCGGTATCTGGCCGGCGACGTAGACGGAGCGCGGACCGAGCGCGACGAGGTTCCTCGTGATGGGGATCTCGATGGCTTGACTATAGGGGCCGATGTTGGCTGGCGCCCAGTATGATCTCGACTGAACGTGAAGCCCGTCTCTCGTGAGCGTAGGTGAGGCTGGCGGGGTGGTTGCGTATAGCATCACGTTGCGTCCCTCTGGTAGCAAGTTGCCGCAGGAAATAGTTACCCGAGATGCAGGGTTTGGTGAGTCAAATATGCTGCCATATTCTTGGTTGATTTTGGGAAAGTCGGCCATGTTTCGCAGAACGATGATGACCGTCGTTAGCTGCGCGACGCTGAGACCATTCGTTGTGAGTGCTTCCTTGAGTTTGCGGACTATACTCTTCGTTTCCTCAGCAATCAGGCTGGCCTCGTACGTCTCGTCAGAGATAAAGTTCCATGCCAGTAGTTCTGGGCCGGCATTAGATACAATGCTTGTCTTGGACAATGGTTGGGTCTCGTAGCCTGCGATGACGGGCTCGGACGGCTCATCAGGTCGTGCGACCAAGTCGTCCAGTACTTGAGCAAATTTTGGGTCAAAAAGCTCCGGGACTCTCACGTTCACGGAAAAGTCCGCATCGGAAGCATCCTTGTCCTGTAAATGCGCGCCTCTTGTCAAGAGCCACACCGAGCCACCACCCTCCCGCACCACACGCGTGCCCTGCTCGGGCACGACGACGCGCTTCTTGAAGAGACACGCGGGCCCATCCACGACCAGCGTCTCAAACTCGCCGCCCTCCCCCAGCGAGGCCCCCTCCGCTGCGCCAAACTTGCGGAGAGCCTGCTTCACGCGGCCCGCGCCGGCCTCGCTCGACACGCAGTCCCACAGGTGGCCCTCGTCCAGCCCCGCGCTGGCCACCTTGACGATGCGCGCCTCGAGGCCCGCGGCCGCCATGTCGAGCAGCAGCCGCGACTCGTCGTCCTCGGCCGGCGCGGCGGGCAGCGCCGTGTACTTCCAGAGGTACGCGAGCGGGGTGAGGCCGAGGCGCGCGGCGACGGACTCGACGCGCGTGCGCTGGTAGGTGGACAGGATGGCGCCGGAGCAGAG
The DNA here is from genome assembly GCF_001636725.1 of Cordyceps fumosorosea ARSEF 2679. Taxonomy (NCBI): domain Eukaryota; kingdom Fungi; phylum Ascomycota; class Sordariomycetes; order Hypocreales; family Cordycipitaceae; genus Cordyceps; species Cordyceps fumosorosea. The sequence goes on along the minus strand of NW_017387307.1, from coordinate 539,689 downwards.
GGCGTCGGCCTCCGGGTGCCTCTCCTTGACGGCGCACAGAAGCGTCATCATGGACTCGGTCTCGTCGACGACCGGCGCCGAGGCGTCGTGGGCGTAGTCACGCTCGTGGTGCGCGGCGCTCCCGGCGATAGGCTGCCGGTAGAGCGGGATGCCGGTGGCCTCGGCGTACAGTGGGACAACCTCGTGACCGACGGTCTGGTACATGAAGCTGTTCAGGTCCGCCTCATCCTGCTGCGAGTCGGCGGTGGACGGCACGGGGGGGTGCAGGTTGGCGAGGGCGACGATGCGGTGGCCGTGTCGGAGGCAGTGCAGCAGGCTGTAGAAGCTGTCCTTGCCGCCCGAGATGAGCGCGATCACGTTGAGCTTCCCGGTTGCCATGATTTCATCAGATTTACGCACAGAATGCGGGTACTGCCCGCAGCGATCAAGATTGTGGTGATTGCATCGCAAACGGAGGCTGCATTCTGGGTTGTGTTGCAGTGGAGCGAATTTCTCACGTGCAGATTTTGGTTGTGTATGGTAGAACTGTGTGAACACGACTGATTGGGTATTTTTGCTTGTTTTTACGCCTTTTGGATACGAACTTATATTCTTCTTGATTTTGTCAAAATAAAAAAAAAGAGACAAGCAAAGCAACACCTATCCTTTCATGCAACTGACAACTGCATCACAAGTCACTTGCAATGCTGGGCAACGGGAAAAGTGGAACTTGTTCTGGACGACGTCGACAAGCCATTTTTCCACGCAATATACATGCAATCACCGACAGATTCATTAACAGCTGTATATCGGTCATTTTCTTGGCCATCTAGCCCGCGTCTACAAATAGCACAGAACGCGGGTGGGCGTCTGGCTCAGCCACTTACAACCTGCTAGTATTGAAACAAGGCTTACGGAGATTCATGCAAAAGACGGCCGCATAACAGTCCGACGGAGTCGTGGGGTGTATCCAAGGCGGCTCGGTTCCTGCATAAAGAGCTCGATCCCCGTGTAATTCCAGTTGCGACGTAGGGCCAGTTACCAGTTGATCAACCTTGCAGCCGATCACCCTGCATCCATCTGCCGGGCTGAGTGAGGTGTGGCTTGCCCAACCGTTGCCGCCGAGGCTTTTTTCGTGTTGCGCCATCATTAGTGATATATGACCGGGATCACAGGAGCGTTCTTTCCGACATTGACAGCCGATGTGACAGTGCTGTGATGTGATGTGATTTCCATCCGGGTAGCTGTTCTTGTCATGATGGGCCCTTGGTGATGAGTTTCCTGTCCGTGCCCAAGCGACAGCTTGACAAGGCCGAGGCCCGCGTGGCTGATCCGGGATCTCCAACGCTTCAATTTAGCCGGCATTTATGGATACTCTGTTTGCAATTCGTACTGTACTGATACCAAAAGATAACGCCTTGTTTGCTTTTTACACTTTGAGACACATATTAGACACTCGCGCAGAGTTGAGCTGGGAGCATGTCACTGAGACCCGTTGCTCTTACAAGGTAGACCCTTGGTCCCGTTGGGCTGGGCAACTTGAACGAGAGTTCAAAGGGTTGAGAGAACCATCAACTTGCACGTGTGAGTCAAACAGCAAGCACGGTGGGTATACCGAGTCTTTTTTAGCACTAGAATACCGTGCTGATATCCGCAATTATGACAATTCATTCTTGTATGATTATTACCGCGGGATGGCCTATGCCACCCGAATCACATTCATGCGCAATGAAATCTTATCAATGCAGCTGCACCCCAGATCGAGTGCACGGGCAATGCGGCCAGAGCTTGGCAGCCAGCTCATCCATGATTGTGCCTCGGCTCTTGAAGTTCCAAGAAATAACTGTGCATCTCACCCATGCCGTGGACTGATTGCTCTCGTGACTGTGGCGGTTGGGTTATTATTTTGCGGCCTGAACATATTCACGAACTTGGCGGTCAAGAGGTAAAATTTTGCTATTATTGCTGGGCAACGGTCAGCTATTTACGGGCTACAAGGAAGGCGATAAGGCCGCCTTATTACGAGTTCCGTTATTGACATGGCCTTGGTCCTTCCAGAAGCGCCAAGAGCTGCAAAGTGATATTGCTGTTTTGGCCAGTAACCGACAACCATCGAATTGATCGTTTTCACGATTCGTGAGGAAAAACGCAGCGCCATCATTGGCTGGGCTGTCAACCACAGGCACCCGTTGCCGGATCTTGCTAATAAGCGAGATCCAACAGTCTAAATCAGGGAACCCAATGATGCGACCTTGAAAAAATCTTGGTCTGCCAGTACTATCTTTGTGTCCGTAGTCCGTACCAGTATAGCTATCTATGTCAATATCATGGAGCACGAATTCTGGAATAATTAGGCTTGCAAGTGTATATCTGTGAAATCGACATGAATCCGCACCGAGCTGCTTCCATACCCAGTACCACTTACCCGTGCGGACATATCGGCCAGTCATTGTCCAAAATAAGCTTCACGGGCAGCGCAAAGACCACCACGGGACGGATGTCCCACAGCGGCTGCTCGATGCGCGGGCACGAAAAGGAATAAACCGCGAGAAAGGGGTCCCTTGATGGGTCAGCCATGGCCCGTGGACGTCCTCGCCCAATTTCACACCCACTCTCTCTGTTCCGGTGGCGACTCTGTCTTTGGAGAACCTGACCAAGAAGGAAGCAGTCCCCGGAACTGAATTGGATTGCTGAGAGGAGCATGGCTGTGTAATTTCCCGGCCTCTCATGGCCCAAGCTTTTTTGCCTCTCGGTAGGGTATTGGTATTTGTAAGGGGATGGGTCGCTCGCGTGGGTGAGCAAAAACCCACGCCCCTAACTAACTTCCCCCCCTGGGCTGGCCAAGGAAGAAAAAGAAGGTCCGGAATATTTGATCCATCGGCGTTGGAAAGGAATCATGGCTCGGTTCCCGCTTCTCCGAAATGGGCAGCTTTCTTTCTTTGTGTGCAGTACGCGGTTCGATTTGCGCTGCCTAAATCGACGAGGCTGTTTTTTTTTTTTTTTTTTTTTTTTTGGGAAAGAGGCAATTGGCAGTAATATCACCAAGCGACACAAAAAGGTGAGCGAGCTTTCGAATTAGGCCATTCTCCAATTTTTTCTCATTCCCGGGACGGGGGTGGAGGGGAGAGAATCTCAATGAGGAATACCTGCAAGGAACCCTTGAACAAGATTTTGTGACCGTGGTCAGCTCCCCACTAAAGAGATCCAGGCACCCAGGCACAAGGTACGGACCGGGGAAGACTACATGCAGAACGTAACTAGCGGTTCCCCGCCAGGGGTAAAAAGAAATGCCAGGGCAGGGGGGGGGGTATAGAAGTTGGCAAAGAGAGCCACAGCGAGTATATCTTGACAGGGGTGCTTGTTCCTTATGGTCCAGAAAAAGCTCAGACCAAGAAGGAAAGGAAACCGTCGATACGGGTCGGTTGAACGAGTAAGCTTTTTATGGCACCGACGGAGGACGGAGAGGCGCAGACAGGTTGACAGGGTAATAAAGAAGAGAAATGGTCAAAAATTAATAAAATGGAGAGGACGAAAGAGACCAAGTTCTTGCCTGCCTGCCTGCCCGTGAAAGCCGCCCACCCGTAACCAATAACCAATATACGGAAACTGGGTTGTGAGGCCATTTTGCAGAGCTAAACGACAACGCTTCTCGCTTCTTCCATTGCGACCTCTTTACCGCCTCGCAAACACCCGTTCTTTCTTTCGTTCTCCCCTGCATCTTGCATATGCACATGCACACACATGTACAGGGGACAAAGAGAACCAACGGAAGAACGGTGTGATGGCGAGCCGGGATCCCGCTCGGGAGTCGCACAACTCCATGCTAGACCGACGGAATGGCGGCTTTGCTCTGTTGGTGGCGATTGGTGAGGGTACACAAAGATCTCGTAACACCAGCGCAACGATGACGACGGTGACGACGACAGCAGATGAAATATCCAAAAGTTCAGCAGCTGCAGCACGCTTGCATTAACCATTCTCCTTCCCCCCCCCCCGGGGTCCGCGGTACGGGGCCCATATCGACAGGCTCAGGCTCCTCTCCTTCCATTGCTTGTTCCTTTGCTTCCAAAAGGCCCTTACCATGCCAAGATAGGAAGGAAGGTTCGTTATGGGTGCAGGATAATAGCCATCGGGGGTTCGAAACCACCGATGCCAAGACGGAGGCCTCGAAATCGCCATGATAAGAGAGGTTAGCTACCATAGAGTTCAAGAGAAATAACGATTTTTGTCATGTTCTTAACCTTATACTTGACATCAAGCCGAAATGACCAGGCTTGTCAAGTCGATACCCTCATCGCGCCATCGGCAAGCTTCGGCCCAACCTCCCCGACTTCTCTCGGGGCCAAGTCTAGACACGCAACGAGATTCGTCGGGATTGTAGTAGATTTGCCGTTACTACTAGTGACAGAAAGAACAGGGGAATACGAACCTTGTAAGGCAAAATGAGAGGATTCGGACGCCCCCTCTTTCTTCATCACCGAGTGGTACGTGCGACGAACCATCGGGGAACCGGCCGGGCCCATTCCCGCTCCCATGAGCTCGAAACCACGCCGGCAAGGGCAATTTGGCTAGCTAGCCAGGGGATCATTCTGATGGTTCGATTTCGAAGCCCTGGCCAGCTCCTTCCTTCAAAACTAGCCGTCGGCGAACTAGCAAGCTATGGGAAAAGATCGATTTTGACATTTCCGGAGCATCAAAACTCAAGACTACCACCGTACGAGACGCAGACTAACAGGGACGGATGGCCATGATCGAAAGCTAGCATAGACCCCGAAAGAAACGCGCTTCCGGTGCATGACGTTGCAAATGTCACGAGCGAACATGTAGTCGATACAGCCACAATCCAGGTGTAATAGGAGCTTGTCTTGCAGTACAGTCACAATGCAAGTGCAACAGGAGTGTCTTAATTGTCCAATAAAGACGTTCAATTTAGCGGAAAATAGTTCATCTAGTACAGGCCACAAACCAGCCGCAACCTGTTCAAGACAATTACAACGAGAGTAAAGAAAGAGAAGCTACTGTGCCGTGGCAGAGTAGGGAACGACAAAAACAGCAAGAGCGCCCAACACGCCAATGGATCCCAAAATATCTCTTTCCATGCCCCAACACGTTGTCCAACTTTTTTTATGGTCATAAAAACAGCAGTCGCGGATATTATCCGTGCCCACCATCGTATAAAAGGATGTAGGTCAAAACTTGATACAAGAACTGAAGGATGAGTGTTTATGCAGTCGTAATCCGTGGGTTTTGTGTCCCTCTGGAGATAAAAGATGCGGCGAGCAACAGCTAAGCAGCCCAGCCGCTCCCCATCCTTCCACTAGAGGCACGTCAAGCGAAGCCACTGCTGAAGAGACGAGGAGAGAATTGGAAAAAGAAGTCGTACAAGTCGTAATGGGCCAGGCCCAGGAATGTTGTCGCCCTCTAGTCGGAGCGCTTGCGCTTCTTCTTGTCAGAGGCGTCTTGCGACATGTCAGTGACCTCGGCGCCCATCGTGAACATGGCCTCGGGGTATGAGTAGTTGTCTCCCGGAGGGAGTTGGATGGCACTGCCGTCAAAGTGCGAGAGATGGTCCTCATTGAGCTCCAAAGGCACGCTGCCGCCGGAGTGTGTGCGGGCATGCTGCGCCAGGTTGTCGCTCCGCGAGAATTTCTTTCCGCAGTTGTTGCACGCGAAAGGCTTCTCTTGGGTGTGGAGGGAGCGGTAGTGGCGCTTAAGGTGTTCTTGACGACGGAAGCGGCGATTGCAGAGGTCACAGACAAACGTCTTTGAAGGGTCTTCTGTGAGGGACTGCTTGCGGCCGCGACGACTGGGGGCAGTCGCAACAGCAACACTGCCCTCCTCGGCAGGCGAGGAAGGGATCGATTCAGAGGCAGTGCTGGAACCTTCAATGTCGTCCGGCTCGGCAGCAACTTCCGCATTCTCCTTTTGCGATGTCTTCTGCTTTTTGTCGCGATGCTCGTCTTCAGGCGGGAAGTCGGCGTCGGTGCCAGGGAACGGCAGCAAGGAGAAGCCGCCCTCGTCCAACTCGTCGTCGAAGTCGCAATGCCCGAGAGACACGACCGAAGAGGCAGTGCAGGCACGGGGGCGAGTTTCCAGAGTGCTTCCGGATTCAACATTGACGAGACTGGCATATTCATCATCGTCGCAGTCAAGATCACCCAGAGCTTGAAAAACAGGCAGACCATGAATAGCAGGGTCGAAGTCGAAACTCGACTGTGACGTGGCATTCGTGGAGTCACCATCGTTCATGCTGGAAAGACTGAATTCGGGAGAGATGGTAGGGTTGCAGCCAGCCGACACAGTGAGGTTGCGAGGGTCACAGAAATCGACATCTTGCTCAGAGGCGATGGAACGAGCGTATGCAGGCGTAGGCGATGGCGAAAGCGAAGGGCATGATGTCATAGACATGATGTCGCTGGTACATTGCTGCAGTACGGGAGGCTGTTGCGAAGCGATGTAGACTGCGATGTGGTTAACAGGGAAGCTCCACAGCTGAGCATTGCCTTTTGGCGAAAGATTACGTGACCCCCTCTGGGCCAGCCAGCCGCAACTTACCAGGTGTCATGGGAGGAGAAGCACAGCTAGACCAGTCCAGGACTGACGTCTCGACAGAATCGAATAGCTCCTTGGTGGGGAAGGATCCGTCAAGACCGGAAAACATGGGATTGATTGGAGTTTGCATGGCGTCGCAGATCCTGGGGCTGCCAATGGCGCTTCCAGAAGTGGACAGAGGCGGCGTCGAGGGGAAGTGGCTGTCATAGATGTCGGTATCGAGCATCAAGGCCGACTTAGGCGCGCCATTGCTGTAGAGCGTGGGGGGCTGCGAGCCAGATGAGCCGGGGCGGGAGTAGGCAGGCGTAGCGGGCATCTGCTGGTACAGGTATGCGGACTTGCGGGCGTCCGACTTGGAGTCGCGGTTCTTGAGGAAGGCTTGAGCCACCGAGTGTGGGTGCAACATGGTGGTTTCCATTGTGCGCGGTTCTTTTGGTTCTGATCTGAAGAGATAAATGGTTAGTGAGAATGGACTGGCGATGGTTGCTGTGGCGGGGCAGGAAGCATGCGCCGTCGAAGGCAAAGAGTGCGCGGGTGACAGATTGGGCAAACGAACCTGGAACAAGCAAGCGTCAAGCAGAGGCGAGATTCAGAAGATTAGGGTATGGTAGTATCGTAGCATGCGTAGTATACAAGAGTCCGTTGGGTAGAGCAAGCGGACTGCGGAGGGTAAACGTGGACGTTGGCAGCGGAGACGTTAAAGTCTCAGGCGTCGAGTTGTCGGGAAGGAGTGTCGTTGAAGGCCGGTGGGCGTAAGATGAAAGCAAGGCAAGCAGCAACAGGCGATTAGGATTGTAAGTTTGTTGTACAGAAAGATCTCTCTTTGTGAAGCAGCCCGGGGCAGCAAGGCAAGAGCAGCACGATTGAGGGTGGATGGTGCGTTTGCGGGTGGTCTGTGGCGTGTGTCGCGATAGAAGGAAAGTGAGGAAACTCGACCAGAGGAAAAAGAATCAAGAGTCCAAAATAAAAGTTGACAAGAGCAGGCCACAAAAAGAAGGAAGAACCAAGGGCAAATATAAAAAAGAACAAGATTATCCAAAAGCACCGGTTCCAAACAGGATGCCGATCGTATGGCTCACGGACACTGGGGATGGGGGGGAAGATGGGCATAAGTAGTCGAGAGACGAGCAAGCAGCCAAAGTCGATCCAAGAGCAGCGCACAACGACATCCCGGTCGAGCAGCGAGCAGCGCGACCCATCAAGCGACAGCGATGGACAGGCCAGAGTGGAAACGACACCCGTTGCCTCCACGGACGGTGTCTCACACCACACAGCCAGCGGCGAGGCAGGTTGGCAGCTAAAAAGCAAGGGCGCCAGGATATCAAAGCGGGTTTGCGGGCCTTAGCCAGGACGGGCGGGGGGGCGCGGGCGAGGACGGGTCGGGTTCCATTGGCACGCCCCCTCCCCATGTCTGATGGGGCGGGAGGGGGTGAGATGAAGAAAGTGGTGATGGAGGCAAGGAGGGCGTGTGGGTGGTGATGGTGGTGGTATCAACAGTGGTTGGTGGAGTGGGATGGATGGGCGGTTGTAGTGGGTGGCTTGGGTTGGTGAGAAGGAGACACGCCCGCTAAGCCTGGTGTTTTGGTGTGTCTGGGGCAAAGAGGTAGATGGTGTGGATACTGAGGAAAAGCAGTGATAAAAAAGAACGATTTATAAAAAATAAAGACAGGAGGACAGGAAGAGCGAAAAGAGGGAATCCAAGGACATGGAAAACGCCAACGCTAAGTGAGGCCCAGTACCTCGGTGCTGGTTCTGGTGCCAGACTGGCTGGTGGTTATTCATATGGTGCTGCTCTGGAAAGAAACCGGGTGGAGAGAACGGAGGAGAGGCCCGTGGTTGGCTGGGTTGGTCGACACGAAAAAGGATATGTGGCCAGAACATCCGTACCCGTAGCTGCACGGTATCCGTCCGTGAAGAGAGAAAAACGGGAACATCAAGATACCCTACCTACCTACACAAGCATCCCTCTTGCCTGCTGTACCACCTCGATAGCCATACTGACGTATCCGTACCTACATACGTTACATAATCCCGTGCGACTTGCACTTCCATCTGCCACCAGCCTTCAAAGTGGCGGTCCAGTGGTATGCTGCAGCGGCAGAAGCGCCGTTTGTTCGGAAGCGCTGCATTGCAGCCAACCACCAGTAAGAAGCCGTCATGGCCAAGAAGCCCATCACCGTCACCTGCGGGGAGGGGGGGATCTCAGCAGCAAATAAAATCATCGACTGGGCATACATGGTGATGATGGGCTGGCGTGGGCTACTGTGGCGGGCTACATGAACGGACCGACAAGGACCGACGACGACGACGACATGCACTGATGAACGGCGCAGCCACGATGGCCCCAGTACGGATACCGCAGTGCTAATTCGGGACACACACACACCTCCCAGCAAGGAAATCCCAAAGTTGCCTAATAATTCTGCCCAGCCCAGCATGCTAAATCACTTATCAACTACGGAGTGTTCGTAGTAGCAGGTATTTTATGTGCACGCACGCTATTTATCAATTTTCACCTTCCAGGCCGCTGCTTCGCCGCTCTCGTAGCTGTGCATGCACCTCAAGCACCTGTACCAACCTTGCTCTGGGCATGGCTGCCATCCAATGTGGTTGCCGTATTCCCACCGGGCTGCCTCTGGCGGCAAATTAAGGCTCCAACTAACTGATCCAACACTGCCCACAACAGACACTGTCTATTCCTGACCCTGCCCTCTCTCGTCTTCCCCGGGGAGGCTAGGAAGCCCGTGTTAGCGCAGCCCGCATCCCAGCAAGAGCGCCGAGAGAGTGAGCAAAATTTCTTGACACTATCTCACCACAGAGGGTCCCCGGGTTGAAATGAGAAGAGGGGACCGACGGCCATGCCCGTGGCTGCCGAACTCTAGCCAGCTTATTGAACCCAAGCTACGGATATGAGCCCAGCCTTCCGCGTAATTATCCCAGATCCTCTTCATAAAAAAAAAGAATGAACTGAGAAAAATTAAATAAAAATAAAATAAAAATACAGAATCACATCTTTCTCTTGGCGTGACAGGACGATTTTCTTTTTACGAGTGTGGGTAGTTAGTTTAGTGGTCTCGAGTCCCATTCTGTGCGGCAACACCTTCACAACCGGCATTGGCATGCACACACGCACAACCACGGACAAGAATGTGCAGCGCATTACATTTGGGCCGTGGGCGGGCGAAAATATGCACGCACGCGCCGCGCGCGCCCACCCGAGCACGGCTTTACGCGTTCTCGTCCTCTTTTTTCTTGTGTTGTGTGTGCACGTATGTGTTTTGTCCTGCTTTGCGTTGACTCGTTACAGAGTTCAGTTGGGGACTTCTATCCACCTCAAGAGCAGCTAAAAAACGAACATCATCCAAAAATAAAAAGCAAAAGTAAACCGTTGAAAAGCGCAAAGCGCGTGCGTTATCCTCCGCCCCAAGCCCGGCCAACCCAGACCCGTATTCGACGACGCGCACCAGCACAAAAGAAAAGCACAAACTTATCGCGCACTATTGCTCACGCCACAGGTCACCACCTTTTTGTCCTCCCACACACAACTTTTTTTTTTTTTTTGGCATCACAATTCATGCATAGTGCCGTTATGTGATAGGTCGGCGGCTCGGACCACCAACCCCTCCCTCCGCGCCCCTCCTTTGCACATCTTTTTCCGGGGCCAAGCTTCCTCTTTTGCTTTGTGCACCAAAAAAGAAGGGCAGTCGGCTGCGCTGAGACTGCTTGACTTGCGTCAGCTTCTGGCACCGTCTCTGCACCAGTTATGCATCAGCTTGCGACCTACTGGTTAGAAGGTATGCATCCACGGCGCCTGTGCACAGCCTATGGCGTGTCGCACCGACCAATGCCAGGCGCAGACGGGCAGTCATCGGCGTTGGCATCGCTGGCATCACCCTCATGCAAGGCTCTCGTGACGACTTCCTTTCTTCCCTAGCGTCTTCTTTCTTTGCTACCCATCGCAACTCCTACTCGTCATTCGTCTACAACCTCGACGGTTTGTTTCTGGTTTGCCGCTTAGACCACAGCGGCGCCGCATGCCCGTTCACCCCAAAGACGGGGGAGGCTTTCTTCTAGCTCTAGCCAAAACTTGTGGCGGCGCCAGAGGTTGCTGTTCTCTCAGCATGTGCTTTTGCTCTTCTCTTTTGTCTCTGAGAAAGAAATGAGACAATCTTGAGTTGCTCTTCCAGCGGAGGCCTCGGCCAGAGAGGGCGCCCGTAGCCAACTAGCGAGGCTTCTTGGTCTTTCGCCTTCTCACAACGAGTGGCGGAGCTCCGGCCTGGAGAATGCCAATGGCTATAAAAATCTCCAAATTCTTGGATCCAAATACGAAAAAGGCGCCGCCGTCTCGCTTCCTACAGGACCAGGCCCCAATATAGAAACAGGCTGTGCATATGTGCTAGTAATCTCCAAACTAATAGCTACCGCATGCATTGCATGCAACCCACAACGCCGCTGTATTTGACACAACGGCTGTGCCTGCATTGCATCGTAATCATCCAAAACGTTTGAATTATTGAAAAAAAAAATATTTGCATATATATCTGACGAAAGAAGATGATTTTTTCTACTCTATTCTTGAAGCGTCCCTCTACTCACCGTCAGCAGCCAGGTAATGCTGTAAAGCCACAACTCTTTAGTCCCCCACGTTGGGCTTTTCCTTATTCTGAGTAGGCAATGTGGTCATGGAGAACTCAAATACGAACTCTGCCAGGTCAGCGTCATCACGATCGCGCCCACCACAGTCCAGGTCCAGCCCCAGAGACCCGGCATAACACAGCATCCCGCTTTTCCGTACCGCTGCACCGGCATCACGTATCTATCGCCCTCCGCATGAACTTGGGCTATCGGCAAATGGCATTTACTTTCCCTCCTCTCCTTCTCACACACAAACTACACATGTTAAAAAGACCCAGACCAGTGTCTTCGACGTCGATCCCAATTGAAGATGAACTGGGTTGCGGTGCTTCTGGGGGCGGTTGTTAGTGGACAGGCGATTACACTATTGTGCATGACGCACGAGAAAAACTTCATTTGGGGCAAGCTAGCCGAGGCTGGCTTGGGCTGATGATCATCACGAGTGGCACATTCTACTTTGCACTTCCTGATGTGGACTGTCCATCCTGTGTCACTGTCGCTCTGAACGCTCAAAACAGACCCTGCTGCCATCCACGTCTGCGTGTTTCTCATTTTCTCATGCACGACGGCTGGGTCAGGCAGTTTACGCTGCAAAAGCTGCCTTTCTGGTGACATGCGTGTGGGCCGCGGTAGCATTCTATCAGACTATCACTATCACTCATTGACTACCTGGCTGCTCACACTTCGCGCATCCATCCACTCGTCGTTTCCCTGCCCTACCTACATCATCATACCTTAGCTTGCGATGGCACACTGCATGGAGCTAAGAAATACACAATTGCTTCTAATCCTAAAGAAGCGAAATTGACCAGAAGAAGAAAAAGAGAAATCGAAGCCAAGAAGGAAGGAGACAAGAGAGGCCTCTCAGCGCAACTACACGCCCGACCCATCTTACCAACTTGGACTTTTGGCGACGGCCGAGTCAAGGAAAGGTCGAGATGGTCGAGATAGATAACGAACTATGTGCATACTACTAATAATAATAATAAAAGTAGCAAGATGGCCAAATGGATACAGACGCACCACCACGCTACGGCTCGCCACGTTCGCGGGTCTGCCGAGGAAACCCATACTATGTCGTGTCCGCAGCGTCGCAGACAGACCCAGTTGGGCCAGTTTCACCATTTTGGAATCTGATCTGGGGGCGCGAGTCAGCGCCGCAGCGAGCGTCGTCGTCCCAAACCAACCCACGATGCCCAGTAGATTGCTTTTCTTCGACGGCATGACAGAGAGTCAGATGGCATGGCATGAGGGAGGGGCAAAAAGCACTGTCCATCTCCATGTGCTCTGTGCGTCCAATATCCAATATTCCCGTACACGGCTCACTTTCAGCTTATCACTTACACTGTAGATGCCACACTGCCACCTTTATTTTGGTTTTTATTTATTTCATTTTTTAGGAGATTTGTTTTGCTCATTTCATTTTGTCCGGCTATTCAAAGCAACGCCAGCTGGAGCAATAACTAGGCTACGCACATCTGCAAATATGTAGTATCTAACGTACAGATGCAGGTCCAGGTCGCCAGCGCCCACCAGCTCGCGTGCTGGGCACGAGGCTTGCGCAATAGACCCTGGGTCGGGCAGGTCTTCAGTTCGTGGAACCATTTCGATATAAACTTGGCGGTTTATATTTTCTTAATCTATCCCATCTGCCATGTGTACGTATAACAGGCAGACCCCTACTCACGTACCACGTTGTCACATTCCACCGCAACGCAACACACAAAACGTCCAGCCATCTGCACGGTCTGCTCTACCACGCGAAGGTTGTAACTGTCAGCCATGTGGTGTCTGTGACTTTTTCATCACACACCACCACCACGCAACCCGTGGAGGTAAACATGGCAAGCCATCACCAACCTACAACGGGCAACCTTCCCATCTTGGCCGTGGCGGCTCCGTATTCCCCCAAGCCTTGTCGACTGTATCCATTCGAGCAATCCCAAAAAAACAAAAGGGCTTCCCCTCCTTGCCTCTTGCGCCACCGAGATTCAAACCCACACGAGAAGAAAGCCGTCATGACGGAGTGGAGTGGTCGACGGTGGTCTAGCTAGCAAGCATGAGCCGGGGTGATTTCGTCTCGTCCAGGAACAAGCTCTTGTGGACGCGGGCCGTACGATCTCCTCCCGACGTGGCCTCTGACGTAGAATAGGAACGGTTTTTGATATAGCTTTCTTCTTTGCACGGCTGCAGCTACAGATGTTCTTCTTTTTAGACCTCCTTGCATTGTCTCGCTGAAGAGAGTGAGAGCTTTTCATGGTTATCGAATGTTTTTTTACGAGGCCCGATAGTCAGCTCTCGCTACCCACCTCTGTGCCGCCACGTCCATGGGTTTGCACCTAGCGTCGTCCCAGCGCGCTGGATAGGTAGCTACTCCGTAGTAACCAGTCAGTTTTAGTTAATATCTGAGTTCCAAAGTGTGGAAGCGCAGGCTGCATGAAAAGCTGCAGCTGGCTGCACTGTTCGCCCTTGCAGGCCAGTTGGGGCTTCAGTCGGGCCCGTCCGAGAGGGTCCCAGGGCTGGCGCAGCTAACAACGTGCCTTGCCTGTCCTCCTCAGGCCTCAGGTAGCATCGGCAAGCGATGATGGATGCATGAAGCAAAAAGCCATGGCGCTGCCTGTGCATCTCTACCGTTGGCCATGCAGCTCGCCATCAGGAATGCTGTTGTGTTAGCAGATCGGGAGTCTGTACCGCTTGAACCGCATGAGTCGCGTCGTTTACGAGTCATCTCAGCTGAACCAGTGGATTTCCCTTTTCCAGCCGAGATGCAAGCTTGCGACTTGCAGGTGCGAATAGATTGTGTGATTGAGATAGTTGGCGCCAGAAGAGCCAGGAACAGGAACAGGAACAGGGTCCAACTACCACGTAGGGACGAATCAATGAGTCCGCCATGCTGCTAGTTAGTGTCTCGCCCGCGATGTGCCGAGTCTGCACACCAGTATCCGTACAGTGGCATCAGAGACCATGGACATGGCCGTCATTGATTGGAGGGCATGTGCCTGCCACTCGGCCGATCATGTTCCCTGGCTTGCAAGACTCACGCCATCGCCACCGCCAACCAGTCCCTAGCACAGGGGGTTTCCCTGCTGTAAACTAAAGACTCTTTGGCATGTCCAGTTCAAAGTTCAGTTGTCATTAGTTGCTTTTGCAGAGGCGAAACAAAAAGGTGGAAATATCAGCCCGGGACATGTCCTATTGGCTGCAGCCACGAGGGAATGAACCTGAAACATTAGCGTTGCATAAGCTGGTGGGTGCAGTGAGGAGAGGAGAGGGCGATGTCGAGTTGAGTTGGGGTGACGTTCTCTGTCTGTTCCTGCAGCGCCAGGAAGCCAGCGGCCAATCCGCTACTAGTACCAAGTAGCAGGTTATTTACCGTTCACCTTCGCCATCATGCATTGTTACTGCCAAGTTATTAGCGGTGATGGCCCTTCGCTACCCACAAAGCCCACAGAGCCGGTTGAGTGACGTGCAAGGCGAGCCTTGGACAAGGCCATCCCAGCCAGCAGTAGCAGTGTACCAGTACATGTAGTACTGGTACTGTGCATAGACAGGTAACGGCCCTAACTAGCAGTGATTGACGAATCATCGTCGCAAATCGTGTCCTCTTTTCCATTTGCGCCTGTCATCGCTTGCCCCAGAGCAGCAATGCCGCGACCTGATCGCTTGTCATGAAACATTATGCACCGGATGCCTTTGTTTCCCTCAAACACTAATGCAAAGAGGATCAGCAGCAAGTTAGCCGGCAAGCCGGTGCAATCTATCCTCGTGTCGTCGTAATAGCCGACATCTTGGAGGTAGTCAAGTAGCTACCGAGTCTGGCTCGTGCGTGGTTCGGGGCGCAAGTAAACGTCGCCGCTGTCTTAAACCTAATGCACGTTGGAGGAGTTGGTAGGCCGCGGCAGATGTCACTGTTGGTGATGACCGATGCGACTTGCGCAGCCCATCTGACTATCCATCATTTGGCTGCCAAGTTGCTAGATGGGGGTGTTTCCCCATGGCCTAGGCACGAGCAGATGCAAATGCTGGTTGTAACCTTGACCCGTTCATGCGACTAACCAACTAGTAGGCTGTTGTTAGCTTGATTCTGGCATCTCTTGCAGGTTCTTACCTCTGGGCCAGAAGGAAACTGTGGAGTGTACAGAGAGTAGTTAGAGTTGTGCTCGGCAAGACGATGAAATGGAAAGAGGATCCAACTAATAACACTTGTGAGTCTCTTCTTCAATGCGCAGCGTCGCAGCCGTCGCTACGCGGCCATTGTTGAAGCAGTTGTCTTATTATCGACGAGACTGTTCTGAGACTCCAACGAGCCCAGCCTAATTCATGCGGATTGATTGTCCTAGCAGGGGTCTCGAAAATTTCAGAAATCAATATTCATTCGGTTAGCTGCTCATTGTTACCTAGTAGTTGAAGGGAAGGTTTGGGACGGGTTCAATGCAAACTGGGCAGGTAACGCCAGCGCTCGGCCCAGTTCACGCTGAAAGTACGGTACAGGGCGCCTCGTTTGATATCAGCGGAAGCCATCAGCAGACGCCACAAGAAGCCAGCTCAAGAGTTGAAAAGAAAAAAAAAAGTTCCATGCTGCGGGGTACCGAGGAAGCACAAGCTCTGGATGGTGAAAGAAAAGCTGGCGAAGGGTTGGATTGCCACAAACAGTGGCACAATGCTGGTGATGAGGATCCATGAATGGGTGCGGACTGCATGGGCTTGCATAGAAAGGCTTGCATATTAATGTGCTAATGTACGGGCATAGCACAGAGCCGGCCAAATTATATACCATGCAAGCCGCAATGTTCCTGCATTTCCGGGTCGCACCGTACATACATTAGTACTAACTGTAGGAGGAACGGAGTAGCGTTAGTAAATAGTGAACAGTTGTGCAATCCTTCCAACCCCCACTTATCCACGCAGGTACCCACGCAAACAAGGTCGGAATATGCAGGTACCGACCAAGGCAGAGGCACCAAGCCTTCCTTCCACACTCTAACCTATTCCTACTCCCGCCAAAAATCCAGGCACAAAATCTGCTCATACCAAGAGGCAAAGAACCAAACACCGCCAATCGCACCAAAACACCACACCACTACTCCGTATTCATTAGCAGAATCCACACGGCAGACCGGAATGGTCCGCAACTCCTCTTCCGACGACCAACCAACCTCCCAACTGCCTTGAGAGCACCACAGCCCGCCAGCTTCAGTCGACCCCGTCTCCCTACTACATCCCGAAAACCGTCAGTACATGTGTGCTGAGAGACGACAACTAGATTGATTCCCTCTGGCCCACTGTCACCCGCCCGTCCGGCCGCGCGTAACAATCAACGTTGATCTACAGGCTGCTTTGCGTATTTGCTTTTTCCCACGCTTGCTTCCCTCCGGCATCCCGCTCGCCTGCCTGCTGCACTTGAGTCCCGTCGTAAAACGTTGTTGCTCTAACCCTCTAACCCACCTAGCTCACCAGGCGCCAGTTCTCCTGCTTCCGTCCGCACGCCGTTCCTTCAGCCCGTGTCTAGCATCGGCACGGTCTGCAAAACCCGGCAGACTGGACGAGCCGGCTTCGCAGGGTGCCAAGCGCGGCGTGCCTACTGCACATGCACCGGCTGCAGGTAGTCGCTGCGCAGGGGTGAGTGAGGTGAGAGGGGGCGTTCGGCCGTCGTTGATTGCCTGCATCATCCAATGAACCGATGGCCATTATCCTTGATACTAAAAGCTCATCTGGCACCATTGCGGCCCTATTTCCAGGTTCCGGAGCTTTCTTCCTGCTGCACGTCCCATTGCCAGGCTCGGTTGCAACCCTCTTGGGGGGTCTGGCCATCCCAGACAGACAGGCAGATAGACCCTGTCATGACTTTGGCGGCATTGCCACCATTGACCAAGCTGTGGCAATGCGCGAGAGTGGGATCAATGGATGGCATGGTTGCCAACCCCGGCTGCCCAACTACCTAGCGCCTGTTGGTCTTCGACAACTTGATCCCTGTCCAGCCACCACAACGTTGCAGTCTCTTCTCAACGCGGCAAAGCCTCGAAGTTGCCACTGCAAATCTCAAATCACACAAGATTTGTCCAACCAACTATCCACGGCGCACCAAGAAAGCAAAGGTGTGCGCTATAATACGCCACGTCGTCGGTCCAGCTCCGCGGTAGTCATGTTTCAATGATCCGGCCAAACGGTGATGCTATTAATCTGAGTCACTCACGTTGAATGAAGAAAACGGTCTGTACCAAAGTAATGAACTGTCTCGTTTGACCGCCACAACTACAGTTAACATTACGGTATCCATACGAATACTTTGTCAATCTGTACACTCCTCCGACGCGTTCGCGGGCGAACCTGGCCAGTTGGGAAACAGATGAACAGCCCCGCCTCCAAGGATATTCGAGCCCACCTCATATCCACGTCTAGTTGATCTGGGCTTTTCAGTCCCCGGATTTTTTGCCTCACAGTCGACACTAGGAATATGAGCTAAATAGTTGTCAGAACACACTGGTTCTGCGCCATGCTCGATTTAGAGGTCTTGTACTTACTCTTATCACTTGCACTTGCACCAAGACTATGGTAGCGCAGTTTACGAATAGCACCGACTTCCAGGGTCCTTCGGTCCTTCAGGTGGCTCACTCCACGACTCTACTGACTGAGGCTTTTTATCACAGACAGGCACAGAGCTCACGAACGCCTGGATGCTTGACGGAGTTCTACCCAAGTCCGGATCATGGCAATGACCTAACTAGTTACAGGGACCGATTTCCGACTTTCTCCAACGCCGCTTGCTAGGCGAAATGATTCTCGTTAGCAGAGAAGGGTTCTCAGACCTTGCTAGCTTTTTCGAGCACCCCTGGTTGAAGCTAATTACGGCCTTCTGGAAGGTTTCGCCGACTTGACCACCCAACCCAGCGGGCCGGCAATTTGAGCCCATGGAAACGGCTGACAAGGGTGCTAGCACGCGGCTGATACCACCTTGGCAATGGTTCACTCATCTGGAAATGGCCCAAGACTGACTGGGTCGCGACAATTTGTCCGCAAGTGCACGAGCCATCTGGATTCTGGATCGCTTCGCCCAAGAAAGCAAAAGTTAGCAGGTCCCAATTTCTGGGATGTCACTCTTTCCGGTTTATTATTAGCAGTGTTGTCTATTAGCTCATAGCCCACAACGCAACGAGGTGGGAGGCACGCTGCAGAACTGAGTAAGTCGATTTGTTCCCGCAATGGGTATCGGGGAAAAGATATCGGGGTTGTTCCCTGCAAAGTTATAGTTCGTGGCAAACAGGCCACCAAAGCGCTCGTGCTTCCCGTCCCGTCCCTGTCCGATACCGAGCTGATAGCAGGCGCGCAATTATTTGTTCATCACTACTCAATCGCCATCATCCCCTTACATATTGCGATTTTACGGTGCGGAGCTCAGGTCCATCAGTCGGTCTCATACTAGGTGATGTATCTCATTCTGCTGTGTATCCGTATTGATAGGCTGATCGACAGTCTACCAGTAAGGCGGGTGGTGCGCCAGAAACCTGTGTGGGTATCGAGGGCGCGCACAGAGTCAAGATGAGATCCATCTCACAGAAATGCTGCACAGAGAGAGACCAGCAGGGTTCAAGTGGCATTCAACACAGACGCCGAAAAAGCAAAGCCTGCGTCGACTTGTCGCTGGTCGCGTGGAGCCATTTTTGCTTCTGCCCACCATGTCAACTAGCGTTACCAGGACTGTAGGACAGTGGTTTCTTTTTGCATCTGCGTGTCTTGTCCCCTAGACAAAGAGCATTTGCCTTTCTCTTCCTTGTTCGCCTTGGCGTTGCCGTTTCTTTGGGGAAAAGATACCCTTGAAGTTCAGCGGCTGGCCATGGGTGCGAACAGTGCCCTGCCCGCTCATCGCTTTGACACTTTTGTTGTCTTCCCTGGCGTGCAGGGTCCTGCCAGCATGTCTGGCAAGGCCCAACTTACAGGTCACAAAAAAAGCCAAAATCCGGGCCGGAGCCGGTCTGAGCGCTACCTGTCAGGCGAACCATCATCATTCGATGGCCAAGGGGTCATGGCAGAAATGCGACAAAGACGGGAACCGAGGACACAGGCACGATTGAACTCGTCAGTTATACATACCTGGCTGACCTCCCTCACCGGAGGACTTGTTCCAATAGTGTACAGATTACGGATTACACGATCAGGAACTCGTATTTGCAGCTGTCAACCGGCTCCCAGCCGCGAATCCGGCATCGGCTATGGACGTGCATCGGAGCTGCATTGACGCCTCTTTTTTCCTTGGTGGTGCTTGCTTTTGATATCTCTTCCCACCACTCAATGCTAGTGTAACCACACGGAGTTTTTGGTTGGCTTTGTTCGTCGCCGCATCTCGTTCATGCAAGCCACTCATCCTGTCACCCGTTTGGGCCCTCTGCGTGCTGGTCGGCGTGGCGTTGACGCATAAGATGCCCGGCCGCCCGATGGAGACAGGGAGGAAGCGCATCTCTTCCCCCACAAGGACCGTGGAGGAGTTGGGAAACAGTCCGAGGTGGGTTTGGTGCTCTTTGGTTTACCTTTCCTCTTTCTTTTCTTTTTTTTCGATATTTTTTTTCCTTTTGCTCTTGTGTCCCGGAAGCTCCGCCGGGCGAAAGTTGAAGGAATAGGAAAGAGGCGGTGGTTGAGAGTCCGAGACAGGCCGCTTCATGCATTTTTTTTTGTCCATGCCTCTCTTTTTACACCTCTCGTTTGACTCCATGGAGGTGCGCATGGTCCCGACGCGTGAGGCTCAGCGTCGAAAGGTTGACTGGAATGTGGATGCCTGTCATTTTCAGCTTCGTTCCGAAGCAGGGCCTTTCCCGTGCCCTAGCTTCTCGGAGAGTCTGTTGACGAATTGCCAGCTGAAGCTTCAACCCTCGCTTTGCTTCGTGGTTCGATACATCACCAAGTGCTTCGGTTGGGGCATTCGGTTACACGAATGACGTGCCATTCATTCCCAATTCCAGGCTCAGGTTATTTTGCCAGACCCATATCAGACAGACTCTGTGACCAGTCTAGGTCAATGCGGTCTCGTCATGTCTCTTCAGCTTGAGCGAATGAATGAATGCCTCACCTGCCGGGGACAAAAGCAAAAGGAAAAAAGGCGGGGGGATCTCCAGCGATATCAGCCACGCAAAACACGAAAGAAGCGGCGTCGGGGATTTTCTGACAAGAAAACTCTGATGGCGTTTCTTTGCTTTTCTTTTGAAAAAATTTGGGACAGCTCAGGTTTGTTGGTATGCAATGAATGTGTGAATATGGGTACAGCTGGTGGTTTCTTTTTAACCCTCTGCAGCTTTCTTTTTCTATTTTCTTTTTACATTTTCTTTTTCGCGCCATGGGTAAGTTGACTGTGACTGGTACGTTGCTCGCCAACACGTCAATTCGATAGCAGTACAGTCCCTTGCCGCACAAAAAAGCACGCGCATCGAAAAGTAAAAAAGATGGATTGGCATTTTTTTTTTTTTTTTCGAAACAAGCACTTGTGCGCTGCTTGGCATTCTCTGTTGCTCAAGGGAGGGTGCGTCTAGCAAGATGCCATCTCAAGTCCATCGCGAACCATCAGCTCCGCGCCCTCTTGGATTAAGCTTCTGGGCTGTTTTAGCTTTGAAGCCTGTACGTGTTCCTAGTGATTGACGTTTCACGATGCGAAGAAAAGGCTTGAGCGTCTGTCTTGCTGCGCTCCGGCTTCGCGGGAGACGCCAGTGCCCAGTGCGTGCCACGTCGAGCCAGTGCACAGGTAGATATCCGCCGAGAAACGAGGCTTTGCTTTCATCCCGAGCGTCCATCTATCTGTGCTTCTAGACACGTGTTCTGTCATCTCGTCTGTGTATGTTCAAGCCCGAGCGAGCTGCACCTGGTCCCAATGTCACGATACGTCATTCTTGGGCCCTTGCTCCCTTGATTACGTGTAGTCTTTCCGATCAGTCCTCCCTCAGCAAGGGCGATGCCTGGAATGCCGAGCCTGTCCACCACGACCCCAGAGCCTGGTGAAACTACGTCAAGCGACATGCTCGCTTGTTAGCGAGAATGGCTCGCGCATGGCCCTGATGAAGGCTAAAAACTGGCCCAATACGGCAAGCGACGGTGGGCGACTCGAAAACTTAAAAAGGCATACAACCTAGTCGGGCGGGTGCTGTAGGGTAGGGCAGGCTGGATCGGGAGTGATGGCTCCGCGAGTCCGCAGTAAAAGAAAACACACTGGGGAGACAGAATAAAACACAGTGAGATGACAAGTAGAATATGTGTGTCTGTTGCTAGGTCACAGGCATTGTAGTGTGCTGTTGATGGGTGACTCGACCTCGAGTTGTATGTCTGCTAGTGATGCTGGATCAAGGACCGAGTTTCGAGCAACCAGGACCACAAGGGCAACTGACCGCGTGAGAACGTCCAAGAGGTGATAAGTATATCAAGAGACGAAGCTAGGCGGATCATTTATTGGAAATGCAATGTAGACAGATGCGTGCTTAGAAATGCTGTATCACGCCCCGACTGCTCAAACCTGGCCTCGACGTCACGGACATTGGCATTTCCTCAACACATAAAAGTTTACCATGAACTGCGCCGATCCAACGTAGTTCGGTCAAATGCTCGTAGCAACCGCTCTCACCCCCATGGCTGTTGGGTGAGCTCCCCCGAAGCAACGGACAGCGGCAGTCTTTTGTGCTCAAATCACTTCTCATAAGACTGTACCGTCTTGAAGACGACAACGAAATCGAACATGAAAAATGGATCAGAAGACGATCCCGTGTTATTGCTTACCGGCCTCGACGAGAGCAAAACCATGCCACCAAATGAGGAGGCTGTGGCGGAAGGGCCACCTGTCGAGATGGCGGCGAGGGCTTGGCTGGACCATCGATCCCCTGGTCGTCACAGCCACGCGCCGAACCGGCAGATGCTACGCAGCAGGGCGAGCATGTGTGTTGCCAGAGGATAGGACGTTGCGTATCACAGCCACGCCCAGATGCTTGTCAAGCATGGCCCCAGATTCCGCCCTACTTCGCATCCCGCGCGTGCCGGCTTTCCGGAGGGCTGCTCGAGAAAGCGGCGCAGGGCGCAGGGCATGCACGGCAAGGACCACGATGGATGACGCTACGAAGAAGGATAGAGTAGACGCGTATTTATTGTCGTTGGAAAAGGGGTTGGCTAATCTGACGTCAAGTCGGTTGACAACCCCAAGTGTCAGAGCCGTAATGGCAAGGGACAGAGAACATGTGCAAGGTCAACGCGTATGAATTCGTCAGCGTCGTGCCATGGCGAGCCGGGCTTTCCGAGGCCCCCGGCAGCACCATGACCGGGGATCCTCACAGCCTCCCCCTTCTGCCGTCCTCCGCGACCTTGAGCACCGGACGGAGGTTGTTCACACGCGTCCACAGGTCCGGCAGCCCCCTCTCCTTGCTCCGCTCCTCCTCCCTCCGGAACCACTCCTCCACCGAGCGCACCCTCCGCGGGTGAATCTCGTCCAGCAGCGCCCAGTCGCGGCGCACCACCCCGTCCTCCCCCCCGGACCGCTTCCACACGTTCCAGAAGCCGGTGAAGTTGTCCCGCAGCGTCATGGTCGCGGCGTCCGCCGGGTCCGCGTTGTACCCGGCCGGCGCCGCGGCCGCGCGGCTCAGCGGCCCGGACTCCCAGTACTCGGCGAGGTCGACGTCGACGAAGCGCGCCGGCCGCCCGGTGACCGCGGAAAAGGCACGCGCGAGCTCGTCGTACCGCACCAGGTCCACGGCGACGGCCAGGTCCATGCCGTCGGCGCGCGAGGGGTGGTCCAGCAGCCACCGGACGTAGTGCCCGCAGTCGTCGAGGTCGACGTGCGCGACGGCGCCGGAGCGGCCGAGCGGCACGCGCCAGGTCACGACGCCGTCCGCGTCGACCAAGGGCGACGAGGGCGTGCCGGCCCCGACTACCATGTCCATGTAGGGTCCCGTTGTGAACAGCGCCGCCCGCATGTTGTGACCGGCCGGGTCGCGGTTCTGCTGCAGAATCCACTCCCCGACGCGGCCCTTGCCGTCGTAGTGGCCGCAGCGCAGCGCCGGGTCGTGCCCGCCCTTCTTGTACGCGAAGTCGAGGTTGCCGTACACGAAGAGCTCCACGCCGGCCTCCTCGATGGCGAGCTCGTAGGCGCGCATCGCCCAGAACGTCTCCGTCTTCTCGCCGGCGTTGAAGCCGTCGACGTTGACAAAGGCGAAGCGCGCGCCGCGCAGGCCGGCGCGGAGGTCGGGCTCGCTGGCAAAGGTGCCCTCGAGGGCGGTGACGTTGGGGAGCTGCAGGAGCTCGAGGGCGCGGCGCGAGGTGGCGTCGCGCGTGAGGAAGCGCACGGCGTAGGCGCCGTCGTGGACGAGACCGCGGATGACGGCCATGCCCTGCGCCCCGGTGCCGCCGACGACGAACACGAGAGGAGCGGAAGTCGAGGGTGTTGACATGTTCTTTGTTTGTTTGGTGAGTTTTCTATAGATGATGATGATGCTGCTGCTGCTGCTGCTGCTCTCGTCGTTGTTGCTTTCTGTGATGAGGCCTGGAGGGAACATCTTTTGCGGAAGACCGGGCACCTTTATATACACACGACAACGTCAAAACTCCGTGACGGACCGAGCATGGTAGAAGCTGGCAAAGTTAGCCACAATGTGACGAATGCCTAGATCACTAATCCGCCCATGCCACCATGGGACGCTGCCATACCATGATGGAGGAGGACGCGATCGGCTTCGTCACCTTTTCGTCCTAGGCTAGCTTGGCCGAAAGCTGAGCCCATGTGCGACTCGTAATACTTTCATGTTGTAAAGGGAAATTAGGCAGTAGAAATTGCCGAATCGATCAGTCATTTTCGAAATATTGGCCAAGGCGTCGACGTGGAAGAAAGGTTGCGGCGGATTGGTCCTGTCGATGTGGCTGTTGGTGGTTGGAAGATTGATATAAATGTCCGCATAACCCCGCAGCGGCGCATTGCGTGGTGGTGATTTATGCGCTGCGGCATTTCGCGGCGTTTGCGCTTTGTACTTGTTTGGCCGCATGCGCAAAATGCTAGGATATTTTGTCTTGCGATAGATAAGTAATGAAAGTAATTGCTCGGCGTGTGAGTCACTGTAATAAATTCCATATCGGACAATGATAACTATAGATGCCAGTTTAAAGCTCGGCACATTCTTGGTAAGTTGTTGCCATGTGGTTCCTCCCAGTCAACTTTTGCACTTCACTTTGGCGGCCATGTAAATGAATAATTGTTTATCGTCTATTTCGGTGCATTATTGAAGGTCCTCCATCAGTTGCTAACTTTTCTAGTGTTACATCTTGGTCCAAGTTCAACGTTCTTAAGCAGACGTCTCCTCGTTGGGATCACGGCAGCGGTCAGCCGCACAGATGAGGCCCTCGCAGCAGGGCTTGTCGGGCTGAGGGCCGCCGGCGACGTAGCAGGTAGCATACTTGGCGAGGCAGGTCGGCTCCGGGGTGGGCGCGGGCTTGGCCTCCTCCTCTTTGGGATCGCGGCAGCGGTCCGCGGCGCAGATCAGACCTTCGCAGCAGGGCTTGTCGGGCTGGGGCCCGCCGGCGACGTAGCAGGTCGCGTACTTGGCCAGGCAGGTGGGCTCGGGAGCGGGCGCCGTCGCGGTGAGCTTCTTGGGGTCGCGGCAGCGGTCGGCGACGCAGATGAGCCCACTGCAGCAGGGCTCGGAGGGGTTGGGCTGGCCGGGCTTGTAGCAGACGCCGTACTCGGCCAGGCAGGTGTCGCGCATCTCGATGGCCGCGGCGGAGGCGGCGCCGGCGAGGGCGGACATGGCGGCGAAGGCAGTGGTGAACTTCATTGTGACGGTTGAAAGGGTGGTATTTGGTGTGCAAGTGTAAAGGGTGGTTGAAGGTAGAGCGCGATGGTTTGATGATGAGAAGGTCTGGATCAAGGAGGGCGAACTGAGTATACTTATATTCCGAGAGGTTCAAGAGAGAGCCGCGCTAGAAGGTGCATCGATGGCTGTCTGCAGGTAACTTTGGTTCTTCGTATTTACCCAGTCAAGTCAAAGCTGACATGCACACATCGAATCAGGACTGTCGGCAACTCTCACCAGCGGCGATGGCCCGCAACGTGTTCCACCCAGGGACGTCATAGGCAGATGTACCGGCCGGAACATATGGCCTTACGGGCTTGGCATTTCCGCTTGTCAAGGAAACAGAGCCTTTTTTGCTAGTGAGTCGTATTTACTGTACGTTACAGAGGCATAGTTCGAACTAGCTAATCCGGGATGACGAGAGCGGCCTCTTGATGGGCAGGGCCGTCGATGTCATTTCTGTTGCAAGTGGACTCGAGATGGCTGTATACGGCTCATCAGCAGTACCGTGGCCGACGAAAGAGGAAGCTTTTATCAACTTTGCGCCAGCCAAGAGCCGAAATGCGGCAATTGACAGAGTACGCCGGGAAACAGCGCGGGTTCCCGGAATCATGGCGATGGGTGGAGGTGGCGTCTGGAGCCGCAGCAGCGGGCTTGGTTTTCGCGCTCAATCTCTGCATAGGGCTATCGACTGCGGGAGCCGGAAAACACAATCTTCGGGTCGATGGGCACCGCGGCAATGGCAACGATAATGACGTCCTAGGCGGGTTTGTGAGGGGGCGCCGCCGGTGGACTGCGGTGATACTGGGCCCAAGGTTCCCGGCTGGTGGCTCCGCGCAGCTAATTTTAGCAATGCCGATCCAGAGAGCTGAAGGAACTGCAGAAAGGAAATACGAGCGAGCGGGACTGGGGGCGGCACTTGGGCGGCCTTACGAGGCTCGGGATAGCCTCCTTGATTGAATATGTTTGTTGTTTACCTTTCTGGAGAGGAGGGCTGCGTATCGGGTGGGTGGTGGTGGTGGAAGCACGGATGCGGGTGCCGGAGGGGAGGATAGGACGGCTCAATGAGAGACATAAGAGGCACAGCACACAGGTTGCATCCCGGAGATGAATTGCACACTCGCTATACGAGAAATTGCTGGAAAATGATGGCCAGGTATCAGTACAGAGAGGTTCGCAGGTAAAGAGAACTGTTGTCGTCCCAGCCACCAATTTAAGCGAGCCCAGCCACCCAGCTCCACCAAGAGCGCAGAGACCCCGTCTGGGCAAATTTCAAATTTACAGCGCATTGCAGCGGATTTACAGGGCACTTTGCTTAACAAACCCTCTGCAAACAAACGCTGAAACCAGCCACAGGTGGCAGATGAGGTGACGAGACTACAGTTGATGTCTCACCACACTCTGCACCTATTATGTATGTACTATGCTGTTTGATAGTGAGGAGATATCAATGACACTTCAATATTTTGAAAATTGATTATGCTGTACAGGTGATTCTCGTATGGTTGGATGTATTGTATACTTCCTAGCACATCACATCTCTACATCCCATCCACCCTGCTGACACTGCCTTCCTACAAAGGTACTATACTTCCTACATATACATATCGCGTGGCTGGGAACGCGCAATTCAATCAAGGAAACAAGCCTCGACATTGGGCAACGGCACCCTGGCTCCCGATCTTGGCGGGCCTGTGCCTGATTCCTCAAAACGCCTAACGTTTTCTTCTTTTTATATTTCATGTCTGCTAGTATCCTGTCTCGGTCTCTTTGTTCTATTCTTCATCGTCCCCTCCCCTACCTACATACGCGAACGGGAACTTATAGACCGCCAATTACCAAGCAACGGCAAACGACAACCCGCCGTTTGGTCCCCTCCATATACAAAACAAACGCATCACATTCCCCAATAGTATATTTTACTATACACACACACATTCAATCATGAGAATACCATTCCGGATAGCAGCAGGCACGGCTCTTCTTGCCACGACAGCGGCTCAAACATGGAGCAAATGTAATCCGCTGCAGCAGAGTGCGTACAAACAAACTGAACTCTCCTTCATCCCTTGCAGCCCAACATACTAACACCCCGCCTCCAGCATCGTGCCCGCCCAACACGGCCCTCGGCATGACCATCGACGTTGACTTCACAAAGGGCTCCGTTAATTCGTTCGAGGCCCAGGGCGTCCCCAGCTACAGCAGCACCGACGGCGCCACCTTCACCGTCGCCGCCAGCGGCGACGCCCCCCAGCTCAACTCGCTCTTCTACATCATGTTCGGCCGCGTCGAGATCACCATGCGCGCCGCGCCCGGCGCCGGCATCGTCTCCTCGCTCGTCCTCGAGTCCGACGACCTCGACGAGATCGACGTCGAGTGGCTCGGCAGCAACCCCAACGAGCTGCAGTCCAACTACTTCGGCAAGGGCCGCACCACCGACTACAACCGCGGCCGCTTCCACGCCGTCCCCGCCGGCACCCAGAACCGCTGGGTCACCTACGCCATCGACTGGACCCAGGATCGCATCCAGTGGATCGTCGACGGCGCCGCCGTCCGCGAGCTCCGCCGCCAGGACGCCGACCAGGACCAGTACCCGCAGACGCCCATGCAGGTCAAGTTCGGCACTTGGGCCGGCGGCGACCCGTCTCGCAACCCGCCCGGCACCGTCGAGTGGGCGCGCGGGCCCACCGACTTCTCCAAGGGGCCCTTCTCCATGACCGTCCGCTCCCTGAGGGTGACTGACTACTCCACCGGCAAGCAGTACCGCTACAAGGACACCTCCGGCTCCTGGCAGTCCATCGAGGCCGTCGGCGGCCAGGTCAACGGCAACGCCGGCGCGAGCAAGAACGCGCCGACGGTCACCGCCACCGGCGTCGCGCCGCCCACCACGTCGGGGCCGGGAGTGCCCGTCGGCGGCATGGTCAAGGACGGCAGCCCCGCGACAAAGACCCAGACCGGCTGGCCCTGGGTCGGCACAAACCCGCCCACCGGCGGCAGCATCCCCAGCGGCTGGTACATGACGTCCTCGGGCAAGATCATGCGCTCCGCCGCCGCGGCGCTCGCCACGCCTTCGCTGCTGCTGTCGGCCGTGTCCGCCTCGGTGGCCGTCGGCGTGGCCATCTTCATGGGCAGAACTCCCTGAGACGGGCGGGCAAAAGAAACATGTTATAATGACCGGTATTGATTCTCACGAATGCTTTCACACATACAAAGCGCATGTATATATATGATGGAGGGTGGCCAATCGTTGCCAACCCTCGGGACACTCACAGACGACGTTCACGCACAAGGGTACACAAAGCATATAGACGGATGGGATAGAATGGCTACTACAAATCGCGACACAGCGCATAATAACACGCACTTGGAATTGCTTTCAAAAAACCATTTAACCAGGTGAATCGAATTCAGCAATACAGGGACCTAACTAAGCCATTTCAATGCAATTTGTGTATGCAGTGTATATATTTTGCCCGCCTTCGCTCTCCCACTAGCAGCAACGTGATGATGGCGCCAACTAGAATACACCCAAGCCCGTATAGACGTACTGAAATGATGAAAAACGCAATTCCACCTCCCCACTCATAAAAGCTGCTGCATCTTGTATCGAATGTGTCTGTCCGCCGTTCGATGGTCCTTTCTTCCTCTCTTTTTTTATCATCCTGCGACAAAAACGCCATAATCCCCCCCCACCCCGTTCCCCCGTGCAGCAAAAACGCGCGTCATTGTACAACAACAAAATATCATCAATTGCCGCCTTTCGGCTTCCAATGTCTCTCCGTTTTTTGCGCGCGGGTCCCCCGGTAACTTGGAAATGTTGTATAGCGCTCCTCTTCCGTGCAAAGGTACGCCAGAACAAGAAACATAAAGCAGATGCGAGATCCCGACAAAAGCCAATAAAACAGTACAAATCAAAAGGTAATAAAAGGAAAACGATGAGATAATAATAGAATATGTCAGTAGCAACCTCCCTGTGAAGCTTAACAAATGCAGCGCACATTTTCCCATTCAAAACTCCCAATCGTCGGCGTCCTCCACCGACTTGATGGCCCAGCGGAACTTGTCTCGCAGAGTCTTCGAGAAGAACTTCTCAATAGGAACGTCAAACTTCTTCGAAAACACAACCGTGAGACGAGGATCGATGTAATTCTAGCACATGTATTAGTATCACGCCACCTTTGCACTGGCACGTCCCTTTCGGCTTGACTTACAATCTTGGAAGTGCCTAGGGCGACTTCCTTGTTGCCATCACGGTCCTCAGCTTGCGTCTCCAGCACCTTGACGCGGTCATCAAACTTCTCCACCGCCGCGGCAAGCTTCTCAACGGTCGGGCCGCGCCCTTCGGCCTCAACCTTGTTCGTCTTGTTCTCCTTCTTGAACTTAGTTTCGAGGTCCTTGGCAGCAATGAGTCGCTCTTTAAGCTCTTTCTCTGGTAGTGCCTTCTCCTTCTCGGACTTGCGCTTCTCGTTCTCCTTTTCGAATTTCTTGGTGATCTTGGTGCGCTGCTCCTCAACAAGGAACTGCTGGTGCGCCAGAATCCATTCCTTGTCGATTTCCTCGTCGATCTGGAAGTAAGCAGCGCCCTTCTTCTTCTTCTGGCTAGGATCAATGTCAAGCATCATCATTTTGGTGCGCCACTGCTGATATCGCAGGCCCTTGATACGGTCGCCTAGCTTCTGCATCTGCTGCTCGTGGCCAGCACCGACTGAGCGCTTGTGGTTACAGAGGATGGCAACCTCTCGGTTGCAGTCATTGTACAGTTTGACCTTCTCTGCAATCGAGCCTTTGGACCGAGGATCCTTCTCAAGATCTCGCAGAAGTCTGGACATTGTAAATGAGGCATTGTACGTACGGAACACCTTGGCGGTGAGTCCCTGCATGTAGCTGTTCAAGTGCTTGTTGAGCTGAGAGGTGGTCAAGCGATCGAAAAGATCATCTCCATCAGACTTGGGCGGCTTCTTGAATAGCTTTAGATTCTTGAAAACCTGCGCATCGACCGTGGCAGTCTCATTGTAGCGGATACTGTCCTTGCCCAGGAAATCGAACGTCACCTTGTTCGGTGGCTCTAGGGTAATGTGCTCGTATTTTAGCGAGCAGCAGCCGACAGTGTCGGCTTCATTCTCCGTATCCTTTTCGTTGCCCGCTCTCAACGCCAGCTTGTCAATCAGGTACATGGCTGTGGCCCTTTGACGATCGGCCATGATTTCGCTCTTGAGTTCCTTGGTGTAATCGCGGCGAATCTTGCCAATGTGCTTCTTGAGTTCGCGGGCCTTCTCGAACTTCTTGAAGTCACTCTGTCCCTTGACATCACTGGCAGCTCCCAGCATGACATACTTGTAGGCACCATTGATGTTTTCTTGCCACATGGCAAGCCAGGTAGCCTTCTGGTCATGCTGGACAGCTTTCCATTTGTGGCCCTTGGGAGGCTCCGGAACCTTGGCGTTCTTGCCAACGTTGATCGTAATCTGCTCCGGCCAGACCCGCGTCTTCACACGACCAGTCTTGGGGTGCTCGCCTCGGCCACGGAACAAGCTGGGCGGTTCAACACGAAAGTTACCCACTTTTTGCTTTCTTCCATCCCAAAGGCAGGTAATGTAGGGCGCCTCCAACTTGTCCTTCTCGGTCTTAGCAGCTTCCTTCTCAGCCTTGGACAAGTTCTTGTTTTTCTTAGCCTCCGTTTTCGCTAGCCAGTGATCGTACATTTTTCCAAAGTCGCACTTATCCAAGCTCTTAATCGCCACCTTGTCGCCGGCCGTGTTCTTAGCACCGCCATTCTTCTTGATGATTTCAGCAAAGTCATTGAAGAAGTTCTGCCTGAACGTGGGATTGTCGAGGTGGTGAGAGGATGCAGGGGTCATCATGGCAACCCAAAAGGTGGCCACTTCTTCCGCTTCGAGGGGGAGAGTAACATCTTGGCCATCATACTTGAGCTTCACATGGCTCGGCAGAGGCTCGTAGGCGGGAGCAAACAAAACACCGTTGTGCTCCAAAGTTTGCCATTTGATGGAGTCATCCTCGGGTTTGGGTGCATTCCACCATTCGTATTCTTCCTCCTCCGCCTCCTCTTCCTTGACCCCCTTCTTCGTGTCATTGGCAGATGTAGACTTGCCCTTCTTTGCTGGCGTAACAGCCTTGGCTTTCTTCGAAATCGGCACGTCAGAGTCGGACTCCTCCTTCTTTACGCCGTTCGACTTGCGCTTGGGGGTGACACCGTTTGATTTTCGCTTGCTCCCAGACGTTTTGGCAAGAGGAGCGTCGTCATCAGACTCGTCCTTGATGCTCTTTCTCGGAGTTGCCTTCTTCTTCGCGTCCTTAGCGCGAATCGCCTGGGCCTCCTTGGCGGCAGATTTCTCGATGGATGCCTTCTTCTTAGCGAGGCTACCCAGAGGCATGTCATCTTCATCATCGGAGTCGACAACGGTCTTGTGTTTACGTCGCTTGGCCTGATGCTCGTGTCAGTAGAGAGAGCTGCATTCTGTGGCTAGGCATCTTACCAAGGGCGCGACATCGCTATCCGAATCGTCCTTGTAGCTCATCTTGGTGATTGACGTGCGAGATTTGCGCTTGTTGTTGGAAATACCGTCAATGTCCATGGCGTCCGAGTTGTTACGGACGAGGATGTTATCGCCGGATGACTTTGGTACAGAGCGGTCGAGTGCCTTATCCATCGATGCGGTGACCTTTGCAGCCGAAACTGTAGGGAGGTGGTCAGCGGGCGCGTCGTTTTTGGATGCGAGGTTGCGGTCGGCGCGGACGGGAGGTGGAAGAAAGTTCTTTCAACGTGTCGCAAAGCGCGTGTAACCGCCAAAATATCCACAACATTTATTGAAGCCTGACACAGAGCACACATACCGTTTCCGTTTGGCCTGGCGAGAGGCACGTCGTCGTCGGAGCTGCTGTAAGACATCTTGGAAAGCGCGAGTAAAGACGAGGGAACCAAGGTGTAGTTTGGCCTAAAAGACAGCTGTGAGACGAATTGACGAGCGATTCTGGTATAGGAAGCAAAAAAAAAGGGAGTAAGGCGGTGAAAGCCGACCCCTCCACGCCTAGTACAGGTGAAGAGGGAATTAAAATAGGCCACCTTTTAAGGAGAGTGGTGAATAATGAAAGGATTAAGTTTTGCTGAAGCGTGGAATCGAGTGAGATCGGTGCTGCGAGGCCAGGCGCACCGGGCCAGGCGCGCCGTTAGCACAGGTGGATCACGTGACTAAGTAGTCCCGCCAATTTGCCGGGAAAATAGCGACATGAGCAAAACGAGCCAGAATCCACCTCAACCACCCGAAACCACGATTCTCACCCCCCCCTTTGGTCAATTGATCCGACAACTACGATCAATTGGGTCACCGCTCGTTTGAGACTTACTCCGACTTCTCGAACTTTGTCAAGATGCTGTCCAGAGCGGCCCGCCCTGCCGTCCGCGCCGCGGTCACCTCGACTCGGTAAGTTACGGAACTGCCTCAGTCTTGGAAATTTGGGGGAGAGAGCACCGACGCAAGCTCCGACGAGCTCGGCAGAACGCAGCAATCGGCGCCCAATGGCTCACTACAACCCGATAATGAGTCCTGCCGGAGCCGCTCGAGCATACGAAGCCCTTTCAACCGAGCCTTTTATTTTATTTTGCATCCCTTGTCCCGTTTGCTGACGCGCGCTTGCGACCATCTTTTGCAGAGTTGCCACGGCCGGTCCCAACAGCGCAGCCACCTATGCCACCCTCCGTGAGATCGAGGGCCGCCTCAAGTCCATCAAGAACATCCAGAAGATCACCTCCACGATGAAGATTGTCGCCTCGACCAAGCTCACCCGCGCCACCCGCAGCATGAACGACTCGCGCGCCTACGGTGAGACGTCCAACGAGGTCTTCAAGCAGGCCGAGACGGCCGCCGTCGAGGAGGGCGAGAAGAAGACGCTCGTCATCGTCTGCTCCTCCGACAAGGGCCTCTGCGGCGGCATCCACTCTGGCATGAGCCGCTTCATCCGCCGGCTTCAGGCCGAGGGCGAGCACTTCGACCTCGCAATCGTCGGCGAGAAGTGCCGCGCCCAGCTCTCCCGCACCAGCGCCGAGGCCATCCAACTCACGTTCGCTGGTGTCGGCAAGAGCATCCCTACCTTTGCCGATGCCCAGGCCATCGCCGACCAGATCATCATGCTGCCCAAGGAGTACACCGACGTGAAGATCCTGTACAACCGCTTCATCAACGCCACCAGCTACGAGCCAACCTTCATTGAGGCATTTTCCGAGGAGGCTATTCTCGCTTCCCGTATGTTATTTTCTGATATTCTGACCCGAAAGTGACTTCGCAAAGCTAACCAGATCCCAGCCAACATCTCCTCCTTCGAGGTCGACGAGGAGGTTCTCGAGAACCTTCGCGAGTACAGCCTGGCCAACTCCCTTTTCTGGGCTCTGGCTGAGGGCCACGCCTGCGAGCAGTCTGCTCGTCGCAACGCCATGGATGTGAGTTCACCCACCGAGTTTCCCTGCTGGCTTGTCCTTTAACGATGCGCCATTTACTGACAACTGAACCCCACAGAACGCTTCCAAGAACGCTGGTGAAATGATTGGCAAGTACCAGATTCTCTACAACCGTACCCGACAGGCGGTCATTACCGGCGAACTTGTCGAAATTATTACCGGTGCCACTGCCTCGGAGGACATGTAAATGCTGGGAGGTGCAATCATAACTGTGAAAAGATTCCCTTTGTACCAAACTCTAGAGGTCTCGCCCGCTATGGGGGTTCCCCGTGTATCAAAGCCTCAATAAATTCCTTAGTATATCACCAGTTCGCCTTTTGTTATGAGCTGGCAAAGTAATGCGATGCTAATCCCATGTAAAGACTGGCATAGCCGCCCCATGCTTTGATGACGATATTAAATAGACTATCAAGGTTGGATAGAGGGCTACCTAATGGCCCTTTGCAATACCCATAGGCCGGCCTACTCAACCGGCTACCGAATACATGCAGTGATACAAAAATCTAGGCATCTTCCGCTAATGCCAACTCCAAACAAACGCCAAACCAGAAACAGTGTATACAGACGCATTGTAGTCGTGGAAAGGAAGACAAGAAAAATACAGTAATTCGACAGGAATGCATCCACCGCCATCGCTTAAAACTCCATCTTACTGTCAGCATCTTCCGCGTAGCTCACATTCAGCCTGCGCCGGCTCTTGGGCGTGAGCACGCGGCCGCCTTCGAAACCGGTCGCCGGATCGCCGGGCTCCGGCGTAAAAGGATGGGTTCTTTCGTAATCCGCCCGAATGTCAATAGCCGTGAGGTCCCATTTCTCAGCTGACTGGGTGTATTGGGCCATGGCCTCGGCATATGCTTGCTTCTGCTCCGCGGCCTGCGCCTCAAAGGGCCGGCGAGTCTCCTCGGAAGCCTCCTTCCACATGCGCGACGTCATGACGCGCACGTCGTTGGGCATCGCCTTGGTCCGACCAGCCTTGAGTTTCTCTTCGCACCGCCGACGAGCCTCGTCAAAATACATCTTGCTGAAGAGCATGTAGGCATTGCCAGCCACTTTGGCTGGCGGAACGGGCCGCTCTCCCAGCATAGATTGGACATGATCCCACGCCTCGGTTTCGTAGGCATCTTTGCGTGCTTGGCGGGGATCTTTTGCGGCCTCCTTCCTTTTTTGCAGGAGTAATGAGTCGCGTGGCAGAATGAGCGGCGTGGGAACTTCGATCGGGCCGAAAATTGCCTCTGCGACTTCCGAGGCGGCTCGCAAGCCTGACAAATAGGCGCCATGAACAGTCGCTGGGTGAGTGCCGATTGTATGCTCACCGGCAAAGAAAAGATTGCCCAAAGGTTTGGCCATGTTATCATAATCTTTAGGCTGCATATCCGGTGCCGCCGAGGAATAGCTGCCTCTCGCAAAAGGGTCGGAGCCCCAGCGCGTCACCACTGCCTCTAGCGGATGCGGTACGTCTGGACCGAAAACGCTACGTAGAGTCTCTGTAGCTTCACGGATCAAGTCTTCATTACTTGAAGTCTCTGTGTCGAAGCCTGCATCTCCAGCCATCAGGGCAATCAAACAGGGCATACCCGTGGTATTTGTGACGTTGAACCACTGAAAGAAGCGACCGCGGCAGCCACGGTACTCATGTTGTGATGTGCTCTGCGGATCTGAGGCGTCTTTTAGAACCCCAAAGATGTGTCTGTCCGATTCCCAAAACACCGTATCGTACACCATGACCACTTTGTTGAGTATACCAAAGCCCAGTCTTTCGACTGCTTGAGATTTCCATTCAGGCAAAGGGGGGTGAAATTCGATGTTGCCGTGCTTTAGTACTCCAAGTGGTACCGTGCAAACGACGGAGTCTGCTTCAATCACTCGACCGTCTTCGCATTCAATGCTTGCAGGCCCAGATAGCTTTTCAGCCCGGTAGCGAATGCGCTTCACGGGTGACCTAGTTGTGATGTCCAAAGGGGTTGGGCAATGCAGCAAACCCCTTGCTACACTCTGGTAGCCGCCAACGACCATTGTATGGCTTCCTTCCCATTCATTCCCCGCGTCAATGTCCCACAGACTCAGGCTCAAATTATGCAAGTTCGTAGCATTGCTATATTCGAGATTGGCAATATGCCAATTTATCAGCCTGTGATCCAACGCGTTCAATTCAACCAGCGATTTGTATTGGGAAATCGCATCATCAAGCACCGAGCCTAAGGTCGAGTTAGGGTCGTGTACTGCATGGCTTAAGTCTATATCTCTTTCCGGGTCAATTCCTTGATTGAGCGTCCACCCCATGGATGCTGCCTTGGCAGGGGCTCTAGAGGATGCGGGCACCCCGGGCTCTGTATAGACCCGTCCAGTCAGTTTGTCCGAGGATACTGGTATCATCGGTATGTCATCTCCATCGCTTTGTTGTGGTGAAGTTGACGCGCTGGCTTGGCTGGCCGTCATCTCCTCGCTTTGAGCAATGCTTTTGGACCCGTCTATCGGACTGTCTTTGCCCTGGTCCAGTAAATCACGGTTGCCTTGTATCAGCTTTACCGGCACCGTTTTGTACTTGTGTTCGCTGACACGATCGAGGCAATCATTGTATAATTTTTCGATCAGCTGATCACGCTCAGCGTCGACCGGTTTTCCCTCGCTGTCATAGATTGTGGTCTCCGCTTTGAGAGCATGATAGGGCAGGCATAGCTGGCCACGGACCAGGACATTGATGGGGTTGCCGCGGTCGAACCCGGTGATGATCATTCCACCCATTTCCGCTGTGCATCTTTTGTTGTGAAATCCATCCATGGGCGATTTAGGCTGCGTCTTGAACTGGCGGGAGTACACTCGGCCTCCAACTCGGCCTCTTCCTTCGATGAGCTGGACTTTTGGTACGTCTTCGCCAAGGTCGTGAAGTCGGTTCGCATATTGCTTGAACAACCCTTCTAATTGTCTAGCACATGACAAGCCCGAGATTCCAGCTCCTATTACCACGATTGTTCTCCTTCTTCTGGTTTGTCTGTGGTGTTTCGCTTTCGTGGCAACGCGCCCCAAGTCAAGACAGCCGAAGTTGATATACCCACGACGAACAAGCCAGTCGTAGCATACATTAGCAGCATCGAACCAACGGGAATTCGCGCACCCTACAGCTTCCTCTCTCGTGATTCCCTGCCACGGCTTTTCCAGCCAAAGGCGCAGAATACTATTGCGAACATTCAGGTACGTGGTCACCTGAGCGTTGGAAATGTGATGGCGTAGCAGAAGATATTCCTCGGTATGGAGAGCATATGGGCTTAGTCTCGAATTTTCTGCTGCAATGATGCATTCAGTTGCATACTGCGAGGAGGGTATATCTCTTGGAATGGACGATTTGGGTTGAATGATGAAGTCCAATCGGTCGCCGTCATTTGGATAGCTGCGCTGAGGTATCGTCGGGGTCGAAAGCTCGGCTATACGTTTTCTTGGTGTATCATTATCAGCCGGCGTCGTCGCTTTACTAGAAAAAGATGATTGACGAGATGAGAGATCAGACAGCTCGGAGGAAAATGATTCCGTTGCGCCACTATTTAGGGGTGGTATCAATATCTCGCAATCCAGCTTTTCAATTTTGATTTTACTGACGAATTGTTAGACCATCAATAGAATAAATAGCCCACGTTATACATCTTGCATCGTGAACGGCTTACCTTGATACTTGGCTCCCTGAGGGTGGGCTGACAGGGTCCAATTCCATTTTTGAACTTTCCATACTGTCCGGACCTTCGGCAATAGAAATGGATCCATATGGGATATTATGAGAGAATGTACTTGAATCTTCAATTTGTGTGTCGACGGGCGGGATGCCGCCCCCGGTTCCTGACGTCGTGGCGACGTTGCTCAAAGATGATGGTGAATCCATCGCTCGAGTTTTACCGGCTTGCTGTAGAGCATCGAGTTCGTGCCCCGCCCTATATTGGCTATGAACATCTGCTTCCATTCTGATGCCAGGCAGACATGATATTGGTCGAGCCGGGTAGATGCAGATGCCAAGCGATATACCAGTGTGAACTTGCGGGCTAGCTCTTGTGAGAGTTCGAATTTCAGGGTCGCCGTGCAGGTTTACGACAGGACGTTTTGCATGACCATATGGCAAGAGGAACGCAAAATTTGGCTCTGATATTTCGCACCCAAATTAGCCACGATACAGTCTCACGCAAGGCTCATATAAATAAGGCCGATCTAATGTCACTCACTCCGTGCGACCCTGCTGGGATATAGTCAGATTCGAACACTAGCCCCTCGAGACAGGTAATTGTGCCATCGATCCAACTCCGGTGGTCCTCTAGTCGACGAAACTCGAAGCGAATGCCAAAAATCTCTTTTGTCAAGGACGCATAGAGATGGCTCTCGGAATTACAGCATCCATGAAGCCCCTCAGGTCGCCGAAACTACTGTCAAGCGTTGAGTCACGTGCAAAAGCGTCGTCAAAGCCACGACAGTGGGGCGATTCCCTAATCTTGCCGTTTCGAGCTGTACAGCAGCAGAGGCCAAAAAAATAGCAATAACCAGCAAGGGCAGGCCACGTCCAGTTCAGAGGCAGGATCGGACAGCTCCTCATTCGATGAATGGCCAAATGCTGGATGATACCTAGTGTTTGCTAGGGAAAGTCAGGAATCTACGGGCCCTATGCCACTCCCTCACCGCGACGCGCGACCCACCGACAAGATTAGGCGACTCCAAGGCCAGAGGGGAATAGAGCCGGCTAGATTTCAACAGTGTTAATTAGAATTCTTATTCGATTGCTATGCTTACTATACATATTACGGGGTCTAAGGCGAGGAAGTAGATTCGTCTTCTACCCTGACGTAGGATGCCTTCTCGATCGCGGCGTCCATCATCCTGTTGCCACTGATTATTGAAGTGGTACAAATGACTATATTTCGTCGCTCTGCAGGTGATTATTAGTATTAGTTCAGTAGAATTCGGTGTGCAAAATACGGACCTTCTTCTTGCTTTGCAATAAATCGCAGAGCAGCAATCTCTGTAAATGTGATGCCTCCAACGAAAACCACAAATACTGTCTGCTTATTTCCGCTGCTGGAGAGAAGAGCGCGTGCTTTCACAGCTTTATCCTCTCCCTTTTGAATTTCGTAGAAAGTTTCCCCACGAACGTGCTTGACAGCTTCGTCGAATCCGTGCCAACCGTGGGACCCGCTGGCTGCCATGGTGTTGCCAGCATTTGCCGCGCTATTACCCTTGGTGATGGATTGAAGGTACGGCTTCTGCAGAACGCATTGTATAAGTCGGATAGATAGCGGGGCGTAGCCGCTGTATACGTATGCAATGTCATTGGGGTCATCCTCTTTGACCTCGTCAACAATCAGGCGAAGTTGTTTTCGCAAGTAGGTGTAGTTTGTCTTCGTCCCAGCCGTGCCAGCATTGGCAGCCATGGGTATCATTCCCGCCAGGGGAGACGAGCGAGAAAGGAAGAGCTGCAGCTTTTCCAGGTTGTTGAGGGTGAGCATATGTTGGTAGCCGTAGCCTTGCAGGATCAGACGTTTGAACTGGTCGAAATCTTTTGGCTTTATGCCGCCTGAGATACAAGAGTACACGCACAGCAGTCGCAGCGTTTCGCGAATGGGCGCCTCTCTTGCTATAAGCTCTTCAATACCATCCAGCTGAGAAGAGGGGTCCGCTCCAGCAACAAGATTTTGCTGGACCTCTAGTAAGCCGATGAACTGATCGCTCTTGGTATGTTTTATAATTTCTTCCGCCAGACCCGTATGGAGGCGAACACTTTGATGCTCTTGCTGGTATCCAGGTAGCTGACTGACAAAGTCTTTGAGTTCGGCAAGGGTCTTGGTTTTGTGTTTTGCCTCATAGTCGCTCTGCACCTGCTGCAGCCGACGAGCAACTTTATTTAACTGATTTCCGACGACCGCAAAGTTGGAGTCGCGGAGCTCCCCGTAAAGTTTATCGCTTCCATCCAAAACGATGTTTCGTTTCCTGTTCTGCGATGCATTGGACGACTGAGCTCCGGGTCCCACGATTGTGGTATCGGCCTTTGTCTGGTTATGTCGGATCTCGAACAGCTCATCGATTAGGCCTTCGTAAGTCAGCTGAGTTAGGAGTGGTGTGACAAAGTCAACCTCGCGATCGATAATAATGACGCTGTCATTGGTCAAGCTTGGTGTTAGCTTGGTGCGGGCAGTATCATCTCCAGCTTGACCCGCCAACGCTTCTTGTCGCATCCGAATCAAGAGATCTGCAACCTTTCTCGCGTTGTCGCCCTTTCCAATAATTCTAGGAAACAGGCCATGCACATGTTGAATGTCCATAAGCGCCTTGGCTATCAAGTAATTGGGGGTGATGTCTTTGTGGAGGTAGAGGTCTCGGAAGGCATCGTCCAGTTCCAGTGAAAGAACGTCTTTGTCCAGAGGAAAGAATGAGAGGGGGATTTCGGAAACATTGACGTCGCCAAGGACGCCGGCTTCCTCGAATATTTGATCGGAGACTAAGGTGCGGCGCGGAACCCAGCAGACATGAAACTCGTGAGTGGTTTGGCTTTCGCGCTGTACTCGCTTGATTTGCTCTGTTGGCAGCACAGTCAGTCAGTAGCTCTGTACGGAATACGCTCAGTGACTGGTCATACTCGCGATAGCGTCAGCTTGTCGTGCGCATTCGCCTCGGGCGATGAAGACAATATTGTGCTGGCTAGCGTCGACATTGTTGTTTTCCAAGACAAAGAACTTGTCGACTCCGTATTCCTGAAGCGTAGCGACTTTGACAATAAGCCCGACGGGCCCTACCAAGCTGCGATCAAAGACGAGGTTTTTCTTGCCGCGAACCTGCGACGCGGTCAGTGATTCTAGTCGCCAATAGGCTCAGTAGTGCTGTAGCAGGGGCTAGGCGTACGCCTTCGAGAAGGTAGAGCAAGTCCTTACGGGCTTTGCCGCGGACCTGCTCGGTAGTGAACTCCGGTCGGGGCGCCATAGCAGCTCACCGCAATCGATGCGGCGCTTCGGAAGAGCTAGGCGGCAACTCGGCGTGGTTGAAGGAAGGTTGGTGAGCCGCCGTTTGCCTACAATTAGCGGGCGGTGAGGCAGGGAGCTCCGTGGGGTGGCTGAGGAGCTGGCAGATCGGGACACCCCACCAGACGTCATCTCGGGAGCAAGCTGACTGGTTATAGCTTTTCTTCTCGTCTATCTTTCACCTTTCTTTAATGCAAGATCTAAACATGAGTTTCAAGTTGCTTTCATTCTACAATCGTACTCTTCTAAAGCACAACATAGTGTACGGGTTGCGCTGATACGTTGCTGCCTCTGTGCGTCCAGGTAACTGCCCCACTGGTTGCGAACAGCGACGCGCGCCGTCTGGGCGAGGGTACGTTCACTTGGCGGACGTATTCGACAAAAAAATAATGATAGACCAAGATGTAACATTTATCAGATGAGAGTAACGCTTGGAGTCGCTTGTAAATCATGAATCGTGAGAGCGGGCAGGGGCGAGAAGTTTGGGGCGATAATCTGTGAGGCGTAGGTTGCTTAGACGGTGTTATCGTGGTAGACAAAATCAATGTCACGAGGACGTCGACGGTTGCCCTTGACAAATTGGTCATTATCTGGGGGTCTTTCGTCTTTTGTATTGCTGGTCAGCATGCTCTGGATGCTCATGCAGACACTTTCAGCACTTTGGACCGGACTCCAGCCCTGGTTGCCGAGCAGGTCGAGGCAGATGATTCCGTTCGAGTATATGTGTGGGTGCATGGGGATGTGACGGTCTGGCCCTAGCTCAAATGTGGCCTCTGGCGGCTCTGCGGAAGAGATTTGTCAACTCAGTTTGCCGATTCATGATTAACGGAGGCCTACCGATGGGGTACGAGTCGCCAAAGACAATCTTGAGCCGGAATATCTGGTTGTGGTAGAGAGGGTTGCCGTCAAGCACGCGGATATCAAATTGCCACTCTCGCATATCTTCGCCAGATATGAGGTCGATTCCCGGTGGCAGTCCCTGCCTATCGATCTGTCAGACGGTGGTGAGCTGGAGCTTCCTGGCATAGCGACATGGATCAAGTAGGATCGCCACCTACCTTTTGGCGTTCCTTGGCCAATCGGTTTGCTCGCAGCGATGCCATGGTTGTGGGTTATCGGGGGGAGGTTCAATAACAGCGGCGCACTAAGGTGGTCGCTATGAGCCGGCGCGTAGGCAGCGGGTGAGCAGCTCGCGCGGGAGACGCAGGCGAGGATGGCGAGCGAGAGTGCTGTGTTGTGTGAGACCAACAGACGATGAAGGATCCAGGCCAGGTGGGCAAGGCGCTTTTTATCCGCCTGTCGCAGCACGGTGGGTCACCCTGGCCATGCCACGCGCAACAAGGTGCTACAGAGTGACTACAGCGAGAAGATGGTGTAGTTCACGGCAAAATGTGTGCGCGATACGGTCTTATATTGTTTTGGGCATACATGGCATCGTATTCTGGAAGCAGACGAATGGTGACGAGCTCGGGCAGAGGCGGGGGTGGGGGTACCGGGCATGTAGGTAGATAACTCGGGGGTGGCACAACCGTGTCGCTGCTTGTGATGAGATATTGTATGCTGAGAGGCTGGTGCCGAGCTGACGTCCGCCACCTATCCATGTTTTGAGGCAATTTAATTTAAATTGATAAATGCAGGAAATGCTACATTAGACGAAGCTGCCTGTCTGTTAAACACTAGCAGACAACGCCTTGCCAACCATGCAGCCTCGCTTTTGGCCAGCTCTCACTGGTAGCGTACGAGGTATGTAAGTATGAAAATTGTCATGTGCATCCGTTCACGCTGCATTACCTACCTTTATCTCACTTATTAGCTGGCTCTCCAGCCTTTACTTGACCAAAGCAAACCTGCCGCAACGGATAACTAGGTAGCCGTTTTTGCACATCGTGGTGGGGCAGGCTCTTTTACACAATGGCAACCGATCCAAGGTCCTCAAGTTTCGCGGAGTGATTCATGCTACTGTCAGTCATCGACCCTTTGTCCAGTTCAAATATCAAAAGTCAGCCCACCTGAATGTGCAACCTTCCTATCTACCTAACTTTAAGCTCCCTGGCTGCTGAGCTGTTGACGCCCACATCCCATGGTTGCCCAAGAGGGGCAAGGTGTGGCTGAGCGGGCACTCCGAGGGCCGATTCCCTGTGACGCTCGCAGTCAACCTTACCACTTTTCTGCTGACCCTCCCAACCCTTCTTCTTATTACCCCTACCCTGAGGATCGTATTTATTTATTTTAACCTGTCCACGATAGCATCGCTTTGGACTTCAGTCGCCTCTCCCTTCGCCTCCGCTAGGAGCAATCAACATACAGATCCTACCTGATACTCCATCCATCCGCTGCTAAGGTAGCATCCTGGGCCTGG
The DNA here is from genome assembly GCF_001636725.1 of Cordyceps fumosorosea ARSEF 2679. Taxonomy (NCBI): domain Eukaryota; kingdom Fungi; phylum Ascomycota; class Sordariomycetes; order Hypocreales; family Cordycipitaceae; genus Cordyceps; species Cordyceps fumosorosea. Next base: position 496,918 of record NW_017387307.1, on the reverse strand, counting down.
CCTGACGGTCGCAACCCCTCCTCCTTAAGCCGAATTATTGATACCCCGCCATACCTACGAAATACGAAGCTGAGCACCGAGGGAAAAATGAGCTGTATGTTGCCCTCCATGTTGTCCTCGACATCCCAAACACAGTGCAGCCGCGTGCAGCCGCGTGCAGACGAAGCGCGCAGAATGTGCTTCTATGCGCAAGCTGCACGCATGGCTAGACGAACTGCCGCGAGAGGCCTGACTGACCAGACCCAACCATGAATAGTCACCGGCATGTTGCACAAGCTGGGCGGCCAGCCCGAGAGCTACGAGAAAAAGTATGTCGGCCGAACTTCCAGGGTCTCTTTCGACGCTCGGTGATCAATATTCTAACACGCATTGGCCAAGATCGAAATACAAGTTTGGCAGGACTCTAGGTGCCGGAACCTATGGCGTCGTCCGTGAGGCCGACGGCCCCAACGGCAAGGTCGCCATCAAGATCATTCTCAAGAAGAATGTAAAGGGCAACGAAAAGATGGTCTATGATGAGCTTGAAATGCTCCAACGACTTAAGCATCCGCACATTGTCAAATTTGTCGACTGGTTCGAGTCAAAGGTACAACAAGCGCCCCCTCGATCGATTCAGCGAGACCTACAATAGGCTGGGCCACGACTGACCCTGTAACAGGACAAGTTCTACATTGTCACCCAGCTTGCGACCGGCGGCGAGCTGTTTGACCGCATCTGCGACCAGGGCAGATTCACAGAAAAGGACGCGTCCCAGACGATCAAGCAAGTCCTCACAGCTGTCGACTACCTGCACAGCAACCAGGTCGTCCATCGAGGTGCGCCCGGAACATGAGAAGTTTGTCGCATGCGTACTGACACTTCCCAGATCTGAAACCCGAGAACCTGTTGTATGTTACTAGGGGTCCCGCTTCTGACCTGGTTCTCGCCGATTTTGGCATCGCAAAGACACTCGATAGCAAGGAGGAGACTCTACAGACCATGGCCGGCTCATTTGGCTACGCCGCCCCCGAAGTCATGAACAGAGAGGGCCATGGAAAACCCGTCGACATGTGGTCCATGGGCGTCATCACGTATACGCTTCTCTGCGGCTACTCGCCTTTCCGCAGCGAGAACCTTGCCGAACTGCTCGAGGAGTGCACCCAGCACTCAGTTATTTTCCACGAGAGATACTGGAAGGATGTCAGCGAAGATGCCAAGGATTTTATCCGATGCCTCATTGTCCCCAACCCCGACCAGCGAGCCACTAGCCAGGTAAAGCTCCATCCCCTCCTACGAGGTCGGCCTCCCTTTAGGTCCTCAACCACTAACCAAAATCACCATTTCTGCAGGAAGCCTTGAGACACATTTGGCTGAGCGGCGAGAACGCCACCGAGCACGACTTGCTTCCCGAGCTGCGCCGCGCCAAGGAGGCGCGCGCCAAGCTCAGGAAGGCCATCCTCGCCATCCAGCTGCAAAAGCGCATCGTCCGCCTCCGCCAGGAGGCCGACGAAGACGACGACGACAACGACCTGCAAGACGCCGCGCAAAACGTGGAGAGCACCGGCCTCGCCAAGGCCTTCTCCGGCATCAGCGTGTCCAGCAGCGGCAGCGGCAGCAGCGGCGAGACCAAGAAGCCCTCGCTCAAGGACACCGTCAGGAGCGGCGCCGTTTTTCGCGAGGTCGTCCTCGCCAAGGTCCGCGAGGAAAAGGCCAAGAAGGAGGCCGCCCTTCAGACGGACGAGGATCTCGTGCAGGAGGCACGCCGCCGTAGCTTCAACACGCAACACTCGTGATTGGGCTGCTGGGAGGGGGCGAGCGCCTGGGGGCAGGGGTTGGGGCCGTTTCTATAACAAGGCAGATTGCTACGAGATAATGTTATGTGAACAGCTGTCAATTCTGCGTTTTGTGCAAGGGCATTTTACCCCATTTTTTTCTTTTTTGTCCCTTTGCTGTAGTGAACCATGGAGTTGAGAAAAGTGGCAGCTTTTCAGCTGGTAAATCATGGACTTTGGTCTCACCTGCCTGTTTCTTGTTCGGTTATTTATCATTTTGCTAAATGATTTCACACCCTAGTATAATATTTTGTCTCAGGTCATATTATGCAGCAATGCCTGCTTTGAAGTTTGACTCTTTCATATAGTGGAAGAAGTCAGGTTCTCGTGTTTGTTTCTCTTCGCTTCTACTACCAAGGCAGCTATCTGACAAAGTATAGTACATTATCACATTATTCCAAATTACTTTGCTCAAAGTTGAGCAATGTCCCTAGTCGCGTAAATAGTAGTACATAAAATCATTGCATTTTCAACACCCATCACATATTATCATAAACGCCAGCAGCTTCCCAAGCACATTTGTCATCGCTAGAGACGGAACCTGTTATATGTTAAATCACCATGTCTGCCATTACTTGCTCGCGAAACTCGTCGTAGCGCCTGGCATCGAAACGTTTGCGTTTCCAGCCATTTGCACGCAACCGCTCGATTCGTGACCGAAGTTCGAGGGCCCGCATATCCTCATTGACCGGCACACAGGAGGATTTGGGTGCCAAGGTCGCGTTGATCTCTCTGTCAATAGCAACGAGATGGGATGCTATCTGACGCTGGATACTAGACAGTACGGTGCAGAATCTTTCCAGCGATTCTCTTGTTTCTGACGTGTGCAGCTCTTCGTCGGCCATAGCCCGCGGCAAGTCGTCTCCATCGACACTTGGTGTTGGAGAGAACGCTGGGCAGACGTCAGGCATGGTCTGAACCAAAGGAGGGAGAGGATCGAGAGGAATACCCTCGCACGGCGACGTGCGCCCACTGCCTGGGTCTGAAAAGCCAAGGGTCGGCGAGTCTGGTCGAGCGGGAAGATCGTATTCCAACTCGTCGGCAAAAGCAACCTTCTTCTTTCTCTTCAATTGTGGCCCGCTATTGGAGGGTGTAGAAGGTGTAGGAGACGACATTCTTGTCGATGTAGATTTATGTGAGAGGCAAGATTCGATGGGCGACGGGAGACTGGAGGACGGCGACGTGGGCCGCAATGAGATCTGGTACGCCTGTTTATCGGCTTCCTCAGATGTCTTAGAAGCGAGGCTGTAGTGCTCGCGGGCCTCTTCAAGAAGCTTAAGGCGGTGATGGGCGCTAGCATGTAGGCCCCGCGCTTGTATCTCTAGCGAAGTTGCGGCGTAAAAATGTAGATATATCAAATAAGCAGGCTGAATGTTATCCTATTACCATATTAGCATCATTGCTGGCGAAAGTCATCCGAACATCGTCGAGATAACATACTCGAGTCTGCACATTCTTGAGAAGCTCGATGCAGCGAGCGGAGCAAAGGCGATATCTTCTATTGCTGTAATCTCGCTTCAATTCAGCGAGTGCCCTTTTCCATTCTAGCGCGGTACATGGAATGTCTTTCAGCAATGAAAGCGACTTGGCGGCCGCGCGCCTATTTGTCGTTTGAACGGGCTGTGAGGCGATCCAGCTTTGTAGCGGTACCGAATCGGGTGCCATGAAGCCGCTGCGACATGACAACATCGTTGGAACTGTGGAAGCAGGGCATGCAACCATAGCCATGTTAGGCGTGACAGTTCGAGAACAAAGCGAGGATGAAGCGGCGTCAAGGTTGTGAGAGGCGGAGGAGGAAGGCAAGAGGCGGCGTTGTAAGTGTGGGCAGCTGGCGGGCCGGCAACTGTAAACGCAGCTGTAGGCTGTAGGTCTGCAAAAAGTTCCTTGGAGCAAACAACAAAGATGAACGCGATGGCTGCTGCAGAGGCTCGCAGTGCCAAAGATATCGAGGCTTTTGTTTTCGTCCTCTATTATGCGCCCAGGTGGCTCAAACGATACACAGAGGGCACACACAATACGATGAACGGTGGAACGGATGGTGAGACCTTGGAGCCGAGATGTCTTAGGCTGCGGGAGCGAGGGCAGTACAGTCCCTTTCTGTTTGAAGGGAGACAAAGAGGCAAACAATGTATGTTTGTGTATCGAGATGCTATTACGTGGCTAACCGGGAGACAGTGCACCGGACGGATGCGGCAGCCTTTTTAAAGGAACGTGCGGGTGAAACACGTCTTCAAGGCGCCTGGGGGGGACAGGGAGCGAGCAAGGCCCGGGGACGAAACCAGCTTGCCAGCCCCAAAATATAACATGGAACACGCCCGATTCTGCTGGAGAAGTGCCCACTCGGTCGGCGGCCGATGGTGTCACGGTCGTTCCCTCACGGCGAGGGGTCTTGCAAGGAGGAGCCGATCGGTCCTCGTCCTGGGTTCATGGGCCCCTCCATCTTGGACGACGCGGTCATATCACTAACGTCGTTTTGGCCACGGCAAAAGAAAGCACGGCCTGGGAATATTCCAAGGACGACAAAACCGTCCAATTAGGGAATGATGCCATTTCCTAATTCATTACCTTCCTATACGAAGAGGGACAAAAAGAAAGACAGCGTGGGCCATACACGCGCACCGCGGAGCAGCCCCATCACCAGTTTTCGCCATGGTGGCCCCAGCAGTCAGCGTTCAGACCACGCGAGAAAAATTGCAAATGCCGAATGCTCAAATCCTCCCAGCCGAATGAATGTATGATGAAGAGTTTGCAAGTAACAGAATTGATATCCATGCCATCGCCTGCATAGCTACCTTGTCACTTTTGGCAAAATCGAAGCACCTGTGCTGCATGCATTTGTTGCATCTGCAGCCATGGCTTAACTAGCACACCCCCGTCTTAGCTATCAAAGCGCCCACACGCTATTCTCGCTTTGCATGCGACTCGTCGAGTGTGTCAGCGGTAATGGGCAGGGATGTGTTGCTGGGCCATGACGCTGCCGCGAGAAGATCATGTCACAAGTCTGATAAAGTGTCCTGGCTGACGATTGAGCAGATGCTCGAGGTTCAGCAACGGACCACAACAACCCTTGGTATATCATGGCCTGTGCGAGCAAGCAAACCTGTGGTCGTGCCATTATCTCCTTTGCATTGATGGACGGAAAAGCTTGCTGTCCACAGCAAGATGAAAAACGTGGGAACCACGGGCCGAGCGATCAACTAAGGTGTTCTGAGTAGTTCACTGCGCCAGCAAATTCGCATGAACCCACGTACAACGATGCCGCTAGGTAGGAATGGCGCTGAGCCGTTTCCTACCAGCCTGCTGGCCATGGCGCCCTCTCGTGGCAGCCATTGCGCCAGACGTCGTCATGGGACGAAATTTGGAGCCCCGGACGGGTTGCCAACTGGCCTGGGCGAATGCTCATTGCCACTTCTGTACATACATGCTGGAATCGGCGTCCTAGCGTTGCACCGAGAGTCTTTTCCACGCGCACAGATCCCCGGATGCCATGTCATTGCAACAACCCTTGTCGCAATTCAACGCTAAGCGTCCGTGTCCCATGGACCTTTTCTCTTGTCGTCAAAGCCTCTTGGGAGGAGATACTGACATTCTCGTATCTCTCATTGCAAATGGCACATGCAAAGTCATAGAAACGGGAGTTGAGCAATTCTGGACAATGTCCTTTCGGGCCCGGCCTGTCGCGTCGCTCGCTTGGCCGTTATGTATCGCCCCAGATGCGCCAAAACGTTGTGTTCAAGAGAATGGAGGATGCGCTCATCAAACGGCGCTACCTCGATGGTCTAACAGGAACGCCTCGCAGTCGACATTAGCGCATCCCTGCCTAATAATTGCGCGCCCGTGATGCATGCACGACCGGCGGTCCTACTCGGGAAGAAGGTTCAACCACGCGGCTGTAAACGAAACAAAGCTGCACAAGAGTGGCGCATGTAGAGCGACACTGGTGCACCATCGAAGTTCAGGACGAAATGTTTTTCGCAGATCATTATCCATCTAAAACAATGCATTGTTTTACCCTACGCCTCTACTATTTCTACACTAACAACGCGCAGACGATGCAAGGATGTCATCAGTTACGGATGGGATCGCTTGCTCGGGACGTTATTCCATTCTTGTTTTACCAAATGAGCTTGCTTTATTACTCACAACACCACCGTCCAAAGGCATTCCTCATCCAGATGCAGATAGAATCGTGAGAGCCCAGTCTTCATTTTTGCTTTTGCTCTTGGTGAACACATATCAGACGACTAATAATAAGAGAAGCAACTTGGGTGGCTCGTTTACTGTGAAAAATCAGCCAAAAGAAAAAAAAAGAAAAAAAGAAAAAGAAAAAATGACCCATTGCCGTTGGGTAATACTCCGATGAACTGGTATCGGCTGCAAGATGGAGACGAATAAGCAATTATGAAGCCATGTTGACTGGCCGCATCCTCCCTCGCCCACTTTGGTTACTACTAACATGCATGCATTTGAGCGGAACCCATTTTTCCGCACGAGATATCAGAGACGGTGACGAATTGAGGTATTAACTGCTAAATAAAGAGAAGATGTATCTCGTCTGCCCTCTCAAATCTTGGCCAAGTGTTGTTGAGATGCGGGGGAGGAAGGCGTACCGGTGAGCAGCGAGTCCGGCTCGTCCCCTCGCGATCTTGACTCGGGGCAAGGCCGAGGTCAAGGTCAAACTCGAGATGTGACGATGCGCAGGTCGCCGAACAGGGGACATGCCGGTTGGCGCAAGGCCGGATCCCGACTGCGGGAAGGAGGAGCAGGAGGTCTGTGGGAGCGGTGCGGGCAAGGGAAAGAAAAACCCCGGCTCTGCATTCTATCTACCCCCGCCGATTGATTGTCTTCAAGGAGGAGACGCAGGTTCGGGCTTCTATCTGTTCATGGCCGTGACGGGAGGGGGCATGCGGTGCGGGTGCGAGCTCGTCCCCGATGCGGGACGACAGAAAAGCAAGTGCCGAGACCGCGTCGGGTCAATGACGGAGAGTTGCGGCCGTGCAAGCATCATGAATCATTTTGTACATGTGTGGTAAGTCACGAATCGTTTGAGGGGCAGACAATGCGGCGAACACCATCGATCGACGACATACAGCCTCTGTTGCCATGTAATCATATGTGTTTTGCGTTTTTTTTTGTTATTCGCCTATACCCTCCCCATATGCCTTCTTCTTCCGAAGTTGCATCCTTTGTCTATCCGGAGAGGCCTCCCTTTTTGTTGCTATTCGCTTCTTTCCCTTTTGTATATTTTCTGTCTTTTGCATATCATCATCTATTGGGTAGTGCTAGGCGCCGCTTCTTCAGCCGTAGCAGCAGTAGCAGGGACATCGTCCGTCTTGATGCCGTCGACAACGCGGAGCCCTTCAGCCTGCTGGACTACGCTCTCCAACTCCCTCTTCCGCTCCAGACGGGACTTGACCTCGTCGACCATCTTGTCAAGGCTGACCAGGATGCCCTCCTTCTCCGGGTGGCCGTCGCGGAGGCCCATCTCCTTGATCTTGACGTTGCCCTGAGCAACCTCGTCATCGCCGAGGAAGATGGCGAACGGCACGCCGTTGGCCTCGGCGGCCTTGAACTGCTGCGGCACCTTGGGCTTGACCTTGTACAAGAACTCGGCCTGGTGGACACGATAGATTAGCAAGCTGTCCTGATGGCGGGTCTGTAAATGCCCATAGATGTGACTGGAAGATGCTGGGTCGTGGATTACTTACCTTGATGCCTCCCTCCCACAGCTTGGCACAGACTGCCAGGCGCTCGTTGACAAAGCCCTTGCCGCCAAACGCCATGACGTAGACGTCGACCTCGTTGTTGCGCACCGGGGCGGCCGACTTGTCGGCGGCCATGCGGGCCTTTGTGATGGAGAAGATGCGGTCGACGCCAAAGGAGATGCCGACGCAGGGGATCTGGCTCTTGCCGGAGAACATGCCCACGAGGTTGTCGTAGCGGCCGCCGGCGGCAACGCTGCCGACGCCGACGGTGGGATCGTTCGATCGGTCGTCGTCGTCGCCGCTCTTGCCCTTGCGCCTGGGAGCAGGGGTGGTGGCTGCCGCCGACGCGGCGCCGGGTGTGGCCTCGGGGGCGGAGCCCTCGGTGACGACCTCGTAGATGAGGCCGGTGTAGTAGTCGAGGCCGCGGGCGAGGCCGAGGTCGAAGGAGACGCGGTCGAGGATGTCGAAGGACTCGAGGTACTCAAAGAGGAGCGAGAGGTCGGCGATACCGGCCTGCATGGAGGCGTTGGCCGAGAGCGCGGGGTCGTTGCGGAGCCTGTCGAGCAGCTCGTGCTTGCCCTTGTGCACCACCCACTCCCCGATGCGGTCGGCGACGGCCTCGTCGAGGCCCTTCTCCTCTGTCATTTCGCGGCGGACGTCGGCCCAGGGCAGCTTGTCCAGCTTGTCGACAGCCGACGAGATGGTGCGAATCTTGTCCTCGGGAACGCCGCAGACCTGGAAGATGCCGTCGAGGATCTTGCGGTGGTTAAGCTTGATTGTGTAGCGGCGCGCCCAGCCGAGGCCCTCGAAGACCTCGCAGACGATGCGCAGCACCTCGGCGTCGGGGAGCATGGGGTCGTAGACGCCGGCGATGTCGAAGTCGCACTGGTAGAACTCGCGCATGCGGCCCTTGGTCATGGCGGGCTGGTCGCGGCGGTAGACCTTGGCGATGTGGTAGCGCTTGATGTTGGTGATGTCCTTGTTCATGGCGAGGAAGCGAGCGAAGGGGACGGTCAGGTCGTAGCGCAGGGAGCAGATCTCGCCGCCCTGGTCGGCCAGGTCGTAGATGAGCTTGCTGTCCTCGCCGTACTTGCCGGCGAGGATCTCCTTGAGTTCGAAGACGGGGGTGTCGATGGTGACGCCGCCATGGCGCTTGAAGACTTGGGTGATGGTGCTGAAGATTTTGTCGCGGATGACCATGTCCTTGCCATCCCCTGTGAAGAAGCAGCAGGCATAAGAATTAGTACATGGACGTAGCCGGACGGGACCAAAGTAAGGGTGACATGGGGTAGGTAGGTAGATTGAGGGGTTGTTGTGGCCATGGTGGTGGTCGACTCGTGGGCAGACAAACGTCGTGATGGTGGGGGAGGGGTAGTTGGTCAAAAAGTGGTCTTACAGTCCTTGGTGCCCTTGGGGGTCTTGAGCTCAAACTTGGATTTGCCGCCCATGTCGATGGTGTTTTCGTCGTGGTGAGGGAGCGACGTCGAGTAGAAGCAGATAGCAGAACGGACCGCGATTGGGAGTCGGGCGGGCAGGCAAGGGGATAGCAGGCGCGATGGTCGAACGGACCGAAGGGTTGCCAAAACGGTCTTCATCCGCAGATGACGGCCTCCGGGAGGGAAAAATACCTAAGCCCTGTGGTGCTTTTCTACCTCTCTGCGCGAGGCCTGGTGTTGTGGAGCTTTTGGGACGACATGCAGAATTCGCGGCCGCCCATCGCCGGTGGCGGCCGCTGAGTCACCCAGCAGGTGGTGATGACAGGTAGTGATGGTTTCGACCCAAGTCTTGAACTTGCCTGGTACAGCATCAACGAGAATGTAATATTTAACCCGCTTCATATCTCCAATTTATGAAAGGATTTCAAGGACAGCCACAACCGCTCTTATGGGTGATGTGCATGCGGGCCGTTGCCGCCTCGCTTCAATCCGCTGCCCCTATATACTCCCTGCACGACAGTTGATGCGACTCAACACCAACGGCCACCATGTTCACTTTCGAATTTATCTGTCCGTACTTTGTATTCTTCTCCTGATTCAATGCAGTAGAAACTTCCAATAACTCATATCAAATTCTAACATCACCCCAAATGTATCCATCTATAAACCAGCGCAACCAAGCATGCACCAAAACTCCAACAAAATGCCAACTCTAGATTCACGTTACATTACACACCTGGGGGTTTCAATCCCCAGAGGTGCTCAATTTCCTTGGTAATAGTGTCGGGATGCGTCATGACAAAATCGTGAGTACCCGAGAGCACCTTCCAGTAGACGTTTTCTCGGCCGCCAAGCAAAGGGAGGCCGTCAGCCTCGTAATCTTCCAGGTTGATGATTTCATCCTTCTCCGCAAGTAGCACAGCGGTGGTGCCGGGCTTGCGCTGCGCGAGAAGCTTCCAGCTCTCTTGCTGGTGCGTGAGCGGCGCGTGGCGGACGCAAGACATGAAGGCCGGGACGAACCCACGGTGGTGCGTAACCATCCAGCGGACATAGTGCGTGACGCGCTGCTCAATGGGGAGGTCCGGGGAGTCCTCGTTGCCAAAGGCAGTGCCCGGAACCTCTGCGGATGCAACCTTGGCGGCGGCCTCAACCTTGCCAATGACCGCCTGCTTGGGGACCTTTACGGACGAGGCGATGGGCTGCTGCAGACGGCGGCTGGTGAGGCCGTGCAGGATGCGCTCCGGGATGACGCCGGAGGAAAAGATGAATTTGGTAATGTGGCCGAAGCGCTCGGCGCGAATCAGACCGGAGGGCGCCAGCAACAACAACGATCGGACCATGTTTGGGAATGTGCCGGCGAAATGAGCAGCGATGCCGCCGCCAAGGGAGTAGCCAATTATGTTGATGGAGTCGTCGCCGGTCCAGGATAGGGGACTGGAGGCGAGTACCAGAAGCATTTGCGTGACATAGAGGCGAGCATCGTGGGGGATGTCGCCGACACCGTCAGAGTAACCACGGCCGAAGAGATCCTAGCACACGTGTTAGAACTGGAATCAAGACGACGACAGGCAAAGTCTTACGAAAAGCATGACACGGCACCCGCGCTTGGCGAGATTGTTCGCAATATAGAGCAGGGTGATGCACGAGGTGGTGATGCCGTGAACAAAGAGGACCTTTTGGCCATCTTCCGGACCAAACTCGTACACGCGAATGGAGCCATACTGTGAGAAGACTGATTAGCCATTGTGTTGATCATATGATGAAAGTGAGAAACCACAGGGATAGAAGCGGCCAACCTACGGGGGTGTCGACGTCTCGCGCACCTGGGAAAACATCAGGCTTGTAAACCAAGTGTCGCGCCTCCTCCTCGCTCAGGCGCGGAAGCGTCGTCTTGAGGGGACTGCGAAGAACCTTGGCCCAGCGAGGCCACAAGACTTCACGCGATAGGATGAGTATTGACGCCGTGACCATGGCGGCTGTGGTGGCAATGGCGGCCGCTGACGTGACCGTTGTTGCTGAGTCTAGCATGATGACGCTTGTGAGAGCTAAGATGGGAATCGATGTGGTTGCGGGAGATTTGTCTATATGTTTTGAGATGAGAACAAAATAAAGAGAAGAAGAAAAAAGAGAAAAAAGAGAAAAAAAGAGAGAGAAAGATGCGCCGGTGACGAGTGATGGTTGGTGAATTAGATGAACGAGGTGTTTATCGTCAAGTCAAGGAAGAGCACTCTAGGTCGCCCCCTTCAGCACAAGGGAGACGTGGATGAGGCAGGACGAGTTTATGTATGTAGGTGAAACAAGTCACGTTAGTATTGGCGACAAGAAGCAGCTGGCTGGCATTCCAAGCACGGTGGTAGTGTAGTAGGCAAAAAAGAACAAAGAGTGAGAGAGAGACGAGATAAACAAGGGCGAAGAGAGACGATGACGAAATTCGAAGCAATTTTGAAAGCCGGTCCTGCCGAGGGGGCATAGTTATTACTGTACATAGGTAGTTACTGGCTGACGCCGGCGGACTGCAGCTGAAGCTCCAAGGTGAGCCAGCCAGCCAGCCAGCCAGCCAGCCAGCCAGCCAGCCAGCCAGCCAGCCAGCCAGCCAGCCAGCCAGCCAGCCAGCCAGCCAGCCAGCCAGCCAGCCAGCCAGCCAGCCAGCCAGCCAGCCAGCCAGCCAGCCAGCCAGCCAGCCAGCCAGCCAGCCAGCCAGCCAGCCAGCCAGCCAGCCAGCCAGCCAGCCAGCCAGCCAGCCAGCCAGCCAGCCAGCCAGCCAGCCAGCCAGCCAGCCAGCCAGCCAGCCAGCCAGCCAGCCAGCCAGCCAGCCAGCCAGCCAGCCAGCCAGCCAGCCAGCCAGCCAGCCAGCCAGCCAGCCAGCCAGCCAGCCAGCCAGCCAGCCAGCCAGCCAGCCAGCCAGCCAGCCAGCCAGCCAGCCAGCCAGCCAGCCAGCCAGCCAGCCAGCCAGCCAGCCAGCCAGCCAGCCAGCCAGCCAGCCAGCCAGCCAGCCAGCCAGCCAGCCAGCCAGCCAGCCAGCCAGCCAGCCAGCCAGCCAGCCAGCCAGCCAGCCAGCCAGCCAGCCAGCCAGCCAGCCAGCCAGCCAGACAGCCAGACAGCCAGACAGCCAGCCAGCCAGACAGCCAGACAGCCAGACAGCCACAGCAATGCCATTGGGCGCAAACGGGCTCAGCCAGCGCCCGATTACTGGTCCGTGGGTTGCGGCCCCCAGCGCCTGCAAGACCCGCTACCTACCTAGTACTTACTAGTTACAGGGCGAAATTGGCAACTGTAGCCCCCTGTGGTGGCTGCATGTCTTAGTCAAGTCAAGTTGATCTATCCGTATCAATCCTTCTATAAATTTGCGACATATACAGTACATGGCTGCGTCTTGGTACAAACGCTTGTACCTACGGAGTACAGCACCACCCTACCCAGTTTGCTCCGTGTCGAGTTATTAACCCAATCCTACCGCCCATGCCGCATCCCCTAGCTGCTGCACCAGATGGCACAAGTTTTCCACAATCGGTGGCGTTGCCTCCTTCCCGTGAGACACATTCGTCCGCAAAATATCCTGCGCAATCTCCATGCATGCCCTCGTGTCCTGCAGTGGTGCCTCCCCCCCAACGGCCCCTCGCACCGCCGGACCGCGAATCAGCGGCCGGCCTTGGTCGAACCCGATGAATCGCTGCACCGACAAAGAGTCCACGTCGTCGAGGTATACATTGCCGTATGAATATTGCGATGTCATTGTCTGTTGCCGGTTGGCCTTGTTGACCACGCCGTATGTCCACAGCGCCAGCGCCGCATGCTGCACCGCCACGGCGTAGAATCCGTTCAGGTGGTCCGCCGGGAACATCTTGGCGTAGCGCAGAATCTGGCCGGCCCCAAACACCGCAGTTCGGGCCGCCGTGCTGGCCGCCCACTGTTGCAGTACGGGGTAGATGCGACGCGCCTGCTCCTCGCCCTCCTTGCCCGAGAACAGCTGCAGGTCGTCGAGCGACACATGGAGGTTCATCTGCAGCAGATGCAGCACGACAAGCTCCTGCACCGACATGTCTGGCCAATCTGCGGCCACCGCCTGGAAGTTTTGTAGCTCCCGTACCATCTCTTGGTGCCGCGAGTTGAGAAGCAGGCTGGCGGCCGAGTTCATGTTGCTCGTATACGATCGCGTTCGATGCACCGCGCACAATTGCCGATACTCCAGAATCATGCCCCAGAATCCATGCAGGTAGATCGAAATCGAAAGCTGAAGATCCAGACGTGATGCATTCGCTGGAAGCTGGTGCACGTCGCAAAACAAGTCCCCCAGCGACGGCGGCCGCTTCGTCTGCCCAGAATGACGCTCCATGTATTTGATTTTCCATTCTGCCGCCGTCTGAGCAAACCACAGCTCTCGAGACTCTGGTAACGGTAGCGTAATTTCCCCATACGACATACACGGGTTCGTCAGCGTTGTCATGGATGCCTGTGCTTCACGGAGGTAGCAGTGGAAAACCAGTCGCTTCCACTGCTCTCTCGAGATCCACGCCTTCCATTTCTCTTCCAGCTCTTGCCCTTCATCTGACGCCAGGACTTGAAGCAAAGGATAACTGGCGCGTTGAAATTTGCCACGATACCGCATCATGGTGACCGGAATGACAAGATGGCATTCTGCAATCTCCATTTTACGTCGATTTCCACTCCACAGCGCAATGTCCTCCCAAAGAATGAGGGATTGAACGAGGCCGAGGTTTTGAATCGCGGTATTGTTCTCTTCGAATCGCGAAGGGATAGTAATTCTAATCGCCTCCTGCACTGCAAATCCAAACTTTCGAAGCGTTGGTACAGGCGTTGACACTGCCCCGGCCGCTGCCGCACTCCCTATCCATTCAGGCCACTGCTCATTCAGTTTGAATGTTGGGAAATGGATCCAGCCTGAAACCTGGCAAGCATGTGCTGCTAGGAAAATGTGGATCATACTGTCCATAAGTTCAACGGTCGGAAACGATGCAGCAACCTGATTCCTGCTGTTGTCAGTTTTGCAGGTGATAAGCACCGACGAGAGAAGCCTATCTCTGCCCGATTGTTCCAGCCTCTCTCGCGAAACTCGGAAAGCGTGCTCGCCTCCTCTCTTCAAATGCATCCTGGCGGCGTGGCTGTTGCTGACTGGTATATGGCCTAGCTCGTTGTACCCTGTGTCGTGGTCTTTGGGCTGCCAGCGCCAGGGAGATTCCGTCCATCCTCTGACAAGAGCATTGCGCATCTGCGCAACCTCACCTGCCGTTTCAGGGCGGCTGATGCTACCCTCGCGTGTGGACCGCGGTGTGCCTCCTATGAGATCCAGATTCCAATTATCTAAGAGCCCAAAATCCATGTCAGTCATTTCAAGACTGGTGTTGTCGCAGAAGTCCAATACATCAAGACCCTGTGGATCTGTGGATCGTGACGGATTAAAGGGCTGATCGTACAGCACGTCTCGCAGGAAGTCGAAGAAGGGCATCGTCGTGGGATCCATCATATTGGAGGTCGGTGGCGCCAACATCTGTGAGCCGTCCATTGGTTCCGTAGAGGCATGTGCGAGACTGTATGCCAATTGGTTGCTGTGGAATCCATTGTGTTCCTGTGCGCTTTCGGGCGTTGGCAATTGGCCGTCGTCGAGATGTATTTGAGTGGTTTGTGACCCGGGTGTTGTATTCGTGTGCGCGACCGGGACAGAACTTGAGGTATCGGGAATGGAGGGCTGCGATGGATGCGATGGAGAAGGCTCGTTGGACTCTGTAGATGTAGTCTGAGGAACGGCTTCAACTGGAAAGTGCGCAATGTTCTTTGAGTGGCCAAGGCCTATCTCAGACGAGACGCACTCGAGCTTCCTCGAGACACAGCGCTTGCACGGCTTGGTTTCTTCGCACTTGACCCTGGCGGTTGCGCATGGCCGACAAGCCTGGGAGACACGGCCGGGTCCGGGTGAAGCTTGCTTGCGGCGACGCTTTGCGGGGGAGTCGTTTGCATGGTTTGCGACGTGCCGACGCAAGAGGTCCTTCCGAGCGAAGGATTTCTGGCAGATTTCGCAGATGAAGCGTCGGCCTAGGGTATGTGTTTGGACATGCCGGACGAGATGCTCAGGCCGCGAATATGAGCGGCCACAATCCCGGCAGGCGTACAGATTGTTCCCTACGTGGCCTTTGCGAGGCGTCGTGGCGGAAGGCTGATGTGGTTGCAAGGGATCTGTCGAGGTTGCGACTGTCGGGCTGGCAGTGCTAAAGCCGGAAGGGGGTTCAGAGTATTGCGCGCCAACGCTGGCGTGGGCACTGTCGGGAGTTTGACTGTAAAACGGCTGCTGGGCTTGCTGCGGATCCAGGGGAGGAGGCTGAGGGTCCAAGATTTTGGACAGTGAGGACGACCTGTTCATGATGGATGGTCGCCTTGGCAGCTTGGAGAAGCCGAGCTGTTCGTGGGCTCAGGGCCAGGCGTTTCCGTACATGAGTACGGATGCGCGTGACAGAATGGACGGGGAAGGCGTAGACGCGGCAGCCCAAGAGCCGTGGTCGCAAGAGCTAGGTATGAGCAGGGATATCGGAGAGAGGTCAAATTAAAGAAAGGCTGGCCGGTGACGCGGCTGAGGTTCGAAAAAAAAACGATCACGGAGCCGTTTCCGTCAACGATTGGGTTGGGCGCTGCTGACTATGCGTCTTGCCGGGAAGCCTGGGGGCGACAGGAAAGTGTAGCGCCATTCCCATCCATCATATCATCCTGAGACAGCGCCGAACGGAGACTCCGTGAACCCAAGAACTTCTCTCTGTGAGCTCCAGCAGCCAGCGGCCTGCAGGACGATCACTAGTTACCTTCCATCATCCGCGACGCTGTGGCACTATTTTAGCGGCGTGCTGTTAGTCTGGGTTGCTGGAGAGTGGGAAGGGGGGGGAGGCCTGAGTTCATGGCTGACGTCGGAGGCAAGCCGCTCGGCGAGAGGCGAGATTTCAGGTGTAGGGTGGGTTAGTACCTACGTGCTGTACATAGCTAGCCGTAGAGATGGAGAGAGTTTCAGCCTGGGTCTGATTGACGGAACAAGCGAGACAGGATGGTACAAATGAGAAAAGAAAAGAGAGAAGGCAAGAAGAATGTGGGCGGAACGGCCGCCGGAGTATGCGATAGGCTAGAAATAATGTTCAGCCGCGCATACATGACTTGTACATATGTGCAGATATCCTCGCATGTACATACTGTACGTCTCCGTACAGAGTAACATTAAGTTAGCTACTCCGTACTGACAGGTACATACATAGATGACCTTGATTTTCAACCCCCACCTTGGTTGATGTGCGTTTTTGACAGGATCTCGGTGCAGCGACTGCCGGCGCTCCTCACAGTTATCATTAGTCAGGGAAACGGGCTCAAGCAAGCGCAATGACATTTCAGTGCCACTTCACCATCCATTTGTTGGTTCTTCTTTGACACCCTCTACATTGGTTGGCAAACGGCTGTTAACTCTATATTGCTCTTTTAAATCAGTTCAACCAAATAACTCTATTTGGCCACATAACTACAGATCTAGACTGGCGCATCGCTGTCAGCCGGACCACACCATCAGGAAAGGCCCGGCCGACAACCTAGTGCCTAAGTAGTCCGAAGTACTACTCTGTAGTAATTGTCGCACTACCTACTTCTACGGACTGAGTAATTACTAACTGGTTGGGACCCTGCGGCGCCCTGTGGCGGCAACTTGCGTGCTCATTCGCATGGAATAATTTGAGACGCTGTGCTGCCATCAGGACACCACCACCAGAATAGCCTTCGTCCATGTAGCTGCCAACAAAAAGGGACATGGAAAAGGTCTAGACGTCTCATCCGCGACAGCAACCAACCAACCAACCATCCATCCATCCATCCATCCATCCATCCATCCATCCATCCATCCATCCATCCATCCATCCATCCATCCATCCATCCATCCATCCATCCATCCATCCATCCATCCATCCATCCATCCATCCATCCATCCATCCATCCATCCATCCATCCATCCATCCATCCATCCATCCATCCATCCATCCATCCATCCATCCATCCATCCATCCATCCATCCATCCATCCTTCCTTCCTTCTGCAGCCCGTGAGCCACCAAAAAGCCTCTCAGACACTAAAAACGAGACATTGACCAGCTTGGGGTGCTTTCGGTACTTAACTTGCTCCACGGAACCTGCCATGCCACCTTGCTTCCCGCAGGCCGCCTGTACCGCCTATTACGACCTCGGCGTCCGGCTAGATCCCTCCCCCAAGCCTGCGCCCGCCACTCGCCAGATACCTACTGTAGCAGCCCAGCAGCCCAGTCAATGGCTTTATTCGTACGGCCTAAGTTATCTACTGCGGTAGGTACCTTGTTCTAGGCCTCGAGGACTGCTGCATCATAACTAATTGATCCTTACAGATACCCCGGTTTTCGGCAGCTGACTGAGTGAGGGTGGCGCTGCACTGAGTAAATAAATTCGTCGTCTCGCCAATCTCCAACCTCGATCCCGCTCGACTCGATCCTTCTGGGGGAATGTGCCTCTTCCGTATTAGTTGTTATCAGTGCGTCCCGGCCGTCGTTTGCTGCCTCGCTTGACGCTGGTTCGCCATGGCCGCCACTGATGCTGTACAAACGGTGACGCGCCCTCTTGACAGAGGCTCCGGCGTCACCACTCGCAAGGCGACGTTGGGCAATGTCCGTCTCAGAGATCAGGAAAACAACGAAATCATCCTAATTCCTACGCCATCCTCTGACCCAAATGACCCGCTGAACTGGTTTGTCTGCTCTGATCCTTTGCCTGCCCACTCGTGTCTAACCCATCGACAACAGGTCGCAATGGCGCAAAAAGTACGCTGCGATTGTCTTGTGCGTGGCCATGGCCATGTGCAATTTTTTGGCGGCCGGCCCGTCAATCGCAATTGTCCAGACAGCAATGGACTTCTTTCCCCAGGCAGCTCAGGATGGTAGTCTCATAACTTATGCCATCCCCAGAGTCGCGTATTTCTTTACCTCAACGTCGCTGTTGCAGGGCATGGGCAATCTCTTTTGGATTCCTGCTGCCAACAAATGGGGTCGGAGGCCCATCTATATCGCCAGCTACGCAATATATTTTGCGACGGCTGTTTGGCTCATCTTTGAGAAGTCATATGCTGGATTCCTTGTTGGGCGCATCCTGATGGGCTTCGGCGCCGGTGCGGCAGAAACCCTTGCACCAGTTACCATCACCGACCTGTTTTTCCTGCATGAACGCGGAGCCATCATGTCCGCCTATACTTGCTTCCTCTCCATTGGCGTCGCTTTTGGCATGATTGTTTCAGGAGGTATTACTGCCAACAGCGATTGGCGAACAATCTATGAAGTCAGCTCTGCCTTGATTGGCTTCGTCCTTCTCCTTCTGTTCTTCACGCTCCCGGAAACGGCATATAAGCGGGTTGGAGCCAGCAAACATATCTCTCTGGGATCTTCTGATGCCCTGGGAAGTGCCGCAAGCCAAAACAGTGACGCTGAGACTGGTCGATCCACTGTCGCCAGGCAAACATACTGGCAATCGCTCAAGGTCTTCCGCCGACAGCCTTTGACGAATGAGAGCATAGTGAAGATGATGATGCGACCATTCGCTCTGATTCTTTTGCCGTCGGTACTCTGGGCGGCTCTAGTCCTAGCTGTAACTATCGGCTTCCTCGTAGCTGTCACGTCGAATGTTGACCCTGCTTTTGAGGAGGCCTACCGCTTTCAGCCGTGGCAAGTTGGGTTGTGCTTCTTTGCAGCCATTATAGGCTCCATACTTGGTCTTCCGGCGGGAGGCAAACTCGGCGACTTATGCGCAGACTATCTCACGAGGCGGAATGGAGGTATCCGAGAGCCGGAGATGCGACTTCCCACCATCATGATTTCCGCCATCACAACACCCCTGGCTCTCGTGCTCTATGGGGTTGGCATTCAGCATCACCTGAGTTTCATCTGCCCAACTATCGGCTTGGCATTATGTAGGTGGACAGATCTTCGCTCGTCTCTATGACGCTGAGTGTGACTAACAGGGGGTTGTAGTGAACTTCTCTATTACACAGGCCAGCACTGTCTGCATCGTCTATGTGATTGACTCTTATCGCCCTGTTGCAGGCGAAGTTACCCTCGCCGTCATGGGCTTTAAATGTGAGTTTGCCTGCTGCCGATACACGACGTGTCCCGCTAACACAGCTCTGCACAGCACTTTTTGGATTTTTGCTGTCTTTCGAGACGAACCCTTGGATTAACAAGTCCGGGTATCAGAATGCATACGGCGCCATGGCTGGCATCTCTACGGCTGTCATCATACTATGGATTCCACTGTATTTTTGGGGCAAGGTGCTCCGAACCAAAACATGGCGGTGGCGCATCATGACACTGGTACACTGGGCGGACGATCGCGAGGTTGGCGAATGATGTTTGCGTGGCAAGTACTGGAATATAATTTGTATAGTATACTATAGTTTTTACAGAAGCATATAACATAGCGAATGTAGGGAAATTAGCAGTTCGCACATTGAATGAAAGGGCGTCCTGTTCTGGTGAGTGGACGTAGTCTCTTGATATCAAGCCCGAAGAGGTCTCGTACAAGTGCAGCACTGAGCCTGTAAGCAATAGCAGAATACACAAGAGATCAAGGGAAGACTAATATCATTCATTCGAGAATGATGGCTTGCTCTATTTATGCTTGCTTGAAAACATGGTTGTCGATCCTAGTCCCCCTTACAGAGTGGGGGCAAAGGGCGTGTGACAGGTCTCGTCTTGATTTTAGTGGCGATGCCGATTGCTAACAACATCCACTTCCTGACGCAAGGGTTGCTCGCGTGTCTCGACTTGCCGTCCCAACACCAGGCCGTCGAACTCTCTGGAGTTGGTGAGTTATTTGGCGTTCAGTTTCCCATAACTCTACGTCCTCTTTACACGTGCTCTTATCAGGGCTGTTCATCAGCAAAACCCGGCGCCAAGAAACCCACGCGTATGGAGTGAAAGTGGCGGAGTGGCGGAACGAAATCAAGGGTACCTTCAACTCCCGAAGGCCCAAGTTTGCCAAATCAGAAGGCCGCCCGTCGTCATCCCAAGATTATCTTTCCTTCTTCACTCGTCTTCGATTTTTTCTCCTTCTTCCTACCTGGTCCCGCCCTCGATAGACCCCGCGTCCCGAAAGTGCACCACATCCTGCCCCGATGTTTTAGAGAAGCATGGCGACCCCGCGAGACCCTGAACCTGCAGCGCATACGGCAACGACGAACCACACGATGGACGACAGAACAACGAACCCCGGCCAGTCCACGGGCGCTGCACATACTCAGGACACAGAGGATGGCGTCGGCTTGTCTGCAGCCTCCAGTGGAAGCCCTGGAAGCAGTCGCGAGGGCGCCCAGACGCGGGCCGGTGACACTTCCTCGCCTGCAGGTACGGCTGCAGTCGAGCAACCCTTGGCGTTGACCAACGAGGCGCCTTCCGCTGCCGTCACACCAGACACGAGGCGAGAGATTGCACAAGAACGCAATGGAAATTCAGAAAGAGACGATACAAACGCCAATAGGACCGCCCGAGAAGAAAATGCCGCCGGCGACGTTGCTGGCGGCGCCGGCGCTGCAACCAACACGCTTCTTCCCATCCGGACCTTGCCAGACCTCGTACCACCGCGAGCCGCACCAGTCCAAACGACCGCCACCTCGTCGAACTCTCGCGTCGAATTTTCGCCCGATACCCGGTTTGTCGGTCCGGACGGGCAGGTTGTGGCCTTCTCATCCGTCATGTACCCGCTCCGATCAAGCTTCGTAGCGGAGGGCTCGCCTCTATCCACACGCAGGCGAAGCAGCCTCCGTCAACAATTCATTCCTCCGCGAGAGCGATCGCAGAGGCATCGCCGAGAGGTGCCCGAGTTCTCTCTCCCTAGGTGGCAGCCCGATGCCGAGGTGACCCTCTGTCCCATCTGCCACACGCAGTTCAGCATATGGGTGCGAAAGCACCACTGCAGGTGTGTTGATTCGCGAGGCAACGGCGGCATGCTCGTATGCGGCTACTAATAAGGCGATAGGAAATGCGGACGGGTCGTCTGCAACTCGTGCTCCCCTCACCGAATCACGATCCCGAACCAATACATTGTCCGCCCCCCAGACTCGGACGTTTCCTTCGCCTCGAGCCTGTTTGCGGACCCGATGGGAGCCAGTTTCCTGGAGCATGACGGCATGCCTGGTGGTGAACGGGTCAGACTCTGCAACCCCTGCGTTCCCGACCCGAACACGGCGCCGCCGCAGAGCCCGACGCCGCATTCACCGCGCTCACCGCATCACAGGTCCCGGAGCAGCCTCAGCAATGCATACGGCGGGATGCCTACACTGCCAGGGATCCACGATTCATCCCAATATCTCAGTTCTCGCACAAGGAGTATTGCCCTGGTATGTGAAAGCATTACCTCTTTTCTGCGGCATGGTACAGCTAACAGGATAATCAGAACCCCTCTGCAAGGGGGCACGATCCGGTACCGACATCGAGCCGCAGTGCCTCATATCAGACTCCCTTCGAACAGTACCTATCTATGCGCCCCGGGCGTGCTGGGCCGTCCCAGTTCAGCACCCGGCCAGGACTGTTCGAGGACGCGGCGACGCCGTCCTCCTCCCGGCACCGGGCGCTGCCGCCGACGCCCCAGATCGCGGAAGAGGACGAGTGCCCCATATGCCACCGAGAGCTACCGGCCACCACGCTTCCCGACTTCGAGACGCAGCGCGAGCAGCACATCACGGCGTGCATCCAGTCCCACAGCACCTACGGCGGCAGCCCGTCACCCCTCGCCGAGGGCGTCGCGCCGGCCCCGCCCCGCCGCAGCGGCATGTACACGTACGCAGCGACCGAGAAGGACTGCGTCGATGACGCCGAGTGCACCATCTGCCTCGAGGAGTTCGCCGTCGGCGTGCCCATGGCGCGCCTCGAGTGCCTCTGCCGCTTCCACCGCGCCTGCATTGCGGCCTGGTTCGTGAACCACCCTGGGCGGTGCCCAGTGCACCAGCACGACGGCTTCGGATTCTAGGAGTGATTCGGGCGGCCTGTGCGCGTGTGCCGCATATCATCGGTTCTTGTGGAGTTGTTCAGAGTTGTGTTGTGTTCTTTGGTTGTTTTTGGTCTTTCTACTGGGAGCAAGCGATTTTGATTTTGTACATTTATACTACTCACCCTCTCTATTCATCTTTTCCTGTCTGTCTACTATATCACGGCATCTTCAATTTGCAATATCTTAGACTGAATAAAGGCCAGTGATGCACCGCAGTAATTTAGCCAATGGTGTGCCGGCAGTGATGCAATGTCCCTCCCTCCCATTTGGCGTGTTAGGACTCCGGCCTCTTGGACGTGGCATGAATTATTGCAGCGCACTCTTGTTCGTGTAGTATATTCGACCTTGGTGATCATGATAGTGATGCGCGGGGTCCAATTTCCTAGTCTTAGTCGATTCATGAGGGAACGAGATAAGGTCCTGCATTTTTATGTTGATTTCCTCTCAAGCGATTTGCGTCACGCTGCGCAACGTTGTAAATTGTCACTGCCCACACCTGCGGCGAGGTCTAGTTGGTAGTCACCATAGCAGGAATGGCATGCAAAGTTTTATCTAGGATGGTGAACTGTGCTTGGCCCGCAAGGCTACGCGGATCATGGGTCGATGGAAGACGGAGTTATGGTAAATGGGGAAAGGCTCGGGCTACCTTTTCACTTCGTAGCATCTGTAGACAGGAGGAGACATTTACTCGGTGGGGAAATAGTTTGATTAAAGCCAAGCAGAGGCGAGGGCTAGAATTTTAAAGTGGTGAGGTTTTTGGGCAACAAATACATCGACTTCATTTCTACGAAACTTGACACGCGCCATGGCTACAAGATTTGCACCCATCTTCCTCGCACAGTTGGCATTACACGCAAAGCAGGAATTGGCGATTCAGTAAAGAGAGGCCGCCAAAGGGCACGGCATCGGCGAGCCGAGAGCTTGTTAGCCATCGGGGCGACGCGGCAGCTTGAGCCGGAGGTTGGGCAAGCGCGAAGCTGGTACTTGGTACTGGCAGATGACGGAGAGATTGTTGACGAGGCAGGTACTGGTACATTCGGATTCCAAGCCTCCTAAGCGGCGTCGACTTTCGTTGCCATGTCCAGCTGGGAGGGATTTGGCTAACGCTTTATTAGTTAACTTGTTAGCAGAGCGCCACAAGACCTCGGAAGCTCCAGCGGACGGGGCGGACGGTAGAGGTCCACTGGGGGTTGGTGTGGTTGGCCGCATCCGATCTGCGACGGACATGTCCTGCCTGGTATGAGTGCGAGGCTGTGGTTATTCACTCGTCACTTGGTAAACCCAGGATATGAGACGATGAGAGATTCCCTGGCGGTAGTAGTAAAGTAACTGGCGAGTGCTCGAGTGAGTGAATGAGTGCATGAGTTAATGAGTGAGCGAGCAAGCGAGAGAGTGTGTAAGTGAGTGAGTTACTAAGTGAGGGAGTAGGGAATGGGTCGTTGATGGCTGAGAGTGTCGGGGTCAGCGACAATTGTAGGCCGAGGAACATGCCAGCCAAACACCGAGGTGTAATCTGAGGTAGGTGCCAGTAATCCTGCAGTGCTGCGGCATGGCGTCGTGCAGATGTATTACAATGAATGGATGCAGCTGCATGTCTTAAATGCTCTTAGAAAAGAGGCCACGTACAGGAAGCGACAGACAGACATACAGTATGTATGTACAAGTACTTGGCACGCACAGCTAGCCACATGCATCGCCATCGCGCACATCAGGCTTCTTCCGCTCACGAATTGACGTACAACAAGTAAATGATTCTCCGCTTGCTTCTTATTAGCAGTCTTCTGTCTACTCTATTCGCAACTCATTGTAAGAAAACAAAAACCCCCCCAAAAAGTTGCCTGGCCTGATTCGCCCCCCCGGGCTACCAGCTAGCCGGAGGAGGCTGAGAGCCCACCGGTGCCACCCATGGCGGCCCCCCTCCTTCAGCAGAACCAGGATCAGACCAGAGAGCTGGGACCATGGCAGCTGTGCTTGGGGCGGGGACGGTACTTGTACTTGAGGGACAGTGCCTAAAGCCTGTGAAAGAGATGAGTTGGACAAGTTACCCAGGCGCTACTGGGTAGGTAGAATACATACACCAGATCAACCGTGAACGTCTTTGTGCGCGGGCGGCTATTACTTAGCAGCTTGCCCTAACTGCTGTCCTGAGCGCTGTTCTGATTGCACTGGAATTCTCCGTGTTCCCTCTGACCAAGCTTCAAGTACTAGTACCTCAAGCCAGCAAGCTATCGGGGGACCCTCTTTGTGGTTTTGCGCTAATCACAGCTTGACTTTTTGATAGCTTTCTTGCTTCCCTCCACTCTTTTCGGTGCTCCCTCTCTCCTACTACTAACTTCTGCTCCTCGTCGTCACCAATCAACCACGCTTCCCCAAGTTGCCCAGCTTGCCAGCAGGTACCTACTAACCTAACCTACCAGCTGCCAGCTGCCAGCAGCCACCCCCCTCCTACTCCCTGCCTCTCTTTTTCTCTTATCCAATCCGTCCGTCCTTCCATCCGTTCATTGTCTTTCTTTTCTCACCGTTTGGCGTAAGTCTCTGTCCGTCATCCTCTTGGCCCTTTCCCATCCAACGCTCAGCTCTAGCTCCGCGTTTGCAATCTACTACCTACCTGACAGCTCCCCAGTGCTGCTGCTAGCATCGCCAGCTATTAGTTTTTTTTTGTTATTCCATCGATATCATTCTCTACGAATACATCCTACTAATTCAAGATACCCCCGCCGCCTCTTCCCACCCCTGTCAGATCAGCGTCATTTTATGGTGGTGGGCTGCAAGAACCCGAATTCATCTTTGTGGGCGCAGCTCCAGTCGTCCCATTGAGACATTCCGACTACTAGTCACGACTCCTCCTCCTCCAAGTCTGCGCTGCTTGCGACAGCTCAGCTCTCGCCAATTCTCCGTCCTGCAAACAACCTAGTACTGTCGACTTGCCTCTGCATGTCGCCTCGCCGACGGGCGCGCGCCAATTGACTCTCCCCTCCTGCGATATACAGATCCAATTCAATCTCAACACCCATCGCCTATTGCGCATCATCTCCCAAGTTAACTCGTCATGGCTGCCGACGAAGCCCGCGAGGCCAAGGTGGACAATGCCGTCGCCGCGGCCCAAAACCCCCAGAGCACCGTCACCTCCGACGATGCTCAGCGCAAGATGGTCGCCGAGGCTCGCAACTCCGGAATCCCTGCCTTTTCCTTTGATCCCGATGCCAGTCCGGAGCAGAAGCGTGCTCAGGCCAGAGCTGTATGTCCTGTTTTTTCCCCCATTCTCCTCCGACTGCCTTGGCCATCTTGCCTTGCATTTTGTCGCGTCGCTCGCCATGTTTGCTAATCTTGTCCCTCCCCCAGGCCATTCCCGCAGAGCTCCGCCAATCACGCCCCGAAAGGTCCGTTGCCGTCGTCACTGACATGGATGATGGTACCGGCCCCGTCGAAGATTTGCCAGAACCCTCCAAAGCAGGCGTCCTCGATGTCGCCAGAGACGCCAGCGGCAAGCCACTTGGCCTTGGTGCCGACCCTGGCGCCGCAGAGCCTCTGTATATGCGCACCGGCTGGGCTCCTAAGATGGGCTGGCCCTCGCAGAAGACGTTCGAGGCTGAAAGCTTGCTGGACCACTCTACCTGGCTTGAAGGCAGACTCCCCGATACGCTCTACGGAGGTAAGGCTCCTAACGCGGCAAAGCCCACGCCTCAACACATCTCACTGCGCATCCTGCTGACCCCAAACTTCTTTACTAGACTGGTACCACAATACCGCCATTGTCATCGTCGCCTGTATCACTTCCTGGCTAATTGCTGTCCTCGGGGGTGGCCTCGGCTGGGTACTTATCGTCATGGCCACGTGTGCCACCTATTACCGTACCTCCTTACGCCGCGTCCGCCGCAACTTTCGCGACGACATTAGCCGCGAAATGGCTCTCAAGAAGCTCGAGACTGACAACGAATCTCTCGAGTGGATCAACTCCTTCATGGTCAAGTTCTGGCCCATCTACCAACCCGTCCTCGCTCAGACCATCATCAACTCCGTCGACCAGGTCCTTAGCTCATCTACCCCTGCTTTCCTCGACAGTCTCAAGCTCAAGACCTTCACCCTCGGCTCCAAGCCTCCGCGCATGGAACACGTCAAGACTTACCCTAAGACTGAGGACGATATCGTCATGATGGACTGGAAGTTCAGCTTCACCCCCAACGACACCGCCGATCTTACCTCCCGCCAGATCAAGAACAAGATCAACCCCAAGATTGTTCTCGAAATCCGTATCGGAAAGGCCATGATTAGCAAGGGCTTGGACGTCATTGTCGAGGATATGGCCTTTTCCGGCATCATGCGCCTCAAGATCAAGCTACAGATTCCTTTCCCTCACATTGACCGTGTTGAAATGTGCTTCCTTGGTCGTCCTGAAATCGACTACGTTTGCAAGCCGCTTGGTGGAGAGACGTTTGGCTTCGACATCAATTTCATTCCCGGTCTCGAAAGCTTCATCCTTGAGCAGATCCATGGCACTCTTGGTCCTATGATGTACGATCCCAAGGTCTTCCCCATTGAAGTCGCTAAGATGCTCGCCGGTACTCCCGTTGATCAAGCTGTTGGTGTCTTGGCTGTCACCCTCCACGGCGCCCAGGGTCTCAAGAACACGGACAAACTCGGTGGCAGCGTCGATCCCTACGCAGTCATCACCTTCAACCGTCGCCAGGAACTCGCCAGGACCAAGACCGTCCAAGACAACGCCAATCCACGCTGGAACGAGACGCACTACCTCATTGTCACGTCTTTCTCCGACTCTCTTGATATCCAAGTCTTCGACAAGAACGACTTCCGCAAATCCAAGGAACTTGGTGTCGCTACCTTTGCCATGGAAAACCTCGAGGAGCTCAACATCCAAGAGAATGAGCGCATCGAGGTTCTCGCTGACGGCAAGGCACGCGGTGTTGTCAACTGCGATTTGCGCTTCTTCCCGATTCTCGCTGAGAAGAAGCTCGAGGATGGCACCATTGAGCCCGCTCCGGAATCTAACCAGGGAATTCTCCGCTTCACTGTCGAACAAGCCAAAGATCTTGACGGCACCAAGAGTCTTGTCGGTAGCCTCAGCCCCTACGCTGATTTGCTACTCAATGGCAAACCTGTTCACCAAACCAAGAAGCTCAAGCGCACCAACAACCCCATCTGGGATAACGGCTCCAAGGAAATCCTCATTACCGACCGCAAGTCTGCCAAGCTCGGTGTCATCATCAAGGATGACCGTGAACTCGCCGGGGACCAAGTCGTCGGCAAGTACCAGATTAAGCTCGACGAAATGCTCGATTGTATGGCTCAGGGCAAGGAGTGGTACAGCCTAGCGGGCGTCTCCACTGGTCGCGTCAAGATGATGGCTCAGTGGCGACCTGTCGCCATTTCTGGCGTTGCTGGAACCGGCGGCTACCAGACTCCCGTCGGTGTTATGCGTCTGCACTTTAAACGGGCAAGCGACTTGCGCAACTTCGAAGCCTTCGGAAAATCCGATCCGTACGTACGCGTTCTGCTCTCTGGTATCGACAAGGGAAAAACTGTTACCTTCAGAAACGACCTCAACCCTGAATGGGACGAAGTCCTCTATGTTCCTGTTCACTCCGAGCGCGAGAGGCTCACTCTTGAAGTTATGGATATGGAGAAGGTTGGCAAGGATAGGAGCCTAGGCCTGACTGAACTGGCTGTTGGTGACTTCATGCAATTGAACGAACTCGGCGAGTATCTAGTGCACGATAGGAAGGATAACCGTGAGGGTGCTCTCCGTCTTCACGGCAAGGGTGTGCCCAAGGGAACGCTTCACTACACAGCCGCGTTTTACCCCTGCCTCAACATTGCGGATCCTAAAGAGGAAGAGGAAGAAAAGGAGACGGCCGAGAAGACCAACGGTGACGCCACGAAGGAAGTTGCCAAGGATGCGGTAAAGGCGGCCGCAAACGGTACCACTGACAAAACGTCCACCGAAAAGGCTGCCAACGGTGCTACCGACAAGGCTGCTCCCGCTGCCGGACACACCAAGGGCAAACCAAGCGTTGACACAAGTAAATCTGTCAAGTCTGCCAAGAGTCGCACAAGTCTTGAACAGAACGGTGACAAGGAGACTGGTCCTCCCAGGATTCACATGAGTCCCGAGCAGCTGCTCAGAGAAGAGAGTGGTCTGCTCATCTTCCGCCTTCTCGAAGCGGAAGTGCCTGACACTCCAAGCCATCTAGAGGTCTGGGTCGACGACTACATGTACCCTGCGTACACTACCAACAGCACCTCAACCAAGAGCTACAAGTTTGATGAGATTGGGGACTGCGTCATTCGTGAGCTCGACTTTTCCCGACTTACGCTCAAGGCTCGGAAGAAGGGCGATGACAACGGCGACGTTCTGGCATCTCTAACCGGCAACACGCTTGACACTCTGAAGCAGTGTCTCAACAACCCCACCATTCTCAAGCTCAAGTCTGAAGATGGCAGGACTGGTTCTGTCAAGGTCAGCCTTAAGTATATCCCTATCAAGATGAATCTTGATCCTAGCGAGAGCATCAACAACATGGGCAACCTTCGTGTTGACATCTTGGATGGTGTTGGTCTGCCTTCCGCTGACCGCAACGGCAAGAGCGATCCTTACTGCCGATTTGAGCTCAATGGGCAAGATGTCTTCAAGACCAAAATTATCAAAAAGACGCTCAACCCTACATGGAACGAGAACTTTGAGGTGCCTGTTCCTTCGCGAACAGCTGCCAAGTTCAAGTGCACTGTTTGGGATTATGATTTTGCTGATTCGCCTGACCTTCTCGGTGCCACAGACATTAGCTTGGCCCAGCTGGAGCCTTTTAAAGCCTACGAGACTCAGTACCCTCTCGACGGCAAGTCTGGTAGTGTACGAATCAGAATGCTCTTCCGCCCAGACTACGTCACCCGCCAAAGACATGGTACCTCGTCATTTGCAGGCACATTCGGAGCCCCCACTCGTATTGTTACTGGCGTTGCCGGTGCTCCCATCAAGGGCGGCGTCGCGGTTGCTGGAGCTGTCGGCCATGGTGTTGGAAAAGGTGCCTCCTTTGTGCGACGTGGTATCTTTGGAAAGAAGGATAGCAACGGCACTGTTGTCGAGGTCGCCGAGCCTGTTGACGTCGCCGAACCTGGTGGTCTCAGGAAAGCACCTACACTGGATACGGCTGCTCGAAGGGATTTGACACCTACTCCCGGAGGCAACCCATCGCTGCCCATCCCGTCAATTGAGACTCCCAGCCCTTCGCACAGGCGCGCTTCTAGCATTGGCGCTGCTTCTATCCAGAGCGGCATGCCTGGTGCGCCGAGCGGGAGCGCCGTTTTCACAATTGTCAGCGCCTCTGGCTTCCCTGGCTCTACCGATCTATACATCGCCATCTCGCAGGTTGCTCCAAAGGAGAAGACGGTAGGCAAGACGAAGCACTTCAAGTCTTCCACGGGCGAATGGTCATTCGACGAGGATTTGAGGTTCAACTGCGCTGCCGATTCTCAGTTCAAAGTTGAGGTCAAGGGCAACCACACCTTTGGCAGCGACGACGCTCTGGGGGATCACCCATACTTTGTGGACGAGACGGGCGCAGGTCCCAAGGAGCTTACGATTGGTGGCGGCACCGTCGTGATCAGGAGTACGTTCCAGGCCGCTGACTCTGCTAGCATCAGAGACAGCCCGCGTTCGACTAGCATCCGCAGAAGCATGCTCTTGAAGCGAGGCGAGTCATCACGCGTCAGCCGGGAGACGACGCCAAACCCGTGAGCGGTTCCATTTGAGATGGTGATGTGTAAGGGTGGGGGTTTGTTTGAGCGTCTTTCTTTGTGTCTGGATAATTATTACAAGGGAAATGGGATGGTGCTGGCGAGTGCATTCTTTTTGATGTCAATATTCTGTCTGTTACTTTGTTTGAACCTGCAAAAACTATTTATTTCTTTGTAGATTGGAGCGAATGGTAGCTGCAAAGAACAACACTCTGTGATATCCTTCCTTTCTTGGTAACACCGCGCGACCCACTTGACAAGCTCTGGCTAAGGCAACAAGGCATCAACTTTGCGGCCATCAGTACGTACCCAGGCACCCACTGATTTGGTAAGCTTCTGCACTCAAGCAGCAGAGCTTCCAGCCAGCCAGGTTCCAGCTTGGTGACGCGCGAGCCGAGAGCTGCCTGAGCCTTTCGACCCTCTCTCTTCCCTGTCATCCCAAACGGCACAAACTCGCATCAATCAGAAGCATCACCACCTGTCTCGACGCTTCTTCATTACATTGCATCTACTCACAGCTGCTGCAGTATACTTCTCGAATTTTTCAACATACCGGAAGCCTCCTACGATACCCACCCAACGAGCCAGCCCAGCACAAAGACCCGGTGCTCTGGTAAAGCCTCCGCTGTTTAGGCGACTCAGTGCGACACAAATAGAAGAGGACGTTCAATACAGGAACCATGGATGCTCTAGTCTCGAGATATAGCCGGCCTGCCCACGCGCAGAACGAGTCCTTCGAGGATGAGGACCTGATGACCCTGGACCCCATGGCCAACCTGTCTCTCAACTTTGCGATGCCTCCCGTCGCTCAGGTACGGCCACAACCGATTCCGCGGGAGAATTAACACTCCTGCATATTTATCGCAATGACTAACCGCTCGCAATTAGCCCTCTGCCTGGCTCCGCGCGGCCACAGACGACCGCTCGAACCCCAACTGTCCGATCAAGATTGCCCACGGCACCACGACGCTGGCGTTCCGCTTCCAGGGCGGCATCATCGTGGCGACGGACTCGCGCGCGACGGCGGGCAACTGGATCGCGTCACAGACGGTCAAGAAGGTCATCGAGATCAACGACGTGCTGCTGGGCACCATGGCGGGCGGCGCGGCCGACTGCCAGTACTGGCTGGCATGGCTAGGCATGCAGTGCCGCCTGCACGAGCTGCGTCACAAGCGCCGCATCAGTGTTGCAGCGGCGAGCAAGATCCTCGCCAACCTCGTGTACAGCTACAAGGGCATGGGCCTGAGCATGGGCACCATGTGCGCGGGCGTCACCCCGGAGGAGGGGCCCGCGCTGTACTACGTCGACAATGACGGCACCCGCCTCGCGGGCAACCTGTTCTGCGTCGGCTCCGGCCAGACATTCGCGTACGGCGTGCTGGACGCCGAGTACCGCTACGACCTGAGCGACGAGGACGCGCTCGAACTCGGACGTCGCAGCATCCTGGCGGCCACGCACCGCGACGCGTACTCGGGCGGCTCGATCAACCTCTACCACGTCAAGCAGGAGGGCTGGGTCAAGCACGGCTTCAACGACACGAACCCGATCTTCTGGAAGACGAAGCTGGAGAAGGGTGAGTTCTCCAACGTCACGAGCGAGCTGTAGTGGATGAAGGATGATGGGGAAGCGGAGATGGCACAAAGTCGTCGCCGGGGGAGCACAAAGGAGCTGTGTTTTAGGATGTTATTAGAAGGTTCGAAGTCGGCTGTGCTCCCTGCAACTTGTACAGTACAAGAATACAGATTTCTTTGGCTCATAACTTGGGTTCAGAGTAATGTGGTTGTGTGTGCATTTGTGTGTGTGTGTGTGTGTGTGTATGTATTATCGACCGGTAGAATGCCCTTGTTTCCAAACCCCTTTCTTTTTGCGCCATGCCATGCTATGATAATGATACAGTGTTGATACAAGTCGTGCATAATCTGCTCGTCCGTGCCATATATCGTACAATCTCCTCACCGCCAAACAACATGAAGATCGACTTGCAAACCCGCCCTCTCGCTCCCGTCTACTTCCATCTCAACCACCCGCCGACGCCCATCAGCCCTCCCGCGCCCTCACCGTCGGCCGCCTGCCCCGGCAGCCTGACGGCCGGATCCAGCGGCCACTTGGCCACCGGCGCGACGTCCAAGTCCGAGTGCCACCCCGCCTCGTACATCTCCATGCCCGCCCAGGCGATCATCGCCGCGTTATCCGTGCACAGTTCCACCGGCGGCGCGACGATCTCCCGAATCCCATCACCGCCGGAGGAGGATAGGAGGCCGCGCGCCTCGAGGGTGGTCCGCAGAACGTGCATGAGAAACTTGTTGCAGGCCACGCCGCCGGCGACGACCAGCGTGCGCGCGTCCGGGTGGTCCTCGAGCGCGAAGCACAGCCGGCTGGCGAGGTGCTGGAAGGCGACGCGCTGCGTGTGCCGGGCGAGCGCGCGGCGCTCCGGCTCGTCCATGGCTGCGCCACGCCGGGCGGCGATGGCGTGCACGGCGCTGTGCACGGCGGAGAAGGAGTAGGCCATGCGGCGCGTGGCGCGCATCGGCAGCGGCACGCGCCA
Organism: Cordyceps fumosorosea ARSEF 2679; assembly: GCF_001636725.1. Lineage (NCBI taxonomy): Eukaryota > Fungi > Ascomycota > Sordariomycetes > Hypocreales > Cordycipitaceae > Cordyceps > Cordyceps fumosorosea. The sequence goes on along the minus strand of NW_017387307.1, from coordinate 464,641 downwards.
CGCGTACCCCGTGTCCACCTCGTCGGCCACCTCCTCCGCGCGCGTCCGCGGCGGCGCGTAGAACGAAGCAAAGTCCCCCTGCCCTTCGGGGAAGGCGTAGGACTCGAGGAGGCGCCCGTACATGACGTCCGGGCCGGCGGCGAGCACGGCCTCGGGGAGGATGACGCGCGCGGTCTGGTCGAGGACGTTGCCGACGGCGGCGTCGGCGGTGGTGGCCAGCACGCGGTGGTCGGCGAGGCCGGCGGACAGCACGAGCTGCGAGTGGCCGCCGGACACGAGCAGCGTCAGGAACGGGAATTCCGGGGAGGTCGCGGCGGGGGGCAGGGAGGAGAGGGCGCGGACGAGGCGAGGGGTGAGCGCGTGGGCCTGCATGTGGTGCACGCCGAGGAGGGGCACGTCCCAGGCGAGGGCGAGCCCCTTGGCGGTGAACAGGCCGGTGGCGAGGTTGCCGTGGATGCCCGGGCCGCGCGTGGCGCAGACGAAGTCGGGCGGTCCGCGGGGGAGGTGGGCGAGGGCGCGGCGGACGAGCGAGGCGAGGGTGCGCTGGTGGCCGTCGAGGGCGGCGGCGGGACGCACACCGCGCCAGGCGCGCAGGTCGGAGCTGATGCGCTCGTTGAAGTGCAGGACCGTCCGGGGGCGGCGGTCTGCGGAGGGGGATGGGCCGGGGCTGCTGTGGTGTTCGAGGATGGCGACGGCGGTGTCGTCGCAGGACGTCTCGATGGCGAGCGTCACGAGGGTCCGGTGGCAGGTGAGGGGGTGTCGCCGGCGTAGGCGTGAGCCCGCGGTGAAGATGTTCCCCGGGGACGCAATGGGTCGCATCGTAGGGTTGGTTGATGGTGAATAGTAACAAGGGAGAGAGGATGGTGGGTTGTCGTCGAGGCTCGAGGCTGCAACTTTTTAGTGGAGACAAGCTGATGGATGGTGGAACGCAACTTATACGACAGCATCTATCTATGTACATACAACGAGAGATTGGATCATGTGTCCCGGAAGAAAGTTTTCTTTATTATATAGTTATTTCATCGTAAACATAATAGCTCACTTTAAATCTTGCAAATGCAAATATCTCAGGCTAGCTTCCAAAGTGCCTGCCTGCAATCAAGAAGACCATCCAAGCCAATTATTTCCATCATGTGTCTCGCCTATCCAATTTTCGCATACGGATATAAGTCATCTTAAACCCAATTCACCCACTCACACTTGCAGCCGCCCGTTCCACCGTCGAAGCCTCCATACTTTGCGTCCCCCGTGCCGCGCGGGTTGATCCACGTCCCGCCCGCATCCATCTTGTTCACCAGCAGCTTGGACTGCGCCCTGACGAGCTGCATGCGGTCGTCCATCGGCGTCTCCCAGACCAGCTTCCCCTTGGGATCTCCACCGTGCGTGTCGAGCGTGATGGTCACCGGCCACGGCATCGTGCCCGGTCTGCGCAGCTCCGCCACCACCTTGCCCGCACCGTCGCTGCGGTCAGGCTGCACGATGCTGGACGAGTTGGTCGCCAGCTTGCGCGTCCAGATGCGCACCAGCATCCGGGTCTCGCCCCACGTCGTCAGGAACTTGGCCTCGGACTTGCGGCACCCGCCGTCCCGGTCGAGCGGCACGGAGGGATCGTCGGCGCGATTGGGCACCGTAACGGACTTGAGGAAGATGGTGCGCTGGAAATGCGCGTAGAAGCCATAGTGCTCTGTGCTGAGCCCGCGGTCATAAAGTCGCACCGGCTGCTGCACCACGTTCGGGAACAGCACCGCCGGCGCCGGCGTGCCGTCCGGCTCCAGGGCCGGGCGAGGCAGGAGGCCGGTAATGTTACCCTGGGCAATCGCACTGCTACCGGGGGGTTCGGCGTCGCTACTGCTGTTGCCGTCACGTCTCTGCAAGTTGGGGGTTTCAACCTTGTCACTGAGGGATTTGAGTATGCTTATGTAAAAGGGTGCTGGCTCTCCTGCCTTGGTGTCGGAAACGATGTTGTCCGTAGTCTCCCCCAAGAACCACATGTCCTTGAAGTCGGGGGGTGCCGGGTCCGGCTTGAACTGAGAGGCGGCCCTCGCTTGAACAAGCGCATGGGCTCTGGCGGCAGAACCGGGAGCTCTCCTCGAAACAGGAACCGGCGCATCTTCATTCGGCACCTTCCAAGCCCTCCGGGTGCTGTTGTCCCACTGGATCTGCATGATCAGTGGAGGCTGGCTCGGCTGGTACAGCGCGGAAGGACTCTGGTCATCCTTTGGCAGTGAGCAACTCCACAGAGTCGTAGGCTCCGTGCAGACACTCCTGGCGATCGTGTTGTCTGGGCCGGCCACCGTGAGGATCCCGGTAGGCATCGGCGGGAAGTCGGTCAGGTTGACCCAGATGGAGGGCACCTCGTGCTTGGCCCGCGGCCGCGTGAGGACCACCGCCAGCACGATAGCGACAATTATCAGCACGATGACGGCAGAGCAGACCCCCAGGCAAATTCGGCGCTTCTTGCGGCCTTCTCTCCCGGTGCGACCGAAGCAGCCGCTGGCCGGGATGCAACAACGGCCGCGCCAAAAACCGCCGGCGCGGCGCGCAATCATGTCTTCCTTTTCGTGGCGGCGTCTGGTTCTCTCGACGCGGTTGTGAGGCCCCGGTGCGTCTACCAGGTGAGCTGGCGGCAGATAGGTTCCCACAGGGCGAGCGGGCAATTGTGCTTCGTAGGATACGCCTCGCAAGTCGGTCATTTGCGTGGCGCCTTGCGATGTCATCGTCGCTGCCAGCCCTGGCGAGATAGGGTTGGGAGACGGAGGGAACTGGGCATGCAGCGGGTGACTAGGAGGAAACACGGCTCTGTATCGAATCGGGTCGTGTTGTGGTCGTTGCGGGGGTGAGTACGGGGGCGGCTGGTCCGTTGTGGGCTGTTCCTCGTCTGTCACGGCCATCCTGTTCTTCTCATTGCGTTGTGACTCAGATATGTACTGTGCTACTCGAGAGTTTGAAGTTTGCCACGGCCCGGCTGATGAGCTTGGCGACGGTGACCGCCGCGGAGTGGGAACGCGAACGATGGGTGTCTTGTCAGTCGTCAAAGGCAGGACCGGCTCTGCCTTGGGGAGAATCACTGGCCAAACTGAGAGGTGCGACGATGGTGGCCTGAATTTTGCCTCTTTGGGTGAATCCAGCTTCTGCTTGCGACTGCTCAAGGTCATGCGATTTTCAACCAGCGGTGTAAGAACGTGATCCCACCAGCCGCGTGAAGCTGAGACTGCACTGCTTAGTGAGATGATCTTCTTTCTGGCAGCTCCCGCGCTCCTAGGAGTAGTGCCATCTTCTTCAAACAGGGTGCAGGGCGTGCCGGCATCGTCATCCTCTGCGCCGCCGCCCTGAAGCTCCAGGCTGATGAGTTTGCCCTGATTTTGGTATTGTTTGGGAAGAGACGGCACAGGAGGCATGTCCATCAAGGTAGGGGCGTCAGATGATGGCGCCATGGAATACACGCTCGATGCCGGTCGATTATTGCTAAATGGTTGAGTCGTATCTGGGGTATCGGGAGACCAAAAAGATTGTGGTTGACGATCGTCGCGAGGAACAACGCCAAGACCTCCTTTTGGAACCATGTTTGGCAGTTGATGACTCCTATCAGCATATGGATTTTGGTCATAAGAAGGCGCAACGCTCGGTGGCACTGAGATGCCGATCATGATTGGGCGGTCGTCTGGGGAGAGGCCGTGATGCGGTGATTGGTTGATTTGCGACGAGGCAGACGGGCTCTGCTCCTTGGCTTTTTTTAGCCAGTTCCAGTTTCCAACAGAGGCAGAGTCTTGCTCGCCTTCAAGCGCGCGAAGCGCAGCAGAGTCGGCAAACTTGGCGGCATCTTGATCCTCTGGACTGGTGTCGCGACGAAAGGCCGTCATGTCGGTGATGACACTGATGCCGGCCTGGGCATTTTGGGCCTTTTGCCGCTTTCGCGATTTGAGACGCTTAATCTTGGCCGTAGAATAACGAGAGACTCGCACTGTCGTAGCTTTAGCTGGTCGTAGATGGTCGGACGGCGGCTTGGGAGGCGGCTGCTGCTGCACGAGGCCTTGCTCGTCGTCGCTGGCCGTGATGCTCGCATCCTCCCATTCTTCCCAGTCGGCGACGCTTGGTTGAGGGGATGGGGCCAGATGCCCGTTTTTCCGGTATGGTCCCGAGCTCATGAGAGCTATTTCAGTGTTGGTGCGAGCTTATAGTTGGTAGGTGGGTAGGTGGTCGTCGTTTGCAGCAGGAACGTTGCGGACTCGCCGACATGGACCCGAGGGGTCTGAGGCGATATTTTGAAGAAATCCCCAAAGATTCAAGTGTTGAGGATGGAGTAAATTCAGCTTCGTACAGTTGGGCGCGTAAATGATCGAGGGCTAAATAAATGATGTCGAAGCAACGAGAGAACGAGAGAGCGAGCGAAAGAAGTAAGGGACAGTGAAAGATGATGCAAAAAGGAACCAAACAACGAAGCAGTGCACAAAGAGCGTACGCGTCTCAACCACAGACGTAATAGAAGCCAAAGAATCTGAAACACTTTTGGATATTGGGAGAGTGAGAAGAAGTATGTATGTACAGGGCAGCACACGACAATGGGCGAGTGAGCATCAAGTGGCAGCGGCGGGGGGCAGCTGCACCAGGCCACCGCCGCCATGCTGCATGGCTAGGCATGCGCTCATTGCTAAAATAAGGAACAAGACCCTCTTGGTCAGTGGCAACGGCAAGGATAAAACAACGATGAATGGGTGGACGAAAGCGGCCGTGGGTGGACGGGACAGAGCTAAGCGCCGAGTGATTGTGTACATGGTATATTGGGTAGGTACATACAGAATATACATACATGAATATACATACATAGGTATAGGTCTGCGTCTGGTGCTGATGTGAGGGACGTGAGGGACGTGTTTTGATTGGTGGGCTGCTAGCCGCCCGGGTTTCATGGTGCGCCGCGATTGGCTCTCGTGCGCCGTTGAAGATACGCTACCCTGTACAACAACATGCATTGAGCCCTGGTGTCTGCATCCTAAAGCTGCGCACTATATCGGGCTTCAAGCCAGCAACTATAGTTCGTGTCGGTAGGGAATAATAGTCAAGTGAATTATGGGCCATGCAGTTTGCGCTCTCATCGACTGAAGAGTTGATGCATACAACTTATGCGCTCTTTGAGGGTTAGAGTCAAGGCAACTGGGCACCAGGAGCCGGACATATGTAACCCAAGGATTACACCAACCCTTGAAAATCACCAAAAATGAGACAAAGACCCAAACTTCCACGATACGTTTCCATAGTCGGATACCATAACACTATCGTACGAATGAGGTTATGTATTGAGACCCGCTTCGCAGCCTCGGATGTCCATCCGACTGCACCTACCTGTACGGCCAGCATCAAGCAGGCAAGAGACTACCCTACGGCTCGAACAGCGTATCGCTGGAGCTGCATAGTATCTACACGCGGCAAAAACTAAATCCTAAATCTATGTAGTTCTCCGTGTCGACTGCAGATTAGCGGGCACGGAACTAGCAGGCCCCGAGATTGGTCGATCTAGATACAGCGCGGGAGCGCAGACAGAACTCTTCTAGAACCACGAACTACATGAGCCTAAGCTAACAGGTTGGAATACGGAATGCAGTCGGGGGGCCAAGCAGCTCAGCAGACGACGCTAATAAAAGCTTGTAAGTAACAACAAACAACAGGCACAGAAACAGGAAGACACAATGTAGCGATGAAGCGTGTAACTAGTCTGTAGGACATGTAGCATTGGCTGCAAGAAGGTTGTCATACGACTGAAACAAATAACAACGAGTGGGTCATGATGGAAAAAGAGTATATACATATATCTCTATGTTTCTGTCGATTGTTTTGGCCAAGTTTTGATGCGAGACTGGAGCATCGCGGGTCAGCTGTCTCTATGGAGTGTAGTTAGAATCATCACCAATGCTTGGAAGCATCAGTTAACTACCTAGGTGTGCGACAGTGTGCAGGCTAGAGTTGCGCCATGCGGCTAGATGTATCGTCATTGCATCCCTGCACATACGCCGTACCTAAGTTAGACACAGGACATAGGCTGGGAGAGGCTTTGGAATGTCCCCAAAAAGGACCGAAAACCTGTTTCATGGTACCATGTTGCAGGGAGATTTAAGCTTTTTTTTGTTTCCATGGTGCCAGGTGCTGCCCCAAAACCGCGCCACCAGGCACATTGGTACCAAGGGAGGAAGGCGTCCCAGCACCACCCGTCTGTGGATGGCGAATTTCCTGGATCGCCAGAGCGCAAGGACGGCACTGGAATGGACAAAACAGTGAGCGAGCAATAATCGTGGAGCACGTGTCCACCAACAAACCAGAGTTGGCCATTCTCATGCACCGGAGATGAGATGATGTGCATGCTTTTGTGGCTGACTCCGGGTTCAAGGGGAATCGAATATCTGGCGGCTGATAATAATAGTAGAGTTAATAATGATGATAATAATAATAGTAATAATACTAACGCTTTCCTGGGTATGAAGGGCTGACCGGGGTCAATGAGCTGTCCCTGTTTTTTTGTGTAAGCGAAGTCGATGACTGGATGTCTGGATATTTTGCTTCTTTTGCTGATACGCAACACCACGAAGCCCTGTAGTTGGCCCTATGCATTTTCTTTTGCTGAGGCTCACGACAGAAAATCTGGCATTGGTGAGTGAGTGCAAGGGGCAAGGGCACATATTGCAAATTGCCAAGACGCCATGCGCTATTTTGGAGTTGCGTGCTTCTGGTAGATTGTTAGGAAGAAAAAGCTTGGTGATGACAATAATAAGGGGGCGACATCGAAATTAAGGTCGTCTGCAATCTCGACGGCGGGCTTGCACTGTAGATGGACCGGCGCCACCGAGCGTAATACCAATGCGCCGCCCTCACTGGCTGGCCTCGCGACCGGGCTGGTACTAGCCAGCAGCTTGGAGGCAATGGGCAATGCAGCTCTGGGCATGCACAGCGGCAGGCGGGCCTTGTTCGACGCACGTTGCGATGCTAGCGAGGCTCTGGCTCATCTCGTTGTCTTGTGTGGCCAGGGTTGGGGTGTCGTGGAATCGTGGTTCAGCCGCGAGCCTTTCTGCACCTTATCCGGACAGCGAGACCGCTTACAAGGGAGCCAGCCAGCCCTTTTATTGGCAGCACCTTCCGACCATTGCAAGGACCTTTGGTGGTTCGGGCCCGCGCCCCCTTGCCATGTTAGCATACTGTATGGTGCTGTATACATACCGTACATTGGATGAGAGATTTGTCGCATTGGCCAGCTGGAGACGGTGGGCCAGAGGGCGGCACTAACTTTGGAAGATGTCACGGCCCGTCACAGACAGGTGCTCTCCTGTTGGTCCCTTGGGGGCCGTGATAATATTTAAGAGCCGGGTCCGGTGGCGTGAAAAGGGGGAAGCAACAAAGGCAGTAGCTGGCGTGATTGGTCGGTGAGTGAATGGTAAACGAGAGACGCCATGGCCAATAAGTCGGAAGCATCGCACGAATAATAAGCAACTGATGGTAAATTAGCACTTAGATGATCGTCTTTGATTGGGGTGACGAGCCACTTCGAGACTCTAGGCTGGTAACCTCTTCTGTCGGTAGCCTGGCGCGATAGTCTTCGCCGTGGCATATGAGTTAAGGTCGTGGATTAGGTCTACTCTTGATTTATTCGACGTGTTTTTTTCGACTCGTCTTTTGCTCTTTTCTTCATCGTCTGAGGATTCAAATATTCATTCCTCGTTGCATTCGTTGTGGCCGCAATTGTCATGACATTCTTGCGGGAAGCTTGTCTCAACTTTCTTTCGCCCAATGCTTCGCAAAATCTAGGATTATTAAAATCCAAACGCAGGATTGCCTGATAAAGCCACAAGTCGGGAGCGGCAAGACACGCATAAACCATTGTCGGCCACTTTGTGAAGAGGCTGACGGCAACAAGCCGTTTTTTATGTGTCGGGTTGCATGGCGCATCTTGGCATATTTCTGTTTGAGGATGATCACCACGATGACATACGAGCCCAACCGAAGACGGCGCCGTGTATCCGTATCTATACACACAGTAACTAGCTAGTTATCGCAACCAGCGAAGCAGAGAGCGGGCGCATCGTCTGACCTCGTTTTGCAGAGGCGCTAGTTTTGGAGGGGCACATCGGCACTGGTTAGCCGCTTCATTACGAGTCTCTAGCCAGTCGGGAAGACGAGATTTTGACAGCGGAAGACGAGGTGGCTTGACGCGGAGAGTATTTTTGGAGGTGGGAGAGGCGAGTGACGGTCGAGTAGACGGTTGAAGGTTTAGCTCGGGATGGTTGATGACGAGGGATTGATGATGCTAAGATTTTGATTAATTTTAGTGACAGGCGTTCGTGAGATGCTGATATCTGGTCAGTTGGGTTAGTGCCTTCCCATGGTACTTTGGTACTTTGATACCGTAATGCTGGGCAGGCCATCTGCCCCCACAAGGTCAATCTTTTCACTCTGCTCTCCTGGCGGCAGCTAAGTTAAGGCTAGTGCGGATTCCATTACAGCACTTGGACCCCTAGATCAGCCACTGAAGCCACTGCAGGCTCGCTGCATTACAGACGTACGGGATCCGCAGGGAACCACAAAGCGCAAAGCACAAAGCACAAGTGAAAGTCAAAGCAGTAGCTATGTTTAGCCAAGTGCCCATTTATTGATTTTGCCGCATTTCTTCAAGTAAAAGGGCACTGATATTATCATTCTATTGTTAGACCTGCTAGGTTTGGCTCTTTAAATAATAAAAACAAATACATGATTGTCCCCGGGCACCACCTGCTGCATCAACTCCCCGTCCCTGTGGCAAGTACCTACCTTCGAAGTAGGTACCGTTGGCTCCCTTGGCTGTCCCACTGCCACTGGCTGGCTGGCCACTGCCCACCGCGCTATCACCCTTTTTACCCTTTTTATCCTTTTTTGGCTCGCCAGCTGGCCGCCAGCGTCTTTCTCCCGCCCAGTCTTTATTATCTGTCTTCCCTTCTTTTTTTTTCTTCTTCTTCGCCTTTGCCGCCGCCTCCCACCCAATTGCTCACGACGACACATTACCTTTTTTGCTTTCCGTCAACGCCGACAAAGCCGCCACCCTGGCTCCTTCAAAGCTTTCCGCCGGCTCTTCGAGCTCCTACAGCGACCGGCCGGCTCATTCTCACCACCGGCGACGCTCCTCCGCCGGCCCTTCTCCTGTAAAAGACCACCAGCACCGCTCCGGCAACCTTCTCGAGATACACCCGCGACAGGCCAACGAGGCGTCCCTGCCCACCATAGTCGGTACGTCCTTATCTTGTTATACCCCCCCTTTCCACCCGCGTACGCTCCTACGTGTTGCCCTGCCTTGCGTCCTGCAACAATCAAATCTATGCCAATTGCGCGGCGCACTACGTCCCAGCACCAACGCATCCACTCTCCCCGTCGCAGTGCAGCAACAGCAGCAGCCTCGCTCCGCTACTTGCGCCGCCCGGCCGCGCCGCCTCGTCTCCCCGGTCATTTGCCTCGCTCCGTCTCGCTTGCTCGGCTTGCTTGTTCTTGTTTGTGCTTGACGTTGTGCGTCTCCTGTCGCCGTGCTCCCCAAGCCATCCAAAACCTCCACAGGCCCTGGCCGCGACAACCGATCCTTGGCGTCGTCTGACGACACCTGTCCACCTGTCCACAACGCCGCATCAATCATTCCCTTCCTGAACCGCCTGGCTAATCTCGTCTGTGCTACTCGCAATGCAGGAACGCCCTCAACGAATTCTCCAATGTCCCTCTCCCGCAGCCCCTCTCCTTCTGCCCATGGTGGCTGGTCCAGCCCTGGTCTCAACATGAACAGTGGCCGCTCCAGTCCTGCCAGCAGCCATCATGGTGTGCGTTCCGTCGCTTGGGAGCCGTCGAAACTACGAAACGGCCATCCGTCTGTTTCCACACAGAATCAAGGCTTCCTCGGTCACATGCGTCGCATATCGAACAGTCTACCACTATTCGCCTCCGACGAAAAGGACAAGTTTGGAGCCAGTTCGTACATCGACAAGGTGCCTCTTCTTGGAAGGATAAAGCTCATTTTCGGCCGCATGGGCCGCAAGCTCAAATTTCGGTTGCTTATTGGCTTCTTGATTCTATTTTGCGTCTACGTCTTCTATCACTCTCGTATGTCTCAATCTTGTCCGTATGGAAACCTCTTCACTACTAACCCGCTTGCAGCCCTTATCTACTGGTACCGTCGCGCCGCCTGGGGCGGCGGCGGCTCCAAGTTCGTCATCGTCCTCGCCGCCAATGTTGGCGGCGGTGTAATGGAGTGGAAGGGGGCTCGTGAATGGGCCATTGAGCGAGACAGCATACGAAACAAACGCAACTATGTCGCCCGCTGGGGCTACGACCTCGAGATCGTGGACATGAGCACCAAGAAGCGATATGCACACGAATGGAGGGAAAGTTGGGAAAAGGTTGACTTTTTGCGCAACGCCATGCGTAAATACCCGGATGCTGAGTGGTACGCCGAGAGCCGCCTCCTTCAACACCGCCTGCAACAGCTGCTAACAATTTGATAGGTTCTGGTGGCTTGACCTTAATACGATCGTCATGGAGCCCACATACTCGCTGCAAGACCACATTTTCGACAGCCTCGGCAAGAATGCGTACCGCGATATCAACGACTACAACCCCCTCAACATTACCCACCCTTTCACCGACCCGTATCTCGACGAAGACTCCCGCAGCCCCATTGGTGACGGAAACCCCAACTCCGTCAACCTGCTGCTCTCGCAAGATTGCTCTGGCTTCAACCTTGGCTCCTTTTTCGTCCGCCGCAGCGCTTGGACTGAGCGCTTGTTGGATATTTGGTGGGATCCCGTGGCCTATGAGCAGAAGCACATGGCCTGGGAGCACAAGGAGCAGGACGCCCTCGAGTCCATGTACGAGAGCCATCCTTGGGTCCGCCAACACACCGGGTTCTTGCCGCAGCGCATGATAAACAGCTTCCCCCCTGCGGCTTGCGGTGACGGCACTGGTGCCAACCTCACACGCTTTCACTACCACGAGAAGGATCGTGATTTCATGGTCAACATGGCTGGCTGCGAATGGGGCCGTGACTGCTGGGGTGAAATGTACCATTATCGTCAGTTCAGCTACTGGCTCAACCGCAACCCGTGGGAGCGTTTCAAGGAGGACTTCGTTGCCGTCATTTGGTACCACCTTACCGGCCAGCATGTTCGCCTATAACGCACCCGAGCTTCCAAACACGGCTTAGCAAATCCCGCGGATCAAGTTGCAGACCACCGACGTGCGAAATTGCAACGCTGTATTGGCTTGATTTCATTTCGATTCCACTGCACATATATATTCCATTTATTTTGCTTCTGCTGCCAGGCACCTGGTTCTATGATGCGGGCCCGAACCAGATGCAAATTGCGCTGCTTACAGATGATGGGGACAGGAGTCGGCGTTCTTTTGGGTATCGGTGGTACCAAACACGGAGGCTAACTGACGGGTCCTTGTTTGGCGTTGGCGAATCCATTCGATAACTCTCGGTGAGATGCTCCGCCATAGCTTGCCGCAAGCTCTACTCGTTTGACGATGAAATGCCCGGACCTACGATTCACAAAATTTGACTTGCAAAACACGAAAAAAAAGGCGACGGTGCTGCGTGCAAGGTAGTGTACCAATGCGCAGCATCGCATTTCATCGCTACGAACAAGAAGGAAAGGCGGCGATGCCTTGAACGCAAAGGGAGGAACTCTGCTTCGAAAAAGGGCTAAATCATGATGCATGAAGGAATAGCGACTGCTCCTTTTTTTGTCTTTTATTGGTGGGAGCAGAACTGGGCTACTTCGTGTCGGCGTTGTGCATTTTTCTTACTTGCCTCGTCCATTTTCTCTTTTCTACCTTTCTTCTTTTCTTCTTCGATTTCTCTTTTTACTCTATACTTTTTTCTTCTTGGCCTGCGTCTTACATTCTCCAAGAATGGATGTAAGAGGTGGAAGAAAGCGCAGGCCACGGTTTGAGCCAACTCTTGTTTTCTTTTCTCCATTTTGAAAGAGTTGGGACACATTTTTTTGTATGATTGGGCATTTTTATAGATTTGATGAAATGGGAGCCAGACATGTATAAAACAACTAGGAGGAGAGGAAATTGGTATAAAATGATCTAGAATCATTGCTCATGGAGGCTGCTCAATCACTATGCGACGTGCTATTTCGTGTGAAGCTCTTTGAATGTGTAGATGATGCAGGCATGATCTAGGAGCTAATACAAACAGCCATCAGCAAAGGAGAAGTAAAGGACAAAGTGAGAGGGAGTCTTGTAAGTGGTACAGATGCGGTGCTGATCATGGTGGTGACTTTTTTTTTAAGTGAGTCCAAAGAACAAGCAGTCCAGGATCGAGCGTCGTGATGGGCTGCATCTTGCTATTGAAAGATAGCTCGGCACTGTTAAAGTGATGCATGCACAGATTGTATGATATGTGTACGATGGTCTCGCACAGAGGGACTTGTTCATCGTCCTGGGTAGGGGTTTGCAGGCCGTGGCTGTGGCCTGGGCTTCTGGCTTCTGGCAGTTGGGGGCGCGTCGGACAGCAGCGGGATCCTGCATGACATGTGCGTCTTTAGACCATGTGGCCTTTTGGCAGGATGTCGCCCAGACTCCTTTTCCTGTCCTTGCTTACCCTTTTCGCTTATGTGTCACTGTTGGTGGTACGTTGGTAGTGGGTGGACTCGATGCCACGGCCCCGACAGAAAGCGGACTACAACGGCCAAGCGGGCTTGGTGTCGGGACGGGAAGAAGGCTTTTCGGCTGAAAAGAGTGAGAATGGAGAACTAGTTGGCCCTCGGACCTCACTCATTCTTTGTTTCTTTTCTTTCTTGAGAAGCTATGGCGGTCTCTCCCTTGCGGTGATCGGCGTGGTTGGGAGTGGTCTGCGGTGGATGGAGGGGCTCGGGATGCCTGAGATGCTTTTTCGGCGGCTAAATGGCTAAGCCGGGGTGGATATTCAAGGTTGCTTTTATCCATCCGTGGTGCCTCTTTTCTTCTCGCATGAAGCCTCGTGCTATTTCCCTGTTGGGATGGCAGAATGCACTCGGGGATACAGGAGAGGGGGATGCTTGGCGGAGGTGTAGGGCGGCTAGGCTTTCCAGCGGCGTACCTATGAGGCTCACCAAGGAGATTAGTAGGAGGCAGCACGATGGGAGCACGAGATGCAGGACGAGGCATCGTGTTTCAACATGTTGTCGCATGTGGACGGAAGAGATTCCTTGTGTGCACATCGTTTGGTTTCGCATAGAGATGGATCGACTGCTGAAGATTGACGATATGGGGGCAATGGTGACACGGAGATGAGATGGACTTGGGTCTATCTATCGACAAGGACCTGAGAGAAAAGCTCCGATGCAAGAGTGTTTCGACCAGGGGGGAACGGCGCGCTACAGTGAGGGGGGGGGGAGGCGACAGGGGGCTTGCCTCTCTGATAACAGCGCTAATACAGGGGAGAAGGGAAGGTCCATCCCTCTGCCAGTGAGTGGATTGGATTGGATCTCGAAGCTCTCGTTGGCGCCGTGCCCCTGCAGCATGTCGACAGATCTGCCAGCTGGCGCCGCACTCTCATTGGCCGGCCCCTGGCAAACGCCCGAGCCAAGCTGGCAAGCAAACGGGAGGCGATCCAGCAAACGGAGAGAATTGGATGGGAATGGAATGCAACCCACCACCGCCTCAGCCCAATAATGCCAGCTTTTCGGCTTCACTCTCTCCTCACCATCACCACGACGGCCACCACTTGCCGACCAGTATTCACAATCCACCACCCAATGCATCCACACCGGCCCATTCCCATAATGCAACCCTGCAGCCTCCAAAAACCGCCTTGTCGAGTCCTCACTGGCTCTTCCGCAATGGCCGCCCCCGTTCGCACCACACAGATCCAGCTCGTGCTTGGTCTAGGGTCCCGGGCTGTACGCGCCGGGCTGCGAGAAACGATGCGCAAGGAGAAAAAAAAAACAGAAAACGAAACAAGACCGAAGAAACTAGACTAAAACGACGAAACAATGGAAGAAGGAAAAGGGGTGGCAAGAAAGTGCTTGCCTTTGTCTACCCCTCCTCCTCTCTTCTTCTTCGCTATTTAGACGTGTGCATTCCCGTCCGCGGCCAGGACTTTGTCTCACCCTAACGATTCCCGCCTCACGTTGCACTGTTCCAAGCCCACGACAGCCTCGTCGTTTCCTTCCTTCCTGTCCTTTTCGATTCTACCATCCTTCCTTTGGTATTCTTTCTATTCAGCTGAGCCGGTCTTTAGCTTTTTATTATCTATTCTATTCTATTCTTTTTACAGTACTGCCTTTATATATCCCCGCACAGCACCGTTCTTTCCACGGCTTGTCTTAGGACCCCTTCCACCTTGCTGTCAATACAGCGCCCATTCCCTCAGTCTCTTGGCCAGATCTCTCCGGATTCACTCGTACCGCAAATTTCCCGGTCCTTCCTCGTCAGTGACCTTCGTCCCACCGACGACCACCTTTACCGCGCGGCCGGTACCTGTTTCATAACACACAGGCTCTGGGGTTGTTCATCCAGTCTCTTAAACCATTTAAGGCGAGAGGTCTCTGCTTCCGATAAACCGACAAACTCAGCAATTTGCAAACATTCTTCTTTGAGAAAACAGACTTTAGACAACTTGTCTTTTTAAAACTGTTAGAGAGAGAGAAAATTCTCTGACGTCTTCTACACTCATCCCAACCATAATGGTTCGCTCGACCATTCTGACGGCCATCGCTGCCACGCTTCTTGGCCAGGTTGCCAACGCCACCTATAACCTCGACACGGTGTTCGATGCCTCCAACTTTTTCCAGGAATTCACGCACTTCAATCAGCCCGACCCGACCCAGGGATTTGTCGAGTATGTCGATCTTCCCACCGCCCAAAATGCAGGCCTAAGTGCAATCCGTCAGGATGGCACCATTTACATGGGGGTCGACACAACCACTTACAACCCCCCCAATGGCCGTCGTTCCGTCCGTGTCGAATCTCAAAAGACCTTCACCAAAGGCCTCTTCATCGCGGACATTGCTCACATGCCTTCCAACACCTGTGGTGTCTGGCCTGCTTTTTGGACTTTTGGTCCCAACTGGCCGGTCTCTGGAGAAATCGACATTATCGAGGGCGTCAACACGCAGACTGAAAACTCTATTACTCTTCACACGAAAAACAAATGTCAGATGCTGGGACACTCTACACTTGCCAGCACCTTCGTCGTCAGCGAAGAATGCAACGCACTAACCGGCTGTGGTCAGCAGTCAGGCGACAACCAAAACTACGGCGATGGCTTCAATGCTATTGGTGGCGGTGTCTATGCAATGGAGTGGACGGACGCGCGCATTGCCATCTGGTTCTTCCCTCGCCATAGCATTCCCAACGACATCACCAGCGGCAACCCGGCGCCCTCGGGCTGGGGCCAGCCCAGCGGTAGTTTTTCTCCTGGCCAGACATGCGATATTACCTCGGCCTTTAAGGACCACAAGATTGTTTTTGACACGACCTTTTGCGGTAACTGGGCCGGTGAGGTCTGGGCTTCCAACGCTGAGTGCTCTGCTCATGGCCCATCGTGCAAGGACTATGTCGCTTCCAATCCGAAGGACTTTGCTGAAGCTTACTGGAGCATCAACAGCGTCAAGGTCTACAAGGCTCAGCCCATCTAGAGGACCACCAGCCTGATTCCATTGATGCGCGATTCCGGAACCCAGGTGCCGGGCACTTGAACCGACGTTTTGGAAAGTACGGCGATGGCTAGACGCGCCCGCCGTTGCGAGTACTTACGAATCAAGGATGACTTATGACTTTGAGCGATTCTTGCGTTTATGATTTTCCTCATTCACTTTCTTGTATTTATTCGGGATAGACTCTTGAAGTGCGAGCAGTCGATATCAATGCATATATGAACCATACAAACAACCCGGCATGTCTTTGTCATGTACTTCTTTTCCTCGTGAATCGCAGTGTTGGCGTTTCTTACGTGAAAAGTATGTATTACTATTAAATCTAAAACGCAGCCAATGTATTACTTGATTCCCACAAGATCCAACCTGAATCCCATCCTTTCATTACACACCCACCATCGCTTTGCCTGACCCTTTCTAACCCGAATTCACTCCCCAATTACACAGAAAACACCCGCTCTGTCCAACGCTTGATGCATAACGCCGCACTCACATGACGGCCACGAAACCGATGACGCCTGCCAGTGCCGCCGCCCCCCAAACAACCACCAAACTCTGCGCCGCATTACCCCCGGCGGCAGCCCCCTTCTTGTCGCCGTCACCAGTCTTGGCATCCTTGGCCGCCTCCCCGTGCACGATCTTGCGAAACTGCACCTCCCACCTCCCCAGGAACTCGTCCACGCGCTTCCTGTCCTCCTCCGGCATGCCCTCCACCCACCACCCGGCCGCGGTGATGCCGTCCCAGGCCCACGCGGACAGCGCGAGCGAGGGGACGACGCGGTCGGCGTCGGGCGCGCGGGCGGCGGCGCGCCACAGGTGGGCGGCGAGCGTGGCGTAGGCGGGCGCGTTGTAGAAGTCGCGCTCGACAGCGTAGAGCGCGGAGGCAAGGGACGTGTAGCGAGCGCCGGTGATGGTGGAGGGCAGGGGGGCCGAGGCAGAGAGGGCGAGGGTGGCGAGGACGGAGGAGGCGGGGATGGAGGAAGGGAGGGGGGCGGAGGGGGTGCGGTTGACGAAGCCGCAGAGGGAGAGCGGCGCGGAGAGGAGGAGGAGGAGGAAGAGGAAGGGGGGGGCTTTCATTGTGGAGGGTTATTGGGGGTGGTGGTGGAGGTGATGGGGTTGGGTTGTTGCGAGTTGGTTGCAAGTTGGTTGTTTGGACGGCGCTGGAAGAGTTGATGTATATATTTCAAGTCAAATAAGTTGGAACGAGCCGACAAGGATGAGATCCAGGAAAGTCATGTCATCAGAGTATGGAGGAACTTCGTCCTATTTTATAAACTTGCGGGGAGGCTGTCCCTGCTTCAACTTCTATAAACCATGGATGCATCAGACGTCCTATCGGACCGCCCCCTCCCCCCCCAATCCCAGCACTTGGACAGAAATCAGCCCTATTGACAACCCGAATAGGAAGAACCGCTCTGTTCCAGGCATGGTTCTCCTTGGCGTTGTGAGTCTTGATTGGTGGGGGATGTGAGAGACAGAGGGCAAACGACAGGCAAGATGCCGTTGGTTTTGCTCCGATGCGCGGCATGGGCCACGGGAGATCAACGAGGGAAGGGTATTTATTTGGGACCTAATGAGCAACCCGGTAACCGGGAAAGGGGAGGAAGAAGAAGAAGAAGAAGAAGAAGAAGAAGAAAAACAAAAAGAGAAACCAGCTGTCACAAGGCAACAATAAAACTTCCGGGACCTTAAATGCCGAACACGCACGAAATCAAACAGCAAACTTGCTTCCCGTATAGCAAAAACTCGACTTCATTTGACAGAATTTCTCCATTTTATTGTCCATTTTATTGTCCATTTTATTGTCCATTTTTAGAAACACGTAAATCATAGCCGTCATACTCCCATCGCCGCATTTCCCAATCATGCATAGCTAAATAAGAAAACGTTCAAAATATCATGGTATCAGACACACACACAGACATGCTCACGCGTGCTTCCGCCTTCTCTTCGTCTCCGCCGTCCACGCGTCCTCAAACAGCGTCTCCCGCTGACCCACGTCCGCCGCCGCGATGCCCAGCCGTCGCACGACCTGGAATGCGCCGGTGCCGACGGCCATGCCCTGGCCCATAATGATACCCTCACTAACACCTTCAATCTTGTCCGTCTTCATGCCGGCCGCGGCCTCGAATAGGTGGTCCGGCGTCTTCTCAAACGACGCCAGGTGCAGCACGCTGTCGCGCATCTTGGACAGGCCGAAGCGCGTGATGCCCAGGATCTCGCCCTTGAACGTCATCGCGTCCGCCAGCAGCTGCATGTGCCGGTGGTCAATCTCCATGAACTTCATCACTTGCTCAATCTCGAACGCAATCGTCGTCCGCGCCGCCTCGATACCCAGCACGTCGTTGCACTCCGTCACGCTGTTGGTCCGCACCTTGGTTCCCACCACGCCCTCAGTAGTCATGCATGCCTGGTACCCGTAGCCTTCCACCAGCACCCGGTGCGTGCTGTCCTCGCACGTCTCGATCAGCGCGCGCGACGCGTCCGGGTACCCTGAGATGGGCAGCGCCGGCAGCATGCGTCGGAGGGCGTTGGCTCGCAGCAGCATGTCGCTCGGATCCTCGGCCGTCTTGCTGCGGGTTGTGCGCTTGGCCACCACACTCGAGTTGTCGCGCACGCGAATCGAGATGCGGTCGCCGATGATGGCCACGTCTGTCGGCTGGATCTTCATCTTGCGGTCCTTGCAGATGGCCTGCGCAATGTCGTGGATGCTCACACCGAGATGCATATCCGCCAGCGCCTGTCTGTCCACCTGCACCACCACGTTGCCTTCGTCCGGCCGCCACTCGTCTTCGATGTAGTGCAACACATCCTGCAAAAAGATCTTTTCGATGCGCGCCTTGACAACCTTGGCAGCCTCAATCTGCTGACTGTTCATCAAAGGACAGGTAATAACCGGAGTACTGATGACCTTGGATGCGTTGATAATTTCCTTGATACGAGGCACACCCTGTGTGATACTCATACCAGCGACACCAGCAAAATGGAAAGTCTTCAGAGTCATCTGGGTGCCGGGTTCACCGATGGACTGCGCCCCGACAGCACCGACGGCGTGTCCAGGTTCTACCTGAGCCTTCTTGTATTTGTGTAGACACAGCTTGATGAACAGCCGTAGTGTTGTTGCTGTGATCTTGGCTGTGCGGTCGGCGTGGTCTTGTGCCGCCGTCCGCATCTTCTCATTACCAGAAAGACCGGCCAGGGCGCGGACTCTCGCCAGCTTGTTGGTCAGGCCCCCGACAAAATCTTCCACTTCGACGATGAACTTTCGCGCACCTTCGTGCTCATCGACAGCATAGTCACTGACATCGTCGTAGTCAAGCTCCTCGCCATGCAACAGGCCTTTGCGAGGGAATCGTTTCCGCTCGGCGGCCAGCATACTAGCACACAGCTCACGGGCCTCATTTGGAGTCAGAGCTGGCTCATCATTGTCCCATGTAGTATTTTCAGCATGGCGCCACGTCCGAACGAATTGTACCGGTGCGCCGGAGCCCTCCATATCCACAGGGTCCAGGCGATCACCACCAAACTGGAACTGAACGACCGTGCCGCCGGACGTCCGGACCGTATCATCGTATTGTGTGGAAAGATCTTCCAGAGACTTCATCAATCGACGCGACATGTAACCGGTTTCGGCAGTCTTGACTGCAGTATCGACCAGACCTTCACGGCCAGAAATGGCGTGGAACAGGAACTCTGTAGGATAAAGACCGGTATAGAAACTGTTCTTGACGAAACCCTTGGAGGGAGGTTGTCGGGCATTCTTGAAGAAATGTGGTAAACTACGATCCTGGAAGCCATCAGGAACTCGCTGACCGCCAATAATTTGCTGGCCGACCAGGGCCACCATCTGAGCAACGTTAATATCCGAACCCTTGGAGCCAGACTTGGCCATGATGAGCGGGGCATTGTTGCGGCTCAGTGTATCAATGCAGTAGTCACCAGCCTGCTGTCTGACCTTGGAAAGGATACCGGAGATGGAGTTTTCTAGCGTCTGTTCCAGGTTACAGCCGGGTGACTTCTCCAGCTTTCCTTTTTTGAAACTTTCAATGAGATCGTCGCATTGCTTGTAAGCAATCGACACAAGACGCTCCGTCTCTGCAGTAAGGCTTGCAGTGGGACAAACATCACCGACACCGATGGAGAAGCCCCGGTTTGTCAGAGTTCTGGCGCAGAGTCGGGCCAGGCGATTCATAGCAGTTGCGGCATGGTCTGCTCCAAAATCACGCAGCATGACGTAAAAGACGGAGTCCTTCTTGCCGGTTCCGACCGTCGCCTTGTCCATGACACCGCACATGACTTCGGAATTGCGCACGACCAGCCAACCGTCGTTGGGGTCCATGTCGGGTATATTCTTAGACTTGCCAGAAAACGTCTTGCACTTGGACTCGAAATTGATTCTGATATGGCATTCCTTGTTTGGTCGCATCATGACATTGAAGAGCTGCTTTCCGGTCCACAGCGCAACTGGGGCAATAATGGTAGGCGGGGGGAGGTCGAGACGTGTTTGGCTGTCGAGCATGTGCATGCACATATATGTAAAGGTCTTGCGATCAAAGAATCTGTCTTTGCTGCTGAGTAAAAAGGCAGCCGTGATGAAATCCTGCGTTGCTCCAATGATAGGAGCACCGTCCTTGGGGGTCGTGAGGTTGTGTCTGACACCCATGAGTGTAATGGCTTCGGTGCGAGCTTCTTCTGTCTGCGGGACGTGAAGGTTCATCTCGTCACCGTCGAAATCGGCGTTGTAGGGATTGCAAACACACTCGTTTAGACGGAAGGTTCTCCAAGGGCGCACCTTGACAAGATGGCTCATGATACTGAGCTTGTGTAGGGAAGGTTGACGGTTGAACAGTACAATATCGCCGTCTTCAATGTGACGCTCGACGACATCGCCAATTCGTAAATCTCGCGCTACCATATTCCTATTACCGAACTTGAGATTGATCTTGTAGCCACCCTCGTCCATCTTGATGACGCTCTGTGCTCCCGGCCAGACATCGGGACCGTTCTTGACGCATTCCCGCAGTTTGGCCATGTTTTGGCGTTGCACTCTTTCGGGGTATGTGAGGTTCTTGGCAACGAGTTGGGGAATGGCGACTTCATCGATACCCAGGTTGGGATCGGGGGAGATGACAGTTCGGCCTGAAAAGTCGACACGTTTACCAGACAAATTACCACGGAATCGACCCTGCTTGCCCTTGAGACGCTGGCAGAATCCTCGCATGGCTTTACCAAAACCAGGCTGCTGCAGGCCAGGAACGTCGCTGTTGACGTACATGGCAATCTGGGTTTGCAGATACTCCCACTGTTCCATGATTGTCTGAATGGCAGATCCCTTTTGCAGGGCCGAGCGAATCATGCCACTAACCCAGACAATATCAGCCAGCTTTGTGGTGATGTCATCTTCGTTGCTTGCATTGTCCTGTGCGACGGATGGCCTGATGCAGACGGGCGGCGCAGGCAGAAACTGCCAGATGAACATTTCTGGCCGGCCCTCGGCGGCGTTAAGACCGAGCAGCTCGCAGTCAGTGGCGGTGATCATCTTGAAGAGGTTCAGGACCCGGAGGGGGTTGAGATCCTCCATGGCCTTGCGAAGATGCTTTTCTATCTCTGGGTTCTCGCGCTTCGCTTCGGTAAATGACAGGTCAAAGAGAATCTTGCTTTCCGGGGGGACTTTTTTGATGGCTGTGGACTTGTTGTAGGAAGAGAATTTGTCGTGGACGAGCTTCAAGACACCAAACTTGCGAATCTGTCCGTTGACAGAGCCGCAGTAGGGACAATTCTTGGTCTTTCTGCATTGCTCGTTGATCCTTTTGCAAATCTGTGTGCGTCGGAGGTTGTCGATGAAGGGTCGGCGGAGCTCGGAGAGGAACTGTCGGCGCTGGGGCTCCTCGAGCAGGACTCGGCCGCAGTCCTTGCAAATCTCCTGCAGGATGGATATGATGAAGCGCAGGTAGCCTACGTGGAAGACGGGCAGAGGAAGCCTGACGTATCCGAAGTGGCCGTTGCAGTTTTGCAGAGACTCGTTGCAAGTAGCGCACTTACCCGTCTTGCTCGAGGTGCCGAGCTGGTAGTCGAGGGGTCCATTCTGGTAGGGCGCGCGGTTGTTTTCGATGTCGTAGAGCAATCGGTTGGAAATTTCGGTCACGGCCTGGTTGGAGATGTCTTGGTTGGACCTGTGGGATGGTCAGAATGGTCAATTACCAAATGAGCGGAGCACAAGGCAGGCAGGCCTTACTGAATACCAAACTTGATGCCGCGAAAGCGCTTGGGCACCTTGTCAACAAGCTGCTGCTTGACGCCAACATCGTGAACATGGGCCATGCGGCCAAGGGGAGCGAGCGGCAGTGCCCGGCTCTATTCCATGCGACTTCAAGCTTGCGCAACAGTACAGAGAGTTCCTTGCCTTGGAGAATTAATCGCCGGTGTATTGAGAATTTGCTGTCGCAAAGAAAAGATGCAGAAAATTTGTGAGTAGGCGGGCGGGCAAGTTGGTGGAGTCATAGGTCGTACCCCACCATTCTACCTATGCAGGTGTCGCCATGACGCAGAAGTCGGGGTAATGGAGTAAAAATGTCACTGGAGCTAAAGAATTCATGTAAGAGACAACGGATATAGCTGTCATTCAAAGTATAAAGGTAGACACCGTTTGATTTAGAGCTGTTGGATCTCCAGAGCTAGGGATACATGGTCTTGTCGCAATACTACTACTATGGCTGGCCGGGCCTCACTTATAGAGCCATGTAGCTGCAGTCTACGGCGTTCGCGGAAAAATGGATAAAAGAGAAATATAAAAGAAGTCATGAAAGTTTCAAGACAAAATTAAAGACACGACCACGTGAGATAAATACCCATTGGAGTATTACTTGCAAGGACGATGGCAGGTCTGAAGGTGCTTACTGCTACCAGTGAGGCATACTTGTCCAGCTCCCGCCAGCTACCCTACACCACTAACAGAAATACAAGTGCTGCCTTGTTCGACTTGTAAGTGGAATTTCTCGGATAAATCCTCTACATATGCAATCCTCCATAACTGCAGCAATTCTAATCATACCCAGCCTTCGTTTAAGGTTCCCGTCAAATGTATAATCACCAGTCATGCATACGTGGCACTCCGCTCACCTCGGCGACCAGCACCAGCCGAACTCCATCCGCTACTTGCTATACCAGCCCCATCGAGTGTAAGAATAATAACTACTGCCTTCCGAGACCCCGAGGCAATCCAGGCCCTACCAATCCCCCAGCAAGGTCGTTGAGAAGTATTTACATGGTTGAGTGGCTGCATCGCCAACACCATCCCCCAGTCTCCATTTCCCCATATCAACAAAATAAATGTCCCCCAACAACGCTAGAAACGTCGCACCCTAAACGGTACCTGAATTTTACCAACTTATAGAAAGCAACACACAAATGACGGAACTAAAAGCAAGCCTAGCCATTTAAATCCCCGCAAGAATTGGTTCCATCCAATGGCCGGCCGCCCCGTCAACCAGGTGCGTCGCGCCCATCGTCGGGTTGGAGGGCGGAAAGCGGAGGACGGAGGACGGAGCGCTAATTTGGAATTAAAAAGTCCACTGGGCCAACCATCGGCACGACGGGGATAATAACGGAAACCTCGTCGTCATAGCCAGCGCCGACTCATTCCTGTTCGGCTTTTGGAGCTCGCGGCCTTGTAAGGCTCCCATATAAGAGCTAGTCCTGTGCCGTTCGTCACTCATGCTGCCTCCGTGATCCTCCTGTCCCGTTCCAAAATATCATCTGTCTGCCTATCTGTCGCTCAATTGAACATCATTCCTCATCAATAACCTCAAAGTCGCTCCATCGCACACCTTCACAATGGTTTCCTTCCTCGGCCTCGACCTCACCAAGAACATCTCCTACTACACGGTACGCCGCTCCCTCCCCGTGGGGGCTACGGCTTAAAACATGGCAATTACTGGCTCCTCCTCTCTCTACCTGTAATTTGTCAGGAGCTCCGAAGCTTACGCGCATAGCCCAATTGGCGCGCGATCGATCCATGAATTAGATTGCGCCGCCTCGGGTCACCTACCTCCACAACGTATCCCCCATAGCGACTGACATATCGTGGATGCCCAGGTTCCCGCCGCCCTTGTCGCCTGCGTCCTCCCTCACGTCCTCGCCATCGCCGGCTCCAAGGGCGTCTTTGACAATGCCAACCCGCGCAGCCTACAGGAGAACCTCGAAAAGACCGAGTCTCTCGACAAGGAGGCACGCTCCTTCCCTAACCACCGATTGCGCCTTGGCTGTTGCTAACAGAACCCAGGCCAAGCTGCGCGTCGCCCGCGCCAAGGCCGCCTCCGACAACGGCTTCGAGACCATCGGCCTGTACGCCGCCGGCGTCGTCGCCGCCAACGTCGCCGGCGTCGAGACCGCCCTCCTGAACCGCCTCACCCTCGGCTACGTCCTCAGCCGCTTCGCCTTCGTCTTCGTCTACGTGCAGCTCGGCGGCAACCGCAAGACCGCCCCCGTCCGCAGCCTCACCTGGTTCGCCGGCATCGCCACCATCGTCGCCCTCTTCATCAAGGCCGGCAACAAGGTCGCTCTTTGAATGTACAGCGGCTACATAATTAATGTAAATGCCAAGGTCGACAACAAGACTACTAATACAGGGACTGCATGCATAGAGAAGCTGGTAGATGGTGTTGGAAATGAATGTACACGATCAACGGATGTACTGCTCTATGGAGCTATTCAATATAAAACGATAAATTGCCTGGATATGTGAGAAAAAATGAACGACGGCATGAAAATGCTCAATCAAATGGGAAATAGTGCCCTGGCTCACATGCCAAGCAATGTAAATGGCACACGGATCGAGCATCGAAACGTTTCGCTCTGAATGCTCTTCCCTTCACTCGTGGGGAACCACCGCGTGCTCTTCGTCATCGCCGACGCTCCTTGGAGATGGGCTCTTCTCGTCTAGATCCCTCACAAAGAAAGCTGACGCTAAAACAAACAATCCGCCGATGGCCATCACAAACGCGATGCTCTTGTCTCCCGGCGTGCCGCGCGGCTTCTGCCAGATCTTGAAGATAATGCTCGACCCAACGTTGGCGAGGATCTGAGGTGCCGCAATAGCCATATTGTGAATGCCCATAATGACACCTGCTTCATCATGCTCTTCCCCATCTTCCACCACGGTTGCCATTTCTCCGCTCGGCAGCCTCTCTAGAGGCGCAAGTTCAGCAGGTTCCCGAGCTGCCGGTAGATGCTTCTGAGCACGCTGCAGCACATCGCGGCGGCTGATCTCAGCACTGATGATGGCGTAAGGAGCCCACAGGGTCATGGCCCATGTGACGCCAGCAATGCCAATCAACGCCGTGGCAGCTTCTACCGATCGTACAACCAGTGTGCAAAGCATGGCTCCGGCAAAGAGAACCAGCGATCCGAACCACGCCCTGTTCAGTGTGAAGCCTGGAATGTGTAAACGATCGAGCATGGTGCGTTTCTGATCGCGTCGCTCTTGATACGCAGGCGCGGGTTGGCTGATAGCCGTCTGGCTGTCGTACGTGGGTGCAATGAAGAATGGTAGCAAGACATTCGTGAGCAGGCTCACTATCGAATTCACGAGTAGTGCGAAGGATCCAATGCGAGTAGCTTGCTCATAGAGCTCATCAAGCTGGTCTGGCGTCAGATGAGGGTTTTTTTCCAAGTGCGGCTGGACGTATATCTCGCCAATGTATGACGAGGAGTAGAAGAGCAGGGGGAAGAAGCCGACCCAACCACAAAACTGAACCTGGCAAACACGTTTGATCTGGGGAGGCAGTCTCTTAATAGACTTGAAGAGTGTGACAAAAAAGGCAAAAACTCCCGGATTTTTGGGTGCTGATGTGCCGCTCTCGCGTGGGTCCCGTTCGTGAACGAAAGCGCAGCTGATGACGATGGTGATTGTTAATGCTATACAGGCAATGGCACAGAGAATTTGGAACTGAGTGTGACCAAAGAACCAAAGTGGCTTGGTCAGGTTGACGTAACCGGCAATGAAGCCTAGGATGTTGCCGACACCGATGAGCCGGCTTGCCATTGCGTTGGCAGCTTCTTGCTGATGGGCCGGGCCGCAGTCTACGATGAAGGCGCGGATGGCAGCCTGGAGTGCGTTGATGGCAACGTCGAGGACGTAGATGCCGATGACGGCAGCGATGATGATGGTCGTCTTGGCAAAGTCCGAGTCGCCTTGGATACCGAAGAGCGACAAGATGCTGCCGATAATCTCCTTGACCCAAGATAGGAACAGCAGCGAGAAAATGGTACCGATTGTGCTGCCAATCATGAATGGCTTTCGCTTACCCCATGAGATTCGGCAGTTGTCGCTCAGGATGCCAATGTACGGTTGCACGAGGGTGCCGGTCAGCGGGCCTGCAATCCAGACGAGGGCCATGAGGGCCTTGCTCAATCCGAGCGATAGCAGATAGGGCGAACCATTCGAGAGCTCGACGGACCATGCGATTTGCAGACCACCGATACTGAGCGTCAAGAGGGTGAGATACCAAACGCTTTTGGTGGCTTGGCTTGGGTCGGCGACTTGCCGCCTTCCCGCAGAGCTGCCGCCGTTACTTCCATCAGAGTCGCTGGCTGCGAGTAGGGGAGAGTCCTCTCGTATCGTTTCTAGCTCCTGCTCTGGCTCTGGGTCGAGAACGTGGAGGCCGCTGTCTTGGGCTGCCTCACTGAGCGGCTCATCCGGCTGCGCAGCATCGTGCGGATGCGGGCTCCCAGAGCTCATCGTTGCTTGCGAGTTATCGACGCCGTAATTTTGCTGTAGTGCCGAGATAGGTGCAGCGCACAGTCGTCTCGCCGCCGTCGCGATCAGGACGATGTGTTCCTGGAGCTACTTGGAGCGTTGGGCGTTGGCGTGCTTGTCTAGCCCGCATTCGTTGAAAGGAAGGTTGTCTCGTGCTGTAGAGGGGAAGACTGGGCGGACAAGATGAATAAATCGACCAGGGCTAGGCCCAGAAGGATGATGATTACGAGTGCGCGATGCCTAATGGCTTGATCATGGATGATTTGTTGTAGTGGGCGCGGCCTCAGTCAGGCAAGCGTGTCGTGTGCACAAACGGGGAGAGTAGGTACACAGTCAGCCGCTGGTTGGCTGAAGCTATGTTGTCATCACCTGGTTGGTGCTCTGGCCAGTCACGAGCGAGCATCTGAGCCGCTCAGGGTTGCTAGCCGAACGGCAGCGATGCGCCCGTGCCCGAACATGGGGAACTGCTGTAAAACAATAAGAAGGCCTGCCTAAGTCGGAAATCCGTGGGTTGGCACCGGGTGGCATAATTGTAGATCTTGACGAGCTATGCCATCTGAGCTGAGCATGCTGAACGGCGACGAAAACTGAGGAGGGACCGCCCGGAGCCTGAGAGGCCTGAAGCAAGCCTGAGGCAAGCAAGTGGGTGCATCAGCCACTGTGCTGCACTGCTGCGCCACCTCTTTGAGGCGCTCGCTGGTCGCAATCTTACTAGCACCACCAAGCATTCTCTTCAGCTTCCACTCTGCCAGCCTCATTTCAGTCTTGAAACAGGCCCCAGGTCTGTTTCAGTATGCGCACGTATTAATGCCGCCGCAAGCATGGAACAGTCTTTCCATCTGCCCATCTCGCCTTGATATCAATCAATCATTGCTAATCTTGCCCATCGAGTCAGTGCTTGGACGAAGGCGGCACAAGGAGCACGACGAAGTGGTCGAGCTGTAAATGACATTTCGACGCCACGACAAGATGGGGGGGGGGAATGAGAGGCAAGATTAAAGAATAGGTCACCAAGAAGGAGAATGGAAGAGGCAGCCATCTGGCACTCCTATGCATGGAAATGAAAGCGTTTGAGCTAACCCCCCTCTCAACGAAATGGCACACACAAACGCACACACACAGACCGGAGGACTTGCAGCGCAGTATCGTGCCGCCTCAGCTCTAGCCACTTTCTGCTACTTGACAGTGCTCCTGCCTGCAGGTTGGCGCTTGAAAAGAAGCAAATGAAGAGACTTGACAAACCCAAGTTGCTGGTATGCGTTTTGACAGGACAGCCTGATAAATTGGCGGATGAGAGACGCATCAAAGACATTAGCTGCAGCGCTCGATCCTCTTGTTTCAAACGTCTCATACTGGTATAACAAAAGAACAAAAAAGCAACATGTCAAGAAAACTGGCCCTTTTTTGTTTTGGTTAGCTGCAGACGTACGATTATGACCGGTTCCTGCAAGCGAGCTTCGGCATTTGGAACACGGGTAACGGTGGGGGAGGCTGATGGCCCAACCCGAGTGGCGGCCATGGATGCAGCATCGATTCTGTATCTAGTTATATTTATTTACCGAGTCAACTAGTTTTGAACCACAAATGTGTATTTACATGCAAGAACCCGGAATGACGGAACTATTGTGCCGTACACTCGTTGCGTTCACATTCAGCGCAGCTCAAGTTAGTTAGTATGGATTGTCTCCATTTTAGCCTCTGCCTTGAGTCGGTCTGTCTGGTATGAGGAGAAGGCGAGTCTGGGTTACATTCGAAGCATCAGATAATGTCCCTTTCCTATTCCGTCAACTCGGCGAACGTTTATCGGTCTACGGTCCACACTGAGATGCACGATACCCGCACGCACGGAGAGATGAAAGGCAATTACTAGGCTTCTGAATAAGCTCGTGACTATGCCTACATATACCGACAGCCCGACGATGGAGTCGCGGAGGCTAGCAGCTTCATTTACAGCTTCAGCTCAGAAGCCTTAACCCAACTTGCTGCATACATCTCCAGTGCCATGCATGTAGGATTAAATAGCTCTGCTTCGTTTCTGTGGCGGCTTACTTACGAGGATGCGAAAAAACGGCTGACTTTCGATGTAAGAGAGGCGTCGACGTTCGAATGGTCAAGTATAAATAGCCTTGAAGATACCGTCTGTTTCTCGACCTGGAGCATCAATCCAGACAGCAATCTCAGACTTTCTCCTCGTCTTAACAATAACGACACCACCTCATCTAAATCATGAAGTTCAGCACCGTTCTTGTCGCCGCCTTTGCCGGTCTTGCCGTGGCCAGCCCCATGGGCAATGAAGAAGGTCTTGAAAAGAGATACACCGACTTCAACGGTTGCATGACGACTTGCAATACACCTACCTGTAAGTTGAACCAACGGAAGGAAGATGCCGGTTCTAACCTGTGAAGGTGCCATCAAGAACTGCTACCAATGGTGCTTCAGGGTTTGCTGCGGCCAGTACCCGGGTCATGCTGGCTGCTAGTTAGTTAGTTGGTAGAGCTACCAAGGTAATAAATGATCCTCGGGAAGCTGTTTGCAAAAAGATACTGATTCAAGAGTAGAAAACCTACCCTATGTGGGTTCAATTTCGATGGAAACTCTCGACAACTTTCAGCGGCGCCGGTTATTTGGATATAACAAGAGTCTTTAGTATAACAAGGCCAACCACTTGGACATGTACGTATTTAGGTGGAGGGTGACATGACGAAAATGCAAACTAGTTATGAAACCACACCGGGTATGATATATTTTCTGTGTTATATTGCAAGCGTGTTATTATTTGTATGCGAGTGGCTCTGCAAACTCTAGCACAGCCCCATGAGCATCGCCAGGATGTCTAGATGACGGGCGGGCGACGCAGTCATCTGATGTACGGATACCCCTTGCCATCCTTGCCATTATCAATCAAGTTGCTTCGTGCGTCCCGGCAAGTTGGCTTGCCCGCACATGCTGGGTGGCGATGTGGCGAGGGGAACGCGAGGGGAATAGCGAGCTTCGTCGCGGCCGGCCGTTGCAGCTTGAGCGCCGCCGCAGACTAGAGCTTGCTAACGTTTGTTCCTGTTGCCGTTGTTTACAAAAAACGAGGAAACACATCATTTGCAAGCTGGCCTGTGCCCGGCAAAGTGCACCAGCGAGAACGCTGGGTGATGAGGAGACCCTTCATCATGTGATGGGTGAGGAGCAGCGAGAGGAGGAGTGATTGGTACACCGTCCATCACAGTGCATGAAGGCACAGGCCAGGACAACCCAGTAGCAATGCGACCAGGGAAGGTGCTTGGTGACCTGTCACAGGCTGGTCTCTCGCAAAAGCTCATTCGAGGCTAGCGGTCTGCCTGAAGAGTGTTGACGAGGACGAGAAGGGTCCCGAATTCGACACGCGACTTGGCAGGCAGAGCGAGCAGCAAGTGAGCAAAGAGCGAAAAGGAGTGCGTCCAGTTTCTGTCAGGGCGGGCCGCTCTTGGGGTGGCCCCGCAGACCTACGAATATGACTCCACGAGCTGGTCCCTTTTGGGAACAGGTGGTGTTGCTTTGCTCTCTGTTTTTCTTGCCTCTGGAAGAGAAATTTGGGAACGTGGTTCCATTGAAGTTGGAACCTCCCTTTTTGGCACTGGTTCAAGAAAAGTGGTGTTGTGCCTCTGTCATTGCCTGGGTACTGCGAGGTAGTGAGTCACCATCAAGCCCTCGTTTGCTTTTACCTTTCTCTTGCTTGCATAAAAACAACAAACACAAGGCAGAAAAAAAATACATCGTGATGGCTGAAGTCAACTAGTTAGTTAGTTAGTCAGTACACTCGGTACCAAAAAGCAAGCAAGCAAGCAAGCAAGCAAGCGACCGACGACGATTTTCTCTCTTTCCCCCGTGGGGCAGGGGCTGGATGGATGGCTCGGAGGTACCCGCCTGGCACGCGCCCAGGAATGGCTGGTCACTGTACCTAGCGGCCCAACTGTGCGGCGGCGGGAGGCTTCCGCGGGTGGTTGCTAGCCCCGGTGAGGAACCCAGCCACCGCTGCTGCGACTGCCTGAAACTCAAGTACCTCCTTGAACCAAGCGACCGTCCTGGCAGGGGCCCGCCTTCAGGCACGCTGTAGCGGTACCTGGATGCATTTTGCGGTGGTACCTGGCTGGCCTGGTCTGGATGCCCCTGAGAACCCACCGCTTGGTGCACTACCGTATCGATACCTTGCGCGCCGCACAACTGGACACAATGCAAAAGGTACGGATACATGATTGCAATCGTACTTTTTCGTTGCTTTTCTCTCGTCTCTCGTCTCTCGTCTCTCATCTCTGTGACAGAACTTTTCTTGCTTATTATTGCCCTCGTCTTGTCCCTCCCTGTACCCCAAGTACTGTTCAGGGTACATCTGTTGGCTGTTGTACCAG
Organism: Cordyceps fumosorosea ARSEF 2679; assembly: GCF_001636725.1. Taxonomy (NCBI): domain Eukaryota; kingdom Fungi; phylum Ascomycota; class Sordariomycetes; order Hypocreales; family Cordycipitaceae; genus Cordyceps; species Cordyceps fumosorosea. Next base: position 433,865 of record NW_017387307.1, on the reverse strand, counting down.
CTCGTTGCCCTCGCGTTCTGCAGGATCCTAGGTAATTTCTTGATGGCTGCTACGAGGGCCTCGCCCTGTCAATACTTTTACTCTCCAGTAACCTAGTTACCAGTTACCTTAGATAGGCGCTTATTCGTACTATTACGAGTGATATTCACAAGTAATTTTTCAAGAACGAACCCTCGAAGCTCGGACCGGCGCGCCGCGTATTATTACTCGGTAGGTAATTCGTAGTAGCCAGTGCGGTACCTTACCTGTATCTATCCGTAGCTAACGTGTACTGGTAGACTCCGTCCACTTGGCCGCCGCGACAACGCGCTTCCAACTCTTTCGTTCTCATGTATTTTGCTTGTTCCCTGTTCCCTCATTCCCCTTGCACATTCCCCCGCCCACAGTCGTCCAATTCGCTCAAGGGCTAAAGCCGACCATTGAAAAACCCGTGCTTGTCTCTGAGTTCTGGCGTTTTTCTAGTGATTGCCACCACTACGACTCAGCGCCTACCCCCTAAATTTACAGTGGGCCTCAGGTACACTTTTCATCAAACCACACCCAATTGCCATACATTGCCTTCTCCGAGCTACCTTGCCCCTAGGCTGCCCGCTCAAGTGTGCCTGTACCTGAGAACCCTTCCACCCTACCAACAAGTCGCTACCAACCTACGCCCGCCCCCCCTTCTCTTCTTCGTCTCACCCAACTAGACGTTTCTCACCGTTGCCTCTCACTTTGCAAACACACATCTCTCGCTATTTTCAAACACTGAAGCCGGGCGAACGCCCTCGTTTGTCGACGCAAGAAGAGGCTTCCCTGCCTCGACCCTTGCGCATCCGTTCAGCAACCATCGCGCACTATATCAGCTGCTCTTCCGGAGCTTCCAGGTACTTACTGGGAATCTGAGGACAGGCACACTCATACCACCACCACCACATACACCCTGGCCGCGACGCCAACGATCTCCTTTTCTCCCCTAATATCAACGCTATCCACTCTGCAATTACACTCACTCCAGTCGCTCCTTTCTTCACCTGAGCCGTGCTTTGCGTCCAATTTCCATCTTGCATTGTGTGTCTTGCATACAGAATTGACCCTTCGTCCTTCTGCATCATCCCGCCTCAGACACGCTACTTCGACGTAACACCGACCGCCACGCCTCAACTCCAACTTGACTCGACGCGCTCGCCCACAGCTTCACCACGCCTCTCTTTTGCATGCAATTCCGATAGATCGCAGGCTCTCCCGCTGAGCCAACACACGGCCCTCCTTCAGGCACTCCCGTTCGCCTCGCCCGAATTGGTTTGACCTGATAGGACCCTTAATCTCTCACCCGACCTGCAGATACCCTCTGCCGAGCAGCACCAACACCAACACAGCGCCGTCAAAATGACTGTACCTGGCGAACTAACCCACCGTGGCCAACCCCAGGACTCGCTGGCTCTCGAGGATCGTTTTGAAGTTCTCAAGGAAATCGGCGATGGCTCCTTCGGCAGTGTTGTGCTCGCTAGGGTTCGCACTGCGGGTGCCAATGTCGCCCGTCGCGGCTCTGTCGTATGTTGACCCTCGTTGGCCCTCCCATTTCAAGTCACCGACCTGTGATTCTAATTGCTATTTATCAGGTCGCTATCAAATCCATGAAGAAGACGTTTGATTCATTGCAGCCATGCCTGGAGCTGCGCGAAGTCGTCTTCCTACGCACCATTCCTCCTCACCCACACCTGGTCCCCGCCTTGGACATTTTCCTCGACCCGTACAGCAAGAAGCTGCACATTTGCATGGAATACATGGAAGGCAACTTGTACCAACTAATGAAGGCGCGCGACCACAAGTGTCTCGACAACGCCAGCGTCAAGAGCATCCTGCTGCAGATTATGCATGGTCTTGAGCACATCCACGCCCACCAGTTCTTCCACAGGGATATCAAGCCGGAAAACATCCTCGTCTCCACATCGTCACATCAGGAGTCGTCAAACTCGTTCCGACGATACTCTGCCCTCGTTACACCGCCCTCAACACCACCAGCATACACTGTCAAGCTTGCAGATTTTGGTCTCGCTCGTGAGACCCACTCCAAACTGCCCTACACAACGTACGTTTCCACACGATGGTACCGCGCCCCCGAAGTTCTTCTGCGGGCTGGCGAGTACTCGGCACCCGTCGATATCTGGGCAGTCGGTGCCATGGCCGTTGAAATCGCCACGCTCAAGCCACTCTTCCCTGGAGGAAACGAGGTGGACCAGGTCTGGCGCGTCTGCGAGATTATGGGCAGTCCCGGTAACTGGCACAACAAGGCTGGCCAACGCGTTGGCGGTGGAGAGTGGAGGGAGGGAAACAGACTGGCCAGCAAACTTGGATTCTCATTTCCCAAAATGGCACCTCACGCTATCGACACAATTCTGCAAGCTCCTCAGTGGCCGGCATCTCTGGCCCATTTCGTCACCTGGTGTCTGATGTGGGATCCCAAGGCCCGCCCTACATCTGCGCAAGCCTTGGCTCACGAATACTTTGCCGATGGCGTTGACCCGCTTCGTCCCCGATCAGCTGCTTCCAAAATCCTCGGCCGCAAGCAGTCCGACCTTGGTCGCTCAGCCAAAGACTCCTCGTCAGGAAACGCCCCGTCAAGGTCGTCCTGGTTCCGCAAGTCACTTATAGGTGGTAGAAGCGAAGCCCCCGAGCCGGTGGTTGCCAAAGATCCAGCACCGCGACCCGCGGTTGTGCATGCTGCTTCTTCCAACGATCTAAAAGGGTCGCGGACAACCAAGCGCAGCACGTGGGCCAATGGTCTCTCCAACGTCGCTCCTATGCCCATTCTTCCCAGCATCCGACCTATCTCGCCACTCTCTGACGCCGTTAACGCTCGCGGCAACAATGGACCAGCCGATGCCCCACCACCCGTCGGTATCACCCAAGAGAAGAAAAAGCTTGGGAGACAGCTGTCCGTTGCTTCTAGTACCAACAACTACAATACTGAAATGCACCGCCAGCAGGCTGAGCGTGCGCTCAATGGCCAGACTGGTCTTGCCTCTCCCCCAAGCAGTCAAAAAGAAAGCTTCTTCTCGCATCTGCGCAAACGCGCCCGTCGATTCTCTGGTCGTCACCAGACCCCGGTCTCGCCCGCATTTGAGGAGATGGAGCCGCAGGTCGGCTGTGGCCCTTGGAACAGTAACAGGTCATCCTTAGTCATGGATCAATCTGGAGCCCCAAAACCGGAGGTCTATGAGTCTCTTGATCGTGCTCTCCAGAACGCACAGGGTGGCGTTGCCCCAGCTCCCCCAATGCATCATGCTTCCTCGGCAAGCAAGCTCAAGCGACACCACTCGCTGCCACAACAGCAGCCTCGTTCTGTCGACAACCTAATTGGCGCTGCGCGAGGTGGTCCCATCTCCAGCCGTACGCGCCGCTCGCAAGCGACTTATGGTGTTCATCAGTATGAAGCACCTGCCGAAGAGGATGAACTGCTAGATGAAGTCCTCAACTCGACCCAGCATGCCATGAACCGCCTTGATGGTACCAACCGCAAGCCCCTCCGCCAGTCGATTAGCAACATCGGCCTCACTTCTCAACCGTACCCTAGCCCATCACCATCGGCAAGCGGCAGCCAGATTCTGTTTTCTGACGGAAGCGAGACCATGACCCCACGACCTCTGGACCTTGGCAAGAAGAATACCAACCAGTACAAGTGGCCGACGCCCCCATACGAGGGTGGCGAATGGAATTCGTCCGGCTCGAACCATCTTTGGGCCACCGGAAACCGGATCTAAACCTGGATGCGGTTGTATCGACGACATCTTCCCGCTATATGCTGAAAAATGTCCGCCGACAAGTGGACTAGTACTACCTTGGTATTTGTCATGCTTGGCCATATTATCTGATTTCGACCAACGCCGCTACACTCATTTAATATCGAACCCTTCTAATATCCCCCTACTCCGCACCATCTTTCCTTCTTCTTGTTCAAAAACGCGAGCTTTGAATTCTTTTTCTTCACATCTGCAGCGACCTGCATACTCCATGTTTTCACAATACCCCCCTATAGATTATTCCGGTTGGGACTCTGGGAAAGCCTGTACAACCTGGGACTCCAAGAGAGAAGCTCTCACCACTACTGTTTCCTTTGTTTTATTTTACCCACCACTCTCCTTTTGTCGGGAGCTGTTGTTATTTTTGACGGTGTCATGGCGTTTCACTTACCGGGCTGCGGCGAGTAGCTATCTGTGGCTACGCAGTATGCAAAAAAAAAAAGAGGAATGGGATCCTGGAGTTTCAACCCTGTCGTACTTGCATCGATATGCTGGCAAAGCAATCTACTTTTCACATTTGGTCGTTTTCTGAATATCAGTCTTTGTCAAGGTTGACTCAAGCTCTTTTCTTTTCTTTTCTGTCGCGTGGAGATGTTTTGCATTTGTTTGAATGGTGGGTGCAAGTCGGACAAGGACTGGCTTGCACAAGGAAGCAAGATTTACATATATATATTATACCTGTATTTAATATGAGGTTGTCGAAAGAGGAGGGATAATGCGGACGGGCTCTGCATGCAAGGAACCAAGTTGGCCTGGTGGAATTCAAAGCAACTTTTTTTTTATACTATGACAGTCTCTGATTGTGTGACTGGCCTTGCTGGCTTGACGCCTTGTATTGAATTGTTGCGTAGACGTTGATAGACGTGAAGCATCTCTCTCTCAGCTTGAATGTCACGTGCAGACATGGTGAGGCAAGTAGGCTGTGAGCCGCAGCGGTTTTGGTGGAGCTCTAGTGCGTGTGGTGGGGTTGCCCGACGGCTTGTTTGTGCCCATGCCCAGTCATCAGAGCCTCCCGTCCTTGCTTTCGACATGGTTAGCAGCAGGCAACAGAATAAACCGACGAGTGCAAAACCGGCCAGGCATCCCTGAAGCGATCCTCTGTCTGCATAGACGGCTTAAAAGGGGACCGCATCCCTCCCGGACCTGCTACACCTGTGCGCCTGGCCTGCATGGTTCTGCCACGGGGACTCGTCGTCAACCCCGCCATCACAGTCTCAGTCAAGTACCCAGCTGAACGGGCACGACAGGCACCGTTTTAGGCTCGACAACTGTGCGCTCCGCTGGCGACATCAATTTTTGATACCTGCCTGGAAAGAGAGAATTTGTTGCCGGCGGCCTTTGCGCACGACGCCGGCCCCTCCCCTCCTTGGCGATTGATTTATCGGGCGCAAGGCACAAGGCGTTCACTGTGGTGGCGGTGCGGGCAGGCATTCTCTCTCACGCTTCAGATTCAGACGTGTAAACTGGAGTGAGCCCCCAACGACTTGCTTACCCTTCCGCCCAAGCCACAATTACAAGAACATGTCACTTTGCTGCTTCGTTGTCACTTGCAATTGACGTCGACGCCAGCGCCTCACATCCTTCCAGCGACTCATAGCCCCCCACCGCCAACATGCAAAACCACAACCTTCCAAGCAGAAACAACGCCAACCTTGCGCTGCCTCTGCGGCCAAATGTCAGCCAACGCAACCAGGACAGCCGCAACTTTTTCACTAGCCACACAACTGCCAGCTCGACCGAGGCCATCAATGGCCCTGTTCGCGAGCCCACGCGAGAGCAGCCGCCGATCAGCGACCGACTGATTGTTGGTGTCGACTTTGGCACGACGTTTTCTGGGTGAGTGTCGATGCTGGTCTTTGGTCGATGGCACGACTAACCCTCTGCGCAGTGTGGCAGCCGTGTATACATCAAATCCTGACGACATTGACATTATCAAAACATGGCCGGGGAGTAACGGCATCACGTCGGACAAGGTGCCAACTGAGATCTCCTTTGATATCCCGGCCAATGCAACGGCAGGCACCGACCCCAATGTGAAATGGGGCTTTCAGTTCAAACCAGAGGAGTCTCGGTTGCGCTGCATCAAGCTGTTTCTCGACCGCTCGCAGAAGCTGCCTTTCTACGTCAGCCCCTTGGACACGGCCGCTCAGCTCAAGCGGTTCAACAAGAATGTCGTCGATGCGGTCAGCGACTACCTCACACAAATTTACAAGCACACCATGGATACGCTGACGCGGCGCTACGGAGAGTCGTTCATGGCGTCGACAAAGGTCGAGTTTGTGCTGACCTGTCCGGCCGTGTGGAGCGATGCCGCCAAGAACACGACGCTGCAGGCAGCGGAGCGCGCAGGCATGGGCAGCCGGTCCGAGATTCAGATGATAAGCGAGCCTGAAGCCGCGGCTGTATACACTCTCAAGGCCATTCAACCAAACCATCTAAATGTCGGCGATAACTTTATTGTTTGTGATGCTGGCGGTGGTACAGTCGAGTATGTCAAACCATTGGCCGCCGATACTTTTCCATTAAAGTTACTGACAATGCTGCAGTCTTATTGCATACGAAATCAAATCATTGAAGCCTTTGCGGGTGGAAGAATCAGCCGTGGGCACCGGCGGCTTGTGCGGTAGCGCCTTTCTCAACTACAGATTCGAGGAGCATGTACGCGGCAGACTGGGCCAGGTGCGGTTCGACGAGATGAAAGCGAAAAAGGGAAAGACGTGGCAGATGGGCCTCAAGTATTTCGAAGAGTTTGTGAAGCGCAACTTCAACGAGGAAGAGCATCAGGAGTTTAATGTCCCGTAAGTGCGCTGATGTTCAGGAGCTCACTTACCGATTCGCTGACATAATTTAGCTTTCCTGGTCTGGCCGACGACGAAGAGGCTGGTCTCGACTGTGGATTCCTGCTGATGACGGCAGAGCAAGTCAAAGACATCTTTGAGCCCGTCGTCAAGGAGGTGTGCGCTCTTGTGCAGAGCCAGGTCGACACGCTGCGCGCCAAGGGTGATATCGTGTCAGGCGTCATCCTCGTTGGCGGATTTGGGCAGAGCGAGTTCTTGTTCCGGCGGCTCAAGAGCCACTTCTCGAGCGCGGCACCACCGCCGTATAGCGAGCGTCCGACGCACGCCGTAGCCAGCGCCAACGAGGCGGGCAGCTCGATCGAAGTCATGCAGCCCGTGTACGCGTGGACGGCGGTGGTACGCGGCGCCGTGCTACGTGGCCTCGAGGGCAACATGGTCATCTCGCGCAAGTCGCGCATGCACTACGGCACGTCGTATGCCACCGTGTACGACGAGAAAGAGCACGCTGTCAGCGAGCGTTATTGGTCACCCCTCTGGGAGCGGTGGATGATTTCAGACCGCCTATCGTTCTTTGTCTCTAAGGGAGAGTCGCTCTCCCCGCTCTCTCCTATCGGCTTCCACTACACGCGCAACTTCCGCCCAGGCCAGTCGCTCATCGTCACGGACGACCTCTATGCGTGCGACGCCGATGAGCCGCCAACCGCCCTCACGCGCGATCTCATTAGGGTCTGTACTCTAACGACCGACCTTAACGCCGTACCGCGCAGCCTGTTTACGCGGCTGACGACGACGCGTGGCGTCGAGTTTGATAACTTGGATTTCACGCTCGAGATGATTGTGGATAGCGCCGGTCTGAGCTTTGAGCTCAAGGTGGACGGCGTGCGGTACGGGCGTGTGGAAGCCGAGTTTCATTAAAGGGAGATATGCATGTGAGGGTTTTCTTGGAATTCGTAAAACTGTGTGGGATATACTGTAGTTGAAAACCTCACAACATCATATTTACATGTATCCCTTTGAGTGCGCGAAAACTCTGGTGGGCCAAAGACCAATTTTCTATTGTACGTCGCGGTACGCGCTACCTAATGATATAATAAAACGCCTTTTGCTGTGTTTTCCATACAAATTGATTTATTCTGAAGAGTAGGGATACTAACGCCAGCCAATTCATCCTCTCTGCCGGTCACGCGGAGCTTTTTATCCGGCTTAACGAGGCTCAGCAAGAGCAGGCGGCCGATAGCACGTACAGGCCATAGGCACGGCTGCGATTTCATACAATTCAGCAATGTTGGGACTTCTATTATAGTGTAGATTGTAAATAAAAAAACACCCAAGATATATAAAATATCCAACATGCCTAAGAGAGGCAAGATACCTAATAGGGGACAAATACATGTTGCCACCCACTGTATACATGAAGCAACGCCATTGTCATTTCATTTCAACGTGCCGCCTTCCTCTTCACAGCTATGGTGATGGCTGCACATGCTCGTAGCCGCCGCTCTACTCCTGCTCCTCCTCGTCCATGGCCTCCATGGCCGCCGCCAGCGTCCTGTCCCTGTCCATGCTCTCCAGCGCGCCCTCCAGCACGCCCCGACAGCGCTCCCTGTACTCCAGCGCCAGCCTCTGGCACGCCGTCAGCCGCGCGCCCTCCCCCTCGCCGACCTCCACGTCCGTCTCCCGCAGGCGCTCCAGCTCCTGCAGCAGCTTGTTCCGCATCACCGCCGCCGTCCGCGCAAAGTGCGGCAAGCACGCGCCGCCCACCCTCCCCGTCAGGAACCGCAGCCGCCGCTCGACCTCATCCGCCCCCGCCTCGGGTGTCAGCGCCTCGTGGACGCCCGGAGGCGCGAGGGCGGCGAAGATGTCCCATGCCATCTCGGGGGCAACGTGCTGGAACGCGGGCGTTACCTCCCCTGCGCGCTCGGCGGGTAGGTACGGAGGTAACCTGCCGCGCGCGAGCACGGAGCTGGCGTCGGCGAGCGGCCGCGCCGAGATCAGGTACTCCTCCGTGGTCCCCGGGTTGGCGTTGCCGGCGCCGCGCCTGCTGCGCACGTGGACGTAGTCGTTGTGCAGCGCGGCGGAGGGCGGGATCGCGAAGCCGTAGCCCAGGAGCAGCTCCGCGTTGGTCTTGGCGCCGTAGTTGTTGAACACCTGCTCGCCGGGCGCGGCATGCGCACGACCGGGCCGCAGCTCGCAGCCATCGTCGAGGATGGACCATCGCACGGGCGCGGTCATGTCGTGGTTGCCGACGTCGAGCAGCGGGAGCAGCACGGAAAAGTCGTCGACGGCGACGCCGGCGGGGACGAGCCGGCGCTGCGCGGCGGCGAGGACGAGGCTGGGGCGGAAGCTGCGGCTGGAGAAGACGGCGTACGCCCAGCGGTACAGGTCCGGGGTGAACCGGTCGGCCAGGCGCCTGTCCGTCGCCTCCGCCTCCTCCGGGTGGTCCTGGCGGAGGGCGGCTTGGATGGCGGCGATCTCGCGGCGCAGGTCGCCGCGGACGCGAGCGAGGCCGACTTCCAGGTTCGTCCCGTCGAGCAGCTCCGCGTCGTCGTCGTCCCAGAACGGGGGCAGCAGGCGCCACTCGGAGGAGGCGCCGCCGGGCTGGGGAAGGCACTGCAGGTACGGGTGCCAGAAGGAGGAGGCGCCGGCGAGGTACTCGCGGACGAGCAGCAGGCGGCCGAGGACGTGCGGCGGGAGCGCATTGCGCAGGGCGGCGGCTAGAGGGGGGCAGCTGCCGGAGGGGTGGATGGCGTTGAGGTAGGAGAGGGAGAGCGTGGAGGGGAGGCGCACGACGGCGGCGGAGAAGTTGCCGGGTAGCGCCGGGTGGCCGTCGGTGGTGACGGCGGTGGGCTTCACGCGGAAGGAGAGCCCGGTGGCGGCGTCATGGTAGACCTCGACGGAGGGGTGCAGGACGGCGCCGTGGGACTCGGCCCAGGCGACGAGGGCGTCTATTTTGGCGGCGGTGGTCATGGTGATGATGTCATGCTGGGGATTTTGCGCGCAAGAGGGAGAGGTTTGGAAGAGGCTTATGTTGTGAACTCTTTGCTATTTGTTGTGATGGATTTTTTTGGCCTCTAGCCGTTGGGCGGTGGAGGCCCGTAGTTGCCCACACCGGCTGGCCAGTGTGCCACGCATCTTAGTGATAATAGTGGCGATAATGACAGTACTGATGATGATGACTATTATGATTACATGTGTATCTAAAATAAGGAAAAAAAATAGTGAAAGTTTGGGTATATACATTAAACGACATGGCCGCTCATTTATCCAACTTACGTTGTCCTCCTCTTACACCGTCTCGGAAAGCTCGCTCCAGTCGTGCACAATGTGGCTCTCTCCAACAGTTCCCTTGAGCAGGACGATGAGCTCATCCGCAGCATGCAGGAACGTGAGATACGCTGAAAGCGCGACGCAGTAGCCGCGAAACTCCTCGCTCTCCATGTACTCGCGGCGCAGCTCTACGAAGCCATGCTTGGCACAAAAGTCGCCGTAGCACGTAGCGATGAGCGGCGTAGGAAGGCGTTCCGGTAACGGGCCGCCACTACGCAGCGATTGCTTCGCAAGGACCAGAACCGACATGATGTTGCTGATGCACGCCTCGTCGGCGATGCCAGACGTCTTGATCAGCCGCTGCTGGTACTCAACGGGAAGGGTAGTGCCCGCCAGCATCACCTTTGTGAGGGACTGATTCATCAACATCAGAAGCTCCTGGACTCTGCGCAGACTGGTCTTGTCAAAGGGCGACATGGTCGTCTCGAACTTGAGCATGGCAATGGGGTCGTTGAGCGCAGAGAGCGACTGCCCAAGACCAAGGCCGGTCGAGGTGATGACGTGTCTCACGCCGCTGTATTCCTCACCCACAGCGGAGCCGCTGCCCCAGTGGGAGATGAGAAGCGCGTAGTGGTCGCTGATCTGATGCAGGCTGTTGGCGAGCGTCTTTGCAACGTGGCGCGTCCCCGAAGGAGGTTTGGGCAGCATCTGCACAATCAAGGCAGCCGCAAATCCAATGAGGACAGTGACCAAGCGTTTCCAGAAGGTCTCATATCCAAGTCCAGGCAGGCCGTAAACAGTGAGGTGGTGCATGTCCCAGCTATAACCAATAACCAGCGCAAAGGTGGACGCGCCGAGTCCGGTGCCCTGTAGGTAAGCCTGTGGGAGCCAAAGCCTGGCCCAAATGAAGAGGACAATGCCAAAGGGCAGAGCGGCGGCCAGACCGTATGGATTACCCGCGCCAGTGCCCGCGCATATATACCAAATAGCCAGTCCGGTGACACCACCAAAGACCGTTGCGACGGCGCGAGTCATGATAGAAAAGGTAAAGTCAGACATGTACATGAGAATGCAGGTCTGTGCCGTAACGAGAGTCCATATTCCCTTCTCACGGTAGTAGAAGCCGGCGGAACTGGGAATGACAGCAGGAATGCCAGTGGCAACTGTAACGGCGACAACGCGCAGCGCGTAGAGACTGCCCGGGGAAGTCAGCCAACCGGAGATGGCAGCGATGGCTCTAGCAATTGGGTTCCCGCGCTCCTTGGGGATACCCTGCCCTTTGGACACGACTTTAATGCGCCTCTCAGCCTCCCTAGTCTGTCTTTGGATTCTGTCCGGGTCGATGACGGTCTGACCAGACATGGCCCGGACATTAGATCCCTCGTCGGGGCTTGGCTTGAAACGCCGCCTCAAAGGGCCCCAGAATTGATTGGTGGTCCGCGTTTCCAGTAGCCGGGCTACCTCTGCGGTCAGCTTTTCGTAGGCGGCTGCCGTCGCAATAATATGCTCTTCAATGACAAAGGCAATCACGAGACCAGCAACTCTGTTGGCCTCATCTTTCATCTCAGCTTTGAAAAGGCCGCCTTCGTCAAACAAATTGCCATGAATATCGATCGCAGCCCTGGTAGCATCGGCAATGCAAGCCTCGCGGGCGCGGGCGAGTCTGGCGCCGATGTCTCTGACTGCTATGGCAGCCTGCGGAAGCCTAGCACGCGCACTTTTGGAAACAAACCAGCGATTCATGTTGACAAGTCTCAGGGCCTCTACGGTATGGCTAATAGCGTCCGCGGTGGCGTCCAGGACGGCCTCGGAGCTGTGGTGCAAGGCAGTGCGCATTTCGTCAGAACCCACAATCGTGCCTGGAGCAATGAGGGCGTTGATAAAGTCAGGATTCTGGAGAATCTTGGTGCGGCGGGGGTCACGGGGTTTGGTTTCCTTGTCATCGGACGACGCCGCCGTCTGAGGCGGGTTGAGCATCTCCCGAAGCCTGCCAATCTTGTCTTGGCTCGTGACGCGAGCGATTTGGAAATCGAGCAGGCCAAACGTATTGGCCAAGACGCCCTGAAAGCTAGAGTAGACGGACTTGACATCGTCAGAGCTCCACTGCCCGCGGGATACGTCCAAGGGGAGAAAGGCTATATTGGGTTGGAGCTGTGAGTACAAGGTGATGGCACGTCGCTTGGTCCTTTTGAGCTGGTTAATGTCAAAATCGAGAGAACCAGCCACAAACTGGCGACCAGTCTGAATCGGGTGGTTGAGCATGATGAGTAAATCTTCAATCTGGCCAATGGCAACTTGGCTGGTGGACTGGGGTAGGATGAAGAGAGCGCAGGCGATGCCAATGCCGCAGCCACAGGCGGCGGGCAGGACGACAACCTCGGGCAGGAGAGGGGTCCAGCGAGTGAGCGTCGGGCCGATGACGAGGAAGATGTCGATGGCGATGATGCCAAAGAGCTGGGTGAGGACGGTGAGGTTGAAGGTGTAGCGAAGGCGGCTGATGAAGTAGACAAAGACGCAGACCATGACGAAGTAGATGGTGGTGACACGGGTATCGAGCATGAAGCCGTCGTGTATGAGGACAGTAGCGATCGCGGCCGTGTTGTTGTTCCCCGTAGCCTGGGCAGTGGCAGCGACCTGCTGCTGGAGGGCCTGGAGGCGGGCGTTGAGCTCGGCTGGAGACCGGACGGCCTGGGCAGCTTTCATGGTGGCGAGACCCCAGGCCCAGGCCAGGCACATGCCGAAGAGCAGGGACAGGTAGCCGATGATGACGACGAGGAGGTTACCGGCGGGCGGGATGATGTAGATGACGACGGTGGCGAGAAAGGTGGTCTGGCCGAGGCGCACGAGGCTTGGGTGGATGACCATGAGAAGCGAGGCGACCCAGACGGCGATGGTGCAGCGCAGGGTGGTGGTCAGGTCGCGGCGGTTGAAGTGGTCGAGCCATTGGGGGAGGCTCCGGGTCTGTGGCAGGGGAGGAGCGGGCGTGGGTGTAGAAGCGGTGGTTGGCGATGATTTCTGCGGTGAATCCGCATCGCCAGTTTGGTCTTGAGCATGCTTCGTCTTGCCTCCGTTTGCGCCGCTGTCGGGGCTATCGGGGCTGTCGGGGAAGCCTTGTTTTTCCATGACGAATCAGCTATCAGTTAGAACCAATGATTGGATGAAGCGACCCGGATGCGTTGCGTTGTCAGGGCGGCCAATGACTGCGCCGACAAGGTCGTTTGCGAGGGTATCGCGGTAGTTGTTTTGTTTACTGGTCAGCCATCCAGAGCTATGCTTGAACAAGCAAGGCAGGTAACTAGTCAGTCAATGGAAGCAATCAATGACCAGGTCAAGACAGCTTCAACGGGAAGCTATGAGCGATGTAAGGGCAGGATTCAAGGAGAAGAGTGTGTTGAAAGGTGCGAGTTTGTGATGCCAGACAGACTTTGGAGTTGCTGATGTGGAGCGGCGTTGCCGAGATCCTCTTGCTAAGTTAGCGCCACTTTTACAGGGGTTGTTTGAAGCCGAGGGCACTGAAGAAAGCGGCAGCATCACCACCCACCAACCAATGGAAACCTGCTGGGGCCGGAAATTTGGTTAAATTATCTGCAAAATCACCAGTCGGCCACTGACTTTCCCCAAGGGTTCTGGGGTCTAAAACTAACCAAATCTGACGTGGGTTTGCGACCTGGCGCTGTACTGGTAAGCTCTAGCAAGGTTTTAGCGCCTATAATAAGGTGCTAAGACATTGATTGGTGCTTTGCCTGATTCAAATCTTGGGTTGGAAAAGAATTGTAAGTTTTGCCATTGTTTTAGCATATTCTATACCTGGTAGCTTCGACACCTCAGACTCACAGCGTAAACTCGTGCCAATGCCGCCAAGACCACCAAGTCCATCTTCCGAGCTTCCCGGCCAAACCCCCGTCCGGACTTTCTGAAGACTCCTTGTCTTGGTATATTTTACTGTGAATCCCTGTAATTTCCCGTGATATCAAAGCCCTATTTTTAACTCTAGATGAAGCTTAATATATTATGCCCTGTCAGCCGTCGAAAATGAGGGTGTCGTTGAACTCTTCGTCGCCCTCGTTATCGTGTGGTGGCATTCTGCGCTCGACCAGTTACCACAGGAAATAGCGCTAATCCTATGTACATATTGCTTCTGTCAAAATTGTATAAGAATAGGCATTCAACAACGGCTAACTTGATTGTTCTGTGCTATTATAAAAAATGATAAAATGAGCAGGACGACCTATGGGAGCTTAGTGAGCTTTGTCCACCTTTCATTAGCTCCCGCGACGCTCAAAAAAAGAAAAAGGAAGAGAGCGCAAGTTACGGATGCCGCTTTTAAAAGTCGTGTCTCGCGCTGGAATTTCTTTTTTATATAACTATAGTTATATATATTTCACCTTTCTTATCTTTAACACAACCCCCCCCCCCTGGCGAAAAGGCGAAAAAGATAAAAAGGCAAAAAGGCAAAAGGCTGATTTGGAGGAACAGAAGTTGATCGAGGACCAGCCAAGCATGAGCAATTGACGCCACAACCAGCGAGCGGTGTCATGCGTGATTCAGCCCTGCCTGAGCTGAGAGGTCCAGCCCCCAGAGCTTCGCGTCCGCCCACATCCCAGCCCTTCTAGAGGCCTTGACCTCATCAACCTCACAGCTCGGAAACTCCCCGCGCGGGCGGACGGGCGGCCATGTGGGCGATGAAACCAAGACGCACGGCAAGGCCCGTACCATGAAGGGGGGTCAGCCTCGAGTGGCTGTGGCTGAGAGGGGAAGAGGCGGGCGCGAGAAGATGAATATTGGCTTTTTTCGGATTGTATTTTGTCTTGAATGAAGGTGTGGCTAGTGCTGCGGGAGGGGAGCTGAAACCGCCTTGCGGTTGGGCGTTGGCCGCGGCCATGCAGGCAGACGAGGAGAGGAAGAAATAGAGGCGTCTCCCCAGGTTCGTAGATGTCTTTTTCTGTCGTACTTGTGTATCGTAACGCAAAGAAAAGAAGATTTGATCGTTCTTGCCGATTTAACCACCAGCTCGGCTCCGTGTACTACACAACTATTTGATACAGCAGCCCGCGATCTCAGAACCACCCGACAGAAGACGGAAATAGAGCGGCACAACCACAACCATGGCCGAAGTCGTCCACATCGTCGACGGCTTCAGCCTCACCAACCGCTGGCTGCTCTACACGTCCTTCATGCTCGCGCCCGCGCAGTTCATCGGCGGCATCGCCAACAACTGCCCGTCCAACATTGGCTTCCTCGCCTACAACTGGTACACCCAGGTACAGTGGTACCAGGCCTGCCGCGACCGCGAGCTGCACGCGCTGTCCCTCCTGCCCGTGCACTTCAACTTCGTCTACGCCTTCAGCTACCTCGGCGGCATCACCTCCGGCAACATGCCCATGGGCGTGATCCTCGGCCTCGGCACCGCCGGCGTCATGATCCTCAACACCGTCTCCGCCTGGGTCTCCTGGGCCACCAACCAGCCCGAGGGCTTCGGCGTCTACGAGTTCTTCTTCTTCGGCTGGCGCAGGCTCAACCCCGGGTGGCACAAGTTCATCATGGTCTGGATGATTGGCGACTCGCTGACCGCGCTGCTCTGCGTCATCCTGGCCATCGGCGTCGCCGTCTACGTCGCGCAGCTGGACGAGGAGGAGGACCTACCAGAGGTGGCGGAGGAGGTGACTTGCATGTCCAAGGGCGCGCAGGTGCAGGCGCTGCGGTACCCGGCCATCGTGCTGGGCGCGGCGCTGATGCTGGTGTTTGGCTGGCCGGTGATTATGTGGACGGAGCTGATCGTGGCGCGCAACCACATCCACTCGGACACGGACTGGATCGCCGTCTGGCTGTTCGTCGCGCAGGTCGTCACTATGGTGGTGCCGAGTTGCGGCACGACGTTTAGCTGCTTCCGAGCCGCGGCGGCCCGGGCGGTGTAAAGACATAGATGAGCGCGTTCTTTGGAGGAAGGCGGGTGGTGTTCTTTGAGGTCTTTTTCTTTCTTTTTAATTTTCGTCTCCATAATTATATTTAGAAATTCAAATTGAATGGGTATTTACATTGGCCGAGTGAGAGGTGTTGCTTGCGGGGTGGATGGAACTGTTTATGCAGCCTTGGACGATGCAGTGTTAAACGCAATCGAGGCAGCCAGCAGCTTTTTCCAGACTTGGAATTCTTCTTCGTCTCGCGGGGCATAGACGAGGACATAGCTGAGGGGGAGGGTGACGCCACTGAGCATATGCCTTTCAACCCAACCCTTCGCTGTTGCCGTCTCGGCATCGGCGAGGCTCAGGATCAGGTGCGAGCTCCCATCTGGGTGGACGTGGGCGAACTCGCCCTTTGTCGACCTCGCAAGATACGCCGGCTTGCCGGCCGCCTCGCCAATCCACAGGGCCTGATGCTTCGGCCCTTCAAGCCCCGACGGCGCGAGCGCGAGCAGCTCCGCGTGCTGCCCGACGCTGCCGGCCAGCTCGGCCTTCATCGCCTTGATCCGCGAGGCGTCGGCATGCTCCGTCATCTGTCTCTGAGGCGCGACGTACGACGGCACGTCTGGGCGCTCGCCGCGGCGCGCCGACACCTCGCCATCTAGGAAGCTTGTGCGGCCGTGCGGCGCGTAGCGGGCGAAGACGCGGGGGTCGGCAAACGGCCGCGACTCGCGGGTGTCGCGCCGCGCGATCGGCTGCGCGGCGGCCTGGATCGCCCAGCCCAGGAAGTTGTAGGGCAGACCGCCGGGGCCGAGGGCCAGGAAGCCGCGGTAGGAGCGGACGACGTGCGCGACGGCGGCGAGGCTGAGGCCCACGGCCGAGGTGGCGAGGAACGGCCGCCGCTGGAAGAAGTCGGTGATGAACTGCTGGCAGCTGGTGAGCAGCCGCGAGTAGGAAGGGTCTGCCATGGGTGAGGTTGGAGCTGTGGGCAGTGAAAAGGGAGATGGGACTGGTGATGAGACGGGAGTGGCGGGACAGCCTGGTTTATAAATGGGCTGGGGAGAAAGGCTGGTGGCAATAGTCGGACGTAAGCGAGTACATAGTTCGGCATATATACCTGGATTTACATGTTCGATTAAAGTCGTCTATTTTACCATTTTGGGATACATCCGAGTAGGCAGATGATCAGGAGTCTTCGAATGGGAGTTGTAGCCTGGTTGCATCGAGCTCATGGTGCCGCCAGACGCGGAGCATCGTACGATTGACAGTGCATGTCTGCCCTTCACGTACCGGGGCAAAATCCTCCGTCCGACAAGTACGGCGACGGAATCGGCGCCCAAAGCCGTAAATAGAATTGCCCGACATTTATTCGGATATCGGATGGAAGTGCACATCAACTAGCACGTTTCCGGGGCTGTTAGTGATGCCTATCTACTGCCGTAGTGGTGCGGGCTAGGTGATGATATACAGTAGGTAGGCTCCAAGGCGGACCTTTACCTAATGGCTGCAGGGCGATGCAAACAAGAAATACGTTGACAAATCAAAGGACACACGATATTTCATTTCGCTGTGTATTTCCCCTTTTCTTTTTAGTTTTTCTGATTCTGTTTGGTTATCCCAGATCCTCTCTCGAGCACGCATAGATCAATCTAATCAAGATAGTACTCTGTAGAAGCGCTACGACGAGTACATTGCGACTAGGGCATAAAACAATCTTGACAGCATTGCTAGGAAATAAAATTGCAATGGTAAATAAAGTCCTAAAATCAAGAAGAAAAGAATATGAAGAGGAGATGAGTTTATACCGAGCCTTGGCGCTAATGCAGGAGGCAAAGAGGACTTGAGACCCCAGGTCCTTGGTTCCCCAGATACTACTCCGTGGTATCACATGCAGAAACTGGGCCGCTGCATAACTTTCATAAATGGCATAAAAATTGTCTCTCGATTGTAACATAATTTCTGTGGCAAAGATGATGAAGGGAGGACAGACAAAAGAGTTCTCTGGCTCACGGCTGAATTCGCAATTGAGCTTAACGATGGCCTCTACCTTGTTTGCTATTACCTGTACATCCAATGGCTTGGTTTGAACATCCGATCCGTATACTACCTTGTGCAGCTCGTTGCCACACAAGGCGGCGCTGCCGGCCGGACCAGATCAACGGCACTGGTAAACACACCGATCGATATAGCACCAATGTAGTATGATGACGGCGGGCACTGCAAGACTGCAATAAATTACACCGCGTCGCGGCAGAAGAATTGGCAGCATTTACCAAAATCATCACGTCGCCGCATCCTCTCGCCGATTTAGTCGGCTTCTTCTCACAGGCCGGGAATGGTCGGCCAGTGAAGCTGGCTAGCCGTGTCCACTGCTTACCATTAGCTGGCTGTGATTGGCCGAGAGTTCCGGATGGCCTGCTGGCCCAGTAAGACTGCTGGCCGACCGCGAAAAATACTCCATAATTCTTCCCGTCACGAAGTGCCTCCTCAACCCGACCACCACCACACGTGCAACCAGCATCGTTTGTCGACACACAATCTCCCCTCTACCGTCTTCATCTCCATCCTCCGGTAGCATATGCAGTCCGGTCATTGATACTTGCGACGACAATGGCTTCTTTACTGAGGAGATTGGCCTCTCGGCCTGCTGCGGTGCGTACTGCCCTCTCAACCTCAACTCTCCATAACCTCGGCTACCTTGGCCTGGCCACCGCTGCCAGCGTAGAGCTGTCGCGAGCCATTGCTATCCGTAGCGTTGCGCATTCGATTCATTTCAACCCCGAGATCTTTTTTCCGACCGGCCATTGCCTTGTCGCTGACTTGTTTTCGCCCTCTAGTTCTCGCAGGCGCAAGCCAGAGCATTTTCCACCACGCGCCCGGCCGGTGAGTAGCTGTCGTGACGGTGCCCCCGACAATCGCGAAAACATCATGCTGACAACTCAATTCTGCAGCTCGCGTCATCGCCAACGGTCCCCTGCGCGCCAAGGAGGCTTCTCCCTTCGTTAGCAACAAGTACCCCGTCATCGTGCGTGCACCCGAAGCGTAACGCTTCAAAGGCTATGCGCTGGAATGCATCATTGACTCTCGATTAGGACCACGAGTACGATGCCATCGTTGTTGGTGCTGGCGGTGCCGGTCTCCGTGCCGCCTTTGGTCTCGCCGAGGCTGGCTTCAACACTGCCTGTATCTCCAAGCTCTTCCCCACGCGTTCGCACACCGTCGCTGCCCAGGGTGGTATTAATGCCGCGCTCGGAAACATGCACGAGGACGACTGGAGATGGCACATGTACGACACCGTCAAGGGCTCCGACTGGCTCGGTGACCAGGACGCCATTCACTACATGACCCGAGAGGCTCCCGCCTCCATTATCGAGCTCGAGCACTACGGCTGCCCCTTCTCCCGTACCGAGGAGGGCAAGATGTGAGTGAAGAATTGCCCAATCGCGCCTCCGCTCGCCGCGCCAAGCTAACACAATTCCCATACAGCTACCAGCGTGCTTTCGGTGGTCAATCCCAGAAGTTCGGCAAGGGTGGTCAGGCCTACCGATGCTGCGCCGCTGCTGACCGTACCGGCCACGCTCTTCTCCACACCCTTTACGGCCAGTCCCTCGCCCACAACACCAACTACTTCATCGAATACTTTGCCCTCGACCTGATCATGCAGGACGGTGAATGCCGCGGTGTTCTCGCCTACAACCAGGAGGACGGAACTCTCCACCGATTCCTTGCCAACAACACTGTTCTCGCCACTGGTGGATACGGCCGTGCCTACTTCAGTTGCACTTCTGCCCACACCTGCACTGGTGACGGTATGGCTATGGCTGCTCGTGCTGGTCTTCCCAACCAGGATCTGGAATTCGTTCAGTTCCACCCTACTGGTATCTACGGTGCCGGCTGCCTGATCACGGAAGGTGCTCGTGGTGAGGGTGGTTACCTTCTCAACTCTGAGGGTGAGCGTTTCATGGAGCGTTACGCCCCTACCGCCAAGGATCTGGCCTCTCGCGACGTCGTCTCTCGTTCCATGACCATGGAAATCCGTGATGGCCGTGGTGTTGGTGCTGAAAAGGACCACATCTACCTCCAGCTCAGCCATCTGCCTGCCGAGATTCTCGCCGAGCGTCTGCCCGGTATCTCTGAGACTGCTGGTATCTTTGCTGGTGTCGACGTTCGCAAGCAGCCCATTCCCGTTCTTCCCACCGTCCACTACAACATGGGTGGTATCCCCACTCGCTACACTGGTGAGGTCCTCACTGTCGACGACAAGGGCCAGGACCAGGTTGTCCCCGGTCTCTTCGCCTGCGGTGAAGCCGCCTCCGTCTCTGTCCACGGTGCCAACCGTCTCGGTGCCAACTCTCTCCTCGATCTTGTCGTCTTCGGCCGTGCTGTCTCGCACACCATCCGCGACAACTTCAAACCCGGCGACAAGCTCAAGCCTCTGGCTGCCGATGCTGGTGCTGAGCACATTGAGGTCCTCGATCAGGTCCGCAATGCCGACGGCCCCAAGTCTACTGCTGAGATTCGTCTTGCTATGCAGAAGGCTATGCAGACTGAGGTCTCCGTCTTCCGTACCCAGGAGTCCCTGGACGAGGGTGTGCGCAAGATGAACGAGATTGACGCCACCTACAAGGACGTCGGTATCAAGGACCGCAGCATGATCTGGAACTCGGATCTTGTTGAGACTCTCGAGCTCCGCAACCTACTCACTTGCGCGTATGTCACCCTCTTCTTCATTTCAATGCACCATCATCCCGACTAACCTGGTTTTTCTAGTATCCAAACCGCCACCGCTGCCGCCGCCCGCAAGGAGTCCCGTGGTGCCCACGCCCGCGAGGACTACCCCGACCGCGACGACAAGGAATGGATGAAGCACACTCTGTCCTTCCAGAAGACCCCCCACGGCAAGGTCGACCTGACGTACCGTGGCGTCATCTCCACGACGCTGGATGAGGCCGAGTGCAAACCCGTTCCTCCCTTCAAGCGTGTATACTAAAGAAAAAAGTACATGTTGCATCGTCAAGTTCGGAACCTGGGTTTGGAACCGTGAGGTGTGGCAGGGGGCCACGCTTTGATTCCCACATTTCGCTTGTTGTAGTTATAGGTTGATTAGACGGAGTTACTACTCTTATTATGCGTTTTGATGCTCCAATGGATATTTACTTTGTTCTTAGACCATTGCCGTTCCTTGTTATGCTAGTGAAAGTCTTGGATATGTATGTGGTTGTTGGGAGCCGTGCACTCGGCATGATGTACGCTAATATGTAGAAGAATAATAGTAACAGTAAGAATCCAAACTCAAAGAAGAGCAGCAAAGACGGACATCTCTATTGCTTATAGGAAATATGTATGGGCACAGTATCGCTAGTGTCCCAGTCACGGCCGTTTGCCGCATCGCCAAAGATGCGCAGGGCCTTGACGCGCAGCTTGTACGTGCCCGCGGCTGCGTACGAGCCGTTTGCGAGCTCGCCGTCCCAGAAGAAGCCGAAGCCGGCGCCGCGGGTGATCATGTAGTACGGCACGCCCGGGAAGTCACCCACGACCGACCCCGACGCCGCGTCCACCACCGCGCCGGTGATCGTCGTCGTGCCGAGCGCCAGGTCGGCGATGACCAGCGGGACGTCGTCGCTGGACCTCGCCGTGCCCGGCTTGGGCAGCACAAACTCGGAGTTTGCGGGCACGGGCTTGTGACTCTGGTCGTTGCCGCGCGACACGGAGGTCCCGTTGGCCGGGAGGGTCGTCGCGCCGCGCAGCGAGCCGGCGAGGCCCTGGTACGGGATCGACGCGAGGGAGGCGTCGCTGCCGCGGACGGACAGGAAGCCGGACCACAGCGCGAGGCGCGACGTGTCGATGCCGGCGGCCGGCGGCGCGGCGGACACGTGCAGCACCTGCGTCTGCCCGGCCGCGAGGGTGAACTCGGTGACGCTGGCGCTGAGCACGCCGGACGTGCCGCCGGCGACCCGGTCGTTGGGGAACCGCGACGGGTACGGGCTGCCGCCGGCGGGCAGCACGTACACCGACACGGCCGGCCGCACGAACAGCTGGTAGGAGACGGTGTCGTTGCCGGCGTTGGTGACGGTGACTCGCATGTTGGCGTTGGCGTGCTCCGTGTCGTTGAAGGACAGGCTCGCGGGGGACAGGACGAGCGCCCGGCTGGCGAGCGCGTCCGCGGCCTGCACGAGGCCGCCGCCCTGCTGGGGGACCGGCGCGAGCGTGCCGCTGTCAATGCCGGACCCGTTGCTGAACGGCAGCGGCTTGGCGTTGCCGGACAGCAGCTGCCGCATGCGCGCCGGACTCACCCTCCCCAGCGCCTGCGTCAGCAGCGCCATCACGCCCGCGACCATCGGCGTCGACATGGACGTGCCCGACGCGCGGCCGTACTTGCCCCCCGGCAGCGTCGAGAGGATGCCGCGTCCGGGGCCGGCAAACTGCGGCTTCAGCGCCATCTCCATGGTCGGGCCCCAGGAGGAGAAGGCGCTCGGGGCGCCGGACAGGTCCGCCGAGGCGATGGCGTTGACGCTGCCGGCGGCGGCCGACCCGGACGGGAAGAACGCGCCCCGGTCGCCGTCGTTGCTGGCTGCCACGGCGGACACGATGCCCCGCTGATCCGCGAGGCGCCCGAGGAGCACCGAGAAGGCGTCGTCGGACCAGCCGTGGGCGCCGCCGACGGAGCAGCTGATGATTTGCGCGCCGTCGCGCGCGGCGCGCGCGGCGGCCGCCATCAAGATGTCGGTGCCGGTGCCGCCGGAGCACCCAAACACCCGGTACATGCCGAGGGTGAGGCCCGGGGCGACGCCGGTGAAGCCCGCGGAGTTGGGGCCGGCGGCGAGGATGCCGGAGACGTGGGTGCCGTGGGAGC
Source organism: Cordyceps fumosorosea ARSEF 2679 (assembly GCF_001636725.1). Lineage (NCBI taxonomy): Eukaryota > Fungi > Ascomycota > Sordariomycetes > Hypocreales > Cordycipitaceae > Cordyceps > Cordyceps fumosorosea. The sequence continues at coordinate 411,265 of NW_017387307.1, read as the reverse complement.
CGCAGTCCATGGGGTCCGGGTCGGGATGCGGCTGGTTGCCGCCGTTGAAAGCGTCGCCGACGAGGTCGTAGCCGAAGGAGACCTTGCAGCCGGGACCGAAGCAGCCGCCGAGCGCGGGATGTTTGTAGTCGACCTATTGTTTTGACAGGCATGAGTTGAGTTTTGTGGGTTGGCCCGGTGCGGAGAGAGGGGGGGGGGGATGGACTTACACCGGAGTCGATGGCAGCGAGCTTGACGCCAGCGCCGTCGAAGCCCTGCGCGCGCAGCCGGTCGACCTGCATCATGACGTGCGGCGCGAACGTGTCGGGGTCATCGAGGACGCCGCCGCGACTGGACGGCGCGATCTCGGTGACGTTGAGGTCGGGCCGGTCGTAGGCGTACACGGGCCAGATGTTCTTGGCGGCACCGGTGCCGGACAGGCTGTGGGCCACCGCGTCTAGCCCGGCGTCGGCGGTGAGGTTGGCAGCGACGTTGAGCTGGACGGACACACCGCGGAAGCTCTCAGAGTCAATGTGAACGCGGACATGGTTCAAGTTCGCGCCCATGGTAGCGGCGACGGTGGTGACATTCTACGGTTCGGTGTAAGCGGGAAGGGGGGTTCTGGTTGGTTAGTCGTGCACATGAACATACGTGACCGTCTTCGTATTCGATGATGTAGGCCCCGGGGATCGTCCTCGGGCCGGCCCGGAAGGGTAAGAGAGAGGCGGTGGCCAAGGATAGGCTGCCGAGGAGGGACAAGGCCGCTATGCCGACCATGATGCCGTTATTGTTGGTGAGGATAGCAAGACACAAGAGGTATATACAAAAAGCAACAGGGAGACACAGAGTGAGACAAGAAAATAAAATTCTCAAAAATAATAGCTACTTCATCCCATCTTATACACTCCAATAGGCTCAGCACGACAGGAATGCGGCGGTCATGTTGCATCGCCTTCACACCCACTCATCTTGTATTCTGCTACTGCACATGACGCTGTAGATGGAAAGTGCCCGCGAGACAGTAGGTGAGCAAAGAATGGAGGATAACATGTATGAACACAGGATCTCACGTTTCAACGGTGCCAAGCAAAGAAGGTCGGAAAATGATGAGAGGTGCGGCAGGCTCAGCAGCAGGACGGTGACATGGTGGCGGGCGTTCCCATTAGCGCTCACATGGTTCTGCCACACCCGTATCATCAGCTGGTCGGAATGTATCGCGTGCAAAAGTAGCTCAGGATGGGACGACGGCGAGATGAGGTGAGTGTAAAAAAGAGGCATATTTTAGCCTTGCCTGAACCGGCTGTTTTCTGTTTGTAGTTTCCGATTCCCATAATCACTGCCGGCTGGAGAGACAAACAAAAAGACAGCTGGCACCTGGCGGTCCGGCGACGCCACACCGGCCCGGCGGCGCTACTTGAGGAAGGAGGGCTCTCAGGTACATACGAATCAAGTCAGCTGCAACGAGACGGGATATGGCATGTAGATGTCATTGAAAATTGTGCTGGATAAAGAGGGAAGAAAGAAGAAGAAACGCATTAAATGTTGCTATTGTAGAGTCTGCTCATCTAAACGTTCTGACCCTCCGGCTTTGATTGGACTATGGATGAGAATATGGTGATAGCCGGTTGTACATAGAGGTGGTGGAGCCTCCAAAACCACACCGAACCTCTCTACCTCTCTATCTTCGCATCTGCTCGCTCGCCAACCAACATCCGTTCGACCAACCCCATACCACCCTCATCCTACGACCCTGTCGTCCGCAAGCCTGTCGCCCTCGACCCTGCGCGGTTTCCTCACACACCACACACTAAACGAAACTCGCACAAATCATGGCAGCCTCCACCGACGGGGAGTCTCTCCCATCTCTCCTCGACCTCATCACCAAAGTTGACAAGTGAGAGAACAGAGCCCTCCAGTTCCCTCCCCATCACCAATCAAGCCGCTCCTAACCCTTCCGTTCACCACCAGCCTCCCCCTCAACTTCGCCACCAACCACGCCCCCTACTACAAGTTCCTCCTGCCGCCCGACCCCCGCCCGCACGGCTTCATCCACCCCTCCACCGTCTCGCGCCTCCCCTGGCCTCCCGGTCTCTTCGCCGTCGACCACGCCGCCGCCCGGGTCAGCCTCGTCCCCGGCGGCGATCCCAACTCTGCGCTGCAAGCCGCCGTCGACGCCGCCCTCGCCCTCGCCACCACTGACCCTACCGTCTTCCCCACGCTCAGCGGCGGCATGCACAGCGAGCACTTTCGCATCCCCGGCATCCAAAGCACCCCGCCTCTCCGCGTCGAGCGCTTCGCCGCCTCGCTGTTCGGCATCAACACCCGCGGCGCCCACCTGACCGCCTACGTGCGGGACCCGACCACCGCCGCCATCACCCACCTCTGGGTCGCCCGCCGCGCCGCCGCCCTGCGCACCTTCCCCGGCATGCTGGACAGCACCGTCGCCGGTGGCGTCAAGGCCGACGACGCCCCGCTCGACTGCGTCCTCGCCGAGGCCGAGGAGGAGGCGCGCCTGCCGCCCGAGGTCGTCAAGCCGCGGTTACGCGCCGCCGGCGTCGTCACCCTCGCGAACCGCAACCCGCGAACGGAGCTGGTCCACGGCGAGATCTTGTACGTCTACGATTTGGACCTGTCGCCGCCGCCGGGGGGCGCGGCAAGCGAGCTCGGGTTGGTGCCCCAGCCGGGCGACGACGACGAGGTGGACGAGTTCGTCCTGATGGACTGGCAGGGGGTCCTGCGCCGCATGCGCGCGGGCGAGTTCAAGCCCAACGTGTGCCCCGTCATGATCGACTTCTTCATCCGCCACGGTCTGATCACCCCCGAGACCGAGGAGCGCTACGTCGAGATATGCAACAGGTTACGTAGGAGGCTGCCCATGCCCACCAACGCTCACGAGACATGACCTCGGCTTCAATCTGCTCGAGGTTGGTACTTGGGATGGTCACTAGAGAGGGTGGGATAGAGGTGTAGTCCGCATCTAGAGGCGTAAATATTTTGCCTATGCATCTCCGCAGCCTCAACGGCCACTTACTATTTGTTGCAACCAGCAACGAATTAGACAGAATCTTGCCACTATAAAACGCGCGCGCGCCTGAAAAAAAAAAAGGAAAGAAACAAAGAGACCTCTCGTTCCAATCGTTTAAATCCAACCGAAAAAAGAAGTGCACCATCAGATGCCAAAAACTCCGGTGCGCCTGTCCGAGGCCAGCATACCTTTCTTCCCGACTCCGATGAAGCAAAATTCCCTCGCGGGAATCTAGCCAAGGCCCGACGGCCGTTGCCTCGTTCGCCACTACCTGCAAGGGGCTTGAAGGAATCTGTCCCTTCCCCGCACAATAGTCGAGAGAAAAAAAAAAGCAAGAACCATAGATGCTAGAAACTTTTCTTCCTCGCAACGGTAACTCGTGTGTAAATCCCATTTCTCATAACCTTGTCTTACTCATACAATGCGAAAACGCTTCAGCGCCCAACTGATAGGTTGTTGCATCATTCCTCTTCCGAATCTGAATCATCGCTCGAGTCCGCAGGTCCCGGCGAGTGCGCATTTCCATCCTGAGCGGCAAGAGTAGGCCCACCAGAACCGTCCTTGTACACCTGTGCAAGAGCCGTCAACTGCTTAATCCTGGCTTCTTGCTCTGATGCGCTCATCGGCTTGTTCTTCTTGGTTTTGCCTGCAGATGGCTTGGGCTTTGAAGGGCGGACGGGCTCAGGTGGGGGTGCCGTGTTTGTCGTGTCCTTGGCGAAGCCAGGCAGAACCTTTTTGCACAGTTCCCAGAGCTTCAGGAGAGCATCATTGCTGAGCTGGTCAATGTCGAGCTCAAGCTCGCCGTCTGTGTTCTCGTTTTGACCAGTGTCCCTCTTGATGATGTCGATGGCACGATCCAGGTGAGGCATCTCCAGGTCGTTGATGGCGTTGGCAATATGATCCTTATCGGCTGCTGTCAAGCTTTTCTTGGCTGCACCCTTCTTTCCGCCACCGGCCTTCTTAGCTGGCAATCCGCCCGTAGATTTTCGTGCACCGGCACCCTTGCTCTTTGATCCTTTGGGCTTTTTGGCCTTGTCGTTCTTGGGCTGGACTTCGCCTGCGCTAGCAACGGCCTTGATGAGAGCTTGCTGTACCATATCAACTATGCCCTTTTGAATGTCAATCATAGACTGATTGGCCCCGGGGACAAACATGGCGTGTAATTTTTTGGTTTCCTCGTCCAGCTTGGCCTGGAGCTCCTGTATTTCCTTAGAATTATCCTCAGCAAAGGCAACGTCGTCAGCGTCTTCGTCCTCGTCTTCCTCGTCACTGACGTCGGCAGATGTAGGCGCGTTTGCCTTGGCGAATTTGGCTAGCCAAGAATCCTTGTTCTTCATCTGTGAGGTGTAGATGTTTTCCAGCTCGGCAGCTCGCTGGGAAACAGGGTTTCCTTGGTTGGGAGGACCATTGAAGCTGTAGCAGTTCTCGAACACAAGTCGCACATGCTTGTCGAACTCCTTGAGGTTAGAAAAGTCACCACCAGAAAGCATCGCGGAAACCTTGCCTAGGTCCATGGGCTTTTTAATGATCGAGTAGTAATCCGGAATATTCAAGCCCTCCGCATCCACAGGCTCGAGGAACCACATGTTGAGCTGCTCATATTTGGGATGCATAACCTCGCCGAGGACTTCCATCGCAAACTGCAGCTCCGGCTTAAGCTTCTTCCGTGAAGGTTTAGTTGTGTAGTCGATATCCTTGGGCTTGGGGGCCCGAACTGTGCGCTTCGGGCGATCACCCTCGGTGGCGGTAGAGCCGCGACGATCGCCCGCAGCCGACTTGGCATCTGCATCCGTCGAGGGACTACCTCGAGGTCCGGTAGACATGCGGCGCGCGACGGGCGCTTCGGCAATGGCGACGGCGCGAGATTCCCGGACAGGCTTGGCCTTGGGTATGGCTTTGGGCTTGGGTGGCTCCTCAGCAGGGGCAGCGAGCAGCTCTTCCCAGAGTGCCTTGACAACGGTGAAAGAGGCAAAGGTAACATCATGCGTCGGGCCATTGAAGTTGAGTGTATTGAGGTAGATGAGAGAAGCGGCATTCTTGAAGTCCCCAAAAGTCGCATACGGGCCCTCGGCCTCGCGAACATTGCGGTCGAGCTCGGAGAGATCCATGGGTTTCTCAATCCGGGCAAGGTAAGCCTCGCGTAGTTGTGGCCAAAGCTTAACAACAGCATCGCGAAAGTGTCCGCCGGCCTTTGTTTTCTTCAGTCTGCCGATCGTCTTGCGAACTTCACGGCGCTGGTAGGGACTGAAGGTTCTTCCGTTAGCTTCGGAATCGTTCCAGTTCGGTAGCGTGTCTAGGCTTTGGACTTGATCCACTGGTGCAGACTCATCAGGAGGAGCCGCAGCCACGGTGGACTGATCTGGTTGGTCAGCCATGGGTTTGTCTTCTTCGGGCTCAGTTCTGGCACGCTTCGCGACAGGCTCATCATCGGCACCGTCATCCTCGCGCTCGCGTGCGACCTTGGCTACTGGCGCGTCGCTCATAGAGACTTCGACCGACTCGACGATTGGAGATGTGTCGGGCTGGGTCTCGATGTTGAGCTGCGACATACTGGCAGGTTGAAGGTCAACCTCAGATGTGGGCAGAGCAGCGCTATCCTGTGGTTGCAGAGAAGGAGGCTGCTTAGGAGCCTGGGCAGTAGCGGAAGAGCCCTGGGATGCGTCTTCCATTTTGATATCTTCGTGGCCTGTTGTCTTGGCGGGCTCGGCGGCTGACGCCTCCTTTGAAGCGGAGAGAGCGGGGCTCGGTTCAACTGGCACGGGCTCGGCTGAAAGCTTTTCGACTAGAGGGGGCTCCTCCATCTTCACGTCTTCAGTCTCGAGGCTTGGTACCGGCTTAGCTACGTCATTGGACTCCGTCGTGACCTCTTCCTTTGCCTCCTCCTTGACCTCCTCTTTGACTTCCTCCTTGGGTTCTCCAAGAGCCCCCTGGGCAGCTTCGTTGAAGGCTTCTGGCGCGCTCCCCTGGGCAACAGGCCTAGGAGGGGTCTTCTCCGCGCTCATCTCAGCAAGCTCGCGAGCAGGAGCTGACGTTGTTGCTGTCGAGGATAGAGCAGCGAGCTTGTCTTCGGCATGTTGAGGGGACGCCGCGCTTTCGATGACCTCATTGGGGGCAGGCTTCTCGGGTGAAGGTTCAGTGGCCTGAGAAATGCCGTTGGCGCCGTTATGTTCGGAAGAGGAAGAACTCCCGTTGACGACCGGTGCGGATGCTGTGGATGTAGGCTCGACGGGGGCGGCGGCAGTCGTCGTGGCAGAAGGCTCAGAGATGGATTCCGCAGGCTTCGGTGATGATCCGGTGGCTGTGAAACTGTGCGCATGACATTGAATGAGCACAATGAACGTGATGACGCTTGAGCGCATTGTTGACGCCGTCGAAAGTCAGAGCAGGTGCACTTACCCATTGCTATCGCGCTTTTGTTCGGGTTGCGATGGGGAGGCCGGTGGCTTGTTCTCTGAAACAGGTGCCGCAGCTGTCGGTGGTGCGTCGGACTTGGGCCACTCCATGGTGAGGATTCGCGATGGGCGCGCTTTGCAGAAATGCGCAGTGTGTGGATGGTGGTCAATAGGATCGGCTCGGCATTAAATATATAGGCGTAGAGCGGAGGCGATGAAGTGAGGCTGTGCGAAGTGCCACTGCACGCTGTGCACGAGGTGGTGTTGCTGTTGGAGGTGGTGGCGCAAACGGAATGCGAAAGTGAGGGAGCTGGAGGCAAACAACGCAGCCGCGCTGAACAAAATCCCGGCGCAAATCGCGATTCGACGAAATAGGCGCACGCAAACTGCGAAATCGCGCGCAAAGGGGCGATGGGATTATGTTGCCCGGCGAATGCGACGACGAAGAGGAGTTGGCGCAAATGCAGCCCTGGCGATGGGAGCAAAAATCGGGTCGTGTGGTTCAAGGGTTAGGTGCGATCGATGGGATTGAGGCGTATAGGAGGATTAATTTGTGTCAAGAACGATGATTAGCGTTGCCATAGTAGATAGAGTGGGTAGAGAAGCAGGCAGGATTCAGAAGGAAGTATGTTGCTGGATATGGGGCTGTACAAAATATATTCAAGACGGAGTCGCGCGGAGGGTCTGAAAGAGAAAGCGCGTGCACGTCAGTCTTTTTTTGTCAGCCGGACGCGCTTGGTATTTATGAGAGAAACAAGATTTGGTGGGACAGGCATGCCTCTAGCGGGGTGGCAAATGCTGGGGGAGTGTAAATTGGACTTGGTCGAGCCAGACCAAAAAGATTAGCAAATGTGGCTAGTGCGACTGAAAACGCCAGCCTCCCACTTACGTGAACCATATTTAATTGGCTAGATTCTCCAAATGGCCCACTAGCAAGGGCGTGTATTTACTCCCAAGCCCTTCTGTGGCTAACCTCAATAATTAGAAAGGCACCGCCTGCACTGTAGCTTCCATTTATTAGTGCAATGATACAGCTTCCTCCTCCACTGTATGACAGCAACTTATTCTGCTATAACCTCCTCTCATCAAAACCGTCTTCTGACGCCTTCTGACGCCTTCCAAGCGAGGCAACACTGAAAACCTACATCTGCACCTATCCCGATTGGCAACAGTCTCTGTTCTCCCGTCGCCCGCGGGTATGTGTAACTTCGCATGTTGTACCACTACATCCACACGACATCCTGGCGTCTGCCAATTGCTTCTCGCTGTCCCACGTCCCTGCGCAGCTCCCAAGAGCTCGGATCGCGTAGCCAGATGAGATGCATTGGACCGGGAGGCGACACAGAGATGAACCTGGGCGATGCGGCATCTATCAACCCTTCGAGAAGTGCACCGTTACTGTGCGACTGTGTTACAACCAAATGTCCTCAGCAGCTGTGCCGTCATCTAGTTACGACTACCTTATGCGCCAGACTTGATACCACGTTCACACACTCTCGTCTCATGCCATTGTCCCGTCCCCGAATTCGTCAACCCGACCGCCGAGCGCACGAGTATAAATAAAAGGCCAATTGCCTGCTAGGGTGCCCTCTGTACAGAAAGACGGAAGACATAGGCCGGGTCGCAGATGAGTTGCAGGCTGCGGATAGTGGACTGTGGCCATGCTCCGCGGCCATGGACCGCGTTGTCTTTAATGGTCCTGGGCCGCTCTCTCCTTTAAATGGGAAATATCGCTATAGCGGGGCCCGTATTAGGGGGTATTATGAAATTACCGCACGCCACACTTGAGCCACTAGCTGTGGCGCAAACGTTCGGACACTGCCAATCAGGTGACTCAGATGAAAACGGATGTTTCTTCACGTAAGTCATGGTCCTTTTACATGCACCTCGTAGTAAGGAGTGCAAAGAAGCACCAGTTAACAATGGCATGCAGCTTGCGGGTAGCCTACTATGGCGCCTGAAGTGGGTTTTGCAGTCAGCCGTCTTTTCAGTCAAGTAATAAGTGTTGACTTCCTCAAATATCACGTGATATTCAACCTTCCACTTTATTAACCCAAAAACCGGAACCGCCCGATAAGATAAGTTAGATAACAGTGGCTTAAGTAAGGGCGATTTTTTTTCTGGCACTTGTCGCCGCAAGTTTGGCTAGCCCGCCTCAAAAAAAGTTCACCAGACCACGGCCTGAGGAAAATTTCCCAACAGCGAAAGCCTTAAGATACTTGTCTGCACATCACTTGTCTTACGAGATTCCCATCATCGTCTTATATTCCTTTAATCGGCTGCATACTTATCCACGAGGCCATATTCTCTTCCTATATTTCTGGCCGCTTGCAACCTGTCTGTTGCCTCGTGCCTCATGCCCATGTCGACCAAACGCAAAGCTCCGGCAAAGCTGGCTGCCCCAGTTGCAAAAAAGAGCGCCAATATCTCCTCAAAGAACACAATTGACGAGTCACACACGTCAGTTGCCGACACAGACGCGCTGCAGAGCTCACATCCTGAGACGATAGAGATCTCTTCAAATGAGCCAAGCGTGTACACGTCAGAGGATGAAGGTGCCCCGAAGGAAGTGAACGGCACCAAGAAGATCGCCGGGGTTCCCAGCGACAAGCTTACCAAGGAAAGTTCCACAGCCGCCGCCAACGACAGCAATGACGCTGGGTCAGACGCCGAAGAAGAGTCGCCCACATTTGGCGAACTTCTGCGCGGCAACGAGGTCATTGATGTCTCTAGCCTGCTCCAACAAGCCGTCACAAGCACAGCCGTGCAGCCGTCACGCACCGCTATTGCGCCGCCCTCCCTCCAGTCTCTCACCACCGTTCTGACGCAAGCGCTCAAGACCGACGACACGGACCTGCTCGAATCGTGCCTGCACACGACCGACTTGACGACCATCCGGAATACGATAGAGCGCATCGACAGCAGCCTCGCCGGCATCCTGCTCAACAAGCTAGCCGCCCGTCTGCACCGGAGACCCGGCCGCGCTGGCAACCTCATGATCTGGGTTAAGTGGACGCTCATCGCACACGGCGGCGCGCTATCGTCGCAGCCCAAGGTCATCCAGAGCCTCAGCGGCCTGCAAAAGGTGCTGTCCGAGCGCTCCAAGGGTCTCAACAGCCTGCTCGCGCTCAAGGGCAAGCTCGACCTGCTCGAGGGCCAGATGGAGCTCCGTCGCAAGATGAAGCGCGGCGGCGCTGCCGCGGCGAAGCAGGGCGGCGGCGATGGCGAGGATGACGGGTCCGACGAGGACGTCATCTGGGTCGAGGGCGAGACGGGGAGCAGGCTGGCCAACGGCGCCGCCGACGAGGACGCGCACATGACCAACGGCGCCATTCCCGACTCGGACGACGACGACGACGATGAATCCGAGGCCGAGGAGGAGGACGACGACGTTGCGGCTGAGGAGTCGCTGGACGAGGATGAGGTGGACCATGACGACGTGGACGAGTCCATGGGCGAGGATGAAGAGAGCGATGCCGAGCCCGCGCCGCCCTCAAAGCTACAAAAAGTCGCCAACTTCTTCACGAAGCGCAAGTAGACAAGAAGAAGAGACAATTGAAACCCGGAAACAAAAATTACAAAAGAAAATGCAAACCCTAATTGGAAAGTAGACAGGGCAACGGTATCATGAACTCAGACGGAGAGGGTAGGGAGCGAGGGAGACGAATCCCAGGGACTGGCTTCTAGGGGACGGCAGAAGAGGACGGTGTCATATTTCTTATCCATGTATTGGCAGAGCATCATTGTACCATGTCGAACAGGGAAGTGTGGGGAGATTGGATGCTACTATCTCGTTGCTCCAACACATATTTACTGGCGTTGGGTAGAAAAAGAATACATTTTGATGATTTTATCCGCACCAACGCAGTCCACCGTTTTGCAACGTCCGCGCATCGAGGAATGATGACATGCTGACTCGCGCGGAGCTCGGCGTGAGGTAGGGTTTTTAAGATTCAAAGTAATATAACGGTGTGGCATAATAAAAAGATTATATAGATTTAGAATGCGCGCTCTAGAAACAAACCAAAAAAAATCCAACAACAACTTGTATGGAAAAACAACGACGCCTGTTCCATGAAGGAAGGGTCTTGACGTTTCAGAAACCTGCTGTGTCTGCGCCAGCCCATGCAAAAAAAAAGGAGAGAGTAAGAATAGTGTGCGCTGATGAAGCTGATGAAGCCGATGAAGACTGTGACGATATATATATATATATACGGTAGGAGGTTGCGTAATGATAAAAGGCAAAGACTGTAGAAACGGAGGAGTGCAACGTCTCTACCTTTTGCCTGGCTGGATCCCCGTTGCTAAGCACATTTGTTAGATGGCCCAGCTGCCTCGCCGCTCGTGGACGCCCCACGCCAGGGGGTTCAAGTTGTCGAGGTCCGGGTGCTGCCTTGCCCACTCAAGAATGTACACGCGCAGGGCCCTCCAGCGCGGGCAGCGCGCCTCCTCGGGCGTCTCGTCGTCGAGGCGCATCTCGAGCATGTGGCCCTTGGCGAGCTGCTGGTCGTCGTCACGGCACAGCTCCGCGACGCTGACGCGGCTAATCTTGGCCAGCTCCTCGTCAAAGGAGCGCGCCATGGCCGGGTATCCCAGCGACAGGTAGTTGTACACCTGCGTGACGAACTCGTCGCCAAATTCGAGCGCAATCTTGTCGTCGCGCTCGGCGCGCGCCTTTTCCTGCTGCAGCCGCTCATCGAGCCCATGCAGCATGTGCAGGCCCTTGGGCGCGCCGCTGCGGAGCCGGCGCTCGGCTGTCCCCGGGGCGGGGGCGGGTGCGCACGTCCCGGGCAGGCTGCCGTTGCCGCTGGCGCCGGCCGACTCCGCAGCAGCGGCGGCATCCCAGAGATGTGCGGGTTCGTCGGTCACTGCTAAGACGCAGTCGACTTCGTGCACGAATAACTCCTTGGGAGTTCCCGGCGTCCGCGGCGTCGCCATCATGGCTGGCGGGTGCAGCTCCGCCGGGACCAGGTAGCCGCCGGTGGATTCCGACCTGCAGCAGTAGCCCCTCCACAGGCCACCTTTGCCCGACAAGTCCCGATCCTGTTTTGCATTTTGTGAGAGGACAAACGAGTGGTCTGTCTCGAGCTTCGTTTGCTTGGGCGAGGGGCACTTGCGAAAGTTGAGCTCCTTTCCCAGCATTGGAGGCGACACAAACTTGCGGATGCGCTGTAAATGCGCAGCGTCGGGCCGTATGCCGAGGGCAGCAAAGGGGCGGCCAAAGGGATCGTGCTGACGACGGATGGCAGACGCATTTGCTGGTTGCTGGTGCTGCTGCGGCGGTGCCTGCTGCTGCTCGTGCTGCTTTTGTAGTGGTTGATGTTGTAGGTGGTGCTGTGCACGAAGTTGAGATTGGTCGTGGATGGTGGTCGATTCGGGGGCGGGGCCCCGTAATACATGTAGGGCTTCGCTTTCCTTAGCGGCTGCCCATTTCCTTGCCTCGGCCTGCTCACTTGCAGAATCTCGACTGTCTCCGAGCGATGCACGTCGGCTTGTGGTCCACATTGCATCGGGTGGTACCGTTAGGTCCATCTTGTCCAGCTCGGAGTCAGATGTCATGTCCATGTCCTCGAACCTGTTGATTTCCTCCTCAGCATCTTCCCTCTCGTAAGCCAACTTCTCTGCATGCTCTTGCATGTGCCTCTGCCACCAATTCAAGTCGAGGCTCGACGTTTTCCTTCGCAAGCGACGCCTGCCACGCTCGTCTTCAGCCGGGCTCATGCCTGGGGACTCCTCGCTGCTCGAGCCATCACGGAAGTAAAAATGGGCGACACCACCCTCACGGGCATGGCTGTTGGGGAACGCGGCGAGAGCGTCTTCCTGTATCTGCCTCTCCGCCTCCTTTGCCGCGAGTTCGAGTAAATATTCCTTCACCTCCTCCTCTTCGGTTTCTCTCCGAGTTGGCTGCTTGCGATGCAGCGTCTCCTCCTCGGCTATGACACCATCGTGCCTTTTTTTGGATCTGGCCTTTGCGGTGTATATGTGATTGGTATAGGGAGTGATGTCGGTCTTGTCGGTAGGGCGTGTTGCGGGACCCGGATCTCCCACGCGGTGACTCCTTCTTGATGTTTCAATCAACTGGGGGGCAAAGCGTCGTCTGATGCGAGGATATGCCGACGCCGGGGAGAGTGAACGCGGCGACGGTTCCGGAGTCAGTTCGGGGTTTGGACCAACGCGGATGCCCTGGGCCGGCGGAGGTGCCGTACGGTGGGATTTATACGTTGTCTCAATCGGCTCGGGCGCGAAGCGCCTCCGTGGCGGTTCGGAATGCATTGTCGCCGCCAGCGTATCACAGGAAACGAGGGATCAAGGCCAGGGGCAGGTATCGGTGATTCCCAATCGCGAGTTTCGGTGGTATCGGCGTCGAGAAGTCGAGAGGTCGAGTCACTTGAGCAGGAACGCCTGAGCTTGAATGGCAGAACGAATGGGACGACGATCAGCCCCAATGGTCGTGTGCTGCCAGTTGCCACCAGCTGCAGCGTGCGGGGAACGAGATAAGGACCGCAAGGCAGTGGCACAACGGCAGGTAGATGGCGGTGACGCTGATGCGAGACACGGCCGATGTGTGTATGCAGGCAGCGATGAGATCGCCTGCAAAAGGGTCTGGCCGTCCTGGATTTTGCCTCGATCTGCTGGTCAATGAGAGATGGTGGGGCGCGCAAATGTGCTTCGAGGCAGGCGGGGGTTACGGGCAAGTACCTGTACTGTGCGGATAAACGTTCTGATGGACGACATACTGTGAATTTGTCTGCAAACTCCCGGAGCTCCATACAGTTTCCCCGAACTAGCCACACTGTCTAGCTACTTTCTAACCCGTCGCCGGCTTCGGTCACCAAATTGCTTCGCTGGTCAAGCAGATTAACTAGTGCACCGCTGCTAGTCCAAGGGATTGATGAGACCGGCGCAAAATAGATGATTCTTACGAATAGAGACGCAACGAGCGAGCACTCTGTATCCGGCTGTTCCTCGATCTCTCGTCTTCAGTCTAGACTTGACAACCACAGCTTGCCGGATTTGCATGACTGTTCAGCCCGGCGCCGGCGCCGATTGCCCCTTACCCAGGGCTTGCATTCGGCCACCAGTAACTAACTAAAGTGTTCCGTTGAACGGTGTATATTACTGGTAGTTAGCTTATTCGTAGGGAAAAACTTCATTTTCTGCTCCTTTCCTTTCAGCGTGTCTATAATTAACTCCGGTCACTGCTGGCCCATGCGCTGGATTTAGCGCGAACCACGAGCTGTGCTTTGGCCAGTCGGAAGCGAAGCGATGCAATTTAGTATTCAGGGAAACTAACAACTACTGACAAGACTAGCAATGGTACAAAATATTACTCTGAAATTACAATGGAGAAATTCAGGCATTCCATCATCCGCGGACCTCATAGACTTGCGCGGCTACCAGGTGGTTCGTTGGGTGTTGGTAGAAACCACCACTTTTTCGTGTCTCGTCTCCGGCACTTACATGTGAACCGCAGGGTCTCGATTTCAAACAGAATCAGGGCAACTCCGGCGTATTGGTAGTGGTCCAGAAAATGAGTAACTAAGGTAAGTAGTGAGCTAGGCTGAGTTTTGTGTCTTAGCCATACCTTCTTTTTAATGAAGAATGTACGACGGAATGTTATACAAATGGGGCCAGACAGACTAGAGGCAGCTGTTGTGACGAGAATTATCGTCGAGCGTTCATTGGTAGAAAGTAGAAGATCCGTCTTGTTAAGTTTCGTCAGCCTGCCAACAAGTTATTCGTGGACTCACACACTCGAATGATAGTAATGTGCTTTTGGTTACACCGTCGGCTATGCCAGCGCAGCAACGGTGGATGGAAGAATACTGTGGCTTTGCCTGAGGAGGCTGCAGCCATGCCATGCCATGGCGATGACTATTGCAGAAAAGCCACAGGACTTGCAGATAAATATTGCTTTTTAGGACGCACATACGAACATGCACGTGTCGCTATTTAGAGGCTGACGGAGAGCAAGATGACACGACGCATCGAGAACGATTGTTATGTGGAGATAGCCGTGGGCATTTGCCGTCGATAATGTTTCGATATTAAGGGATTTGTTTGTAAATACTCGCTACCCGTACGGGCCGGAAGGGACTGCCCAGAAGCGGCATGTCAACGACCGTTTCAAGCAAGCCACCGCAATTTAAAGCGGTGCCAGACAAGGCCTGGCTATGGCCGTGGGCGTTGGAGCTGCAAGGCACAGATGACCAGGACAGGGCAGCGATTTGGCACGGTTTTGGCTCCCTGTGGTGTTTCAGTGATGTGGCACGTACAACCTGGAGGTAACTGGGACAGCGTTGCTGTATAAATCACTGTGTTATTCGTGTTTGGTCGCAGACACCAACTATTAAGGAGTCTGGCGTTATGCTCTGCAGAAACGCTTGAGGGTCAAATTAAAGGCAGGACAAGATGAAGGGCAATCAACAGGTTTGAAATGAGGCGATAAAGGGGCAAGGAGACGGGGTGAAGAAGCGTCTGCTCTGCACAGTCATTGGATACTGCAGTGTGTTGTAGACGGTTCCTCGGTATCTGTATTAACTAATGTATGTACCAGCACTAGGTACCTACATAGCCTAGGTACTGAATGTATTATTAGCGAGCTTGGCAACGATAGAGGTCGATCAGTGTGGTGGAGTGCACTACTGGCCAAGCCCGTGGGAGCCGTTGCTTTTTATGGAGGTGTGGTGTGCTCATCAACTCATGCAGTACCCAAAGAAAAACATAGAAAATAATACTTCATTTCATCTGCAAGTTAAATAACGGCATGAGTGACAGGTCATGATGAGCTACTGCATGTATCTGCTAACTACAAATTAGTCATTATCATATCTTGATGCTGGGCTGTGGACACTGGGCAGTGAGGCCCAATACGCAAGGTGGGCCTTGGATACGGGACAACCTAGCAACAGACTTTTCAAGGCAAGACAACGCCTTGACTCTTGAGTCTCGGGGGTCTTGACTCGCCAATTGGCTGTGGCGAGTGGTCCCCGCCTCGTACAGTGTAGGTCTCGGGCTACCTCACAACCTCATTCGCGTGTAACTACATATGGACTCTGTATTCTGTACGCTGTGACAGGCGGTTGGGCATATTGATGGCGGTTGGATGGGTCGGGAAGCGGGCGGGCGAAAGAGGGGATGCACAAGGCGAATTTTTTGGCGGCATGATAAGGCAAGGGTCGGTTACCTTGTCCTGAGGCAGTACCAGTAGATGTTACCTGGCATGTTACTGAGAGATACGAATAAGGAAGTTGGGTTGAATGCCTGCCGCGGGCAATAAGAAAGGCCAAGAATGAAAGGGTGGCTGCTCGGGTGACTACAAGGTACCTCCAGGTAATCTTTAGTGAATGGGTGGCTGTTGGTGGCTGTCGTGGTGGCTGCCCCAGGGCGGGTGAGTTCGTGAACGGGACGAGGCCTCGTAAAAATAAAGTGCTTGCAATCTGCACTTGCAGACAAACGACAGCTCTGGCATGACAGTTGGCAGTCTGTGCAGTTTCCAGGGGACATGGAGAGACAGACTCTTGCCTGCTCTAGGTGTTAGGTACCTAGGTATGTACTAGCTGCAATGAGACAGTTCAAGAGCCCTGGAGGCCTGAAAGGACGGCCCACTACGCTGCAGGCTCACGAGATGCCAATTTTACCAGAAAGAACATGGAAAAGGAAAAGGAAAAGGGAATCGAAAAAAGAAAATAAACAAAAAAGAATCGACGTATTAATAAAGCACAATCAATTATTACAACACTATTTGTTTGCTTATAGATACCCTCGCCTATATCCAAATTTGCGTGTTCGTTCCCAAGGAGCGAGCGAGTCCAAGACATACCCCGGCCGGGCAACCATGTCCAGGGCCAAGACTGGAACGAGGTCCGGCTCCCCCTTCTGGGCCCTTGTGGCCCGCCTTGCGGCGCCCAACTCTCACTGCCCAGACGGAGGCCGAGAAAAATCTAGTGCTTGCCGACCGCCACTAAAATCAGCCATCAGCCAACCGGGAGTGGCCATCCACACCCACCCCATTAGTTAGTACTACTAATAATAAGGTAACTAACTGGCTGCAGTGGTTGGCAATGGCACCTTTTCCTTTTCCCTGCTGTGCCGGCCGACAGATTACAAGGTCTCTCTGTCTCGTTTCTTGATTTCTTGTCATCGCCCCAACTTGCATCGTCACCACTCAACACCCATCCATCAGCCTCCTCGAGCTCTTCTGCGCCCCTCCGCATGTTTGCCATCGCCACCTTCCACCAACACCACCAACACTTCCTCCTGTATCGCCTCACTGGTACCTGTCCGGCTGGCAATCAACCACGCATTCCATCTTCATTCCCGCCGCCCACAGCAGTTTTCAGTTAGCGTCTGCCACACATCCATCCATCTTCAACAGTCTCGTCAAACTCTGGCCACTCTGCTGCCTCGTCGCTCTTTTTTTCTTCTACCAGCTCCTCCATAATCCTTTTGCGCCCTCTATAATCACACTACTCGCTTCTTCCGCCATCCGCCATCCGACCCCCAAACTCGCCGCCTTCGCCCACAGCTTACATGCAGCCTGACTGATCCTTTTGTTTGCTTTTCTGGCTCTGCTCTCGCGATCCGACCCGACAACCATCGCAACCTGCTTCGGCAAACACCAGCCCGCCCTCTGTGGCGCCCCGAATCGACTTTCTTTATGCTTTGAGACACAACAGCTGTTCACCTTTTCGCTCCCACCCTGAATCGTGAATGTCTCGGCGCTTTCGCCTTTTTTTTTCGAGACCCCAATCCTTGCCTTGGCTACCGCTCTGCGTCATAACAGCGCTACCGATCTTCAAATCCAATCACTCCGACAGCCCGACTTGTCGGCTTCCCAACTCGAAGCAAATCTATAGCTGATTGCCTATCCGACCTGCGTCTTCCCGGTGACCTGACCGGTCATCCTTTGCCAATCATGGCCGGGACCTCGCAACCCCATCCCGCGAGCGCCCCTTGCGAAAACGCCGCAGCAGATGCCGCTACCTCCACCACCTTGCCTGCGCAAAACCAGTCTCCAACCTTGGAGTCCAAGGCTGTTAGCCCCATCGCCAACAGAGTATGCACGCCCCTCGGTCTCTTTGTCCATCCCGCCGAAAGAGGTCCTCCCATAAGCATGCCCCAGACGCTCACTCCCGAGTCTGGCCCGGCCTCTCCCACCCGATCCGACAAGGTCACGACTTCAACATCGCCGATCCGACAAGCCGGTACCAGTCCTACTCGATCTCAAATGCCCGCTTCTGAGTGCATGCGAAGACGAACCGACTCAATCAGCGACACCCTCCGTGCCGCCGCTGCCAATACCCGCTCCAAGATTGATGACGCCCCTTCGCCGTTGGTCCCTGCCGGAGAGATGCAACCTCTCCACACTGGCACTGTCCTTGCCAATACCAAAATGGTTCACCCGAAACCCATCAATAGAATGGCGCCTGCCGACGTGACCAGCCGCCCTGGCACTGCCAGCAGCGTTGCACAACTCGAAATGACAGCGCAGCAACTCTCCATGACGAGTTCCATCGACGACGCGATCCGAGATCTCCACGGCGAATTGAAACGAAGTGACTCTAGGCGATCATCAGTACTCGCCGCCAGCCTCAAAAATGGAGAAGACAGCGCGCCCTTGGGCCCGCCCCAACTAAAAAGGCACCTATCGAGCTCTTCCTCCATTGTATCGACAAATATCGCCGCGCGCCAGGGAGGCTATTCACCTGCTGCTTTCGTCAAGTCGCCCAGTGCGTCGGGAAGCGCTCGCCTGATACCCGGTTCTTTAACGGCTCCCTCCCTTCCCGAGCTCGAAACGCCCACTGTTTTGTCCAGGCACGGCCCTGGCAAAAGCTCCGTCCGAAGCGTGCGCTCCGCCAAACTGTCGCTCGCTGATATTTCCGAATCAGAGCCAATCTCTCTCACACAAACTGTTCTCGATGAGGCTGACAATGCCCCGCCACTGGAACTAGAGCCTATCATCCATGAAGCAGCGGCCCATGAGGAGGAACTTGACCACGAGCCAAGCACCCAAGCTTTCCATCACATGATGCAGAGCAGTGCTTCCCAGCAACCTGCCTATAGCAACTTAACAGAGCGCAATCGAGATGTTGCTACAGAACTCGACTCCGGAAACCGCCCTAGTTCCTCGCATTCGCAAGATACGTTCCACCAGGCTCAAAACGCCTTCTTCGATTTTGATGGGGTCCACTGTCCGGAAAATGTTACTGATGTCGAGGGTCACGACTACCACAACGAGCGCATCCCTGCCGAGCGGGACTATCTCCCCATTGACCAGCATCTTGGGGAATTGGAGGACAATGTCTTTGATCTTGCCCCGTTACAACTTCCACAAGCCACCCCTCAGCCGCCGTCATTCTCGTACGGAGATGATTCCTTTCCGCAGCCGCCGCAACCGGTTGGTCTTATCCGCCCCCAATCGTTTCTTGATCCTTCGTCTGGTGTTCAGATGAACTATTATCCGGCGCGTGTTCCTGCCACATTGAACATTCCCCAGAAGCTGTCAAACAAACCTAAAGCCCACCAGAGAAACTCGAGGCAATCCAAGGTGCTCAGCGTCATGATGGGCGGCGCTCATCAGTCCGCCACCAGCGACCCTGCTCGCCGAGCCTCAGCCATGCCCATGTTAGGCAGCATGACTGAGACGGCCGATGACCCTCGCCCTACCAAGGAACGTCATCACGAACGTCGACCCTCATTCCTCCCCTTATCAACCGAGGACATGGTCAGGATTAACGAACCTCTTCCCGAACCCGCCGATCCCCCCGCGCCCACGCGCGAGAGCTGCGATAACCTTGCTTCTACACTCCGAATTCCGAAACGCATTTCTGAGCCTAAAGTTGAGAAGCGCAAGAGTCGAATGTCTATGATGGGCAATATTCCTGCTCAGCTTCGCGCAAGTGCATACTTTGACTCGCCCGCTCTCACGACCGACATCGAAGCAAAGGACGGCTCTGCGATGAATGCTCTTGACGATATCTTGAATGCTGGGGCCAGCGCTCCAGTTGGGGCATTCACTGATCACCTCTATGCTGGAAAACTTGGCTCAGAGGTCTACGGAACAGCCAAGAAACCGTCACAAGATTCATCACCATCCTTGCCGGCGCCACCATCCAGCGAGAACAGTGGCAAACGGCGATCTTCATGGATGCCGCTCGGCAGGCGCAGTCACAGCCGCAATAGCCGAGACAGTGCCAAGGTACACAACGATGATCCCAACTCTCCCCATCTGTCGGGCGATGTCGACAGTGACCAGGTCATACGGGTGCCTGCGGGCTCAGCAAACGAAAACGGCCAAGGTGAAGGAGAAGAGGGTAAGGAAGGGGTGGACGAAGCCTATTTTGGTCCCCCAAGCACTCTGCTTGCGGAGTTGCAGTTTCGCAAACAGCAGCAGAAGGATCGTATTCAGAACAGAATCATGGATGCGCACGGAACGCAAGCTACACTTCTCGAGCTCGATGCCGTCGCTGAGACACAGAAGAATGATCGCAAGAGCAAACGTGTCAACTTGCTCTGGGAGGATCCCGACGCACACCTGGACCAAAATGGCTCTGACGATGAAGACGTTCCTCTTGCCATTCTCGCGGCTAGGCAACAGGGCGCAAAGAACATGGCAGATCTCGAGCGTCCGATTGGCCTAATCGAGAAGAGAGAGATTGAAGAAAATGAGCCGCTGAGTAAACGTCGTGCGCGTCTGCAAGGATTGGATAAATCGTTTTCCGCGCCTCGACCTCAAAGCATGTTGATGGCCCCTGCTCGGTTGGGCGATACACGGCCGCGGCAATCGATGATCTCCTTGAACGTTGTTGCTCCTGAGGATAATGAAGACGAAACGCTTGCTGAGAGACGAATGCGCCTGGCATTGGAGGCCGAGAGAGAGAAGGAGGAGAAAGAGCTTTCCTTACCTTCCGCGCGGCCCGTCAGCACAGCCTTTTCTGCCGAGCTCTTGAGCCAGTTTGACCCTCTGGAAGCAGGACGATCAGAGGGTGCCATGGATGGCAAAGACGCTAATAGGGGGGTGGATGCGGCGGGGCCAGAGGAGGAAGAAACACTCGGGCAGCGACGGCGGCGCTTGCAAGCCGAGAAGACGGCTCGTCAAGAAGAAATGGCACATGGCGGTTCCGCGGCGGGCCCCGGCTCCGGCTCCGGCTCCGGAGGTCTCAAGGAGCGTCGCATGAGCAGCATGAGCATGGCGAGTGTTCTTTCGGTGCACGCAAGAAAAAGTCCAGACCTACGAGTCCAGGAACAGATACGGCGACGACAGGAGGAGGAACGCGTTACGCGAGAGAATGACGCCAAAATGGCAGCCATGCGTTCTCAAATGCCCTCGACATTGACCGTCCCGGGAGTTGTACAGAAGCGAGGATTCCACAACGGGGCGTATAACGACGGCCGTGGAGGCGCTATCGCCAACCACCGCCCCGTCTCTGCCCAATTCCTCCCGCACGGTCAATTCAACCGACCAAACAGCATGGCATTCAACCATGGGCATCAGCAGGGCCTCTACATGAACCCCTACGCAGGAGGCAGCGCGCAGACCTTTGGCGGTGCTAACATGTACAACAACGGGGCCAGGGGCATTTATGGTGGGATGCAGCCCAGCAACCAGATGCAAATGCCGCACAACGGTGCCTCGATGGACCGAGTGGAAGTTTGGCGACAGGGCGTCTTCCCCTGAGAGGCTGAGCGGAGCTGTTTTCTCGTGTAAAGATTGGCCAGTCAGTGGCTGTATGGCCACGGTACCAGTACACAGTACACGACACTTGATTCTTTTTTGTACACATAGTTGTTTTGAGCGCTTGGAAGTGGCGGGCTTTGAAGCAAGTACACGCAACACACAGCATTCACACAGCCTAGCATGGCGAGGCGTTTTGATTTGAAATTGCCTTGTTTTGTCTTTTGGCCGTTGCACCCACCACATTCGCATTTTCAATGCAAGACTCTCATATTATGGAATTTAATACAACAGCGAAGCGATGGCACATTTTGGGCCAGGATAGATATAGCCTCTTTTGAATAGCATAGTTGGATCAATCAATATATACACCTGTTATGAACAACAGAATGATTGATGGAGCCGTGATGGCACAGGTGAAGTCGGTCTACAGCCGTAGGGTGAGAGGAAGCGCCGCGTCCGCAAACATCTCAATTTCCAACGGGAACTATGGTTATTGTTTTTATTGTTTTTATTGTTTTTATTGTTTTTATTATTGTATTATAGATGCCAATTTCGGCTCGCATGCCCGTATATACGAATGGCTAGTGTTCGGTATAGGTAGTTGATTATGTTGTATATATGGGTAGTTAGTTCCTGCTTATCTGTAGCGCGGGGCAATAGCGCCTACCGTCGCCCACTACTATTACGCCATCCGATCCCGGCATGGTGATTTTTTTTGCCCATCTTTTTTTTTTTTTTTTTCCAAATCTCAAAACGGTCCCGGCTTCCTTCTCTTTTTTCCCATTCTTCCCTTGTTTCCTTCTTTTCTGCTCTTACGACAGACAACAGATAGATACCCGGACGGACGAGAGATTGAGGACAGCTGCAAAACTCAAAACGTCTCAGCCATGCCGCTCGCTCCAAGACACTGACCTTGACCTGACCTGACCTGAGCGAATCAGAAGCGAGCGCTGCCGCTTACCACCACCCGCACCCAGCCAGCCCGTTCTCTCATCAGCCGTCCAAATGTCCAAGGCATCTCTTGGTGACGAGAAGACGACGCACGGCGTCTCCTCCTCGCCCGTCCCGCCTCCCAGCGACACCGCAACCATGCCCCGCGACGCCTCCTCCTCCCCTGGCCACGGGCAGCGGCCGCTCCTCTCGTCGCAACCCGACGGCGCCACCGTCTACGGCAGCATCCCCGGCGACGACGACGATCCCTCCTCCCCCTCCGCCGCCGCCCACCTCGTCACCGCCGCCGAGCAGCGCGACCTCCGCCGGGGCCTCGCCGAGCGGCACCTGTCCATGATCGGCGTCGCCGGCGCCGTCGGCACGGGTCTCTTCCTCGGGCTTGGCGGCGCCGTGCGCGCGGGCGGCCCGCTCGGCGCGCTGCTCGGCTACGCGACCGTCGGGCTCGTCGTGTGCGCGGTGCAGTTCGCGCTCGGAGAGGCGTCCGCGCTGCTGCCCGTCACGGGCTCCTTCGTGCGCCACGCCGAGTTCCTCGTCGACCCGGCCTGGGGCTTCGCCGTCGGCTGGAACCTGGTCTACGGCAACCTGCTGTCCATCCCGTCCGAGATCACCGCCATCTGCGTGCTCTTCCAGTTCTGGACCGACATCAACCCGTCCGTCTGGATCGTCACCTTTGTCGCGCTGACCGTCGGCGTCGGCGCGTGCGTCGTCCGCGTCTTTGGCGAGGTCGAGTTCTTCTTCGCGCTGCTCAAGATTGCCCTCGTCGTCTTCCTCGTCATCCTGGGGCTGGTCATCGACCTCGGCGGCGTGCCGGGGACGCCGGCGCTGTACTTCAAGTACTGGAGCAGCCCGGGTCCGTTCGTCGAGTACATCGCCGCGGGCAACTGGGGCCGCTTCCTCGGGTACTGGAGCGTCATGACCTCGGCCGTCTTCTCCTTCGCGGGCGTCGAGTCCATCGCCATGGCCGGCGCCGAGACGCGCAACCCGCGGAAAGCCATCCCCGCCGCCTGCCGCAACGTCTTCTGGCGCATCCTGCTCTTCTACATGCTCGCCATCTTCGTCGTCGGCCTGCTCGTCGCCAGCGACGACCCGCGCCTCGACGGCGCCGGCGACTCCGTCACCCAGAGCCCCTTCGTCATCGCCGCCCAGGCCGCGCACCTGCCCGCCATCCCCTCCGTCGTCAACGCCATCCTCATCTCCTCCGCCTGGTCCTCGGCCAACCAGGCGCTGCTCTCCGGCACGCGCGCCCTCTACGCGCTCGCCCTCGAGGGCCAGGCGCCCGCCGTCTTCCTGCGCACCACCCGCTGGGGCGTGCCCTGGGCCTGCGTCGCGCTCTTCGCCGTCTTTGCGCTCCTCAGCTTCATGAGCCTGTCCGCCGGCGCCCTCGACGCCTTCTACTGGTTCGTCAGCCTCACCGCCGCCGGCGTCCTCGTCTCCTGGATCGCCATCCTCGTCAACCACCTGCGCCTGCGCCGCGCCCTCCGCGTCCAGGGCTTCCCGGCCACCCGGTTGCCCTGGCACAACGCCTGGACGCCGTACGCGTCCGCCTGGGCGCTCGGCATGTGCGTCGTCATCCTGCTGACGGGCGGGTTCCGCGTCTTCACAAAGGGCAACTGGAGCGCGCAGTCGTTTGTCTCCTCCTACCTGGACATTCCCCTCGTCGCCGCCGCGTACCTCATCTGGAAGCGCGTCAAGAGGACAAAGGTTGTCAAGCTGTCCGAGATACCGCTCCTCGCCGCCCTCGAGCAGGCGGAGCAAAAGGACGTCAACGACGGCGACGGCGAAGTATGATTATAGAAGCATGCGAATCTTTCTAGGTTCCAAGGAGCACTTTGCATAAAGCGTCTGCTTTTGATGATTTTGTATACCCCAACCATGTGTAGTCGAGCCATGTAGATAAGCCATGACCACATCTTTGCCGGGAGTGCTCACTCATTCACTTGCCCATCGTTTCACACGTAATGATAACATAACGGCTGTTGCGTTGAGGAAAATTCTTGAATTCTTCATCTAATGCCATTTTATTAAATCGTGTATGAGGGGAATAATGTAAGTAACTCAATGGTTCCAAAATGCAAACGCCGCCCAGATACATAAGAACAGACAATGAGAAATGAACCAGCAGTAAATGAAAGAATAGTACGCAAGTAAACTCCAATCTGGTTTTTTTTTTTTTTTTTTTTTTTTGCTTTTTTTCTCCATTTCACATCCATGGCCGCACCTCACTCCTTCTTCTCTTCACTCCAGACACCTTGAATCCTACTCTTGCGCAGAATCTGCGAAGCCAGATCAGCCATCGTTCCGCTGGTCAACAGCTCCAGCACCTGCAAGTGTGCCTGCAACTCCTTTCCGATCCAGTTGCGCAGCTCAATCGCGTTGAGCGAGTCCAGCCCAAACGCCGTGATGGTCGTCGTCGCCTGCCTAGCCGCCATGACATCCGGGTGCAGCATCAGAATCGCACCCAGCTTCTCCCGCAGGCCTGCCGTCACGAGCTCCACGGCCTCGTCCACCGTGCCGAGCTTCGCAAGCTGCTTGCCAATGGGCATGTTGGCCGCGCCGTCTGCGCCTCCAGCAGCCTCGCTCGCCGCAAGAGCAGCATCGCGTAGCGGCTTGAACTTGGCATCGGCAGCGTAGTATGGGAAGTTGCTGGCGTCGCTCAGGTCGAGGCCAGTGATCGTCTGCCCATTGCTGAAAGTGTCCACCTTGCCGTCAAGCGATGCCTCCACAAGCGCAAGCACCTCACTCTCACCCATCGTGCTGCCCGACAGGTTCTTGAGCACCTCCGACTGCTTGGCCGAGTTCTCAGCCAAGTAACCAACACCCTCAACTGCCGTCAGGTTGAGAGAGGTCGCAGCAAGTCCAAGCTGGCGGCGATGAACAGTTAGAGCGTCGAGGAATGTGTTGGCAGCGGCGTACGCGGCTTGGCCACGGTTACCGACGATGCCCGCCACCGATGACAGGACGATGAAGAAGTCCACAGGCGCGCCGATAAGAGCATTGTGGAAGTTCCAGCCTCCCGAAACCTTGGACCGGACAACAGCCTCATAATCCTCAAACGACATGTTCTCAAACAAGGTGTCGCGCAGCACCATCGCAGCATGGACAACACCACGAATGGGAGGCATCGAGCTGCACAGCCGGATGATGAGCTCGTTCACGCTGGCCTGGTCTGCCACGTCGCAGGACATGACGTGAATCTTGGCACCAGAGAGCTCACAGTCAGCACTCAGCTTCACCAGTTCTGCCGTCATCTTGCCACTGCGAGAAAGCAGCACAATATTTCTCGCGCCTCGCTCCACCATTCTCTTGGACATGGATCGACCAAGACCGCCGGTACCGCCGATGATGATGTATGTGGCATCGGCCTTGAGCAGGTCGGTCTTGGGCTCGGGGTGGGTGGCGTTGACCTTTCCGCCCAGCTCGTGGTTGACAACTACCTTGCCCGTTGTCTTGCCGCTCTGAAGCTTGCGCAGAGCAGACTCGACCTCGCCGATGCTGACCGTTGAGATGGGACCGATGGGCTTGATGACTTTCTTTCCTAGAAGCTCCATAACATCGCGGAAGATGCGTCCCATAGTCTTGGGTCTCAAGTCACCGACCTTGGTCAAGTCCACCGAGCTGAAGGTGCAGTTCCACTCAAACTTGGCCATCTCCAGCCGGGTGTTGGAGTTGATGTCCCTCTTCCCAATCTCGATGAAACGGCCAAAGGGAGCAAGGCACGACCAAGTCTCTCGCAGCAGATCTCCGGCAAGCGAGTTGATGACGACATCCACTCCCTTACCACCAGTGGCATCTCTCAACGCCGAAGCGAATGAAGTGTCTCTACTGTAGAAGATGTGGTCTTCCTCGATGCCATACTCTATCATGAGATGCTGCTTCTTGTCGAGGCTGCCGACCGTGGCAAAGATCTCTGCGCCAATCATCTGTGCAAGCTGGATGGCAGCCTGACCAACACCACCAGAGGCAGCATGGATGAGAATCTTCTCGCCAGGTTCCAGGCGAGCCAGATCAACGAGACCGTAGTATGCGGTGCAGTAGACGACAGGAATGGAGGCAGAGGTCGCCAAGTCGATTCCTTCGGGAATGATGCCTGCACTGGTCGCAGGGCAGCGGGCGTAGGTTCCATACGCACCATGCGTCATGGCACAGACACGATCCCCAATCTTGAGCGAGCTGACATGGGATCCGACGCGCGAGACGGTACCAGCACACTCAACTCCAAGGTAAGGGCTAGCAAGCTGGCCCATGGCAATGACAACGTCCTTGAAGTTCATGCCGGTGGCAGCAACCTTGATCTCGATTTCGTCTTCACCAAGCACGTACTCTTCCTCGTCCTTCCAGTACAGGGAATCAAGTGCACCGTAGGTACCAACAGCCAGCTTGAGACGGCGTCCGGGCTGCGAAAAGTCTTGGGAGTAGGGACGGGAAGGCTGAGTGGCACGGAAGAGCTCAAGGTTGACATCGTTCTGGTCATAGACACGAGGCACAAACAGCTTGCCATCTTTCTCAGCAAACTCGAAGTCGATCGGGGCGTCGTCTTCCGGTGTCTCCAGAGTTGTCTTCATGGCAGTGATGATCAACTGAGCTTGATCAACAGGATGAAGGGTCGACTTGGGGTTGAGGTCCAAAGTTCCGGCAACCTTGCTAGATTCGGAGCGAATGGTTCGCATCATGCCTTGAGCGAGGTTGTTCAACGGGTTCTTGGCAGTGTGGTATGCGCCGGCACCAACCCAGAGCATAGAGGAGCAGTTCAACAGCAGCTTTTGCACATGGGAAAAGGTAGTGCCAACCATGTTGTGAAGAACAGGTCGGTACACTTCGTTGAGGCAGATGTATCTCGTGGCAGACGAGATCTCCACGTCGGCAAGGCTGGTGATGGTTGGCATCTGACCACCAGTCTGGAGCTCAATGAGATCCGCCAATGCAGAGACCAATGGCGTCTTTCCAGCATCACAGATGATGGTGATTGGAGTGTCGCTCAAGTCAACCATGTTGGGATATGCATGTCCATTGGTGTGGCCATTGGTGTGACCGTTGGTATGACCATTGACATGACCATTGACATGACCATTGCCGTGACCATTGGCATGTCCATTTGCATACCCATTGGTGTGCCCATTGATATGACCGTTGGAGTGCCCGTTGGCATGGCCATTGACGTACCCATTGGAGTGGCCATTGCAGTGCCCGTTGACGTGTCCATTGGTATGGCCATTCGAAGTACCATTGACGAGACTCTGTGCATTGCCATTGGTCTCACCACTTGCGTGTCCGTTGACGTGTCCGTTGGTGTGAACCTTGGCATGCCCGTTGACGACACCATTGGAGTGTCCATTGGTGACGCCGTTGGTATGGCCATTGGTGTGGCCATTTGAGTAGCCATTGGCATCACCGTTGGAGTGACCGTTGGAGTGACCGTTGGAGTGACCGTTGGAGTGACCATTCGCGTGTCCATTTGAAAGGCCGTTGGCATGACCATTAGACTGACCACTGGCCTCCAGAACACCACCCTTTGCCTTTTGCTCAGCGAGCAACTCCCACTTAACATCATAGCACAGCGAGCGAGGCTCTTGACCTTCAAACACATCGCCATACAAGGGGTTCATCATGAACCCGCGGACAGAAATGACGGGTGCCGTAGGGCTCTTCTGCCAGACGTCAATGTCAAAGTCCACAGCACCGGGTGGCATGGTTTCGGGGCATTTGGTGACAACCTCAACAACCTCTCCGACGGCGTTGGGCGATTCCGGCGTGATTTCAAGCTCGTTGACGGCAGCAGGCATAAACAGGTGTGGCATGTCTCCCTGGCCAGCACCGAGGTTGAGGAAGACGGATTGGAACACGGTATCCAGGAAGGCGCTGTGAACGATGCTCTTGGTCTCGTACTGGTAGGGCATGCACTGAGCAGTGTCCTTGATGGCAAGAGAGCAACTCGACATGTTCTCGAACACTCGAAGGCTTCCCTCCTCCTTGCTGTCAAAGCTGCCTGAGTAGCCAGCACCCTTGACCTCCAACTCGCTGTAGAAACGCTCGACATCAATGATCTTGGCGTCGCTGCCAGCAATGAATGCCCTGCGGCTCACAGCCGCGTCATGAGTCACAGGCCGAACAAGGTTGGCGGAGCTCTTCTTCTTGATACCGACGAGACCACGGCAATGCTCGAGCCAGCCACGAGACTGCGTCCAAGAAGAGATGTGGAACGAATCCCACTCATCCGAGTATGAACCCAGGCCTTCGGCGTATGCTTTCAAGCTGAAGCGCAAGTCGTAGCTGCTGTTCTCGTCCAGAATCAAGGCCTTGGTAACCTTGATGTCACGCATGCGGAATGCGGCGACATCCTCCACTGCAATGCCGCGAAGCTGGGCACGCTGTGAAGCTGCCTCCGTCGCCATGGTAATGTAACCGGAGAGGGGAAACGTGGGCAATCCCTGCATCTTGTGATCCTTGGTCCAGGGAATGTCGTCTGTAGTAATGACACTCTTCCAGGTAGGCTCATCCTCATTGCAGAAGTCATCCAGAACGCCGAGCAGATCATGACGTGGGAATGGCTTGAGGCGACGGTTCTTTCCAGCTCGTGACTCGGCCCAGTACTTGTGCTCCGACCACGAATAAGGCGCCATGTCCGAGATCAAAGACGGCTTCTCCTGGCCTGGCAGTGTCAGATTGACAGCCGAAAAGTCAATGGGGTGACCCCGACTCCATAGGTTGCCTGCCAGCTTGACGGCTGTGGTGGTAGCCTCTTGATTGCGCATCAGAGCAGAGAAGTACTTCGCATTGGCAGCCGCCTGTGGGCTGATTCCCTTGAGAATCTGCTTGATCGGGCCCTCAAGAGCAGCGTGTGGGCCAAGTTCGACAATGATATCAGGCTTTCCAGTCTGATAGAGCTCAGCAAACGCCGACGAGAAGCGGACGGGGTTCGTCAGGTTGTCCACCCAGTACTGGCCGCCGAGGGCAGCAGTGCTCCCAAGCTTTGAGCCCAGGAGCGAAGAGTAGAATTCCACTCCCTCGGTCGGAACTGGTGCCATGTTCTTGATAGCCGACAGATAGTCATCGGCCACAAGCTTCATGTGAGGCGAATGATAAGCCATCTCGACGCGGAGCTTGCGGTTGAACATGCTGCGCCTCTCCAATTCCGAAGCGAGCAAGTCGATGTGAGCCTCGTCACCAGAAGCAGTGATGGAGTTGGGAGAGTTCTCGCAAGCCACAGTTACGCCAAAGAGCCCCATGGATTTGATGATGCTCTTAATTTCGACAGGGCCGGCACCAACAGCAAGCATCGCACCGCGGAGGTCTGGGTTGCGCTGCTTCATCTGCGCAGCGTAATGGCCACGGTAGTACGCCGCAGCCATGGCTTCCTGCAAGGTAATGGCACCAGCGGCGTAGGCCGCACCCATCTCTCCAGAAGAGTGGCCAATCACCATTGAAGGCTTGACGTTCCATGTCTTGAGCAGTTCGACAAGACCAAGCTGGACAGCAGTGCAGATTGGCTGCGAAACATGAGCGAGTCCGACGATTGATTCGCTCTTGTCCCGCACCAGCTCTTCCAGGAGCGAGAACTCAGCGCCAATGCTCTCCAAGTAGTCCGAGGCCGTCTTGATCGTATTGGCAAAAACAGGGTGAGTATTGAGGAGCTGCTTGCCCATCTGCGGCCATTGAGCACCTTGTCCGGTGAACACAAACGCCAGCTTCAGGGCATCTGTGGTTGCAACGGTGGGAATCATGGCTTCCGAGTTCAGAGTAGACACAAGCTCATCAAAGCTGCCGCAAGTGAATGCCAGACGGTAGCTATGGTGTGTTCTGCGCTCACCCAGGGTGTACGCCATGTCGCGGATGATGCGCTTCTGGAACACTTCGGGGTGCTGCTCTGTGTAGATACCAATAGCAGTGGCATTGCGCTTCGCGGCGCCTTCATCGTTGCCGGACATCACGAAGAGTCTGGGCACGACTTTGTCGTCATTGGCTTCGATGGCAAGATCCTTGGCGACCTGCGAGAGAGGAGCCTTTTCGAGTACGACATGGGCATTGGAGCCGCCGAAACCGAAATTGTTGATGCTGATAAAGCGCTTGCCCTTGGGCCAGGGCCGAATGCTTGTAGGAACCTTGATGTTCCACTCGTCGAGGGGGATGGCAGGGTTTGCCTTCTCAAAGTTGGTGTTGGGCAGGATAAAGTTGCGCTCCAGCATGAGAGTGGACTTGATGACGGAGAGCAAGCCACTGGCATTCTCAAGGTGGCCAATGTTGGTCTTGACAGAGCCGAGGTAGAGCGGAGAGCGCTTGGTGCGGCCCTCACCGAAGAAGTTGTGAATCGCAGTGGCCTCCAACGGATCGCCGACCTTGGTGCCTGTGCCGTGAGCCTCGACGAAACCAACGTCCCTGGGGCTGATGTTGGCGCGGGCATAGACCTCACGCATGAGTTTCTCTTGCTGCTGAGCACTCGGAGAAGTCAGGCCAACGGTCTTGCCGTCTTGGTTGATTCCAGAGTTCACAATTATGGAGCGGATCTTGTCGTTATCGCGGATGGCATGGGCGAGAGGCTTGATGACGATACAGCCGACGCCCTCGCCGCACGCGAAACCAGACTTCCCTCTGTGATCGAAAGCGTACGTCTTGCCAGTCGGGGTAAAGAGGCCCAGCATGGACATTTGAATCAGGTCGTCAGGGTTCATATACAGGTTGCTGGCAGCAACAATGGCAGAGCTGCAGTCGCCACTTCGTATGCTTTGGACTGCGGCATGCATGGCGTGCAGGCTCGAGGAGCAGGCAGTGTCCACGGAGAATGAAGGGCCATTGAGGTTGAAGTAGTATGAAATACGGCCGGCTTGGATGGAGCTGTGGCCACTCGTCGCTTCGAACATCTCGACTTGGTTAAGATCCTGTAAACTCCCGGTACGATAGTCGGCTCGTTTCGTTCCAATGAAGACACCCATCTTTTGGCCCGAGATCTTTCCCTTGGGCAGACCGGCGTTCTCCAAGGCCTCGTATGTGCATTCTAGGAGTTGTCTCTGGTTGATGTCTGCATAGGCGCCGAATTAGCACTGGTAACGCGACGACGCGACGACACGACAATGCAGACAACGAGTAACGCTTACCCATGGAACTAGCTTCTTGCTTGGTAATGTTGAAAAAGGGCGCGTCAAAAACGGAAAAGTCCCTGTCGATGAAGTAGCCTCCAACCTGGTTGAAGGTACCTTTCTTTTGGGGATTCGGGTGGTAGTAGGCGTCGGCGTTGTATCTGTTCTTCGGGATAGGGCCTGAGCCGTGTCGAGAGCGGGACAGCATGGTCCAGAACTCATCGACAGTCCGTACATCGCCAGATGTACGGCAGGCCATGCCGACGATGGCAAGAGGTGTGGGCGTCTCCATTCCGTCAATGAGCAACTGAACAACAAAACTCGCGTCTAATGATGAGGAAATAAATAGTGGTGTTTATGTGCGGGTGATGATGAGTCTCAGAAATATACTTGCGCGACTCTTGGGTATAATGAATTAAGAAGTGTAGAATGGTAATGTAAGAAGCAAGAAGCACGTATTGAGAGCCGTCGCCACATGCGGACAGTTTCAGAAGTAGAAAAAGAGAGGATGGGATGATCAAGGGAGCTAGGAGGGCAGCTATATATGAAGAGATGGCTGGCAAGAGCAAGAGTAGGAGGGGCCACCGAGACTTGAAGACCACGTAGAATAATGGACGTGTCTGAAGAGCTTTGGGTGTAAGACTTTGGGGTGTATGAAGGTAACGATGCCATAGTTGGGGGCGTGTGGCAAAGACAACCCGGCGGGGGAAACATTCAGCACTGGACTTTCGAGTGGAAAGCTCTTGGCAACTGCGTCAGTGAAAAGAGAGCCACGGACAGCGAAGGCCGCACGAGGAATCCCAAGCAGCAAAGGAAGGGATCACATCACGGACGAGACCTGGAATTGCCATCAGTGTGGGAATCGCGACTAGGAGGGGGGTGAGGGTTGAAAAAGACCCATGCACCTTAACGCGGGGGCTCGTGGTGGAGGGGGCGTGGGCAGATCAGTCGAGAGGGCAAAGATGTGGCGCCATGTAAATACTGGAGAAGAAACTTGTAAGTCATGGTTCGGGTCTTTTTTTCTTGGGGGGGGATCACGCATGTGAAGGAACCTGGCCTATCAGTATTTCCAGTCCCTATCTCTTCCACCGTATCTCGAGTCTAAGTTGCGTACTGCAGCCCATGTAAGGCTGAATCTCCCGCAAGCGAGGCATGATGGACGGACGACCTGGACCTGAGAGATACGGGCAAGCGGCAGGGAGGGGTCACAAGCAGGATCTGCAGCACCGAACAACTATCAGCCTGTCACTTCAGTGAGTTATTGAGCATCGCCAATAATAATCAAAAAGAAAAAGGGTGCGTATAATAAGCAGGGTAATAATGGGTAGTGACAGCAGGGCAAGGAAAAATGAGACATGAGACATTGTGGTCAAGGGGCCATTCCAGGCTAGATGAAGCCGCGACGGGGCGTGCACAAGGTACACTATTTTCAGTACTGTCCAGCGTGGTATTCGGTGGCCAGAGGAGCCTCTCTCTCTCTCTGTATGGATATTCATGCATGGTATAAAGATATCACATATGTATCCGTATGCCATGTGAAGGTGGCACACCCAGACTATGTAGGCCGTTGGCATATGCCTAAACGGCATAGTCGAGTTGCAGGTTTGGGGGAGCACTCACACGCCACACTCTCACTCACTGTCGCTCTCACTAACTCCCCAACTCAGGGCACTGTTGCCACTAATAACAGCAGCAAAGGCAAAGAACGCCTAGACGCGAGGGCGTGTGGGGGCTGGCCGGGTGGTGACAGCATCTGGTGCGACGCTGGGGAGCTTGGTTGTCGTACTGCAGCCAGAATTCCGTCAACGCGGTCGAATGCAGCGCAAAGTAGCTGAAATTGGTCAACGGGAGACCAGCTACCCGGACAGTGGCAGATGGGATGGATATGTGGAAGAGAGTGGCAGCCGCCGTCTGGGAGCCGCAAAGCACGTTCGGGCCGTGCTTGTCGAGCGCGGCCGGAAGCAGGTTGCGCAATGAACCATGGCTTCGGTGGTCGGACGTGTTTGCTGGGCCCAGCACGCTGCTGATTGGGCGACTTGACTGAGCTGTGGCGCGTGCATTGCAGAGGTCCTAGTGAGATGCGAAACAAGGCGGCCGGGCCCATCAGATGGGTGGGCGAAAAGAAAGAAGACCAAAGGGCGGCCAAGTAGTAACGACCTAGGTAGAGCTAAAGAGGCGGCTGGGCAGTCAGGCACGCGTGGCGTGTGTAAGGAGTTTTGGAATGGGCGAATCTCAGCCGACTAGCAACAAATTGCGGGATGTCGCGACATGGTTGAACTTTTTAGTTTATTAGCATGTCCAGTACATAGGTATCCGTCCGTACCTATCAACCGTGCAGAGACGAGTTAGCAGAAAAGCACATCTTGACCAGGGGAAGACGGGGACGCAAAGACTAGACCGGGGTTGCCTCTGCGGAATCTGGTCTCGCAATTGCGTCTTTTCCTATGTCTTTCCTTCTTTCGTTATTTCATTCTTTCTTGCCTTCTTTCTCTTTCTTCTTTTCTTTCTGGCCCTTCTTCCCCTGTCTGCCGTTGGCTTTCTTTCCCGCTCGCCGGTTTGCGGTTTGCTCGTTTCCGTCTCGCCATGCCAGGGTCTCGGCCCCTCCAGGCAATCCATCTAGTAGCACGATGATACCAGAACATGAGCCGAGGCCGCGGGTCTTGGCCGAAGCATCTGACTCGGCTGATGGAGGAGAGATTGCGTGGAGGGCCGGTAAACGAGGAGGATTCTTTTTTTTTTTTGAGTTGATAGGATCGACGCACCGAGTACATGTGTAGTGGCCAGAGTGCGTCGCGATAGGCAAGGCCTCCGGTGGGGGCAGCTGCCAGGGGGAGCGCTCGCTAGAATTAGCTTTGTATGTAGGCACCCCAAGTACCCTAGTGGAATCACTCACTCGACGTGGGCGGCTTGACAGCGTTTGTTTGGTCAAGTGGCTGATGCTCCAGACAACCTGATACTGCCTGGGTTCATGCCGGATAGGTGCAGTGAGCAGTGCAGACTTACCTGCAAGGTACTAACTGAGGTTGGGGGTACTACGTAGGGTAGTACATAGTCACAGTCTACCTGCAAGGTAGTGCTGGGCAGGATAGGCCATGGTCATCTGGAGGTATGTAGTCAAGATTGCATTGTCATGTCCACCACAGGTAATCTGTACATATGGGCCGTTTGTCATGTTTGCCCCTCGGCCAGCAACCGGGATGTTGCCTCCTTGAAATCATGTTTGTAGCCAGCTGACTGCTGTTGCTGGAAGATGCCTGCCAGCCGTGACCCTGTAAGACGTCATATCCTACCAGCATTTACATCCGTGCTTGCATCCACCCGGTGCGTGGCTCTCGAGGGACGACAGACAGTACGAACATGGTCATTTAATTCAATTCGCTGTAAATGATAATGAATGCTTTCTGCTCTTGTGTATTATAATATGATGCAGTCGTCCGTACCGGAGCGTCTCTAAAAACATAGGAAATGAATGTATGTATGCCTTGCTCGAGGCGCGCTCCCACTTATCTCTTGTAGGTTTTTCAAAACTCCCAACATCCAGCCAAAATGGTACGCAACACAATCAAGAAGAGGAACATGTTTTTTTTTTCAAGCACGACGACGAAGAGGTGCGGGGGGAGGGGAAGGGAATAAAATTACACTATGACACAGGCGCTCCCATTTTAGAAGCCGGCGCCAAGTCTCTCGCGGAGGCGCTTCTGCGTCTCAGCAAAGACCTCTTCAGGTGCAGAGACGGCCTGGACCTTGACTACCTTGCCCTGACGCTCGTAGTAGTCGACGACCGGCATGCTCGTCTCGACGAAGACGCGGAAGCGCTTGCGGATGCTCTCCGCGTTGTCGTCCGCGCGACCACTCGTCTTACCGCGGTCCAGCAGGCGCGCCTCCATGACCTTCTCCGGGCAGTCAAAAAACAGCACCAGCCTGGCCGGGCACACCGACTCCTCGAACTTGTACGCCTGGTCGAGCTTGCGCGGGAAGCCGTCGATGAGGAAGCGGCCGGTGCGCCCGCCCGAGGCGCGCAGCGCGTCGGCCATGGCGTTCTCCAGCAGCTTGACCGTCACCTCCATCGGCACGATGAGACCGTTCTTGATGTAGTCGCGGATCAGGTCGCCAAACTGCGAGCCGGGCCGGTCCTGCTCCGCGCGCAGCAGGTCGCCCGCCGAAAGGTGCGTGAAGCCGTGCTCGGCGACGAGGCGCGCGCACTGCGTGCCCTTGCCGGCGCCGGGACCGCCGAGCACGAAGACGACGGTGACGTCTTTGGGCGAGAAGACGGGGCCGGCGGCGTCGGCGGCGCCGGAGGCGGTGGGGGTGTTGGGCTGGGAGCCGCCGGGGACGGGAGCGGTGCCTGCAGGTGTCGCACTCGGGTTAGCCGGTTTTTTCTTGGGCGGGGGGTGGTGGGAGCTGAGAAGAAGCTCGAGGCATTGTCGGATCAAGCGAGCCAAGAGGCTTCATCGGAATTGGGTCTTTTGCAGGGATCGGCATTGGGTTGTACGGGTGACGTGACGTTTCGGAGGACAATAGAGGGGGAGGAAGCAGAGAGAAATCATCAACACTGCAGGACGGGCATGCTGCAAAACTTACCCTTACGGCGGTTCGCCAGGGCGATGTAGCCAGCCGTGCCGAGACCAATGATGGCGAAGAATGGCCAGAACTTGACCTTGTTGGGGTTGTTTGCGCGCGGGGGTTCGGACGAGTACGCGCGCTGCTGCTGCTGGCGAAGCACTCGAGGCAGGGTGGCCGGGCGGGTGGCTGTCGAGATTGGCTGCGGTGTCGTCAAACGACGGCTGGCCAGGCGTCCGAGGGGCAAGCGGATCGACATGGCGACTGTGTGTGTGCGTATGTGTGGCGCGTAGGAGCACGGGAGGGGAAAGGAGCGTTGGTGATGGGGGAGAAAAGCGACGATTTGCTTAGTTAGCTGTTCGAGGTCGAAGAAAGGAGAAGTCGTGTCTTGTGGCGCCGTGTGGCGCAGTTACGGTTCGTACCATGCTAAATTAATTGGCCAATTCAATGCAATGCAACACCACCCTCCCATTGCAGTTCCCCCGATGCCTGTGAACATAACTATTGTCTGTAATTGATTAGATGCCTCGGTAAAAAATAATGCAAACAAGACACCGAGGTTTGGTATAGCTAGCATTTCTCAGGACGATCGTTCCCAAAGTCGTCGTTTGAGGAAATAGCACGAGAATCGGCGTGCCCCTCTCGCTACCACTACTTGTAGCTCACTACCTATGTACAGTATGTACATACATATGTATGTATGTATGTACCTACCGCTTCCCCTCTCACTTCACTACTGTTGCGACCAATTACCACCTTGATACTTTTGCGTACCTATCCAACGGAGGTCGCTGTGAATAGCACTGCAACCTCAAATAACCTTTCCAAGCGGATACCTACATAGGTACCAAGTTCATAAAAAAAAAAAAAAAAAAAGAGGATAATTCAGGTGCCAGCTAAAGTACACACGGTCCTCTCTCTGCCTCAGTTGACCCTAGATGGGCCCATACCGATAACCATATCCGTACCCCAACTATCCATAGTTGCAGCATTCATCTTAAATCAGGCACACGAGTAATGCCCACCTGCCACACAGGTTATCCCTCTGCAGCTTTCCATGTCTTTATTATATTGTCAGGCAAAGCACGAAGCCCGTGAGCAACTGGCGACATACCGGACCACAGAGCACAACAAGGTTATCATCGGCCCTCGTTGCCTCACGACTCACACCAGGCCGTCCGTCCGAATACGACGCTATTAGGATGCCGCGAGCCGTTCCAGCTTTCATGCATCTATCATCCTCCCCGGACATCGCCTTGGGCTTCAGATGCCCAGCAGGGTAGTCCATGCATCTGTCATTGGATCACATTCTTCACAGCATCCCCCCATCTCCACGTCTTGAAAAGCTATTCGGTCTTGAGCGTACACCCCCCCCTCTCTTCTCCTCTTCTCCTCTTCCCCTTCCCTCGCTTCACCTCCGGATCCGCATCTTCAAACGCACCCCGCGTACAACCTCGACGACCCAGAATTATGTTCCTTGTCCAGCTACGTCTTCCCCATGGCCGCCAAGATGCCCTAAAACCCCTAAAACATGGCCGTTTGGGTGGTCGTCCTGTGTACAGGGTAGCCTGTCTGGTATCCATAGTGGCTGCTGCAACGCTCTGCTTACGGCCTCATCTACACCGACTGACATGTTCCTATCCAGGTGACAGACCGTTGATAGTTTTTTTCTAGCTAACCAATGGGTAATTCGGCGAGACATTTTTTGTGTGCCGCACGTGTTCTTCGGTGTCTGCATCGACGCTCTACAGTCATGACGAGCAAGGTTGCACCGCAACCCTTCTTCCAGAAAAGAGACCGAAGCCATGCATGCAATACATTGCAGAACATGTCGTGTCACCTTCCAAACCTGGCCTGCATGTCTCCCTCCTTTTTTGCTTCTAAAAAACACCTCAAATGGCCTCCTGTGAATTCCATCTCCGCCACAACCTTGATTGAAATGTTTCATCATGTTTATCTGCGGCTGCTGCGGTTGCTACACGGAATGGTATGTGCAGACAATCGAGCCATGATCCATAAACTTTACTTGATACCCCTCTCAACAGCATGATCTACCCTGTAATGAAAAGGTATGAGACTTACATAGACTGGGATTATAACAGTGTGACTGCTGACAACACACATGTGTTGTAGACAAGGGTTGCACTTGCCTCGGACAATATATCCGATATTTGGTGGCTGAAGAAAATGCGAGCGAACGCTAGCGATGCTAAAGGTAGTAGTAAGTGGAATCGAATTATATCCTGCTTGTATCCTCGTATTTTCGCTCTGTACTCCTTCTCCATCAGCTCGTAGTAACCCATGTGCTTAATGAGTGCTGATATGTTATCACAGTGGCATCGCCGTTGCCCTTGTCGTCGCCATTGCTGTTACCTTGTGCTTACTCTCGCAACAGCAAAAACTAGAGATAACGGGCCGGCTTGGATTGAATACTGTCCCTACTGACAAGGCTGCTGTCGAGATGTGACGATTGCAGGGATGAGGGAGGCCAATCAGCCACCTCGTGGGAGGATTGTCGCGCCCTACGCGCTAGATGTTATCTTTTCTTGAGGACCCCATCTTCATTTATCCCGACCCGTCTGTCATTGTCGAGACCTTGATGACGCCGGGTCTAGACGAGGCAGCGGCTCCTCATTCATGGCAACCCACGAACGACGAACCGTACGGTTCTGCCAATTGCTGGTTATTATCAGTGAATGTGATGTGAAGTGAATGAAGGGTCTCGAGATCCACATCGGATACTCCCTCCCTTGACTGTCTCAAGGTCAGTCGGCGCACCCCTCCCCCCTCGTCAAGCAGCTGCGGAGTAATCTGCCCTTGGCGACTCGTTGGGGATTTCTGGAATCTGTATTCGAACGGACGTACAGGTAGTAGACAGGAAGATAACAGGAAAAGAAGCTTGGCGTTTAAGCGGTTGCCGCGCTGGGAAGGTGGTTGCGGCTTGTCCGAGCCATCTCTGGGGTCTCTGTGGTGTCTGTGGTGTCTGTGGCATGTTTGCTCATAATTCAGACGCCCAGTCCAGCGGGGGGCTGCAGCGACCCCAGCGCTTGATCCTGGGGGCTTAACTGCCCTACTGGGTACCTGTAAGTAGGAGGTATGTATGTATGTACATTGTAGGTAGGTAGGTAGGTAGGTAGGTAGGTAGGTGTAGTAGGTAGGTAGGTAGGTAGGTAGGTAGGTAGGTAGGTAGGTAGGT
Source organism: Cordyceps fumosorosea ARSEF 2679 (assembly GCF_001636725.1). Taxonomy (NCBI): domain Eukaryota; kingdom Fungi; phylum Ascomycota; class Sordariomycetes; order Hypocreales; family Cordycipitaceae; genus Cordyceps; species Cordyceps fumosorosea. The sequence continues at coordinate 372,414 of NW_017387307.1, read as the reverse complement.
AGGTAGGTAGGTAGGTAGGTAGGTAGGTAGGTATGTAGGTAGGTAGGTGCTGTAGGTATGTACCTGCCAACTGGCTTAGTAGGTACTGGTAAGTACCTGGTAACTAATTGTTCCATGCTTGCTCTCGCTCTGGTAACCAGTTAGTTATCCGTAATTATTGTTAGTAACTGTAGATGACATTTCTCAGAGATTGACTAGCTGCACCGGCCCGCGCTGACTCGCCTGGCAGCCACAGCGGCTAAATTGTCCGCCCTTACATTAGCATGTACATACATTACCTTGGTGTTTCTCTCACCAACTACTAACCTACCTCACGACGCGAGATGAGATTGAGGCTGAACGAGTCAACCGCGCTGTACCAGTACCAGTAGTCAACCAAGACAACAAAAAAAGAGAAAGGAGAAGAGAGAAAAAAAGGAAAGAAAGAAGAGGCAGAAACCTACCGTGGCCGACCCCCCTCAAAATCTATCCAACTTCTCCCAAGATGAAGATTCTCTGCCTCCACGGCGCGTACGGCAGCGCCAAGGTACGTACCTGGAACTCGTCACCGCCGAAGCGACACAGCAATCCTGACAGCAGCCTGCAGGCATTTCGAACGCAGCTTGACCCCTTCGTCTCCAAGCTGGAAAGCACCGGCGAGGTCAGCTTCAAGTTCGTCGACGGCCAGTTCCCCGTCAACCCTCCCGCGGGGTTCGGCGACTACTTTGGCCCCCCGCCGTACTTTCGCAACATTGACTTTGACGGCGTCGACGGGCTCGCCAAGCTCGTCGACACCCTGCGCGCCAACACCGAGGGCGAGTCATACGAGGACACGCTCCGGTCGCTGCTCAGGGGCGACGGCGCCATCCCCGGCAAGGAGACCATCGGCCGCACGTTTGACCGCATCACGCAGTACCTCGACGAGGATCCCGAGATTGACGTACGTGTTGGCCGCTCTCTCATGAAGAAGAAAACTCACTCACATCTTCTCTCAGGGTATTCTTGGGTATTCAGAAGGCGCCACCGCCGCGGCCTCGTACATCTTTCACGAGGCTCAGCAGGAGGAGGAGCACGGCACGCCGCGCAGGATCAAGGTGAGGTCCTTCATCGCAGACCTGTTGGCCAGGAAGCCGACCAAGCTGACACATCGTGACGGCGGTGCAGTACGGCATCTTCTTCGCCGGCTGGCCGCCCAGCAAGGTACAGGACGACAAGGTCCGCGCCGTGCTGGCCGACGAGTGCGAGGACGTGATTGACGTGCCGACGTGCCACATCGTCGGCAGCCTGGACCCCTATCTCTACGGCGCCATGTCTCTGTACGCCGTGTGCGACGAGGACAGCGCGACGCTGTTTGACCACGGAAAGGGCCACACCGTGCCCCGCGACAACACGACGATTGAGGAGCTGGTGGCGTCTATTCGCAAGACCATGGCCGACGCGGGACTGTGACTGGCTTGAATCTTGAGCATCGAATTTTTTGCCATAATTATACACCGGATTTGAAGTAGACTAACTAGACAGCCTGAGCATCTCTGTTTGCCCTTGTTTGTTCTGAATATACAATACACACTGAGGCTGAATCCCCAGCAAGCGAGGCATGCCAAATCATGCCCAATACAACGACAACGTTTGCCTACTTTGTGATATCTGTCCTATTCCGGCGAAAGGCTAATAAATTGGCTCGTCATGGCACGGTCGCAAGCTTTTTTCCTGGGGGGGGGGGCGCGGACTGAGCTTTGGCTTTGGCTTTAGCTTGAGAGAGGGCGTGAGGGGTCAAGACTATGCTATGCTTTGACAATTGACAAATCTACTACTGTGCGACTTGCCAAATGCGAAAAGCATCTGGCGCACATGCTGATCTGATCCGATTGTTTTTTGCAGTGGTACGTTGGGCTGGTAATATTCATGTGTGGCACGATAAATTAGCTTTTCATTAATTAGTGGGCGAGACGATCAGATCATGGCCAGGATTAATAACTGGTAGAGTGGTGGGAATGCCCATCAAGCAGTCTCTCCATGACCAGCAATAGAAGCGATGGTTCTGATCGTTAGGATTTCTTCTATTGCTTGCCAATGAGGACATGGTGTGTGGTGAGGCGCCTCGGCTCCAGCAAGGCGCAACGAGAGCATCTCAACTACTTAAAGTAGTCATGACAAGCAACCAACCAAGTCATGCAGCGGCCGGCACTGGAATGAAGATCTGAAGCTTTGATCAACCCCGTCCCGTGCGTGGATTGCCCGCAAAATTCACTTGGGATGACAAGACTAATGCCGACTTGCCCAGACTATCCCATCCTGTCCTGTCAGTACCTACAGAACGGGAACAAATAAAACAGATGATGGCAGGGGTTGGAGGGGCAAGAGAGGGCGCCGTCTCAGTCGCAGCAAACCTGGGCAATGACGACATGTGAAAAGAAGCAAAGTCTTGTTGTACTGATAAAACGTGCGGATGGCGCGATGGATTGGTTCCCTGTCATGTTTCGGAAACAATCCAGGGATCACATCAACACTCACTGGTGGTAAAAACTTATACCAAGTAAGTTTAACTTGCTGGGTAGTCCCCTCCCCGTCCCCCTCCCCTTGCCCCTTTCCCCTGCCTTCAGTCTCCCTCGGGTGGCGTTGATTGACGACGCTACGGGCACCAATATATCTCACCAATGCGGATTAGGTAGGTATGTACTCTACTGGGATGTATCTGCATCGGGAGAACGCGTTTTGCGTGCATGAACATGGTGGCTTGTTCCAGGTAGCTCTTCTCTCTGTCCTGCGATGCTTGTGCGTTGTATCCGCCTGGCCGTATGTATCCGTATGCAGCACCGAAGTCGCTCTCGGGAATTTTTAAATTTTTTTTCTTCCTCCATCTTTTCTCTCCTTTTTTTCCCCTTTAGAATAATCCAAGGGTCCCCCCCCTCCGAGTCGACATCCCATGCCAAACCCCTCGTCATCTGTCACTATTCACCAACTATACAATGGGCATGTGCGAGGCGTATACCTTCCAACCTGGTAATTTATACCATTAGTTTTCAGTCTAGCAATGACAGCCTTTTTTTTTATAAAAAAAAAGACCGAGGGCCAATAATGTAACCTGGGACTACCACTACCACGTAGACTCACTGAGCTGTAAGCTGTACCTCGCTCAATTGCTGCTCGGCTCGGCTCACAGACAGCTGAAGCTCAGTCTTTGCTGATCGCTTTCCGCTAACTAGTCTGGGCCGACCCTCTCTCTTTAATTTCTAAATGCCGTCTTCCCCTTCTAATCCATCTCTTGGTAGTTTGCATCCGCTCCATTGTTTGCCTTGTTCCCTTTGCCCGGGCCCTGGTCTCCCGTTGTTTTGCTTCTATTGTCCTTGTCTCTTCCCGCCCTGATTAAAAGAAAAAGAAAAGAAAAGAAAGAAAAAAAAACACCCGAAAAAAGCTCCCATAGAGACACGGGTAAAAAGAAGCAATGTCGGCGATCCCCGACGGCCCGCGGATTTTGTTTGCCACAAACATCGAGCGCGGGCAATGCGGCGTCTTCCTCGCCGCCGCAGCCAGCCTCCTTGCCTCCTCCTCCTCCTTGTCCCCGGTCGACTTGCACTTTGCCTCCTTTCCATCTCTGCAGGACGAGGTTCGAGCCCTCTCAGACAATGCCGGTACCCGTTACAAGGCCACCCGCGCCGGCACAGACGCAAGCGCCCGGCCCCGCATCACATTCCACGCCCTCCGCGGCCCGACGCACACGGACGCCGTCCTCGCACGCAACGCCGAGAGGTACGGCCCGGGCAGCTCCGTCCCTCCGCCGGCCTTCTCGCGGCCCCTGGACGCTCCCACCACCATGGCCACTGTCCGCGACCTGTGCGCCTACCTGCTCGGCTGGGACGGGCCGGGCTTCATGCAGGTGTACCGCTCCTTCGCCGACATCATCGACGCCGTCGCGCCGGACCTCATCGTCGTCGACGTGCTGCTGTCGCCCGCCATCTCCGCCGCCTGGAACTCGGGAGTCCGCTTTGCCTACCTCAGTCCCAACTCCATCAAAGACTTTGCCGCCAGCTACCAGCCCCTTTCCATGCTCTGGAAGTGGCCCGCGTGAGTGCCGTCTCCTCGACACATGAATGAGTCAGTCGTTTCTTCTAATGCATGCGTCGCAGCCTGATGAGTGGATTTGACTACCCGGTGCCTTGGCATCAAAAGCCCCTCAACGTGTTCCACTACATGTACATGATCTATCAGCTCCTGACGGACCCGGGCCTGGCGACCACGAAGCGGCACGTCCAGGAGGAGACGGGCAAGCCCTTGAGGTGTCTGATGAACACTGGCAAGAGCCTGCCAGACCACGTCCGCATCTTCGTCGGCACCCTGCCCGAGCTCGACTTCCCGCTCACCAGCCACCCGCGCATCGTGCCTTGCGGCCCCATCATCCGCGCGCCGCCGCCCATCGCTGAGTCCGACCCGGAGCTCGCCGCCTGGCTCGCCCGCGGACCGACCGTCTACGTCAACCTCGGCTCGCTGTTCAAGCTCACCGAGGAGCGCGCCGTCGAGCTCGCCCGCGGCCTGAACCTGGTCATGGACCGGCAGCGCCTCGAGCGAGCCAGGCCGACGACATCGTCCCTGCAGGTCCTGTGGAAGCTGAAGAAGGACGGCGAGTACGACGCGAGGGGCCCGGACGCCGCGGTCCGGGCCGCCTTTGGCGACAAGATGGGCGGCGATGATCGCGTCCGCATCGTCGACTGGCTCGACTGCGCGCCGCTTGCCGTCTTGCAGAGCGGTAACGTCGTCTGCTCGATCCACCACGGCGGTGCCAGCTCATACAACGAAGCCATCCTGTAAGTCCTTCTCCCCCTTGCCTATCGATCTAGCACCTGACACAATCCGTAGGGCCGGGGTGCCGCACGTGGTTCTGCCGTTCTGGACGGACTGCTACGAGTACGCCAATAGGGTCGAGTTCCTCGGCGTCGGCCGAAAGGGCGCGCGCAGGCAGCAGCCGGTCTTCGAGGCCGCGGAGCTCGCGGAGGCAGTCTCGGAGGTGATCCACGGGCCTCGTTCTGAGGGTATGAAGATTAGGGCGCGGGAGCTCGCGGAGCTTTGCAGGGAGAACGGAAGTGGTCCCGACATCGCGGCACAGGGCATCTTGAAGCTTGCCACCGAGGCTGCCGCGTTGAGCAAGGAAATGGAAGAGAGTGAGTGATTGATCAAGACGGTGACTTTTTCTTTTTACATATATGTTTCGATTTCTACAATATTTCTTCTTTGACCACAGTGGGTGGTAGTATGTATTTATCCCTTACTAGGTAGGTATCCAACCTATCCCTGCGATAGTTGAGTATATAAAATACCTAAGACATATAAAATACCTGAGATATATAACATACCTAAGTTGCCTAAGAGAAGTACGATACATAATAGGGACAAATACATGTTACTACCTACTGTGGACTTGACTATTCATTACCTCATTTAGTCACCAGCTTCAAGAGTCTTCAGTCAATATAACCCCCACATGAAACTTTACTTCAAACCCCCGACAGCAGTGAACGTATCTACTGTCCAATCACATACGGCTCGTTCTTTTCAAGGATTAGGCCTGGCTTGCGCTGCGCCAAGTCGAGCACCATCTCGGCAAAGTAGCTGTTGGCCCAGGCGAACCACGGGCGTGTGTAGTCGCTCGCGTTGTAGATGTGCACGCTCTCGTGAATCAGACCGAGACCGGACGTGCTCCCCATGATCAGCGCCAGACGCTCAGCAATCTCGTCGTCATCGTCCGTGCCGTAGATGGCCGACACCTGCGACATGGGCCACGGATACGTGGCGTTGACGTGAGGGCCTCTGTATCTGGCAGTTAGCTAGCTACTACGCTGTCAAGAGTACAGCTTGCAACTTACCCGACCCCTTTGAACTTCCGGCCCTCGGCATAGTACGGGTTCATGCGCGACAGCATCGCATCCTTGGTCTTCACGAACGTTGAGTCGTTCCGCGCGAGGAACCCGAGATATGGCAGCGACAGCAGACTCGGCACGTTGGCGTCGTCCATGATATACGCACCACCATACCCATTCGTCTCGTACGCGAAGATGCCTCCCCCGACGCGCGTGTTGTCCCAGACGGCCTTTTCTATGATGCCGGAGAAGCGCCGCGCGTGCACCGCCATCTTTCCGCCGTCGTCGCCGCCGATCGCCTCCAGCACGTCGGCCACGCGGGCGAGCTCCACGGCGACCATGGCGTTGTCCGAGGTGATGAAGTTGAAGACGCAGAGGTCGTCGGACGGGCGGTGGCTCGAGGCGACCAGGCCGTTGGCGCGCCGCGGCTCGCCGTTGCCGCCGTTGGGCACCGGGGGAGACAGCGAGCCCGCGGTGCCGGTCCAGTTGTAGTAGCTGACAAAGGTCCAGTCGTCGGACCAGGAGCCCTGGGACTGGTCGCGGAGGAGCTCCAGGATCGTCTGCATGGCCTTCTTCCCTGTTGAGCGTGTGAGCAGTCGGGTTATGCATGCGGTTGTTGGTTGCTGAACTTGCAGTTGTCGTTGACAAAGGACGAGTCTTGCGTGTTCTCGTAGTAGGAGCGGCTGATTTTCAGAAAACCTGCCAGTGAATCCAGTTCATACTGCACGAATGTCAGCGTTGATGCCAAGTAAGAGGTACGTTGACTTACTTTGCACTCAAACACGGTCTGATTGTCAACCGGACTGTTGGAATAAAGGTCAGTACTGGCAGCCTCGCTGTCTTGAGAGCCGTGCGAACATACGGGTTGACGCGAACATTGTCGGCATAATCCTAGTTAAAAATCAGCTCAATTCGACCAAGTATATCCGTACAAGTTTCTGGGCTGCATGCATACATTGTGACTTGGTGGTAGGCCGCTCTCCGGCGGCGGCTGGAAGGCACCTGATGGGGTGTTGTTAGCCTTAGCCATATCACGTTACTGAAAGGAGGAGACTGCTTGCATACCACAATAAGGGAATTGGTAAATGTATCGAGCTTCCGTGTTGATTACGGCCTTGACGAGACTTTTCAAGTTTTGGTCGTAAGGGAGGAGTTTGTAGAGATGGGCAAACTGGTTTCCAGTGTCGCGCAGCCACTGAGCGCTGTCGAGGGAGGAGGGTCAGTCAGTGCTTTTAGCAAGTAGAAAAAGGGTTGCTTTCATACGTGATATCCTATTGTTCCAATAGGCCGATTAGTTATGTTTGGTCTGGTTCAATGGGGTGAGATGCCGCGACGTACACCGGTAATGATGAATGCTAGGTTCAGGGCCGGGTCAAAGTACTTGACGGTGGTGTCGAGAGTGGAAGGAAATGTATTTTCGAAAAGACGCGCCAGATCCGGGTCTTTGAGACGTGCCTTCATGTCCTCGATGACTTTCTGTATTTTTTCCACAGTTTAGACATGATCCATGGTTGCATCCTGATCTCATTCGCCTACCTCAACGGCCGGGCTGTTGAATGTGCGACACTCTTCACTCGGTCTCATGAAAGGCAGCTTCAGAGGGCCCTCCGAGTATGGCGCGTGCGGTTGCTGCGCATACTGATTATAGTCCGGACATTGGGCTGCTGTTGAGGCACTGGCCGTGGCGTCCACGAGGCTTGCCAAGTTGCCTATGCCGACGCCTAATACGCCTAGCGCCAGGCACGCGACGCGTCGTGGAGATGGGACAGTCATGCTTTGGGAGTTGAGAGGGGGCTTTGCAAGTTGAAAAGCAATGTGCACGATTTAAATGGATTGTAAATGTGAAGTATTGCGATGAACAAGGCAAGGGAGATTTATTTTATAATAGTATGACCTGTTTTTCATCTCATTTCACTTCCCCGCAAAGTTGGGGGGTTCTAACTAGTTAGCTGATCGTGGGGGAAGCGGGGAGTGAGGCTGTCATTATTTATGCAAAGTATGGAGATATGTATGTCCGGTATGCAAGCAACATTGTATGTAATAAGCCCGGTATCGGTATGCAAGCTATAACACGTTACGCATGCCGTGCACATTGACAACAATAAGCACTGAAGCAAAACCACTGACTGCGCTGTTGAATTGGAGATGCCATTAATGTAAGTACTTATAATGTACTTATAAGTGCTCAACCAGCTAACACCACAAAAGCAGGCACATTGACGGCGCTTGGTATGTATGGATTGACGCATCTGTCGTCCTTTCACCACGGACCTGCTTCAAGCACATATGTCTCGGCCGGCCCAGCATCTCACCATCAATGAGGAAAGTGCCAAGAACGATTGTAGCATTATCAAAACCTTCTGCGTAGCATCGGGTCTGCCCCTACCGTCTACCATCTATAATCTGCCGACTACCGCAGCCATCGGGAGGGAGGAGGGGTCCAGATATCACCTACCCTACCCTACAGTAACCTTCAACTTAACTTTGCACAGATTCCATGAAACATCATGCGAATGGAATGCAAGAATCTAAATCTTCTTTATAGTCAATCTGCTTGACTCTCCATTGTGTAATCGCCTACTCCTTTCTCGGTGCTGCATGCTTCAGGTTACATGCAAATACGTCCAAGATTCCTTAAACTCGGCCGGCAAGCTAAATACATGCTGGGTGACTCCATCTTAGGCACCCGCACCACTATGCGAAGGGACAGATATGCTCAATGTACGATTTGTCAAACATCCGCGCAGAAATTATATGAGAAACATCTGCCAGTTGTCAGTCTACTAAGCAAGCCACCAAATATTGAAACACGGAATGCGGAGGCGTGTGTGGTGGAAATATTTATCAGCTAGATTATCATTGCGCTACGATGCGGTTTCGTGCTGAAGGACCAGTCACATGTCGTCGGCGCAGAACGCGATGGGTATCCTGTCGCTGCAGCAGCAGCTTCATGATAGCAAGGGAGATGATGCAAACTTGAACGACTGGTTGTGCGGCCTGTTTTGCCACGAGCTCTTCACGGCGGCCTGACGCTCTGCTTCTTTCTCGTGCGTGGTAACGACCGGATGCGCATGGGCCAAGCAGGCAGCTGCAGCATGGGGTTGGTTTATGCACTGCAGCCATTCTGCAATCTATGGAGGGCGGAGAAGAGGTATTCCTTGTCCAATGGCGAGACTTTAGCTTCATCGACCGGGTGGTGACTTGGTTCAGAAGGTCGCGTGGGCTGTTGACAAGCCATGGAGTCGCCTTGAACGACGGCGCATTCAACACAAGTTTAAAGTAGTGGAATCAGACGGGTACATTAATCAATCAGTCCAAATGTGATTGGCAGACTTGCGGAAAGTGGAAATGTGAGTGACTCAAATGACGTCCTCGGATGCCAAGCTGCCCGATGGCCAGCCTCTCTCTGGGGGTTGGGAATTCCGCTGTGGGATATTCGGATGAAAGGGGCGTGCACGTTGTCAAGGTTCATGAGCTTTGATTAGGCAATGTGCGGTGCGCGCGCGCAGGGCGTGGACCTCGCATGGACCATAGCGTCGTCCGGACCGGGTGTAATAATAAGCGAGTCCAAAGTGTCGCTCATCCCAGAGACAAGGCGGCGATAAGCCTCGGCCTGCCTGGCGAGTGATGATTAACATGGTGCCATGATGGCTTCCTGGTTTATGTTGCTGCGCAGTGTCGTCGTTGGCCGTTTTCTGCTCATTGCTGCCAATTTCGTTGCTTTCTCGGCTGGATGATGCGGCTCTTCAGAACCCTGGCCACATTGTCTTGTCGCCCAGGGTGTTGACGGAAACTTGACCGCCGTTCGCCCAGAACGCCTCGCCCAGAACGCCTCGCCCAGAACGCCTCGCCCTCCGTTCCAACATCTTGTCCACCGGCCGGGCTGCGGCCGAGAACGCACGAGACGAGAAAGAGAGAGGGGGCGGACGCCTCACGAGGCTGGCAAGATTCGGCAGGCAAAGAGGCAGCAGCAGCAGCAGCCAAACCGGTCAAGGTGTTTTTACTGTGTTGGTCAGTCCTCTTCCCCCGCACTTTGGCGCCGCGCGCCGTCCTCGCCGAGCGTCCGCCTTGGCCTTTTCTCAACAAATTGACCCCGAGCGCGGAAAGAAGAAGAACAAAGCCAAGCATCGACGGACTCAAGGAAAAAGGCTCCGTTCTTCCATGGATGGATGGATGGCATGGGCAAAGGTGGAATGAAAGTGGAATGTCGCCGCCCCCCCCCCCCTGATGAAGCAAAACGAGATGGCTCCACAGCGGCATTGGCTGGCGCTGTTTGTGGCGTCCAATCGTTGTAGGAGCATTAAGATAAACGACATTATTAATTATTAGAGTTGTAGATAGGCTTGGCCCGCTAGTCGCTGTGGCGAGAAAGGCCACCAGTGAACGAGCCTCCCTCCTTCCGTCCCCTTTCCCCGGACTGCTCGTTTCTTTTGCCGTCTTTGAACTCTGACATCCAACTATGTAGGTATTGGATGAGGCCAAGGAAACGCCACCGAACTCATCGTCAATCCAGCTCGAGCTGTGTTTTTTCTTGCGAGAGGGAGCCCACACAGTCCGGCCAAACGGAAGCAAGCCACGTTTTCTAGCTACCACTGGGGGGAAGAAGAAGAGAAGGAGGAGCAGACGAAAATCGATCGTTTCTGCTCAAGGACGACATTGGGTCAAACGCAATCTGCCGGTCTCTTTTGCCGTCGGTGCGTCCTCCGTAGCCCCCCCCTACCACAGCCATGATGGATAAGTTTATGTACCAGTGTAACCGTTGCCCGCTGCGGCTGAGGCAATAGAACGAGCTGCCAATGTTCCAGCCTGCCCGCTACAAAAACAACATCTCAAATCCTGCGGCTGACTCACTGATCTACAGTACGTGGACTGTCTGCGATACGACTGTGATGTTGCAGCCCGGCCTGCAGCGACTGAAATGAATTTACACCACCAACTACCTCTCCCCAGCAACGCCGCCAAGCTTGCTTGGCCATGTCGAGTCCGCAAGCCTTCAGGCTCACACCGACATGCGTACATGCAGCCGTTGTGCCTGCCGCCTCGTGATGCTCATTTGCCATATTTCTGGTGCATTTCCTCGGACCGAACAAATCGTGGCCGCAGACATGACAAAAATCCGGTCAGCTTTTGCTGATGAGGGGGAGGGGATCTTGTCGCCGTGGCTTGCGCCGGGGGCGTTCAGCCATGCGATCTTGGCGTAGTCAACGCGGTAACCCCACCGATAATCTTCCTAGGTCTGGGCTCTCTGCAAGCAATTTGGTCTTGTCTGTCCTGGGACTTGTTTCGGCGGGGGAGGGGAGGGTAAATGGAACTTGTTTCAGTGCGAGTTAATGTAAGTGAAAATGCCGTCCAACGGGTGGTGGAGCGGCGCTCCATTCACCAGATGGCTCGATAACTTACTACGTAAACTTGTCTTGCATATAAAGTATTCATGTATCCTGGTCTTCCTAGATTTCGTTGTTTCTCTTTTCTGTGCGCCGATCTGTACTCTCGCATCTCAAGACCGAACCGGAATCTTTCGATACAAATCTTGTTGTACACCCCCATCTCTGCCGAAGGTACGCAACCATGGCAAAGGATGAAGCTGCCCAGATAGAAGTCGCCTCCTCGGTGGACGACAGCGCTGCTGTCAAGGAGCTGAGTGACGAGGACAGTGAAGTTGGCTTCTCCGAGCCTGAAACCAGCAGGCTGCTGCGCAAGCTCGATCGCACGTTGCTGCCCTTCCTCTCCCTCCTCTACCTCTTGTCCTTTCTCGATCGCTCAAACATTGGCAACGCAAAGCTCGCCGGCCTGGAAAAGGACCTCAACATGACAGGATACGACTACAGTGTAAGTTCCAATTCCGGTTCCCCCTAGACCCTCTCCCGACTCACCAGCTCCGTCTTATAGACCGCCGTCGCCATCTTCTTCCCCTTCTACGTCCTCGCCGAAGTCCCCTCCAACATGGCCATGAAGCGTTTCCGGCCCTCCATCTGGATCCCCAGCATCATGGTCGTCTGGGGCTTCATGACCATCATGCTCGGCCTCGTCAAGTCCTTCGGCGGCCTGCTCGCCGTCCGCAGCCTGCTCGGCCTCGCCGAGGGTGGCCTCTTCCCCGGCATCACCTACTACATTACCATGTGGTACCGCCGCCACGAGTGCGGCCTGCGCATGGCCATCTTCTTCTCCGCGGCCACCGCGGCCGGCGCGTTCGGCGGGCTCCTCGCCCGCGGCATCATGGAGATGAGCGGCGTCGGCGGCCTCAACGGCTGGAGCTGGATCTTTATCCTCGAAGGTCTGGCGACGTTTCTTGTTGGTAAGCAAGAATTCCCTCTCGCTACAGACTATTCGTCTTTTTATCAATCGCCATCCTCTACTAACTGGAAGCCCCAAAGCTCTCATCGCCTATCGCGCGATGCATGACTACCCCGAATCCGTCAAGTTCCTCCGACCGGAAGAGAAGAAGGAAGTGGTCCGACGCCTCAAGCAAGATCGCTCCGCATTGTCCAACGAGTTTAAGCTATCCTTTGCCAAAGATGCCCTCAAGGACTGGAAAATCTGGGTGCACATGTTCATCACCATCGGCATTTACATCCCTCTTTACTCCATCTCCGTCTTTCTCCCCACCATTGTCAAGGGTCTGGGATATACAAACGAGGTGGCGCAGCTCATGTCTGTGCCCCCGTATGTCGTTGCCTGCTTGTTCACGGTTGGTGGAGGGTTTCTCGCCGACCGCCATGGCCAACGAGGCATCTATATGGTTGGCTTCTGCGCCGTTGGGTACGTCAAATCGTCACTGCACGAACGATGGACAACGATTGCTAACACGGTTGATTGATGTAGAATTCTAGGCTTCGCGCTGTTGGCTGGCGTCCAGAGCCACGGCGTCAAGTACTTTGCATGCTTCCTCGTAACGGTGGGCGTGTACCCCAATGTGTCGCAGGGTGTGGCTTGGAACGGCAACAATATTGGCGGATCCCTGAAGAGAGCGGTAGGGATTGCCATGCATGTAGGGTTTGGAAACCTCGGCGGCGCAATTTCAGGGTACATTTACGCCCGAGAGCATTTCATCGGGCATTTGACGTTAGTCGGGACATTGTCCATGAGTCTAGTGCTCTCGGTCTGGATGCACATCCATCTCCGGCGGGAGAACGCGCGGAGGGACGCTATACACAAGCCACCTGCGGAATACACGTATGAGGAGAAGTTGAACGAGACGGAAAAGGGCGACGACGCCACGTTCTTCCGCTATACAGTGTAAATAGCAACTTACTCGATATTATATAGTGATCATGCTCGATTAAATGGAAATGGGTCTTCTTGGCTTGCACGCGGGCTGCAAGCAATACGTGGTTACGGGGTGTACTTGCAAGCGACACCATGTCGTGGTCAAATCGGGAATCTTCGGTAAATCGCAAGCGCACGGGCTTCTTGAATGGCGGGACCATCATGATTCTTTTTCTTCGATCGTTTCTTAAAGTACGTAGAGCAAGACTGCAGCACCCGCGCCCGACACAGCTCCAAGCAAGTTGCACTTGGCTGTGCTGGCCGCGGATTTCTTCGAGTCGTTACCCGATTTGCTGTCATTGCTCGATTTATTGTCATTTCCCGATTTTGTCGTGTTCCCTGCCAAGTTTTCACAAAGTCTTAGTTTTTCGTTCCACGCAATTTGATCCTTTCCTATGTTCTTGATGTTTGTGTGCATGTATATGTGCTGCGTATGTACAGTCGGGAAGCCCGTCCCGTTCGCATGAGGAGATAAAATGTAACAAACGAAGATGATGAAATTCATGTCATGTCGGAAAGAGAATCTTCAAGGACTTGGTTTAAGACGTGCCTGAGCAGCCGACAAAGTTGTTGCCGCTGGCGCCGGTGTGGGTGATGGCGCCGGCCTCCTGGCACTGGCTGTTGATGATGACACGGTCGGCACCGGGGGAGCCTATAGATGAGTTAGAGCCTCTTTCTTCTTCCAGTAATAACATTAGATTGGAGGAAAGGAAGAACAAACCGCCAGTGTAGACACCGCTCTTCTTGATGGGGAACTCGTAGTAGGGGCCGTCGACGGGGAAGCTGAAGCCCTCGTAGTTGTTGTACTTGTGAGGGTACGTCGAGCTGCCGGCGGTGCCGCCGTTCTGGACGTAGTTGCAGGCAGCGTTGGAAGCAGCGTCGACCTGCTTGGCGGAGTAGTAGTTGCTGCCGCAGGTGGTGGCGTCGCGGCCGACGAGCTCAGCGGGAGCAGCGCTGGCGACGGCGACGAGGGAGAGGAAGAGGGCGGTGAACTGCATCTTGGGGGATTAGAAGGAAGAAGTAAAGATGGGCGAGCCTCGATTGAGCATGAAGAAGAACGAAAGGGAGGATGCGAGCATTGAGTTGGCGGGCAACCGCCTCTTCTTAAGCTAGACGATGGGGGTTGGTTGTTGGGCAGCGTAGCGACTAAGATTGTCCTCTACAGTAGCTTTCAACTTAGTCAGACGGTCCAATAAGCCTCCCACGCCATGTTGCACGGGCGGCGCTCGGGACGGGCAAGCCTTCAGCAAGTCATTGGCACTAACAAACTTGGCATTGTGCTAGATTTCAGCCGCTACCGACACACAAGAAGCACTTCTCCGCCCTTTGGATCGAAACAACAAAAAAGGACATGCGTGGTAGCACCAATGACGACGTTGAATCGGATTTCATTACCAGTTCGATCATCAGTCGCATCTGTGCGCAGCTGAGGACTCGTCTTGACCAGCCTACCTCGACACCGAGCTGACGAACAGACAAATCGTCGATCTCCACGATGAAGAAATCAATCAAGCTGTCGGGCGGCTCCGAGGCCTCTCGTCTTGCCCATGTGGCCCGTCCGTCATTGCAAGGTCCCCGGTAGGCTACGGCATCAAAACCAAACACACGCTCCGGCGCAAAGTGTCGATTCGGGCAGGTCGTGGTGCAGGATCGACATCTAAGTGGTGGGATAGGATGCAGGCCCCCCCAACCCCATGCCTGTTCGCTCGGATCGGCGCTGATAACCAACCCAAGCTTTTTTTAGTCCCTTCCAGTAAGAAGCCCACTCTCCAGCTTGATGGTCTTTCTGCCGGCATATCGGCACCCAAAGTGCACGCGGAGCTACATCTTTGACGCTATGAGCCGATTCCTCGTCCGAATACCATCCAGCAGCAAACGGACTATACCCACGAAGGCAGGCCGATTGCAGCAGGCATGGGGGCCACCGCTGCCTATGTACTTTATAGGCGACCGAGGCAGAACCGGCCTCCACCAGCGATGGGGCGCTGCTGACCGGCTCCGAAAACCCCCACCCAAGCTCCTCAAACTCTTTTCAATGGCTCTCGCTAGATGAGTTGGTGAATGCCGCGTCTCGTTTGTCGGGGTCGTTTTGTATGTGAAGCTTGCATCGCTGCGCTTTTAACTGTGGCTTGTTTTTGGTGGCCGATCCACGCGCTGGACCGCCACTTGCCCCATTGCCCCAGCGTGGTCCAGGTCCAGCTGCACATCACCACATGACCGCGGAGGGCTGTCAATTCTATATTTTATATGGGTGCTTGTCTATATTGCACGGTGCACTCTCGTACTGGTACAATGCCATTGTTGCCTCGCGTGTGCGTATTCTTCTCGCTTCGTTACTTTAATACCCGTGATGGCTGTTACATCCCCATTACACAGACAAGGCGGCTCCGCGACCCTGATGACACCAATCCAACGAATCTATTTCGCCATCACGTCGAAAACGAGACCGAGCTCAAACATCACAAGACGTTAAAAAAGAAATTCAATTTCGTATTACACTATCAAAGACACAAAAGTCCCGAGTGTGCTTGCATATCAAAGCATCAATGTGCCCGTCTGGGGCATTTAAGATATCTATAAAAGCACATGCATGTGTTCCGATGTACTGCGGCCAGTTCAGCTTAACATGTACCTTGTGAATCGGGAATGATTCACGCCATTCTTCTATAGTCACATGATTTAGGAGCAAACGCGGTAATGGTTGCGTGAGTCTCCAAGGTTGTATAGTAGTCGAGACGGCAAGTCCCAATAGGAGATGCGTGTGGGAACCTGTTTCCGTCTCAATATCGTTCTTCAGCCATTCTTTGTCGCCATCGTTCGACGCTCAAAGCTAAAGTTCCACACCTCCGCGAGCCGAGTGCCTTCCGAGGACTGCTTCAGCCCTACATGCTGCATGACGCTGGGCTCCAGCGCCCATTTGGCCAGGTTTTTCTGGTCCGCGTGGCCCTCGAGCATCATGTCACCCGGGAAGTCGTACGGGGGATCGAGCAGCAGCGAGTAAAACGTGGGCAGGTGCCGCTTGGGGATCACCAGGCCCTGCGCGCAGCAGCCGTAGCGCGGCATCTCGCGGATGCCCGGCCGCGGCACGGGGCTCAGCCGCCTCATGGTGATGCGCCCGCCGAGGAAGACGAGCGCGATGGCGGCCGGCAGCCAGAGCCCGATGACCATGGCGGACAGGTGGTTGAACTTTTGCAGGTGCCGCTGCGATTGCGCCGACCGGGCGGCCGCAGGCTCCTCCTTGCTCATCAGCGGCGAGTAGCCGGACGGCGCGGCGGCGAGGCGGCGCCGCTGCCGCCCGCGCAGCACCAGGAAGCCGACGATGAAGGCCGCGTAGACGAGGAAGATGACCTCGGCGTAGGTGGCCCACTCCTCGGCGTTCCAGCCCATGAAGATCTCCGAGTAGAACAGCCGCAGGTACACCCAGTCCCTGTCGGGGGCGCGCTTGGTCCGGAGCTCGAGCCGCGCGACGCCCTCCAGGAACTTGCGGTACCAGTCCGGCGACGTGACGATGTCGTCCTCGACGAACGCAAAGTACGGCGCGCCGCGCGCCCTGCACGTCTCCACCAGCACCGAGTGGTCCAGCCGCATGTTCTCGACGCGCCCGTCGCCGCGCCGCCGCCCGTCCGGGCGGATCTCGAACGGTATGGTGCGGTACCCCGGCAGCGCCGAGTGGTCCTTGCCGGCCTGCTCGTAGACGAGCACCTCGTCGACCACGGCCGTCAGCCACGGCTGGCCGTAGGCAAAGTGCGCGGCCGGCGTCTTGTCGGCGAGCAGCACGACGACGTGCAGCGAGGCGCGCTCCGCGGGCGTAAGCCCGTCGACGAGCCCGCCGACCGTGCGGGCCAGGAAGCCCTCGGAGGTGCGGTTGATGCTGGGCACGCCGACGCACAGGATCTCGTCGTGGTGGTCGGGCGGGCGCGCGGCCGCGACGCGCGTGTCGTTGGCGAGGAAGGCGTCGATCTCGAGGCCGCGCAGCGCCGAGTAGCGTTGCGTGTAGGCCGCGGCCTGGTCGTAGAATATGGAGGACGGGTCGTCGAACGAGTTGCGGCCGCACCAGAACAGTGCGGCGAGCCAGAGCAGCCAGAAGGCAAGGTTGGCGCGACTGACGGGGCCCATGGTCGTCGTCGTCGTCGTCGCCTTCGTAACAAGCGGGAGAAAGGGGAGGGAGACGGCCGGTACCTGCAGCAGAGGCTAGACGGCGAGGCGAGGCGGAAAGCCGCTCATAGCGAGGATGGAGGGAGAGGATGCAAGGGATTGCGTTGGACAATCTTTTGGGCCGGGTGACGCGGGACGGCGATTTGAGGCTTGCGACCAAAGGGGTTGGGCGGGTACGCCGAGACGCTTGCGAATAACGAGTGTACCAATTATAGTAGAAGTTACCAGCAAGTGATAGATACAAATATTTGGCAATGCTCAAGTTGAACCTGTTATCGCCCCTAATAATTCACTCTTATCAATATTATGCATTAAGTCGGCAACATCTGCTAATACGGGATGTGGTAGCGCACGCCACCATGTCGGCCGGCCGTGTGTCTGTGCTCGATGGTGTGATGGGATCGTCTAGCCACAGAGTGCATCTCAGCCACTCTGTGGCTTGCCTACGGTTGCTTCGAAGGGATAGAGAGATATAGACAGCTGATGGGATTTCGAATGTACATGTCGCATATTATGTAGTGATAGTAACACATATGAATCACAGTTAATAACCTCACGAAGCGGACACTTGGTGAAATGAGATGGAAATCCAACATGTGTTTGCATTCTGCCAATGACACGCCTCGTCGGCGTACAACTAAAATCATATTTTGCTTGCCTTTTCCCTGAATAACAGAAATGCCAAAAAAAAAAGCTACAAAAGAAGAAAAAACTGGTCGAATAAACAATGATCCTATCCATACTTTCCTAACAATGCTGAAAAAGAAATAAATGCCCTTCCTTGGTACTGTTACAGCCAGATGAAGAAGAATAAGAAGAAAAGCCAAGTTCTGACGCTAATGATATGTGCTCAGACGGTTATAAGATGCTGCAAAGAGAAATTTCGTGCTCGTGAAAGCGCACTATCAATGTACTTGTGTGTATTATATGCATGTTCACGCCTTGTTGCGCGAGAAGCCCGGCAGCCACTTGCGTCGCCCTCCCGTCGTCGACTGCGAGTGCGGGATGCTATGCTGGGATATGGCGTCGGCTGCCGGGAGGGACTGTGCGTCAGGCGACACCACGGCACCACCGCCGCCGCCGCCGCCTTCGTACGAGGTGGCAGTCGCGGCGGAGCTGCGCCGGGCGGCCTGGCGCGGATTGTTGAGCATGATGGGCGGGGGCGTCGCGCCGGTACGATCACAATCATTCGCGCCGGCGCTGCTGCGGGGGGCCCATCCCGCCGCTGTCGATGGAGTATCCGTCTCCTGCGTACCCGGGCTGGATTCAGCCTTGGCGGGCGACGCTGCTGCTGGTGGCCCGCCATTACCGGGCAGGGAGCGTCGGAACAGTCCTTTGAGGCCGGCTCGTGGACCCTGCTGCCACGAGATGGGCGGGTGCTGGCTGGCGTTGCTGTTGCCTCGCTTGTGTTCGCCTTGAACGGGTGTGCGCGTGCTGGAACGGAGGTCGACCGCATCACTATTGCGACGATTCCGAGCTGCAGCAGCGACATCAGATGGCGGTGGCGGCTGCCATGTGCCCTCGGCGGCGAGCGGCTTCTCAGTCGTGGGCATAGCCGAGGCGGAACGGCCAACATGTCCGTGCAGGCTTGAGCGTCTATCCGGCGGGGGCGGGGGCGGTAGGTTAGGCGACAGCAATGCCTCTCGCAAGGATAGTAAGTCGTGCATGTAGTCGGTGCTGGGCATGGCGCCGAGCCTCTGCTTGGGGTCGAAGAGGGAGCTGGCCGCCCAGCCGCCATTGGCCATGCTGGTCGGGAACCCAAAGAGGTCCGGCGAAACGCGGCCCGTCGTCCTCTGGGGATTGGTGCTTTCGCGCATCCAGATATCCAGACTGGACTGGAGCGATTTGGTGTCTGAGTCGTCGCTGTCCCACGAGTTTTTCCGTTTGTGAGAGACTGTCGTGTCGCCGGCTGAGCGAGGCCGTGGGATGTTTTTGGCACCGTACAGGTCGTAGCTAGGCATTGCACCAGTGTCAGGTCGCGAGCTGCGTACGTTGCGCGGAGCTTCCTTTTGCATCAGGGACACGCCGCCGCTTTGTTCTGCGCTCTGGGTCTCCCGCGCTTGTCGTGTCTCGTTTGACGGGATTCTCTGTCTTTCGTTTGACGTTTGATGGCGCACTGAGAGATTTTCGTTGGAGTTCTTGTACCTTTGCAGTGTCGACGACGAGATGGTATCTGGCGTCGGAGGCAACGCTTGGTCGTGGAGACGAACACCACCGGCGTCCGTCACGACCTTTCTCAATGCAGCTCTCTTTTCATCCTTCATAGACCGGCGGGCAGGTGATCCGTGAACACTGTTGTTGCAATGCTGAATGTGAGAAGCCTCGCTGCGGACAATGTGGTGAGTCGCAGTATCTGCCGCGGTGGGACGAGCCTCAGAGTTGCTTCTCTCCCGGCGCTGGCGCGGTGAGTTCTGGGTCAGCAAGTCTCTGACAGGCTGCACCGTAGCGGGCCTGTATTCTTGCTGATACTTGCCAGCAAGTAAATGGTTGTTGTTCACATGACTCTTTGGAGGCGATTCCTGTACCACAACTGGAGAGCTACCATCGAAGCCGCTCAAAGCGATGGGCTCATCGAAATCAGGAACGACGGTCGTGTCACCCTTTTGGCCGTAGACACTGATGAAAGAACTCTCACTGAGAACACTCAACGTAGGGCTGGCCAAGCCGTTCACCATAGCGTTGTCTGCTTCTGAGTGACCGCCGGATACGCATCGCAGGCTCATGACGCTGGCGCGGTTTCCAACGTAGATGTTTCTCAGATTTTCGGTGGTCGGTTTGCGATCAGAGAGGAAGCTGGGCATGCGAGTCACAGTAGGCGTCTTGGAGCGGTCCGGGAGCGGTGCTAGGTCCCCAGTAGACGAGTTGGCTGTTGAGTCGTTGTAATCGTCGAAGCCGTCGGTTGACGCGTAGAATCCCTGGCTCTCGACATGCTGGACCATGGTGCGCTCGTTAAGCAGCTGGTCGACCTTGGCCTCGAGCTCAACAATCATGCTGACAGCCTCCTCGATGGCCTTGTCGCGCTTGTCTAAGTCGGCCAGCAGCTTGTCCGTCAGCTTTTGGGAGACTTGCTTCTCGGCTTCGAGCGCTTCAAGGCGCTCTTCCATCTTGGTCTGTCGTTCGCGGCGATGATACAGTTCGAGCTTCAAGTCAAAGTTTTGCTTGTGGAGGGATGACACGACCTGCTCCATTTCCTTCAAGCCGAGGCCCTTCTTCTTGCCCGACTCCATGCCGGTGCTGGACTGTGGCCGTTGTGGCTCGTGGTCGGAGGATCGAAAGGACCTATCGGTGGCGACACGGCCAAGGTCGACGGAGGCGCTCAGGTCGAGGTTGTGACGGGACGAGGTGGAGGAGCCGAGCTTCTCGCTTTCTGCCCTGCGCTCCTTTTGAAGCTTCTCTTGTAGAAAGGTCGACATCGTGGGAGGTCGGGCGAGGTCGCCGCTAGCCTCGCGGGAGAGCTGGGGCGTGGCTCGTGAGCTGGATCGCGGGGACGCCGCGGTGGCGGTGCAGTGAAAACGCTGAGGGTGAGAAAAGGACTGGGCAGGCGAGGCGGGCTGCATGTGCGAGGTGTTGGAGCTGCTCACGCTGCGGGTGTTGCTAGCAATGGTAGAGGCACGAGAGGGAGCGCGCGGATATGGTGGCCGTGGCCGCTGGCCAGGCTGGGACAAGGAAGGGTCCATTGTGGGAGGTTTGTATTTCCGTTTGGGGAACGAACAGGAGCGGATCGGATGAGGGCAGCGCAGCGGCACGGTGGATCGGTAAGAGGAAAGGATAACAGAGACTGGCTAGAGCATGGAATGCAGATGTAATGTGGTCGAGCAGGATGCAGATGGGTCAGACAAGGCTTGCAGAAGAGCAGGGGCACATGTCGGTCATCGCAAGGCGGTTGACTATGCTGACGGGAGGCGATTGCGGATCTCTGCGCCAGCGCGGAGGCAAACCCATGCGACAGGGAAGAGTTGAATGTGTTGTTTTTGTTGTTTCGAACGGGTGTACGTAGGTGGTTAAGGGAGGCGCTGCGTTGGGCGGTCGCTTGTTGATGGCGAGGAGTGGGGGGCTGCTGTCGGAAAGCGAGGATGATAATAGAACTTGTAATTTTGAGAATATTCGGGGCGAGCAGCTAGAAAAGGATTCGTATGGTGTAAGGAAGACGAGGGCCAAGCTGAGAGTTCAAGCGAGGGAGTCAAGAATCAGGCGTGAGACAGGCGGCAGAGTGGTACTAGAGTAACGGGACTAGGCGAATTGTTTCTTGTCTCCTGTCTCTTGTCTGCAGGGCGAGCTGGCGCGGGACGGATCATGGAATAATAGTAAAATAAAAATAACAACGACAGGAATGCGGAAAAGAGGCGACGTCTTTGTGGGTGGTGTGTGGTAGTTTGGTGGTTTGGCAGCAAGTGTTGCTGGCGTTTGCATGTGTGGTTGGTCGTGGCGTGCCGTTGGGTTGCAGTGGTGGGCGGCCCGTTGCCTGTAACGACGTGCAGCGGCGGCTAGCCTCACCCAACGGACCAAGGCGGAAGCAAGTTCAAGGATAAGATTGGTGACGTTTGATATAGTTCATCATCGGAGAATCGAATACATGTACAACAGAAAAGGGAACAAGGAGAGTGCAGGGAGAAATTGAAGGAGAAGGAAATAGTTAATGTAAATGTGTGTGTGGTGGTGTGTGCATGAAGGAGCAGGGGTTCGAAAAAAAAAACTACTAATAAAAATAGAAGAATATTGAAATGATAAAAAGGGAATGGCTGGGAGATTTTTCCAGTAGTGATGATGAAAATGGCTTTGCGCTAGGACAGGGCAGGAACTGATTTTCTAAGGCGGACCAGCAGAATGGAACTTGAATTGCTGGTGAGAGAAGCGGACGCGGAGACGGACGCTGCGGGTGGGCGCTGCGGCCCGTTAGCCTATTTATTCCCTTGCCAGCAGCAGCAAAATGGAAATTGGAAGTTTTTAGAAACTATTTTAGTTGACTAACTAACCTATGTACGTACATAACTGGAAAAGAGTGGGCAAAGCTGCCCATGAAATGGGCCGACCCAGGTGCTTGGGCACTCCTAAAAACAATGGGGCCTGAACGGGGCCCTGATGGACCTCTGGACATTCTGCAAACCGCTGTAAGTCGAGTTAGCCTGCACCTGCTGCATTAGTGAGGTGCCTTGACAGGAGCGTCCATAGGTACATTAGTAGTTAGTTGCTCGTTAAAGACCAATCTGGCGGTCAACTGTATCGTAGAAAGGAAGGGGAAAAAGTAGTCCAACAATGATTTGGCGTGGAATCTGTCTGGACAGGTAGAAGCAGGGAGTCGTCTTCCAGGCAATACTCTCCGTGATGCCATCCCAGCTTCTACCAGTAGCCCTCGTCACATCCTTGCCCTGCTGTTTCAAACATTGACAGCTACAGACAGGCTCATCAACTCCTGCAGACCTCAGCCAGCCCTCCTCCCTGCGCTGTCATCATCCCTACTTGTTCTTCGCTGAAACCTCCCCCTCCCAGCACCATATTTCTTTTGCCCACCCTGTCTGCGTTTCCCCCCCGGAGCCTTGCAGGTCAAAGAACAACGGCCACTTGGATAAAAAAAAAACACCTCAACATCATGCACATTTCTGCGCCTGTCCTTGTCCTGCTTCTCCGAGTCAGCCAAACCCCTTGTATCCCAGTCTGTCAAAGCGTTCGCTTCGTCCCACATAACGTTCTGCCATCGCTTTCGACACTGCCACGTTCAAATTTACAAGGGGCGTGAACGCTGGCTTTTTTTTGCAGGAGAAAGCCGCCAACCTTTCCGCTCTCTCCCTTTCTTCTCCCCAAGAAGCAAACAAAACTCCAGACCTCCCTCCATCCCCCCAGCCAATTGCCGTCCCCTTTTTTTGCTCCACTCGCACCGCCAACGCGGGACCCAATCACGGCCCCGTTTCATCTTTCCGGGGAAAAGAAGCCGCCCCGCCGGACGCCCCAGCACTTCACCAGCTCTATCCCACTTCTCACCACCACTTTATCACAAAGCAAACTTCTTCATGCTCCATCACCTTTACCTTGTTAGCTTCTGTTCAATCTAGATGATCGGTTTCATTCATGGCCAAGCTACTAGTAAGCCCTCTGTATGTATAAACGCCACCACTGCTCGCTATCGTTACAGTCTAAAATAACAATGCCCTCATTCTTCATCCTTCATTTCGTACTTGCCTCCGGAGGAAGAACAAAACCAGTCTCGTAATCAGTATCGATATAGACAACCACAGAAAAGTCCAGGCCGGAATCGACTACCTCCGCAAATCCTATAGCTCATCTCTGTAGAATTCTTCCTGGCTGCCTTGCTCCTCCTCCGCTTCGTCCCAATCCCCATCAAACCCCGCCTCCTCGGGATCTCTTCCTCCCGCCGGACCGTCCTCCGCTTCCTCACCGCCCTGGGCTTGGACCTTGTTCGCCTTCCTGTCAGTCGCCTTTCCCGGATTCTTAGCCGCCTTTTCCTTGTTCGCTTGCTTCTGCTTCGGCTTCGTCTTGATCTTGGGCCTATCCTCCACCGGCTCCCCGTCATCCTCCTCGTCTTTGTCAAAGTAGCCCTTGAGCTCCCGCAAGCCTGCCAGCTCAGAGTCCGACACCTCCAGGCGCCAGCCTCTGTCGCCCGCCAGCTTCTGTACCCGCGCCGCCATCTCCTTGACGGTATCCGGGTCAATGTCCAGCTTCTTGAGGTCCTCCCGCGACAGCGACTCCACCCCGCCGCCTTCCTCTGCGCTCGCGCCTTGTGCCACCACCACTGCCGGCAGCTTGGCCGGTTCCTGCGCGAGGCCGGTCGACAAGAAGCTCCGCGGCGGCGTCAGCTTGAACGGCGCCCGGCCCGCCTCGTCGCCCAGAGAAAGGATATTCCGCGACCCGACGTTGATGTCGCCCACCACGGCCCGCTTGCCCTTGGCTCCATCCCCCGTGCCCCGGAGCAGCTCTTTAAGCGCAGAGGCCGCTGCCGCCGCGCCCTCGGCCGTCTCTGCGTCTTTCGCAGCCTCACCGGTCTGTGCCTCCGTATTCTTCTCCTCGTTCGTATTATAGACTTGCTTTTTCGCGTCCAAGAGAAGCGACGGCTCATCGGACACCGGGTTGCAGGTGATGGCATTCGCTCGTGTAGGCTCCGGGGGTAGAAACGCAGCGTCGCTGCACAGTCGCGGGGTGTCAATCACCATGACGTAGGCGCAAATCGTTACCTCCTTGATCCAGCTGATCTTGTCTGCCTGTAGTCCCGGCACGCAGTGGTACTGGACCTCGATCGTGCGCTCGCGCTCCGTTAGGTCGCATATCGTGCCGCCCGCGAGCTTCTGTACCAGGTACCTTTGCTTGCCCTTTTCTTGAACCTCGGCCGGGATCGGGTCCAGCTCGTAGTCGGCAGGGTTCGCCGTGGTAGACGCGTGCGAGGGGATCGTGGGCACCCTCCCCAGCACGTACTCTGGCGAGTGCATGTCGCGCCTCGGTGGCTGGCCCTTGGGACTGCTTGCCAGGGCGTGGTACTGTACAATCTCCGTGTTTCTGCAAAATGAGTAGCTCCACCACCCCGAAACGTAGTATAGACATGTGTTTTCCAGGGCGGCGATGAGCTCCCATCCACTGGCTACGGCGCGGCTCTCCTCGCGGGCCTCCGCGGCCTTGGCCAGCTCTGTGGCCGTCTTGTTCTCCGCGGGCGGGGCCTCGATCACTGGTATCGAGCAAATGGCTCTGTAGTCACCCATGTTGACTATTTCGTATATGTATAGTGGCGTCTCGTCATCGCCCTCGCCACGCCCGTCGACGTGCGTAGTCGGTTGCGGCGCCTTTGTTGCTGATTCAGCTTGGTGTTGGACGAGTAGTTTCGCATCTTTTTCGGAAATGGCGAGACTTCCAAAAACGACCTCGAACTATATCAGAGCAGCCCAGTGTTAGCGCGCTGCCCAATCCCTGCGCCTGGTAGCTGTTGCCGGTCTGCGTACCTCTGGGTGTGCCAGAACATCTTCGTGGATGCTAAAGCTGTGCGGCTTGGCCGCGCAGAGACGGGACGCCGCCAGTAATAATAGAGTCGCTCGGCGCATCGTGCCGCAATGTCCTGGTTGTGCGTCACATAGAGCCGCGACGGGCAAATGTGGCATGTTGTGATGTTGATGGAAAGCGGATATCCTGGGACCTGTCTAGGACACATGTGCCATAAGCCGCCGCTGCGGGACGCCAGCTTCAGCGTCCCGAATCCTGCTGAGCTGGCATCGTCACTGTGGGACGACCCGACGTTTTGCCGCACTAACACGGCGACTGCGGATGAAGTTCCTGCGCTGGGGGCCACAAAGATGGTAATGGAGTATTATTTTGTTTAATTTTGAAGCCAAATTAAAGTAAAAGCGAATTGTTGGAAATTTAAAATTCGACATTTCATAGCAGGTTGTGTTGTTGTGGCACGCCTGACCCAACTCGCTCATAATCAAGATCCAAGTCCACCAAGCTCAAAATCAACATCATCAATCGTCAAATCCGTCCCAGTCGCCCTCGTCTTCGTCACCATCTTCTTCGCTATCGCCATTACTCCCACTTCCTCCATCCTCATCCACCTCACTATCGTAATCACTCTCACCCTGCCCATCACTATCATCATCTTCCTCGTCTTCCTCATCTTCCTCGCTCTCCTCCACCACAGCCAAGTCTCCCGCTTTACTCTTTCTCTTCAGAAACGGCAATCCGTCATCATCCCGCAAAATCAGCCCCGCCGCATCCCTCACATACGGCCCGTCCTCATCCATATCCTCATCCTCCTCCTCCTCCTCCTCCTCCTCTTCGCTCTCATCTCGCGGCAGTAGCTCCACCGGTCTTCCTGTCGTCTTCAGGTACGGCATCCCGGCCGCATCGCGCATAATCATGCCGCTCTCATCCCTAATGTACGGCCCGTCCGGGTCCTCCGCCGCCGCCGCCGCCGCCGCCGCCTCCTCGTCCTGGCTGCCGTCCCGCACGAACCCGGCCACGAAGAAGCCCATGACGCCGAGCCCGTCACCCTTGTAGGAGCGGATGCAGGCGTCCGCCACCTCGGCGTCCCGGTCGCAGCTTTCGCGGAGCCCGCGCACCGGCCAGTCGCGCATGCCCCGGACCTGCTCGGCGCGCTTCATGATGCGCCAGCCGCGTCGTTGCGCAACCTCGGATTTGAGCACCTTCATGACGACATCTTCGTTCTCTTGGGAGTGTATCGAACACGTCGAGTATGTGACTTTCTTTGCTGCGGGAAATGTGAGCGCATGCAGTAGAATCTTGAGCTGAAAGCCAGCCAGAGCCTGCAACCGCGCCTCGAGGTCCTTTTCCGAGTTGACCACTGTCTCGTTGCCCTCGTCATCAATCATAACGCTGTTCTGAGCCGCCTCCCTGTCATCCAATTTCCTCTTCTTCGTCTTGTTGTCCTCTTTACCATTAGGCGTCCTCCCCTTTCCTTGGCCCGCCTTTGTTCCCGGTGCCGTCCCTGGAAGGTGCAGCTCCGGCATCGTGTCGCGGCCCACGATACCGCTACCCGAGCAGCTCGGGTCCAGTAGCAGCGCGCCCACCTTTGCAAACTGCGCGCCCGCCGGGTCGACCTGGCAAAAGTCCTGCCCGAAGCCGACCCGCGTCCAGCCCTGCGCGCCCGCGATCTTGACCATCTTGGTCAGCGTCTGCGAGCGGCGCTTGTCCTTCTCAAACGCAAAGATGCGCTGCACGCCATCGGGCGTCACGAAGTCGGGCCGTCGGGCGTGGCACACCGCCGCAAGGTGCGTCGTCTTGTTACCCGGCGCCGCGCAGCCGTCGATCACGTCGCCGTCCTCGGGGTGCGGGTCCAGCAGGTAGGCCGGGAAGCACGAGGCCTTATCCTGGAAGATGATTCGGCCCTCGGCGTACGCCTCCGTCTTGGACAGGTCGATGCCTTGCGTGATTGCGACGAGGTTGGGGATGTGAGGGTCGATCAGGATCCGGCGCTGCTTCCCACCAGTCGGCGTCGTGGATGGTGCCAGAACCTCATGAATGGTTGTCACCTGGTCGTAACCCTTGAATGTCGTGTTGAGCTGCTCCTCTATCGTAGTTTTTATCGTGTTGATGCGGACCCAGCGCGGAATCTGCGCCTCTTCACCGGCCGCTGCGCGATCAATCTGCTCCTTGAGGGCCTCCATTGTAGGTGCTTTGCGCCGCAACCTCGCGCGCGTCAGCTCTGACGTTAACCTGGCCTTGTGCTTTTCAATCGTCACTCTGAGTCCATGAGTCTTGGGAAGCGCAACGCCACCCTTTGCTAATAACAAGTCGTGCACTAGCAACAGAGCAAGGACAGGTGTAAGCTGGAAGAAGGATTAGCGGATCGTTCCTGAGCTACCTGCTCCAAAGTGTTTCCGCACCTTTTTCTCTATTGACAAGATTTCAGACGAATCAATGACTTCTTTCAAAACCATGCTCCATTTGCACGTCTCAAATACAAGGGCGTAAAGCTGGCCGGGTTTCGACTTGATGTTTCGGCGGCCGAAAGTTCGCGACTTGAGACTACCGCCCTCTGTGGACGAGGCGACCACCACCTCCGCGCCCTCGTGATAGAGGGACATGGCGGGGATGAAAGATCCACTCCCTCAAGACAAGGAGAAAAGAATGAAAATGATGGAAAACGATGGAGGCGGAAGGCAGAAACACTTGCGCGCGTGAGAGGTCGATGAACTTCGAGTGTGTGTCAGGCACTGAAAACTTGCAGCGAATGCAATTAGCCGTGGTTGACCCACAACTCACAACGGTCGTGTAAGTCACAACTTGACTTGACCTCGATATGATGCATGAATTTAGTTATCCATCAAGTGCGGGAAAATGATGAATTTCGAAAGTTTCTATATAACCCGCCAATGGCTTCTATACAATGAATGCCATGCTGAAAAAAATTCTGTGTCCAAAATGCCCGCTGAGAGCTCGTCGTCGCTAGGGCCAAAGACCCCAGGAAACGCAGAAGAAGAAGTCATAACTGTCATGGTACAAAATGTGAGAAATTTCAAAATGAAAATTTCAGCCTCTCAAATTGCACGTCCCTTGCTTCAATGAGCAATCACTAACCCGACTTTTGCACCCTAACCCAGAACAAAGC
The DNA here is from genome assembly GCF_001636725.1 of Cordyceps fumosorosea ARSEF 2679. Classification (NCBI taxonomy): domain Eukaryota; kingdom Fungi; phylum Ascomycota; class Sordariomycetes; order Hypocreales; family Cordycipitaceae; genus Cordyceps; species Cordyceps fumosorosea. Next base: position 344,100 of record NW_017387307.1, on the reverse strand, counting down.
AATATCCAAGATCAAGACCAGACAAGTGCCACAATTGACAACAGCAATCAAAACCCAAAACCCTTGCTCGCTGCCTATTAAGACGCTGCGCACACTGTTTAGAAGCGGCCAGAGTGACGCTTCAGATGATCATGCGCGTGGCGACGGCGCTGAGCGTTCTTCATGTTGACCTCGCCAGTCTCGCTGTAGACGGACAGAGCCCAACTGCCGCCACACTGGGACGTGGCATTGTCCTCGCAGGTAATGTTGCAGGCAGAGTTGTCGAGGCGCTCCGAGCCCACGAGTTCGTTGCCACAGTAGCACTGGCCGCCGTATTCGGTGCCGGCGGCGGAGAAGCCGAGCTTCTTGCACTCGGCGACGCACTTCTCGTTGCTCATGCGGCCAATGTTGGGACGCACTTTGCCGTTGAGGGCGCGGCTCGCGGTATCCTTGAAGCAGCCGGCATACTTGAAGCCACCGACTGGGTTGCCAGCACCACCGGTGCTGGTGCTGACAGGGGCAGTGGCGGTAGCGGTGCCGATGGCGGTGCCAGTAACAGTGACGGTTTTGTAGACGGTGTGCACGGTTCCGGGCTTGCACTCGCCGGAGCTGGCGGGAGCGGTGGGGAGGGTCGGCGAAGGACCATTGCTAGACTGCGTCTGAGAAGAAGCACTCGACTGGACGGGAGAGCCGGACTGGGAGGGAGAAGCAGGCTTAGTGGATACACCAGACGAGGCAGAAGAGCTGGGGACACCCGAGGCGGAGGAGGCCGGTGCAGAAGAAGCAGGAGCGGAAGAGGCACGGACAGAAGAGGCGGGGGCCGAGGCAGAAGACTGAGGGGGCGCGCTGCTGCTGGGAGCAGGAGCGGCGCTTGAGGACTGGCCCTGGCTAGGCTGGGGAGACTTGTCACCGGCACCGTAGGACCAACCGGTGAGGGAGTTGCTTCCGGGCAGGGCAGTGAGGATACCGGTGACCTTTTCGTCGACCGGCGACTGGATGGTGCACTCGTCCTTGTTCTGGCCGTAAAAGAGGCCGGCGCAGTTCTCCATGCCCGTGGTGCCGGCGTCGCAGGTGTCGATGATGTGCTGCAGGAGGGGCTCGTCCCAGCCGGACATGAAGTCGGCGTGCAGGCTGTAGCCGGTGACGTCGCCGTTGGCGAGGACGAACGGCTGCTGGCCCTTGCCCTGCTCCCAGCGGCCGGAGAAGGCGGGCGTGTTCCAGTAGGCCTCGAAGAAGAGGTGGGGGACGTGGATCCAGCCCTTGGGGCAATCGGCCTTGCCCTTGTTGTCCTGCGGCCAGGCCATGTTGTTCTTGTAGTCGGTCAGGCCGGCCTGGGGGTTGTAGCAGGAGGGGAAGTGGACGTCGGCGCGGAGCGGGGAGGCGTAGCCGTCGCACGCGACGTCGGGGAAGCCGACGCCCTCGCCCTTGTTCTGGGGATCCTGCATGCCGGAGGTGAGGCCCTTGGAGTTGAGCGGCCAGCCGGGCTTGTCGAGGTCCTTGCGAGGGCACGTCCACTTGATGGGCTGGACGGGACCCTTGGAAGGGTCGAGGTTGGAGGTGGCGCCGGCGGCGGGAGGGGTGCGGAGGCTGGGATCGCCGATGAGCATCTGCAGGCCCATGGGGAAGGCCTTGATGTCGTCGTTGGTGGGCTCGAAGAAGTAGTAGACGTTGGCGTAGAAGAGCTCGACGGACTCGAGGTTGCTGGACTTGGGGTCCTTGAAGTAGAGCGAGGGGAACCAGTAGTTGGAGTTGTCGCCCTTTACCTTGGCGGTGCTGCAGTTGGACTTTGGGAGATCGGCGCCGGTCGAGCTGAGACTGAAGCCGCTTCCGCCCAGAATATGGTGAACATGAGTTGAGGGTTTGCCAGGGGTGACGATGGGATCGGCGCGAGCGACGGTGAGCTGCTTGTTGGTGAAGTGCAGGACGGCAAAGGTACGCTTGTCCTTGGCTGCAGCGGCGACACCAAGGAGGGACGCCAAGGCGGCAGCAGTGTTAAACTTCATGGTTACCGATTTTCGATTTGCCTTTGAAGCAAGGAGCAAATTTGCGTTGGAGTTGTTGGTGGTTCAGAAGATGAGTCGGGGAGACGGGTTGTTCGAGTGGGTGAATCGTGGTGTTACCAGAGCACCAGAAAGAAGACGGTGAAAGAGATACAGACGGTAAGTCTATAAAGAACGGAAAAAAGAAGCTGGACGGGGACAATCACACGGACTTGCGCGTGATGGGTGACGCAGAAAGGAGCGTAACAAACAGCAAAAGCTGTCTGGAGGAGGTCGGAAGGAGGGTAAGCGTCCAGCAATGTGGGCACGTTAAAAGGAGAGTGGATAGGGAATGAAAAAAAGAGAGAGGAGAGATGAAGACAGAGATACGAAAAGAAGAATGGTTGAAGAGATATAGAAAAGTAAGGAAGCCCCAAGATGGGCGGAGGGGAAGCGGGTGGGATTAAGAATGAAGGGAACCGCGCACAAGCAGCGAGTAGTGGAAGTGCAGTGGTAGTGCTGGTTGGTTTGGTGGTGGTGGGGGAAGGGCAGCGGATGCGGCTCACTGTAGGTGGTGGGCAGTGGGTGGTGGGTGTGGATGAAAGAGTGAATGGGGATGCAGCTGCAGAACACTGACACGCCGAGCAGGGGTCGGTTCACGGGTGAGGTGACTTGACTGGCTGGAGATTTGCAGATACTTCAGCTTCTGGGATTTCTCTTTCATTTTGACAGTATTTTCTTTCAGCGGCATCCGCCATCTAATAAAGGTGCGGGCTGCCGATAGTGTTTACCTGTATTACCGGGCCCTCTCCTGTGCCGTCAATAACTAAGAGAAAAGGGAAATAAGAAGAAAAGCAGGCAGAGGCAGAGCAAGCTTGGCGCCGGGCGCTACATACAACATATTGTGAGCGCCCCTGCTGAGTACCGCCTCAGAAATACGAATTGCCATCTTATTCACGACGATCCGTGACCATATGCGGTGGCGGAGGGTATATATTCGAGACGAGCCAAGTCGCCTGTCAGTTATTTGATGGACCGGACGAAATCAATCAATTGTTATTCTGGGAAACCAAATCTTACCACCGTCCATTTTATTTCTCACGAATCTTTGCTGCGATGACACCACCTACCAGATACACCTGGGCAGATACGCAGCATCCCACCACGCGAACATGGCACGACTCTGGACGCCGGAACCCCCTGGCTGCCTTTCTTTCATCCATTCTCATGCCCCCTCACTTCCATCGGCCGCCGCCAGGTACATTGGCATCATGATTGGCCAACCATCCTCACGCTAGGCCGGCGTGAGTGGCCAAGTGTTGAAGGAAGAGGGGGCTGCCAGTGATGGTGCGACAGCGCTGACCTGCAGAGCCCAGACCTACCAGAAAGGGGAGGTTAGTCGGGATTTAGCTTCATCGCGCCTAGCTATGTAGTATGTATGTATGTACATAGATTGTACCTGACGCCAGTCCGGTTCTTCGGGTAGATTCCTTGGTTGTCGCTCGAACCTTGATGCCAGGTCCGTGTCAAGCCAGCAGCAGCCACAGTGAATGCGCAATCCAGTTTATGCCGCAGTTCGCCAAGTATTGGAAATCCAAGACATCTCCGCAAAAAAAAAAAAAAAAAAAAAAAACGAACCCAGGTAATAATAATATCCATCTTGAACTTGTCAGACACACGCACAAAAGAAAGCCCCGATCTGAAACAAGGGTTTTGCCGCCCACAGCGAGCCAGCTAGTCCACTTGTCCACTGATGATCCGGCCCGGCGCCAAAACTCCTGCAGGGGCAACGCAAGTTGGTTGGGTGGTGGTGGTCCAACATCGAATTCGTGCCTCCTTCCTGTACCTGAATTAATGTTTCGGGAAAAAGACGTGAGCTGAATGGGATAGGCTTGCATATTCATTGGGCTGAAAATTCAACCATAAAAATCTTGCCGCCTTGTGCGAGTTTCCTACCTACCGACCGGCATAAACTTCCAATCTTTTATGCATTATGCGTTTCTTGGGCCGCTGCATAAAGGTACCAAAAAGCAAACACAGAGGTAATCGACATATCAGCGCAAATATTACCGGCATGTATGGCAGGGGTGGGCTTGCTCTGGCTTTCTCACTATTCCCCTCTGGTATCTTTTCCTGGCATTTCCTTGCCACCATACATCTCGTGTTCCCTATTCTTGGATGAGCCACACACCAGACCGTTGGGTATGAAACACGCTAAATCAAGCCAGTTTTTTTTTTTTTTTTTTTAACTTTCTGCCCAAGATAAATCAGAACAAAGAGATACATCGACAAACCCTGTCCATTGTTTCTCTCCCATTGTTTGTTCGATTCCACGATTCTCACGGGCAGGGCAGCCACTATGCCAAGGGCTCTTGCCACTAACATGTCTGTCTGTCCGCCATCATCTTGCCAAAAAGCCTCCATCAGCACCATCTTTATTTCGGCTCAGCCCTCCCGGATCCTCATCCTCTTCTCCCCATCCGCTCCCCCATTTCAGAACAGCTCACAGATCCTATCCCATAACATGGCTTGCTCCTAGACCTCCTTGTCCTACTCTGTCATCACCACCATCATCATCACCACCATCACCACATCCAGCCGCTCTTCTTTGTTCCCGTCAGCGCAATATGAAACCGCTTCCGACGCCTCGTTATCAAACCTCTACCCAACTCCCCCGCGCCCTTCCCTCTTTTCCCGTTCCTGTTCCTGGCGGCGCAGCCAAAACAGTAAGTAATCTAACCATCATCGCCTGCGGATTGCTCAGCCCAAGTTTTTCCCTTGTCCAACCTCAACAACGCGGACATGTGGAAATGAACCCCGAGATGAAATCGAGAGTAAAAAATAAGGGATTACTATGCGGCATTATTGCACCGATAGTAGCGTCCCTGTTTGTACACTGCTCTCGTCCCTACCCCTCCCCTCCCAGTATCGCACCAGAGCCAAACCTACATAGTTGGAGAGTGCACACCCACCATCCACCAAAACATCGGAAAATGCAAGTCCGCATGCCGCCGGTTTTTCTTTGAAACAGGAACCAGTCGTCCTATTCGCCTACTCGTCCAATCACGAGCCTCTGCATTTTGACAAGTCAACATCGTGCCGCCGTCAGATCATAATCGGGCCCTCTGTACTAATAATACCTAACATCCCGTCACCACCACCTTCCATTCCTGCAATATCCAGTTGATTGGCAAATGCCCTCCTCTTGGCTGGTACACCGCGTAGGTGGCACAACATACTATTTACCCCTCATATGTTCTCCAAACAAAGCAATCGCCCAAACGTGCATAGGCCCTTGCCCTACGCAGCCAGATTCAGATTCTTGACTTGCAATCAAGAGACCTCGGGGCCGGAATGAACATGTTCCCCGACATTTCGGAACATCCCAGCCTAGAATCCCCTTTGGTCATCGTCCCTCCCGTCAACAGCTGCTACGCTGCCCTGCGTTTTGCTGTCGCTACATGGCAGCTATGCCCTCAACAAGTTCCTCCTTACCTTGGCCACTTGGCCTTGCTCACAATGATGCACACTTCGCCTTCTCTTTATTCAAGTGAGTTTCTTGTTCTGACAATACTCCCATGGCTAGAATAATCACGCGGCCACTCCGTGTGCCCATGTCGCACTTCAGCCTCACTTCTGCCTCCGAATTCCGCTGTCGCGGCCGCGCGCCAGCCGAGCATGAACAGGGTGAATTTGAGAGAGCCAAAGATGAAATACTCTACATATTGGTAGACAACCTTCGTACTTCCTCATTTACAGATCATGGCGCCAACTGACTCTAACACAGTGCCTATCTCTGGCAGAGACGGCCAGATATGACAAAGTGAATCAAGGGCAACGGCCTCAAAAGAGTTTATAGTACAGCTTGCCGCCTTTTCATCAAGGTGCATCAGCCAAACTGCCAAACTCACTCCGGGGAAATCGAATCACCCACTAGTTAATAGGCATTTACCCAGATGCAACACAGCTCTCGCCACTTTCGCCTTCGGGTAATCTTTTTACCAAGCGTATACTTCCAGTCCAGCGTTATTCCAAAGTATGTGAGCTAAATATGCTAGGCGACGATGCTTCTGCAATTCTCAATAAGCAGCATCTGAAATGGGGTATATAGATAAAGTAGAAGAAAATAGAACCAAAGATCTCACCAGTCCAGAACATCACAACCAGTCATTCACAGCAAGGCCAACAGCACGCTTGACTTTCTTGTGTCCATTCCCCTAGTCATTTTAGTCCCGTAAGCCATACACCAGCAGGTAGGTACTCAACGCCGAACTCCATTTCCTCGTTGGCACAACATCGGCTTCGGGTCTTGATTCAATCGTCTTCGTCGTCGGATCGGCCATCCCCCCCTCGTCGTACTCTGTCGTTTCCTTTTTTAATTGATATGATGCATCCTTGCTCCTTCAGCTTCTTCGCCAGAGCACTGCTTGCCACCATTCCAGGGAATTCTTTGGCGCTAAAGACTTGGAATATGTCCGTCGTGACCTCTGCGAGGATGGGAAAGTGCCGGAGAGATGAGGCACGGCCGGGATCAATCATTATGAGCGTAAATTTGAGTCGGAACGCCCCGGGTGTTCGACAAGAGAGATCAGAAAAGCAGAAGAAACAGCCTTCTTCGCCTCGGTCATCGTCTCCAACAAAAGGCGTCCCCACCAACGAACCCATGAGTCGACGTTGATGGTTGTACTCGTCAGGCATGTATGACGCATCTCGAGTTCCTGTTTCATCCCAGATGGAACAGTTCATCACATAGCTGGGAAACCGTAGATACGTCCGCTTTTCTTCCTCGGACAGACTCGGGCCGTCGAATTTGAGCTGCACAATTGGAGGAGGATCAATGACCCGCCTGTCTCGGTCTCCGAAGCCACAAGCTCGAGCTGCTCGTGGTTGTTGGCGTACGTCGAGGCCAAATACCATGGTGTCTAGGCTCAGTTCACGATCTTGCCCGAGAAGATTTGGTACCCATGACGACGTTGTTGCTTTGTGAGCCGTCTGGAGTGGCACACGGGTTTGAGTTTCCGGTGCTCTGGAGAATTGCTGAGGAGCCTGTGGCTCTTGAGCGGCAAATGCACTTTGGTGGTGAGCATGAGGTTGCGGCGGATATTGCTGGTGAAACTGATCTTGCTGGTAAAACGGATCTTGCTGGTGAAACTGATCTTGGCTATGCCTGGGGTGTTGAGGGCGATATGCTGATCCAGGTGGCGGGGCCATGGGATGCGTCACGGTTCGAGTACCATGATAGCGCGGATCTTGCGGCGGGCTATGGGCGTAACTCGGCGCGCCTGCCAGGAGGCTATCCGGCGGCGGAAGCAGTGGTAGATGCTGATTGGATGATGCTGAAGATTGGAAATGGGGAGGCTGCCGTCGGTCGTATGGCCGGTCATTGTGCGGATGAGGCTGCATAGCTTCCCGCGCGCATAATCAGGCGCCAGCTCAACTGTGACGACCTACAACATACGATGATCTGCTTCTCTGGAGTTGATGTCAATATGGGATATTGATTGGGGTCAGAGGGACATGTGAGTTGTCGGTGGACGCCTGGAAGCAAGCTGTGATATGTGTCGGCTTTGCTTGGGATGTTCAAGAGGAACAGATGAATGTCGCCCCCACTGTGCATGCGGACATGTGGTTGACCGGAATCTTGAGTGCAGACACAACATATGATAGAGCAGAAGTGACGAGGGTTTGCTGTAGTTATATGCAAAATTGTTCTGTGAATCAATAGACGTCGAGCGATAACGCCGTGGCCGTCTTGAGCAGGGTAGTGCGGGGAGTTGGTCTGGGTTCAAAGCAAGCAACGGGCGTTGAGGTGCCCCAGTCGCCAGCAAAAGCAAATTCAAGCCTGCAACAACGAGCAGAGCCCAGTGGACCAGTGCGGGAAAAAAACTGAATGTGCGAGTGTGCAGCTAGAGGTGGATTCCTAGTGCGCACAACAAGACATACATGAAGGCAATGAACGGCAGAGAGGAGGGAGCGGGCCACTCACTCCCAGAGTGAGGCAAGTGAGGCGTCACCAAGTGTGCGAATGGCTGAGACGGTGACGAGCCACAAGAAAGACAGGGTTTGGAGGCTGCTGTCTAGCGTGCGTCTCACAGATTCTCGGGGAGATAAATGTCTCTGACAGGTCGTCAAGGCACTCAAACAGTCAAGTGATTGCGTAAAAGCGTAGAGTACTGGTCCACCATATGGTAGTAGGTGTGCTGGTCGGGGAACAAGACGTCGTTGGAGGCGTAGTTTGTGAGACAAGTGGAAAGCCAGCTTGGTGGCGGCAGGACTGGCAAGGCGGACGCGGCCGGGTTTGGCCAGAGGAAGTGTGAGGTCATGAACTTGAAAAGGCAAAGAAAAAGGGCTGGCAGCTAGATTAATAGAATGAGGCTGCCTGCATCAAGTAGCAGCTGCAGTAACGTTAGACCGTGTCTCCAACGAAGCTGCTGCCCAAGTAGCCAGTGAGTGGCCCGAGCAGGAGGCCGCGGAATGACGACAAAGCCTGACGACGATCAGGGCTTGGGTGCACAAGATAAGTTGTCTGTCGGCAGGGTATGGAATGGGAGGCGATGGGAGGACGTGCTGCGTAGTAAGCCGCGTAGCAATGGTGAAAGGGAGCCGTTAAGAATAGAGAAGCCATTGCGGAGGAGCCGTTGCAATTACAGAAGCAGGCAATGGCTTGTGCCTCGAGCGGTTGCGGTTGCATGGCAGATTTGCCTAGAGGGGCTTGTTGAGGGCCAGGCCCAAGCCAGCGCCTCGTCGCAGTAGAACACGAGTTGTCCGTAGGTAGGTCGGCCAGAAGTGACAGATCTCATTTGTCCATTAATAGCATCCTTGTCCGGAAAGGGAGCCAGTAACTAGCCAGCCAACTTGGTGTCCGTCCGGCCTGAGGCCGGGCTGCCAGACCCGCCTGGAAAAGGGCCGCCGCCATCCGGAAAAGTATGCTTGATGGTGACCCCGTAGAGAGCCTCTTGAACGGGGCAATTGCTTGTTGCGTGTAGTACGTGTTTATGTGCTTGTGAGAGGCGTGTGTGCTGTAGAATCAAGCACACACAGAAGAATGTCCTTCATTGACAACGGGGTGGGAAAATCCTGGCGTGAGTTGTAGGCTCTATGGTCTGTATGGTCTGTTGTTTGGCAGCCTTCTTCTCATCCTCAGCGGGAAATTTAGACGGGTCCCAGACCCGTTGATCTTGAGGCAACGGCGATTCATGGATCCCTTGACAGGCGGCAGGGCCAATCTGGCTGGGGAATCCGCCGCCCCAGCGCCCCCATTGCAACAAAATACTGGTAGCGTATCGCTGGCAGTGAGTGTGAGAGCTACTGTGCCCAGCTACAGCTACCCAAGGGTGACGTCAACGCACCTGGTGCTGCGCAGCGCGGGATCTGTCAGGCCCGCAGGCGACTCAGATTGCCTATGGCCGGTTCTGGACACAAGGCCATGGGGCATTCCACGTCTGGAAGTCAGTGTGCGGCGCGGTCCGAATTGGGAGGCAGGGCGAAACGAAGCTGGCAACGCCGCTCGTGGCTGTGAAACAGATGCTGAAGTGCCGTCACAGACAGGCGATATTAGAAATCCGGCTTGTCCTGGCGCTTGGGTGCATCCTGGTACTTTGCTCGCACAACCTGAGAGCGCTAGCAATGGAACACTCAGGGGCCTGCCGGGATTGGGTCTTGGGATGGTGGCAGAGTGTAGCAGTAGAACTCGGTGAGAAGTGTGCCTCTGTGGTGGCCTCTGGTCAGGCGAGCTCAGCGTAGTTTGGACAGGGGATGCAAAAGCTCGGCGTCAGGTGGGGAGGCGGCAGTCACGCAAGAGAGTAGCACTGATAGGATGGACAGATCATCTTGGATAAGCGACGGCGCCTAAGCAGTGTTGGATGCAAGGCAGAGGCAGGGGACGAGACCGAATACTAGATGGAGGCTCAACTCGGTCAGCGGCCCGGCCCAGTGGTACTGATGATACTTGCAATGCGCGGTCACAGAGGATCTGTAGCTTGTCCACTGGGGAGGTATGTATGTAACCTGGATATTATTAGTCCGGGGTTCATTGAGCAAATGTGGCACTGGGCACGCCATCTCCGGCCGTCCCACACCAAACCGAGAGACCCCAGCAAGGTGGTGGCAAGCGACTAGTGGTATATTCGGACCAGAATCGAATGCTGTAAGTATGTTGCTTTGTTTTGTACAAGCTTTCGGTTGGAACAGTCTGGACCACTCAACCACCTCAAACTTGTCGTACCGAGAGCGTCCGATCCGCGAGTTGTTCTATGGACCACCGGCATGGTGCGTTTGACGCATCTTGGAGAGGCATTGTGCGTCTCTCAGTTGGGGAGCGGTTCTTTTACCGAGACACGAGGAAGTATCTATTGGCGACTGAAGGCTGGATACTAGAGTTGAGAGCCATGAGGATGCAAAAGACGAGGTCTCGCAGACTGGGGCATGTCTTGGGCGGAAGGGCGGCGGTCCGGTGAAGCTGGAGCCTGGAGCCACCTGTATGGGAGCTGGCCGGAGCTAGTTTTAGAGCTATCTCGGTGATGAATGGGCGCAGTGCTCGAGGCTGTTGCTTGGCTCAACTTGATAATCGCAACGTTGACCAGGATGTAGTTAGTAACTAGTTATGGCGAATGAATTGGAGGGGACAGGTGCAAGGGTGAAAGGATCAGCCCCTCTGCAAACGAACCAACCAACCAGTCCACCAACCAACGGAGCAAGCCTGCCTACGTTGTGACCAGGGTGATAATACAAGGGCATGTGACGAGACTCTGGCAAACTTGATATTTGTCTTGTGATGGTTAATTCAGGTAGTTATTTGCGGCAGGGGCGTGGGGGTTCAATGGGTTCAACGGCACCTGCCTCTTGTGTAGTTCATGGGAACATCGGTTCGGAGGAAAATATTTACTAACTAGGGCAGGAGCTTGTAGTACCCAGTCAGCCCGTCAATCCAGTACAAGGAAGCGGCGCCCGCAGTTTTTCCCCAGCCAGGCGGGACTAGGCTGGCTGATCAGCTGATGAAATTCCCAGCTCAACGGTCCGGGCTGGCGCTCAATGCTCAACGCCTCCCGTCCTTGACAACCCTGCAACCCAAAAGTCAATTCGCCAATTCGCCAATTGCCAAAGCCTGCTCTGCTGAGTCCATATGCACGCCAAGCCGTCACATCATCGTCGTTTAACTCATCCGGTGCTGCTGCCCGCTGCCCTCTCTGCCTCTGCCTCTGCCTCTGCCTCTGCCTCAACGACTAACCCCCATTTGCGCAAACCCAGACACCATCGAGCCTGTCCTCTTGGATTGGCCTGCATACGATGCCGGCTGTGGCTGGCCCGCACACCGAACAGTTTGGCTTGAACTTATTCACGGAGAGCCCCAGGCAGCCCTTCTCCCCTCCTCCTCATCCCGCCCAGATGGTGGGTTCATTCAACTGCAATGCAAGCCAAACCCACTGTACTGTGGAGGAGGGAGCAAAGGACCAGCAGCACACTTCCTGCTTTCAGACCAGGAAACCGCTCAACCCGGCAGCGATCCCCGAATGAGCATCATCACACACGGCACGGCACGAGACGTCCACATCCTGAGGCAAAGCCGCACGTCATTTTGTTGCAGACCTACATCTCTCCACGGACTCTTGACCTCTGGAACATGGGCACCCAGCTAGGCGACCCGGGAAAGCGGTCGAGCCCTGGCCTTTCTCCCTTCCTCTTTGCCCTCGCCCTGCCAAGTGCTGCTGCGTCAATTGTCACAAGTCCACCGGCGTGATCGGCGAGCCACGCACCGCTTCTAGTCGTTGGACATGCATGCCATGTCTTACAGCCCGACGGCGGACAAACAGCCTCGGCAGCCACACTAACCGCTCCTACAGACCCCATCCCTCGTCTTCCTCTAAAACTTGAGGTGAACTTGCTCTTCGATTGTTGTTTGTGACCAAAATGTGCTGCACTTGACCGTCGGCGCACTGCTGATGCCGTAAAACTCTGCAGATCTTGCCTGACAATTATACGCACTTCACAGATGCTATCCTCATACCGCACGACGGTGTAAGCCTGCGTCGCACCTCGCCAGACTTTGGAGCTGGCGAACTTCCTTTTGTTTGTCGCTGGCTCGTGGAAGTCAGACATGGCTTGGGTGATAAGGCCTCGCATCCCCACCCCCTATACAGCAACGCGCCGTACATTAACTTATAATGTCCGAGATAAGTTGCGGGCTGTGTTAACAGTTACAGCTGTGGCGCTTAGCGGTGGTCTTCGCGCAGAACGGCAAGAGAATATTTGAACTGTGCATTCCGAAAGAGCAGCTCGGTACGCCCAATTGGCAGCTCTGGCATCACACGTGGATCGTTATAATCTGCGTCGCTGCAACGGGAAATCGGGATATGTGAGAAACAGACGGCTTGGCTTTATCACTCTCAGTTACCCGAAACACCGGGGTAGCATGTCACTAGCCGAAGCTCGGGTTACCATCCATGGCTTGTCCATCTGCAGTTCGCAACCTTCTGAACAGCTCGCGAGATCTCAAGCAGCCAGAATTGATAAGCATGCTGTCAAAAAGCAGGAACGTCAGCCACGACCAGCCCAAGACACACATCGCAAGGTGCCTCAGCGTCAGTAAACGAGGAATGTCGATAAGACACACAGGAAACAACGGTGAGTGGCTGATACCTGCCGCTGTTTCTACCCAGCAGGGTGCACAAAGGCAAAACAGAACTGAAAAACGTCCGATGCAAAGGCGAAAACCAGGACAGGCGAGATTGGTCATCAAGTGTCATGCGTATGTGACGGGGCATGGGAGAGGGGCATGGTGATATCACACAAACAGGCATTTGGTACTACACCTTCGTGCCGTTGCGTACACTCTTCTCGCGTGTGTAGATTTGGAGTGTCTCGGACGTTCTCTCCGGATGGCGCTGAGGTGCGTCTGCGGTGGCACGATTAAGTTCACAAAGTCAGCCACCTGACTTGCCTGGAAAGGCGAGGATGTGCGAAGTACAACAAGCAAAAGTACCAAAAACAAGCTGCATTTCCAAAAACACGAGAATGAAAAACGAAGACAATTGCAGCCAAGTGGAAAAATTAAAGTCATGTCATTGCTCTACTATCAGTAATAAAAGAGATATAAATCCAAAAGTGTGAAACGGGTTGTGAGGGACTGGGTTTGCCCTGCTTTCGTGAAGAACTTAGCCAATGCAATGCCCGACAATGCCAAACAGACAAGGCCACATTTGACAACAAGAATAGAAGACTGGGATTTTCGACTCCCTGTGTATAAATCATAACAAAGAACAAAACCAAGAAGAAACAGCAATAAATATTATGTCGTCTTAACCGCCATGTGTGGGTGAAAGTGAGGGAAAGAAAACCAGCAAGGGCAGAAATGTCTTTGCAGTCGAGGTGCGCGTCGCAAAAATCGGAAATTTATACAAAAAGAGGCAGGTAGTTTGTAGATTGTGTATGAGATGAAAACGGTGGCGAAAACCGGTCACCTAGATAAGATGCACTTGTACATTGCGTAGATGTCAAAAGTAGGGTATACATGGTCGGGATAAGTGGAGGGAAGCTGGCAAACAGCTCCCCATAATAACGGTACGCAGTGCTCGAGGCGACAGCCAGCAGTTGAAGATGTGCCCCCAACTGACGAGAGCATTTCTTCTTGCTGTTCTGCTTCTACCAGGCCATAGCGGTCAAGGTCAAGACTGTCGCAAAGGCGACCGTCGCGACCGTCGTCGCCAAGCCAGGCGCGGCAACATTGCGCCCTGCACCCGACGTGGCCGTGTCGTTGACGAAGCCGGGCCCGCAGATAGTATTGACCTGCTGCGCGGCGTTGCTGTAGGTCCCCGAAATAGGGTGCGCGCGGTCCGCCGTGGCAGCGTGAAACACTGCCATGGTGCGGGCCGTGCACGCGCCGCAGGATGGTGTTACACCGCCAGGCAGTGGCAGGCCGAGCGGCATCGAGTAGAAGAAAACGTCGCTCGGGTTGGTGATGTTGGTGACGGCGGCGGCGAAGCAGTACCCCTGGGTAGTTGGGTCGTGCAGGCAGCCAACGGCGCGTAGCACGCGGTAGGCGCGCAGGCCGCGAAAGGCCTCGGTGACCTGGAGCTGGTTTGCATCGTACTCCTTCTTGCAATTGGCCGAATCGAGCAGGTTCTTGGCGGCTTGGGTGAGAAAGGTGTCGCACTGGGTGACGTCGGGCGCGCAAGTTGCATCGAGGACGCGGACGATGCTGACGAGCTGCTTGGAGGCTTGGAAGAAGGATGTCGATGTCTGCAGGAGGCGAGTTAGTTTTCAAGGCCGAGTAAGGCGAGGGGATATAGGTTGAACAAGGAGAAGACGTACTCGGAGCATCATGGAGAGGGGATAGCACTTTTTAAAGGTCGGGTCGTCGAGGAGCTTCTGCATGAAGTTCGGGCAGGCGTCATTTGTGCTTCTGGTGCTCTTGAAGATGGAGGATGGGGCGCTGTCGAAGGGCAATGGTAGCGCCGATGTGGTGGCGTCTGAGGAAGACGCAGAAGCAGTAGAAGATGAGGATGTCGAGGAATCGCTTGAGCCCCCTGCTGGCTCAGCGGGGACAGCATCGCCGCGAGCCTCAACGGCAGTGCCTCGGACTTCGATAACAGCGTTAGGATCCCGCCTGACGAGGTCCAGCTGCCTCGTGAAGTGCGTGACGGTCATCGGGGCCGCGTCGGCGGTGTGTAGATCATCGGGAACCCGTTGCAGATCCCGCTCTAGGTCGGCCGTCCAGGAGGGTATTGTCGGCGCGGAAGCCGGCACAGGGGCGACGACAGCGGGTAGTGGCTGGTTGGCGACGGTGCCGGCGACGAGGACAGCCAAAAGACCGGCTCGGAGTGACATGGTGGCGGCGGCTGACGGTCGGTCGTGCGACGCAGATGAGCATGTCGAGGAGGCTGGGGACGATGTGGTACGCCCGGATGGGCAGCGGCGGCAGCGGCGGCAGCGGCGGCGTAGGGGAGGAGAACGGCGACAGCAGCAGCACTGGGCTGTGCGCATCGTCGTCGTCGTCGTCGTCGTAGTCGAACAGTGGCAACTAGCAGTTGCGGAGGACTGTGAGACCTGACTCGCCATATCGACGGGAGGTCGACGTGCCCTCGCCGAGTTGTGTGTTGTGTAGTTGTCGGTGTTGTTCGTCTGCAGTCTGTTGAGTGTTGGGTCCCAATGCGGCGGACAGCAACCTTGGGCGTTGGTCTCGAAGCCACCTGGCCGGGGGCTGGTCGAACGAGGATTGAGGCCAGCGTAGCTTTGTCGAAAAGAGAGGGAAAACAGATTCAACTAGAAATTCCTTCCTCTCGCTTGCCTTCCCTGTCGACTGGAGCAGTGGGCGGCGCGTGCACGGGAGGAGAGCAGATGAAGAACGAGCTTGCGTCGACCAGGTAAGCTCAAACGCTGGCGGTATCTCGAGTGCGTTAGCTGCAGGGCGGCCGTTGGTGCGGTCGAGACAGGAGTGTCAAAGCATCTGCGAATAAAAGCAAAGAGATAAAAGGCGACAAACTCGAGTTTGCGAGTACCGTATATTGATGCTACAAATTTTGATGATTGATGAAAGAAAGAATGGCGACAGTTGGATAGATGCGAAGTGGGAGTTTTCAACGAGCGTGGTGGTGAGGGATGGATGGACGGGTGGTGAAGCTGTCGAGCGCAACGGCTGGGTCGAAAGGTGAGAAAAGTCCAGCCCAGCAGCCAAATTCAAGCTCGTTTTCCAGCCCAGGCGGTTCCGTTGTGCCTTTCCCTTTTCTACCAGTTCATCAATAACTAGTTAATAAATGCAAGCTGCAGCTGGGGTCCCTGTTGACCGCGACAAGGATGCAGAGGGGGTAAGTAGTATGCGGTGGGTGGGCTGGCGGCGGCGGCGGCGGCGGCGGCGCTCGAAAAAAAAAAAAAAAAAAAAAAAAAAAAAAAAAAAAAAAAAAGATGGATGGCGTGACAAGGATTTGCTTACTGAGATAAGAGCCGGGTTGTTTATTTTGTGATATCGTGGGTTTCTTCAAGGCTGGGGAACAACAAGACAGAACTTGACACTGCGAGGAAGGCCGGCAGCAAGCAACAGAGCGCAGCAACAAGATGACAAGGGGCAAACGGCTGGATGTCGCAGCGAACAGAGAAGAAAAGGAAAACGAGGGCTCCATCCAGCCAGTGGTTTTGCATTTGAGCTGGGTTGTCTAGCGTCACTTTTAGCAGACTTGGATGCTCTTTCCAGACTGGGACCTCGAACACAGTTTACCGTTTACCCCAGTCGTTGCCTGTGTCTGGTTGGCGAGCCCCAATTGGATTGTTGTCTTCTTGTCCATTAACAGGGGGGATCCCCGAGGGAAGGTGGTTCTACAAACATTACGATTCGTGATTTTCTGTAATATATGATCTTCCAAAGGCGAGTGGTCTTGGCGGCAGGAACATGGCGGCGGCTGGGTGGCTCCAACAATCTGTCCGAAGGCATGGCGAACGAGGCTCTGGCATCAGAGATGCTGCCGATGGCGCTCCGCCAGGTCTTCCTTATTAGGTACTTCGTACGCGTCAACTGTGAGCTGTCAGCCTTCCTTCAGGTACACCGTTCGTCGGGCTGGACTGTTTAAAAATAAACTAGAGCTGTGGCCTCGGTGAGACAGCGACGCCGTTGAGTTTTACCTACGGAAGAGAAAGGAAAGATGCACGAAAAAGCTTCTGGGTTCGGTGTCGATCCACTAACACTCACTCACTATTAATAAACTTTTTCAGACAAGAAGGAATGCATCAACAGCAAGCCAGACAGGCAGGCAACAGACAGGCGAAGACATCCCCTTGGGGTGGACCAAGCTGAAAAACACATATTAACAACCCCCCCTCTCTGCTGGCTGGTCCCCATCGCTCGCCGCCCAATATTTATTAGTTATCGGAAATGGGGGTTTCCTGAATCAGAAGCCAGAATCCTTGTTCAGAGGAGAAAACGTGGGCAAAGAAGCAGGGGAAGAGCAGAGCAAGAGGTGTGGTCAACTTTGTTCAACGAGGCCAATGGCAGAACAAGAGTGCCAGATCTCCGATGAGCAGACGGAGACACCGCAGATTGATGGCGTTTCTTCACTGCTGCTGCCACCCATCTCTTCAGCCATCCATCCCTTTATTTGACCTCTGCATCTTGCCGGCCTGGACGAGTTTGACAGGACGTCGCCCGCCGTCTCCGTCGTGGCTTCGGCTTGTCTGCGCATACGTACAATGTAATATACTAATAATACTAATAATACACCACAGTGCTGCACTTGCTTGGTGCATGCAGCAGCCCATTCCGCCTACCAGCAACTATTTATTGATATCCGCCTCCCCTCTCCTCCTTACGGCTTGCCTACGCCGCGCGTGAAGGGCCCTCGATGTTCTAGACCCGGCCGATAATAAAGCCCGTCCAGCCCAGCCGTGCCATGGCTTCTCTCGGGCTTTCCCCCTTTCCGCTTGTTGGGGGCCATGAATACAAACAAAACCTTGACCAGCAGCCCGATCCACGAAAAGCAGGAACCCGCCCGCAACTTTTTCGTATGTACATCTTCTCTGGCATTGACTTGCGGTAGCTACCAACGATCGGTTTAAGCTTTTCTACAGCAAAAAGGCTCTTGTCTTGTTGAAGCAACCCGGTCACTTTTCAACGTCCAAGCTCAAAACTGGGTCGAGGCGGCTCAACCACCCAGCGCCCTCTACTTTCATTTCCTTATTCTGGATCCCCCTTCTAACTCTTTTACTCTTGGCCTCGGTGGTGCGATCGATGAGGCGTCTCCTCTTTGTTCATTTCCACCCACGAGAAGCCCCCCCTGCTAGCTAGTCATGAAATTGAGCCATGATGCTGCCTGCAAGTTTGACCTCTCTGCATCCTCTCTCGTAGAAGGACAACATGAAAATGAAAATGACAATGATAAACTTCATCACTTCTGCTTCACTGTCATTATATGCCTACATATTCCGTACTGTCTCCTCTCCAGCCGCTTCCCCCACCCCATGTCCGTACCTGCATCGGCAGTCCACACACACGCATTCCCGTAATCAGTATTCCCGCATAATATTATTCTCGCAGCATTAATTTGTGTTAATTAATTCTTATCTCCTCGACCCGGCAGATCCCCCTCCTTCCTTTCCTTTCGCTTCTTCGTCTGGTCGGTCGCGTAGTTCGCCAGACTAGATCCTAGTGGCTGACTACATCTACCAAACAAGAGCCCTGGCGCAACTGCATCAGCCAGCATTCGACGCAAGTGTTTTTTTGTTACTGCCCAAGGTATGAGCAAATATAGCACCATGCAGTGATATTACTTCTCCGGTACTTTCCTCTAGGACAAATGTCACTCTATCACATGGTATTCTTCTCTCCATCTCGTATAACCAGCCACGGCAGCCTTCAAGCCCCCAGTGTCCCAGTCTCAGGTGAACGCCGTTGCAAGTATCAAATCATTCGAAAGGGCCGATCAGATCCGAGGAAATTCATCATCTTTCCTTCACTTGCCTTTTCTTTTTTTCTTTTTTGCCTATTTTCTTGGGCTTCTTTTTTTTTCAGTATTTCTCACATTTTCTTCCCGTCGGTTGCCGCACGGCCACGGCGACGTGTTTCACCCAACTCGGCTTCCTCGCTCCGTGCGGCGCTATTTTAAAGAGAAGAAAAAGAATCGCCTCGGTGTTTCATCATTTTTCTTGGCTTGCCGTTTGTCCGTTGCCGTGTCCGGCTATCCGGCTTCATAATAGTCCATGTCTAGTCCTCCCGTCATGCATGTACCCTTTCATGACGCAAGCCGCCAAGGAGCACTGCAAGTATATCCAAGGCTACCATTAGGCTCGCACAACGGCCAAGTACAGGTAAGCATTCAAAGTCATACATTTTGTACTATTGAGAGGAATTCAGAATGTTCGGCAGTCGTAAAGAGTAAAGTATATGACAAGTATCCAAAACCCAAAAAAATCCCATATGCACGCACTGATTTTTATATGCCTGGACCCAGAATGACACTCATGGCATCGCCCATGTTCTAATCCATGTGACTCCTAAATGACAAAACGCCAAAATATGCAACGAAGATGAGCCGGCAAGCACCGGAAGCGCCTTAACCGTGCTTGGCAAGACTTTGCAGGTTGACAAGCTCTGCGTAACGACCATTCTTACGCATCAGCTCCGAGTGTGTGCCCTGTTCAACAATGCGGCCCTGGTCAAACACGTAGATAATATCTGCCTTTTGAATGGTACTCAAACGGTGCGCCACCGCAACCGTCGTGCGACCCTTGGCAGCCTTGTCCAACGCAGCCTGCACAACCTTCTCAGACTCCGAGTCGAGCGCCGATGTTGCCTCATCGAGCAGCAGAATCTTGGGGTCGCGAATCAGCGCACGGGCGATAGCAACACGCTGCTTCTGGCCACCAGACAGTAGAGCGCCTTTGCTTCCCACAGTCGTGTTAAACCCTTCGGGCAGCGACACGATAAAGTCGTAGATGTTGGCTTCACGGCACACATGCTCCAGCTCAGCGTCCGTTACGTCTTCACGGCTTGTGCCTAGAAGAATGTTCTCCTTGATGCTACCCTGGTACAGAGTAGGCTCTTGACTGACGAGAGCAATAAACGATCTGTAGTCGTTGATGTTGAGGGTGCTGATTTCTTTACCGTCGACATAAACACCGCCAGCAAGTGGATCGTAGAACCGCTCAAGGAGCGAGATCGTGGTACTCTTACCACAGCCAGAAGCACCGACAAGAGCAATGTACTGACCGGGGCGCACAGTCAGGTTGAGGCCACGCAGGACGGGTTGTTCAGGGCGAGTGGGGTAGCGAAAGTGAACATCGCGAAACTCCAGAGTGCCTTCAACCTCGGTGACGGGCTCGCCCTCGTCAGACCATGTGTCAATGGCGGGCTTGCGATCAAACAGAGTCTTGAGCTCCTGAGCAGCACCGTGGGCCTTGCCCATGTCCGGGGCGAAGGAGAAGACGGTGCCTGCGGACTGGGCACCGAAGATGATGGACATGAAGCACAGGAAGAACTGAAACATGCTGTACTCACGCTTGCCGATGAGAGTACCTCCATACCAGAAACCAAGAGCAAGGCAGAGAAAGACAAGCGACTGAGAGGCAGCGTAGAGAGCGCTGGACTTGGCGACCGAAATGAGACTGCGGCGCTGCTGTGCGGCGAGAGACTCTTGGTAAATGGCCAGCACGTCATCCTCGCGCGTGAGCGACGCGACGGTGCGGATAGCGGAGATGGCTTCCGACGCATACGAAGCAGACGAAGAGTACGCGGCTTTGGATCGACGCTGGAAGTGGGCAAGGAGCCAGAAGCGGAAAAAACCACATCCAAGAAGAACAGGGATAGTCGAGATGCAGACTAGCGAGAGCTTCCATCCAATAGCGAGAGAGACGGTACAGGCGGCAATCAACGTAGTAGCCGTCAGTAGGATCGTGCCCAGCGTTACGCCGCTAATGCCAGCAACGTGCGTGGTCTCAGTGGAGAGGAACGAGGTCAGAGCACCGGCAGTATTCTCCTCACGGTCAAAAAAGGCAACATCCTGGCGAAGCATGGATCGGAATGCGCGGTCGCGAACACGATGGACGAGGCGCTCCGAGCACATGGCGAAAGCCACACCTTGAATACTAAACGCGATGAATTGTGCAAAGGCCAGCATGACGAACATGGCGCTCCAAAAGTCCGAGTCGTGCTTAACCTGGCCACGATTCGCGGGAGTGATGGGTACGGAGAGCGTAGTGATCTCCTTGGCGAAGAAGACGGCAGAGGTCGGATTGCCACCACCGCAGATGATGCTGAAGACACAGCCAAGGAGCATCCGCTTCCATTCGGGGCGGTTGAAGGACGCAATGAGCTTGATCAATGTTCCGAGGCTATCCTTTTGCTCACGATCGCCTGTCGCCTTGTTCTGCAAAATCATGCTAGAGACGGACTTTCGAGTCGCGCTCCGGTTCAACTTATCAGCAATATTGTCATCGGGGTCGGCATCGTAGAGTGAGGCACGGTTAGTAGACTTCTCACGAATGAGGGCCATTTCTTCCTCTTCCAGCTGAGCCTGCTCATCGGTAGTAAGCTCTTCCGCGGCGGCGATGTTTTGGGCGGAGACGAGGTTGAAGTATGCGCCTCGCTTTTCAATGAGATCATCGTGGTTACCTTGCTCAATGATTTTACCCTCAGACATGACGACAATATTGTGGGCATCCTTGATGGTGGAGAGGCGATGGGCGATGGTGATGGTGGTTCGACCAGCGGCAGCCTTTTCCAGGGCAGCCTGGACAACGCCTTCAGACTTGGTATCAAGAGCCGAAGTGGCCTCGTCGAGTAGAAGAATCTTAGGGTCAGAGACGACGGCGCGAGCAATGGCAATACGCTGCTTCTGGCCGCCGGAGAGGAGGAAGCCGCGCTCCCCGACGTTGGTCTCGTAACCTTCGGGCAGGCTGGAAATGAAGTCGTGGGCATTGGCCATCTTGGCGGCCGCGATGATAAGTTCACGTCGTTTTTCTTCCGTCTCGTGCTCAGCAGCCGTTCCAATCAGGCCGTGACCAATGTTTTTGAAAATGGTTGTTCCGAAGAGCGTAGGTTCCTGGCTGACAAGAGCCATTTGCTGGCGAAGCCACTTGAGATTGAGAGTGGAGATGTCAATACCGTCGAGGTAGATTGTGCCCTGGACGGGGGAATAGAATCGTTCAACGAGGCCGACAATAGTGCTCTTTCCAGAGCCAGAAGCGCCTACAAGAGCGGTCGTTTTGCCGGCGGGGATGCTTAGGCTGACGTTGGACATGACACGAACCTCGGGGCGGGAGGGGTAGATGTGAGATATGTTCTCGAGGCGAATGTTGCCCATGATGTTCTCAATCTTTGCGCCGTCTTCGGTAGAGGGATCGAGAGGAGAGGGGCGGTCGATGGTGTTGAAAATCTTGGCAGCGGCGGCGACAGCCGTGGTAAAGGCCTGAAGGTTGGGAGCAACGTTGCCGAGCTGGAAAGCACCAATCATGACGGACATCATAATGGTAAGAATCTTATTGATGGGGATGATTTCCTCGACAATGAACTTGCTTCCCTGCCAAAAAGCCAGACCGTAGTTGAGGAAGAGGATGAGCATCATGCCACCGACCATGATGGCCATGGCGCTCTTTACACGGAAACCAAAGTACTCGGCCTTGCCCAGGTACTGATCGTATTTCTTAGCAAGGCGCTCTTGCGTGCCGAAAGCAATCGCATTTCTGATGGAGCTAAAGACTTCTTCGGCGATGGAGCCACCTTCGGCATAGGATTCAAGGGAGGCTTTGTTGTGCTTGAGCATGAAGCTGGAGCCGATGGCAATGTTGAGAACGAGGGCGAAAACGGTGGCGGAGAGGATGAGAGTGAGCTTCCAGTAATTGATAAAGGCGATGATAAAGGCAGTGACAAAGGTGGCAAGGGCGGCAATGGTGAGAGAGACTTTTTCGGAGAGACCGTCTTGGATCAGGTTGGTGTCTGCAGTAATGCGGGTGGTGACCTCGCCGGCACCGAGCTTGTCAAAGTAGCCAATATTTTGTCGCATGCAAGCCTGCAGGTAGTGTTCGCGAATCTTGGCAGCAATGTGCTCACCAGTGTAGATGAAGCCAACGGTGCAAATGTAAGTGACAACGAATTCGCCGATGCCGAGGTAGACAAAGTAGAGGACATATGTGGTGAGTTGATCAACGAAGCCGTCATATGTGAGCGAGCCTCCGAAGAAGAATTCACGGAAGACGCGCTGTAGGTTTCCGAAGATGACGGTCATGAGTGGCAGAGCAGCGCCAGAGGCGATGGCGCAGATGGTGGAGACAAAGATGATAATCTTGTCATTGCGAGAAGCATAACGGTAGAGGACGCCAGCGCCTTTGGTGAGGGTAGGCACATCGACCTGTCTTTTGAGAATCTCGGCCTCGTGTTCTGGGAGGTGAGCGTAGAGGTCCTCGGGGTTGGCGGTCTTGGGAGGGGTCGCGAGCTTGGTGTCTGCCTTTTCGAGGGGGTGGTTTTCGGGGTCGGAAGAGTCGCCATGACTGGAAACGGGCAGGGAGTCTGATCGGGGAGGAAACTGAGGAGTTTCGCGAGGCTCCCCAGACTTTTCTGAAATTTGTGGTGCCATGGAGGGCGAGGGCAGAGGCAGGTCAGGCCTGCGAAGCGAGTGAGTGAAGCTAGATGCGAGTTGAAGTCGGCAGCTTCAAGCCACGGGTGGGCGAGATGAAAGGGCAGCCGGGGATTGCCAGCGCCGAGGGACGAGAATTCTGGCGCGGGCGTAACAAAGGGTCGGCGGGAGCTAGAGCAAACAATGTCGCAAAGGTCAGCTCTGGATGGCAAGCGGGAAGGGTAAAAGCGCAGAGGACAACACAAATATGCAAGGAGGGACGTTCAGAGAGGTGGGAAATATGGTGGCATGTCTTAGTCAGAATAGACAACTCGGGGAGCAAGACTAACAGAGAGCTTGAGCGCAGTCGCAAGTGAAGCGAAAGCAGGCCGCGGTTGTGGCAGGCGAGTCACAAGTCACAACAGACAGGCAACGTGGGACTGGCACGCAATGTATGTTGTAAAGTGATTAATTTTGGTAGCAATTGATGAAGCGCGCCGGTTGCCTGTTTTGGGCCAGGGAGAGACGAAATGTATAAACTGGCGCAGTGGTGTAATGTGAGACAAGACAGAAATAGAGGGCGTTCGTCGAGGGGGCGTGTGTGTTGGGTCCCTTGGGTGTGTGACGGATGGGTGACGGTGGCTAGGTAAGATTAAAGGTGAAGAGCGAGGCGACGGAATGAGATTCGAGTTGAAGTCGTCGAGGATGTCGAGGAAGAGGACAAAAAAGTAGCAATGGCGAAGAGAATGAGAAGTAGGGGAGTCGGAGTCGGAGTCGGGCAAGTTGAGAGACTGGAGGGGAGGGGTGTGGTGTGGGAGGCGATTGTCTGGGACGCCCATGTATTATACCGGGCCGTGCGAGGGGAGGTAGGAGCCAGGAGCCTGGCGGGGGAGCAGAGTCAGATTTCAGAGGGGGTCGCGAGTTAGCTAGCCGGCGTGGACGAGAGTTTTAAGGTGCGGACGTGCGTAGTCAGGTCGGTCTGAGGTTGAGGCATGGGCCCGAGGAGAAGTCCGGGACCCGAACAAACAGGCGCGGCGTGAGAGACGGCTTCGAATGGATGTTCCTGTTTGCGTGGGAAGGAGAAGCGCTAGCTATTCAGTCATCAACGGCCGGGTTAGCAACGGAAGAAACAGCGGGTGGGTGGGTTTGATTAGATGGATGTCCGTACTTGGCCAGTAATGCTGCTATCTTACGTAGCCAAACGAGGCGAGTTCGATAGTAAGAGAGATGGCAGCAGATGGAGATGGGATGGAGGGGCGCCGAGAGATGCTGAAGATGGATGGGGGTGTGTGCGGAGTTCTCTTTTTTTTTTAATATGGCCGGCCATATGTGGTGGAAATGGAAGCTGGTGGCCTGTGGGTGGTGGCCAGCGGTGATGGTGACAGTGATAGTGCATGGGGATTGGGGATTGGGGATTGGGGATTGATGGTGGGTGATTTGTTGGTGATGGTCATGTACAAGGTGAGCTATACGCGGAATACGATGCACCAAACCCAGAGTCGTCTTGGCAGCCTTGCAGGCCATTAGTCCGCTGGAAGAGTCCGCTGAAGGTCAACTATTGACAGCTGACCGCTGAAGGAGCGAAACCCGCCATTGAAGCCACAGTTCCGCCAGCCGTCTACAGTGGACCTCAACTAAACCGCCACACGGCACAGGCAGCCGTGTAGGCACCAGCGCCACCAAACAAACAATCATAAGAAAAGGTGGTGTCATAAAATCAGAGTTTCATTCAGCCTACATAGCCTTGTTAGCATTCAGTGTCGCCATCACAGTCGGACTCGTCAAAGTTGACACAACACCTGGCTACATATGTTGTACATCATTCATCCCTCGATACTAACCTTGCCTGA
This sequence comes from Cordyceps fumosorosea ARSEF 2679, assembly GCF_001636725.1. Lineage (NCBI taxonomy): Eukaryota > Fungi > Ascomycota > Sordariomycetes > Hypocreales > Cordycipitaceae > Cordyceps > Cordyceps fumosorosea. Next base: position 319,266 of record NW_017387307.1, on the reverse strand, counting down.
TTGTTCACGCTTATTACAGCCAACGGCCCGCCGGACTCTGACCAAGTCCGCCAGCCACCAAATGGCCACTAGGATTCAACTTGTCAACCTAAATAGCAATTTAAAGATTCAAAAATTAAATATGTCAGTAATCAACAACATCAAAATCTTCAATAATCGTCATCCACTGCGTTGTGGGGTCCGTATGGTTTAAACGACGCCTCTGGGATCTGTACCCAGCAGTCAGCCGTTCTCATCTTACTAGCTAGCCCTTGATAACGCTGTCGTTTCTTCTCTCATCAGATATTCAGGGGTGTTTCTTTTTTTTTTTTAAGGTACAATGATGAAGACGACTCAAGATGGAAAAAAAGAGGCCGGGACGCTGCTTTGTCCGGCTACCCTGCGCCATCGCGCAATGTTACTGTATAGAGTAGGGCAACTACGTAACGTCACCCGAGGTTTAGGTATCGTTCAACACCACCGCCTGCCAAGAGTCTTGTTATAATAGTGGAAAATGCCAGCCACGCTCCTTCACAGCCTTGCACCGGCCGGTACCAATCCGGCAATAGACACCGACATGAAGCCCAGTGTCCGCGTGGCAAGTCGTCAACAACTTGATCCGCAATCTCCGGCGGCCGGGTTCGTATCATTGCAGTGTTTGCTCTCTCTCTCTCTCTCTTTCCGTACCGTACATACGCTTCAGAAGAGGTTACAAGCTGCTCGTCATGGAGTACTTGTGCCGGGGAGACGGGAACCACCTCGCTGACCCTTGCGCAACACGTATGATTTTTGCTTCACCTTGTGCATGATGAATGTTGTGTCCGTACGCCGAGTGCGTCATACATATGTACTGTAACTGCACACTCGATTGCACACCACCCCCTCCCTCGACCTGGCCAGCCGTCCAATCTGTCTTTTTGTTTTACTCGAGAAGCGAGCACACCGTCTCGTCACTCTGCCACACCCTATCAGGCTCCCTCTATTTTTAACACGAGCATGGAATCCAGCTTTTGCTGGTACGATGCTCTCCAAAGGAGTCGCAACTTTCCCTTGACACAAGAAAATAAAACCTTCTTTCCTCCCAACACGCACCCTGACCCCAGAACCGTCCCAGGGCTGACCCAGTTTTCCCGGGTTCGGGTCCGTCCAAGTGTCCGAGCCGGGCGCACGCCCCGTCAGAGTCAGAGGTCCCCTGTTGAATTCAGCTGCCTCTTCTCTCTTCCCAAGTTCACTTGGGTTCTCTTCTTCTAAAGTGATGGACATTAATCAAATCCCTATGCGCAATCATTTTTCCTGCATCTAGCCTCGATTCTAGAATATTCCCTCCTCTCTGCATGTATCTTGCCGTGTCTTGTCTTGGCGCGCCCCAAGAATTCCTCCCCTCTTGTCGTCTCGGGCATCCACACCAAGCAGCAAACCACATGCATGGAACGTGAAACACGATTCACTCGATATTCGCCCTTTTCTCATGGTTTGGGTCTCTTTAGTTACTCGCTGAGACTGTTTGACGCGCAATTCGCCTAATATTTCAGGTTCCTCTCATCCTGTTACTGTTACACGTCGGATCCCCAGGTCCAACCCGGCGTCTTCCCATCTCTGTATGTGCAGCATCTCGTACTACGGCCTTCGTGTATCACAGTCCTCTCATCGCAGCCATGCCTCATCCTGCTTCATTGTACATTGTGCCCCCCGTCCTGACCCGCCGTGTCGGTTTTCTGCATACATGGATTTCCTGCCAGCTTTTTCTGCGCGACCTCGTGCTACCACGGACTTGCTCTCTATATCGTCAACTGCAGATCGTAGTAACACCCCAACACCATGGAAAAGGCCATGATCATCTTGCCTGTCGTGCAGTGCTCCGTACACCTCGTCCCGTTCATTCGTTCATTCGTGTACCCTCGTTGCTCACGTGTGGTGGTCCAGATCCAGCTCCAGGGTAGCTCGTCTCTTGCAACCTCGCTCGTGGGATATGCGCCGTTCGTACGAAAACTATTTGCTTATGCATTTCTTATAATGAATATGGTCGCATTCTGTGGCTAAATTGACGCGGTAAAGGATCGACGGCAACGCCCTGCACTTGGCCACCTGCATGATCGAAGTGGTTGCACAGCATGCCATATCTACACCCCCGGGAATAATCTCACTTCTCTTAATGACCACGCCCTCATGTTTGACCTTGACATCGTTGGCTACTGCAGTGAACACGAAATGCCACCGGTTGGTTATAATTATCATTGTCCCGAAGAAATACCGGAGAACATCGGATGGAATCGGGTGCTCATATTCGTAGCTGACCTCACCCAGGCACTTTCACTCTTGCCGACTGTTTACTGCACTGCTGGGAAGTTTTAACATGGAGGTAGAACACATTGTGGTAGAAGTTGAAAAGAGTGTGTTTAAAGATTTCACAGCGCAAAAGGTCCAATAAATTTTGAATACCATGTTGATCAAGCGAGGACCGCTCATCTAGAACTGAGCATGGCCAAGCCACTATCCTACAAACAATTTGCCCCCCTCACTTAAGCAACTTCTGAACGTCATCGGTGATGTCGTACCAGGGGTAGTCCTCTCTGAGGAGAGTTCTGGTGTCGGTAGCGTTTTTGGGGTCCGGAGCGTCGCCAAAGTACTCAGTGACGGCATAGATTCTGTCGGCAATCTGCACCGTCGCCACGGCGAAGCCCTCCGTGTCCGCCGCCGGCTTGGGGACGACGCCGAGCCTCTCGGCCGCGTCCCAATTGCCGTCCTTGGAGCGCAGCACCACCGTGCCGAGCGTGTTGTCCGAGACCAGCAGCACCGTGTTCTTGTGCAGCGGGGGCAGGTACGCGCCGTCCAGGTCCGCGCCGATCTTCTCGTCGCCGATCGGCACAACCACCGGCACGCCCTTGGGTGCGGCCAGGTCGAACTTGAGCAGCTGGCCGGTCTCGCCGTCGGTGACGAGCACGCGGCGCGAGTCGTCAAACTTGGCGATGCCGGTGAAGCCGTGCGGCTTGGGGGTCACGCCCGTCTTGTTGGAGACGAACCACTCATCGACCGTGTTCCCGTCGGCGCTGACCTTGAGGATGCTGCTCGGGAAAGTGCCGATGACGAAGGCGTTGCCGGCAGCGTCGTGCTCCATGTCCTGGAAGCCGCCGTAGACGCCATTGGAGGTCAAGGTCAGGTCCTTCTGCCAGGCGAGCGCGCCGGCGGTCAAGTTGTACTGGAGGAGCATGTTGGAGCCGGAGATGTCGCCGCCCTGGGTGTCGAAGGCGGCGCCGGCGTTGGCGCTGATGGTCAGCATGTCGTGCTTGTCGTCGCGCTGCACGCCGGAGATGTGGAAGGCCTTTTCGTTGGTGATGCCGTCAAAGGTGAGCACGTTGGTGACGTCGTTCTTGGCGGCGTCGTAGACGGTGACGGTGCTGTTGTACAGGTTCCTGTCTTTTGTGTTAGTGGAAGGTGCCTATACTTTTTTTTTCCCTTTTTTTTTTTTTTTTTTTTTTTTTTTTTTTTGAAACGTACGAGATGTAAGTGACGCATCGGGAGGTGTCAAAGTCGGCGTTCTCGGGGTACAGGCTCTTGGCCTTGATGGTGAAGCCGCCCTTCGGGGCCGTGCAGGCGGACGCGGCCGGCTTGGGCTTGCAGGCGGCAGGCGGCTTCGGCGCGGGGGCCTTGCAGGCGGTAGGCGGCTGAGCATCCGCGGGAGCCTTGCAGGCCAGGGGTCCGGCGGCCACGGCCGGGATGAGGGCGAGCAGGAGAGAAGAAGAGACCATGATGGCTGTGATGTGCGTATGTGAATATAGTAGTTGGAGCGCGTCGGTAGAGAACGGAGGAGGTAAGGTAGATGAAAAGACTGAATTCCTTTGGACGACTGTGCTGCTGAACGAGGGTGATGGTTCGAGGAGCGGATGGCATCAATCTTATAGGGCGCGACATGACTGCGCATTAAACTTTAAAATGCATTCTATTACTATGAATATACAATAACGAGACAAATTATCAATCTGTCGACGGTCGATCATTACTCGGAAAATTCGCCTGTACCTAGCCTGTAGGTGCTTGTTTTGGTTGAGAGGTTTGTAATAACAAGGGGAGTGGGATAGCAGCGTGTGGGATACGGTTGGTGGGATAGCCGCGGCCGGACGAGTCAATCTGCCATTTCTCAGCGGCGGCATCTCATGCAGGCCGCCCACTAGTTAGTTATTAGACGAGCGAGTCAAGGAGCGTGTCAGTGAGTCTTGAGTCTTGTCCCAACTAGTTATGAGCCATGCAGGCTGGGCATGATGGCTTTGAAACTTGGGCCTGGTGGGCCGACCGACATGGCCTCATGTTGCGCGGCATCGTGGCTTGGCGCGAGTCTAGATTGGCTGGCCAAGTCTGTTGGTGTGTTCAAGCAGTTGGTTACTGTGGACGATCAATCCCACCAAGAGCTGCATGTCCAACCAAGATCACCACCAGGGTGCATTTGTCTTGGTCTTGTCGATCACCTCACTCACCATCACATACAACCGCTTCTCACGAGGCTGTAATCATGACTACATAAAAACATAAAAGAACACGATTGCACCTGCATGAGCCACGAGCCTGCTTCTTCTTGGCAGCAATATCCATCGCTGCTTGGTACGACCAGCGGCCAGGGGTTTGAGCGCATTGATGATACCTATGCGGGCCCTGAGGAAACTTCATTGAACGGCGGCTATGCCGAAATACTGGGTATGAGCCCTTTATACCTTTATAGTGCCAGTAGTCAATTTGGCGACTCGCTTGCCTTATTGACCTTGGTGTTATCGCTATTCTTGGAAGGAAAGAGTAAAAGCGACATGCCTGCGCCTCCTCCGGCTATTAAGTACATAGGTAGGCTTTTAACCCGGCGTCGCGGCATCAAACAGTCTCAAAGAGACATGCACCAACAATATGCTCATGGATACCAAACGTTGACTGACTTGCTGCAACACACTTCTTTTCTTCTAGGTAACTAATCTGGTCGACGCTTGCAATTCGAGCCACCCGTGACGGCCTTGCTTGGCGGCTACATTCATCTCTACTCACGTACTCGTCACTCACGTACTCATCACACATACTCATCACTCACATACTCATCACTCACATACTCATCACTCGCATACTAACTCAGTGTACGCGCCGCCCGTGCTCTCACGATGGGCAATTTTAATTTTTTTTTTTCGTTTTCGCCCGTTGCACAAAACAGACCAGTCTCTGGTAAGCCCAAGAAAAGAAAAGAATAGCCTCTCTTCTCACAAAGAGCATGCGTGGCGGCTGGCTGCGCACTCCATTCGTCATCGCGTCCCCGTCTTGCCGCCTTGGCCACAATGGACATGGTGTCCTCTAGAAGAGAGGTGACTCTTTGCGACACCATCATCAGCCGCACCTTTTCATGAACTTCTTTTTTTTTTGTTTTTCTATTCACAGGCTCTTGTAGTAATATACCCAGGATTCCTACAAATTTTGCAAAAATCTGTCTCGACTGATCTATCGTATCTGCTGGGGACAAGGCTGATATAGGGCTGCCTCTTATACGCTACCCACCTGGCCACAGAGAACAAACGGCGTCATCAAATTTCCCCATCAACCTCAACCTCCTGCCCTCTCCAACCGCGCTTGCAAGAAATCATGCACATCGCCCGTGCCCTCCTCCTCCTCCCTCTCGGCCTCGGCCTCCCCGCCACCGCCGCGGCCAAGCGCCCGCCGCCCTCCGACAAGGCCGTGCTGCTCTCTTCCGTGCAGACGCTCACCGTCCGCGGCGGCGGCGCCAAGACCACCCACCGCCGCGTCCGCGCCATCCCGCAGCTGCGGTGCGTCTCCCCCGACCGCGCCCTCTGCGCGCTGCACGCCGTCGACCTCATGCGCTGCACCAACCAAGGGTCCTCCTACGGCGACGAGGACGTCGAGTGGAGCTGCGAGGCCTCGCTGCCGCCGGAGCTCCGGCTCGGCGCCACAGACGTCGTCTGCGAGGGCTACGCGTCCGCAGACGACCCGTACGTGCTCAAGGGCAGCTGCGGCGTCGAGTACACCCTCGCCCTCACGGACCAGGGCGAGCGCCGCTACCCGGAGCTGGCGCGCGGCGGAGGACGTGGGCTGGGTGGCGGTGCGGACGCCTCGGCGTGGCTGTTTGCGCTCGTCTTCGTGGGCGTCTTTGCGTGGATCGCGTACTCGGCGTGCGTGGCCGGATCTGGCAACAACAGAAGACAAGGACACACGACTAGACGATATGGAGGCGGTGGCGGCGGCGGTGGTGGTGATGGTCCGGGAGGCGGCGGCGGCTGGGGTCCTCGCAACGATCTTCCGCCGCCCTATCCAGGCTCGGACAACAGCTACAAGCCGTCATCGAGCAGCAGCAGCAGCAGCAGCAGCAGTCAGCAGCAGCAGGGTTGGAGGCCCGGTTTCTGGACCGGTCTCGCCAGCGGCGCCGCCGCTTCCTACCTCGCCGGCGGCCGCAACCGCGACAACAACCGGAACAACTACTCGCCCTGGGGCGGCAACAACTACGGCGCCTCCGGCTCGCGATGGGGCGGCGGCGACTCCTGGGCTGGCCCCTCGTCGTCTTCCGGCCGCACCCGCGGGGGTGGCTCCGGCGATAGGCACGAGAGCACCGGCTTCGGCTCGACTAGGCGCAGATGAGAGAATCACCACACCACGATGCTTCTTCAAATCATTCATTTGTGGGCAAGTCCAAGTACCAGGAGGGCGAGAGCGACAAAAATGTGTCGCAGTAGCTACAATGACTTATTTGTACAATACCAAAAACTCACTTCACAGCCAGTGCTCATCATCAATTACTAATATTTATTTCTTTATCCAAATCATGCCAAACACCTCCCTTCGTTTGTCCATCGATTGAAGCGCCGAATCCCTGATGCCATAGGAAAAAAAAAGCCCATCTTTGCCTTTATACACCTCATACACCAGGAAGAAGAAAAAAGAGCACCCCTCACTATCCTTTGCTCGCCCAGATTCATTGTACAAAAAAACCACACAGGTACACAAGTAGTATACAGCTCAGTTCCCCGCCAGGAGAAGAAAGAGGCAAACTCCCAAAGTCCAAAAAAATATACAGAGCAATAAATTCCAAGAAAAAAATAACTCCATTCTTTGTTTTGTGCCGTAAAACGCCATATTGCAGTGTGAATCGGAATAAAATAGCTCGTCAACAGCCGTCATGCTTTCTCTCCATACCCTGCTTGCGGGAAATCGATATCATCCCATCGCTAAATTGCCCCTTGCTCCCTTGGGCCATCCTCCGTGATCGCGCAGCTCTCGTATGCTCTCGTATTCGAAAGGGACAACATCAGTGATGAACAGGCATGACGTCCATTTTATCAAACGCTCTGGAGCAGCTTGGACACTTGCGCATGCGATTGCTGATGCGGTCTTCCACGCACTTGCTGCAGAAGAGATGACCGCACGTCTTGAGCGCTGTATTCTTGAAGTTGTTCCGGCAAATGGTGCAAAGAGCAAATGTTCGCAACATTTCCTCTTCCTCCGATGAGTTGCTCAGCGCCTTGCTTCTCCAATTATCCCGGTCCTTCTGCGCATGCTCAATTCGCACCTTGAGCTTCTCCACCTCGGTCTCTTGCACAGTATTTCTCTCCTTGATAACGGCCGATGCCGAATCTCTCGCCTTCACCAAACTTGAGAGCTCCGCAATCTGCTTATTCAACGACTCGACGCGACGCGTCCCATCCACGGTGGCGGCCTCCATCTTCTTGTTCTCAACCACTAGAGTGGCGTTTGTTAGGCGCAAGTCACTCATTTGTTTTTCCAAATTGCCGAGCAACGTGCGATTTTGCGCCTCGAGATCCTTCAACTGCGCAATAAGCTCGGCGCTTTTGCTGTTCTGATGGCGCAAGGATCGTATTTCGTTATTTCGCGTATCGGCGTCTTTGCGCGCCGCAAAGTACTTCTGGTCCGCCTTGTTCTTTTCCGCCATTAGTAGTTGCATCTTCTCCTCCAGTCCTGCAAAGTCCATGACTCTCGTCTGCCCTAAGTCCCTCATCTTCTTGAATGCTTTTTCTATCGACGGCAATTCATGATTAATGGCCTGGAAATCCTTCTCCAGTTTCTTAAATTTCTGGCGAAGTTCATCCTCATCCATTTCAGAAAGGTCCGTTGTGACTTGCTCGGCGGAAGCTGGTCTCAATCTTGCGATCTCAGACTCCAACGCAGAAATGCGGTCCTCCTTCGCAGATACGAGGTCTTTCATATGCTTCAAAGACTGCCTTTCTTGCTCCATGCTAACTTTTCGTTGCGTGTTCTCAGCTAGAATCTCATCTCGAGCCGATCGAACACGTGCGAGATCCTGATCTCTGGCAGCAATGTCTGCTTCCAACTCTGCAGCAACTTGGCTAGCCTCAGTTTCCAGTTGTGATCGGAATGTCGTTCGTTCGGCTTGTAGCTTTTCAGCCTCTTCTCGAAGCTGCTTGTTTGTTGCCTCCAAGTTGTTGATGCGCTTGATAAGCTCTTCGTTTTGGCCCTTGAATTGCTTGAAAACGTCGGTCCTGACAAACTCCTCATCTGAACAGGACTCGCGTTTGGCCTTAAGTGTCGAGTTTTCTTCTTGCAAAGTTCGTACCTCCCCCAGTAGGTTGTCGAGTTGCTCCTTCTGCTTCGTAGCCGCTGCCGCAGTTTCCTCATACTTTAAGAGTAGCTCTGCTCCTGCGCCATTAGAAGGCGTAGGCTCTTCTGAGCTTTCCTTTGTAGCAGAGGGTGGTCGTGTGGCATTGGCGAAGGCTTGCTGTTCCAACTTCTGCACCTGTGAACTTTTGGCACGATCCAGCTTCTTCTCAGCCTTGAAATATCGCAGTGTAGCTGTGTTGAGCTGCTCTGATAGTGTATCTTTTTCGCTGTTTAGTCGATCCAATTTAAGAAGATAATCTTTTTGAGAGGCGAGGAGCCCTGTTATTTTCCCTTCTAGCGTTGCCGTCTCGGGCTTTACTTCTCCTCGAAGTGCGGCGACTCGCTGCAGAAGGTCTTCTGTCTTATTCTTGATAGCTTTCCCCTTGTCCTGCAGGTGACTTTGGAAGTGTTGCAAATCTTTGAAAGAAACGCTGCTTAAGAACGGTGGGCCTGTAGATGTTAGTGTCCGAGCCACTCAATTCAGGAAGAATGCGGTGTTACCATCCAGCTTTTTGCTCGCAAGAGAGGGGTCGGCTAGCAACTCGATTTCTTCGAGAACCTGGCACACGTGTTAGACTCTGGTGGTCAAAATCGTCCAGCTCTTTGCTTACTTGTTGCCACCATGCATCAATAATCCGGATGTGATCATCGTGGTGAACGGCTCGTTTATGTACTTCCTCCAATCGTGATTCTGCGGTGGCGGCTCTGCGACTATATTCTTGCATCTGGCGATAAATGGCGCCCTTTGTATACGCCTTCAAGAAAATTGGGTTAGCATTGAAGGCAAATTTGATGATATTTGCCTTGCTTCTGATGGCTTTTTGCGGCAATCGGGTCGGTGTGCGCGGGTGAAACGGGCATGTGGCATGAAGCGCGTGCATAAGATGCGCACGTTGTACGTAAACATCGCAGCACCGACCCAACGCGGGTGAAAGCGATAGAACAGGAATATTGAAGGTGTCGCTATTCCTTGGACAAGGGTTCACAGCCCACAGAAGGCGCAAAAACATTGGGTTGGGGATGTAGAGGGTGTCGCGCGACACTTACTTCAATCCAGCTCTCCTCCTTCATCTCGGGAGCATCGTCCCTGGGCTTGGATCCATTGATGGCAACCCTCTTACTCGGCGGCGCAAGGTCATCGGCGCTGCCAACGGCGGGCCTCTTCCTGTCCTCCATCTTGACAATCGTGGAGGTACGAGGCGACGTCGAAGGGGTCGTCACTGCAGGCATCAGAATAGCGCCAATAGGGGGGCCCTTATTGGTCGCGCTGAAGAGCTGTAGAGCGAGCGCTTGGGTCAAACATGCGATACACAACCAAGTCTCGTCCCGTAGCTGGCCGTGCAGGCGATCATACACAAGATCGCGAGGACGCAGATGGTGAAGAGGCAAGTTGATGACAAGCCAGGAGTTTGAAATTTCCAAGTTGGCTGGCAAATCAAAGATGCACCGCCGACCCACTGGCAGCGCACTAGCCACACTGCTGCGTGGCTCTTATCGCCTCCTTGCAGCGGCTAAACTCCGTTTAAACTGGCTATCGCGATGCCCGCTCAGCAATTTCTCTGAACGGCAGATGAATGTAGCAAGCCAGAAATAACGGTGACCAGCCGAAGCCCACCCGACATGTAACAAGGGGTCATATTCCAAAAGCCAACATTATCGACAGCCAAATATTCAATAATCACCCACGATGAGTTCCATGTTCAAGAAAAAGGGCGCGCCCGCCTTCAAACCTAAGATTCCGTCAGCCAGAGCACGACCAGCCGCACCCGCGCCGGCACCTGCCCCAGTTGTGAAGCCCGTTGAGCCGCCCGTATCGATTGACGAGGTCGTCGAGGAATTGCCTGTCGAGGCTCCAGAACTTCAACGACCGTCGGACTCGGTCTTAGAGCCCCAACCCGCCGACCGTTTCACCGCACCCGAGCCTTCACAACCAAAGCCGCGTCGCCGGTCAAGCGCGGCGTCCACATCCAAACCCATACAAGATGCGGCAACGTACAAGCAATTAGCCGAGGCTGCTAGAAGCAACATCGAGGCCATTTCCGAGGACACCCCCGTAGAAAGTCCTGTCACGGTTGCGAAGGAAGTCGACAGCGCGCCAGCCACGAGGCGTCAGACCCGACAAAGACGAGCCTCACAAGCCGCACAAACGCAGCCTCCAGCTGAGATACGGCAACTGGAAACGCCGCCATCGACAGAACAACAGGTTTCTACATCCGCATCAGAATCACAGCCAGAGGCGCAAGCCGAGGCCCCGGCCGTCGCCGCGCCGAAGGCCACGAGGTCAAGGCGCCGAGCAGCCGTGACCGCCGAGGCGGCTGCCGAAGATAGCGAGGCAACCACTGCGCGACCAAGGAAGCGAACAAGAAAGGCCGCCGTCATCGAAGGTGAAGCAGCCCCCGTCGCTGCGAAGCCTAGGAAAAGGAGTACGGCGGCCGCGGCCGCTGACAAGGCTCCCGCCCGAGCGAGACGAGCACGATCCACTACACCCGACGACTCTGAGAACAAAATGGTCGATCTGCAGACGCTCAAGATGTCGGACCTCACGCGCGACCTGCACATTGGCAAGAAGTTCAGCCGTCACGACGAGCTCCGCGAGCGCGAGCGCCAGGCACGTGTGCAAGCCAAGCTCAGTAAGGAAGGCTTGACTCTCAATGGAGACGGCTCGCGCTCCGGAACACCCCTCGACGAGCAGGTGGAGCGCATCAAGGCCGGCACGCCCGGCTCCTCGACGCCGGGCGCAAACGGCGAGGCCGCGGCAGCCCCCAGCGGCAGCGGCGGCGGCGGCGGCGGCGGACCCGCCCCGGCCGGCCCGCAGTTCCGCATCGTCGACGGTCAGATCGTCGTCGACCAGAGCTCCCTCATCATGGACCGGCACGCGCGCGCCGCCGCCGCGCACGCCGGCGAGGACATGGAGACCATCGAGGAGAACGACTTCACGCGTCTCATCACCAGCTCCTCCTTCATGACCACCTCGAAGCTGCGCGGCCCCAACCTGTGGACTGACGCCGAGACGGAGCTCTTCTACCGCGGCCTCGCCATGTTCGGCACCGAGTTCCAGATGATCTCGCACATGTTCCCAGGCAAGCAGCGGCGCCACGTCAAGCTCAAGTTCAACCGCGAGGAGCGCCGCGACCCGGCGCGCGTCGACGCCGCGCTCGTCGGCGAGAAGACGACCCGCATGGACCTGGACGAGTATCGCGCGCTGACGGGCGCCCGCTTCGAGCCCGTCGAGGACATCATGGCAGAGCACCGCCGCGTCGAGGAGGGCTACGAGGCGGAGCGCAAGCGCGTCGCGGACGAGCAGGCCGAGATCATGCGCAAGAAGCGCGAGGAGCTCTTCGCCGAGGACGACGAGGCGGACGCCAAGAAGAAGAAGAAGGGCAGGGGCGGGAAGAAGGGCAAGCAGGCGGTCCAGTACGGCCTCAATGGCGAGCCCATTGTCAACGAAGGGTAAAACGGAAACGCACACGCAGCTTTTCTCTGGTTGTTTCCCCTTGCGCTGCTTTTGTTGCTGTTCTGGCAAATAGAGTTTGGATGAGCTCACGATTATTGGATTCGGACGAGCATGAATTGCATTGGATTTGGCGCAAGTATCTTTGGTTTTGTTTCTGCTTCTTGCTTTTAAAAGGGCACAGTTATTGTTTCGCCTTTTTTGCTGGTGATGGCCTCGTTGCGCTTGTTTATAATGGAATCGATACCCTGATTGCCCTAATGGGTTATTACTTCCTTTTGTCTGTACAGAGGAGAGAGAGAGAGAGAGAGATCTGGAGATGATAGTATAGCGTTTCTGATTATCGTTAGACAGGAATAAATTCAATCAATCGCGCATCAAAGCTCCGATTTCTCGCTAGATTACTTTTCAAACGAACGCTACCTGTCACACGATCGGGCGCCAGCCGCTGTCATCAAGCCCTCAAGCTTGTGCCGTTCAAGAGCAAGATTGGTCAAAACTAATACTAGCAATTGATAAAGTTTTCCCTTGTCGGGTAACAAAAACCTTCTTTCTCATTATCGTAAAACAAAATCCCACGCTCGCTGTCATCCTCCTTTATTGGGTCGCGGGTGGCGAATCGTCTTCGGGCTGGTCGAACAAAAAGTTGGCGGCAAGCTCCTCGTTCTTATCGCACGCAAAGTAAGCCTGGATAGCTTGGTCTCTGTCGAAGCCGAGGCGGCAAAGCTGCGAGAGTAAATTAGCATCGAACAGCAAAAACAAGAGTAATGACAAGGGGGAAGGGGTCGGTGACGTACTCGCTCAATAGCGTCGCGCTCTTCCTCAGTGACGGAGATGGCCTGGGCGCCAGGAGGTAGGGGTACGTCGTCTTCGGCATCCTCGCCGAGGAGGTGAAGGAAAGCGTCTGGGTTGGAGGCGATGAGCTGGGCCAGCTGAGGGTTGCCGGCACCGAGCTGTTGCAGGATAGGCTCCAGCATCTGGGGCTGCTGTTGTACAACTTGGCGGAGCTGTTGGAACTGAGGGTTAGTGCGCAGGAAGTCCAGGTTTCCAAGCTCAGCCGCGGCGCCGCTGGCGTCGCCGCTGCCGCCACGCGATCCGCCAGAGCCACCGTGCTGAGCGGCGAGATCAAACAGGTTGACGCCCCCGCCCTCCTCGTCGCCACCGGTCTGTGACTGTGTAGTCTGGGGAGCAGCCGGGGTGGGGGCGGCGGCAGCAGCCTGGCGAGCCTGCTGCTCTTGCTGGATGTTGTCGGGGATACCCTGGCATATCAGTTAGTCAAGTTAAAGCATTTAAAGGCGAAGGGAAAGTGCGCGTACTGTCAAGAGGTATTCGACGGCTCTGTCGGGGTTGTTGAAGGCAGCACGCATGGCGGCCTCGATCTGGCTTCTCTCAAAGCCCATAGCCTCCATACTGGTAATGGCCGCTGCGCGCTCGGCGCCCATGGTGAGGCCGGCCGAGTCGCCGCCTGCGGGGGCCGCGGCATCGGTGCTGCGGTTGGGAGTTGGTGTGGCAGGGGGAGCAGTACTTTGGGCGGACGACTGGCTGGGAGCAGCTGGGATGGCGGGAGTGCCTGTGGCGGGCTGGGCCGGCGTCGCGGGGGGAGCGGCGGCCGAGGACGCGGCGGTGGCTGGCTTTTCCTTGGGCTGAGGAGCAGGTTAGAAGCTTGCGCGAGAAACAGAAACGACGAGAAGGAGCCCTACCTTGTTCACCATGAAGACAACGAAGCCCTTCTCCTCAATGTTGTACGAGGCGACCGTCTCCTCATCCTTGAGAATCTTGCCTGAAGAGTTGGTTAGGAATGGCGGGGCAGATGACGCGGGGTTCGATGGTCCGTACCGGAGTAGATGAGCTTCTGATGTTTGGGCTCCCATCCCTTCTCGGCCGAAATCTTTTCCTTGACGGCAGAGATCTATGTAAAATCAGGTTTAGTATCGCGGGATCAGGTTGGTGGTAGTCGGGCAGCAAGCGCCTCGAGGAGACGTAGCCGCCTCGGGGGGGCAGCGGCAGCTGGCTTACCAGGTCGGTGGGCTCGACTTCAAGGGTGAACTTTTGCTGTTTCAGATCCTGCGCAAGACGGTAGTCAGCTTCTCGGTGTCGCGTCGTGTCAATGTGCGTTCCGCGGCTGGGCGGTCGCGGCATGGCGTGCCCGTATCGCCCGAACCGATGTTGATCGTCGAGGTGGCAAAACATACTCTGAAGGTGACCTTCATGATGGGCGGTTATTTGGAGCAGCTGGACGGCTGCGGCAGCGGGAACAAAGAACAGCAGAGTGCAAGAAATATAACGGCGGGTGGAAGAGGCCGGTCGAGGAGAGCTGCTAGGACGGCGGTGCGAGGGACAGATCGTCGACCTGGGTTTTGTGCATGCAAAAGGCAGGTTAATAATGATGGCTGGGTGGTGCAGTTTCATTCGGCTGGCCTGACAGCGTTTTCGATGTGGAGGCGTTCGACTTGACTTGGCTGGATGTCGTTGGCCTGTGTGGTGGAGACCTTCGAGACACCTTTTAAGGAAGGATAAGAAGGACGAGTCGACTACGAAATCACAGTTCACAATCAAATATCGGCTAATCGGACAGTGCTGCTTAGTTTCAACCTATGTAATCTTCAGGGAGTTTCATTTTCTTGCGATACAGCTGAAAGTAGGGTGAAGTAAAGCATACTGCCTCGCTTCTCGAACTTGTTAGAGGTAGCTTCCATATCACCTGTGGCTGATGTGGCTAGGCATCACCCACTGACGACGAAGTCTGGTGGGGCAGCTCCTTTCCTCACAACACGGCAACGAATCATTTGTATTGTGCGTGTTTGTACTCGGTACATATCTACTTACATTGCACAATTGTACGGACAATTGTCTCCGCGTATATTGCGTACACGCTTGCTATCAGAGTGTGGTCGCAGGATTGAGTGTCAGCAGAGAACCATCACGATAACATCCCATTACGAATACGGATAGCCAGATCCCACATGCGTCATCAATTAAGAAGGGGAAAAACTTGCGTATATGTATCGTTTATGAAATCAACGTGCTCCTATACTCCAAAGCCAAAAACAAAGCCCTACAACACAAAGTAAGCCTCCCCACCAACGCCGTGCTTGTTAAAATCGTGTGCGCGTGTGCGCGTCTGGTCGTAAAAGATCCAGCCATTATATAAGTACAATCCAGATTCGGCCCGGCCCATCTGTGAAATATTATAAAATAACGAACAAGGTTTGACTTTGACGAGTTCCAAATGGCCATTCTCAAAAGCCATGTCCAGTGATTCAGGCACTAGACACCCGCAAGGAGCTGGTAGTAGACACCCGCAAGGAGCTAGTAGTAGACACCCGCAGGGAGCTGCGACTCGCCGATTTGCGTGGAATCGGTGGCGGCACTTTGCTGTTCAATACCCATTCAGGCACTGGAGGTGTCATTTTTCTTTCTTGGTCCCGCACGTCCTGCTTGTTGTACACCTCTTCTTCCACGTTGTCCAAGTCCAGGTCATGAGCAAACGGGCTGCGCGACATGGTTGGCAGGCTCCCACTACGCACGCGGGGGAGTGGCCTTGACGGAACACGGTGGAAAAGGATCTGGCCAGCGTCAGGCGCGGCTACAACCCTTGTACCCGGCGTCAAGATAGGTGGTGTGCTGGGAGAGTCTGATCGGAACAACGGATGAATGTGAAGTTCGTTGGGGTTGGCCGGAGCTCTCCCTCGCAGTGATGGACGCCCCGTTGCAGGACTGTGGCTGCGGCTGCGCTTCAAAATTGGTCGTGGTGGCGCAAAGAACATCATGTCTTCGGGGTTGATGCTGGCTCGAGGACTGCCAGGGATCGGCTCCAAGTTGTAAGGGCTGGTGATGGGTGACGTACAGGCTTCCATGACAGCCTGGCGGTTCTGCGCATCTACAGATGACGTATCCCAGGTATCAAAGCTTTCCTGAGTAGCATTCGGGTGCGTAGCTGTATCAATTGCCAGACTCTGCGCGCTGTCCTTGGCGTGCAGCAGTCTTGTCCGTGAATGAGTGTGGCGAACAGCTTGTGGAAATGCGAGCTTGAGAGGGCTAGCCTGCACAAACTTGTTGCGCAAGGAAGGCGGGGTTTCTTTCAAACCAAAAGATTCAGACTCTTCCGAGTCACTCTTGCGTGGTAGCGTCTGACTGTATCGAATAGACTTGACATAGGTGGCTGGCGACCACGGCGAGGCTTCTCTCGGCGCGAAGAGGTGGCGAAGGCCGGATTTCCCGTAATGCAGCTGAGCAAAGTGGATTGTCATGAAAAGAATCTGACTGGTGACAGCGAGAGCTAGCATCACTGAAGCAGCAATGACCTTTGATGACCGGTTTGAATGAACGTGATCGTCGTAGCTGGTGGACGTCTCCATCCATATCAGCGTAAGAGCGGCGGCGGCCAGGGAGGTAAGGCTCGCCAGCACTCCAAGGGCAAGGGCAACACCGGTGTAGGGCCGTGACAGCTGACGTATCTTGACCATGATGTGCGCTGAGATGAGCCAAGACAATAATATCAGAAGTGTGCCCTGGAGAGCGGCGGCGGCAATGGCTGTTGCGCGGATGGCGGGGAGAGACGATAGATTCAAGGAGAGCATGGCAAGGCATGCTGCGGCGCCAGCGGTTGTGCAGATGGCCAGGCCGGCAAGAACAGCAAGCGATATTCGACTCATTGTAAGAGAAGGTTGTGCTGAGGGGGAGAAGGAAACGTTGGCGCAGAGAATGGAGGCGATCATGTTTATGTATGAGTGATCCTCACGGCAGAAAAGCGCCGTGAGATGCTTTGACCCTCGCGGGGGAAAGGCTCGAGAAGCGCAAGACTTTGTTTTCGGATGCAAAGAAGTTCTGCGACAGACGCAAGGCCCCTGTTAATGTTGTGGTCCAATGTTTGCTGTTTCCGCTGGGGTCGGACAGGGTGGGACCAGGGCTGCATGCAGGTGAAGGTGTAAGTGGTGAGAGAGTCGGAAAGCGTCTGATGATAACACGACTCGGGAAGCCGCAGAAGGATGCGCACGCAAACGAGGGACGAAGCAGGGAGTCGTGGGAAGCTGCGAGTCGGGAAAATCTGGTCCTTGCGTGTTTGAAGGGTGGAAACGAGCACAGCTGAGACGAGAATAGAGTGGGCGCAGGTGTTGATCTTGGCGGCAGCCAATGCTCTGAGACGCAAACGCAGACAACGAGTGCGGGGGTTTCCAGGATTCTGTTTCAACAGCAACGGTCGGAGGAACCCAATGCGAATCGGCAGCTTCTGGTCTGGTCGGAGTAAACAACTGGTGCCCTCTCTGCGGTTGGAATGCAAAAAGTTGGGGTGTCTCTGGAAGGCTAGTGCTGTCGGCGATTTTGAGGAATGGGAATGGATGGACGTTTCCAGCTCGCGTGGCGAAGCAAAAGGTTTACAGACGAAGAGGAGGAAAGCACACTGGTCTTTGCGAAGCGCAAACGAGTGACAGGGTCGGGAATGCGACCGGAAGAGCACAATGCTAGGAGAGAGGAGGGGAAAAAAAAATCAACAAGATAGGTAACTTGCTGGGGAGGCATCAAGAGCATGCATGGTGAGGGAACGACGCCTTATGTCTAAATCGAGGACGCAGGACGCCAGGACGCGTCGCACCAGTACATAAAAGGGTGGGCATGGCGCAGGGGAATAAAAAAAAAATTATCTTGAGATGAGCAGCCTGGCCAGCGACCACTGGTAAATCGACAAAAGGAAAAATAGCACGGCAGAGGAAGCGTGCCCACGGGAGCTGAACCAAGCCGCATAATGGTGTGGTGTTCTGTGCTCTGCTTCGTCCGCTCCACCGTGATTGCTGTTCATGCGACGACGAGCTAGGCCAACGCCATCTGCACGTAATCCGTCATGTTAGTTAGTTGGTCCCGCGGCCCCGATGAATCAGATGCAAGGAGCAAACACCGATCGTACCAGCAACCTCCCGGGGTTTGTGTCCGCTGGGTTTTGGTCCCAGCCGCGATGTCTCACGGCAATCAACAACTAACTCTGCAGCTGCTGCCCAGCGATCCCCCCCAGCGGTTCGTCTGCTGCCCTCGCTTCAAAACCTGAAGCAATGCTTGCATTCCAGTGCATCGCAGCGGAACACATCAATCAGCCAGGTGCGTCACTTGGAGCCGCTTGGCACCACGTCCTCGCTCCGGTCAACTGCAAGTAAGATGGGCATCATCACGGTCAACGCTCGTTCGATTCGTCTTGTCTTGCTTGGTAGCATCAGTCAACATCGGGACAAATTGCAAAACAACAATGGCCATGTACGGATACTGTTGGCCGGCCGAATTCGAATTCGAATTGTTGTTGTCGCAGAATTCTCAGTCATGACGGCGCAAGGGGATTGATTGTCTTGGATCATCAACATTGAGAAAGCTGGTCGTTCCGAGGCCGCCCCGCAAAATAGAATCGGGTGATGAGCAATTTCCCTGTCCCTTTCCCCTTGCCACTTCCCCCCATTGGCGGCGCGGGGTAAAAGTTTATTTATGCGACGCGTCCTTTACGCGTCGTCGTTGCCCTGGATCGCAGTGTTTGTTTGCAGTCCGATACTTAGTAGTCAGGCGCAACAGCAGCATGCGTAAAAAGGAAGGGATACACATATGCAGTATATTTGTCCTGTTGAGAAAGAACTCATGTTAGTTAACCTACGAGCGCGGTCTCGTTGTTCCCTGCGAGTACAGTGGAATATATGCGCATGTTACTGGAAGAAGCCATCTACACATGTAAATCACTCCCCTTGCCCTGCTAGGTGTGTTGAAAGCCAAAGTGGCACTATGTACCTACATACCACGTGTTAAACCCTCTGATAAACTAGCAAACCCCTCCCTGAGGTTCGGGGTCCAAGGAACAGCCATGTACCATTCGAAACACAATCATCCCAGCTCCAGGTGCACCATAGATGGATTGCATTAAACTTCCATCCTGCGTCCAAAGCCCGCGGCAGGTACCCTTTGAAGCATAAGCGAAGCCATACCACTTCCCACTGCAACCTGGTTGCTCCTAGTAACAGCTGCACCTCGCCATCCTCGCAGAGACCATCAGTGGCAATCTCTAAAGAGCCAACCTGGCAGTCTGTGTTCATGCAATAGCCCTCGTTCATTTTCACAGCGACGTTGTTGTGCACTTCTCCTGTGCAGACGACGCGATAGCGTGACTTTAGAGAGAATGCCGCGACACTAACACAGGCATAGGTGTTGGCCGACAGCGCAGTGCACCCTTCACCTACTTGCGGGTTCCATCTCGTAAAGTCCTTCTATGATGTTCCATTATAGGATGTAATTTAACCACATATGTTGCCTTCACTAATGTAGTGAAACTTAACACAGTCCTTTACTATGCCGGGTTGGGTAGGTTATAGAGTCGTAATGCTGTTGCCCAGGGTTGTAGAAGTCGCAGGGACAAGTGTGGTCGATAATGCCGTGGAGCGGTCTATGGCGTTAACACGTAATACGTCCCAGAGAGAAAAAGGCTACAAGGCTGGCCGACAGTAGGATTCCATATTAGAAACTCGTCGAGGTTAAATGAACTATAAGCGGCAATGATGCTATTATCAGTGTCCCCTAATTTAGCCAGATAGAATTGGCTACAATCTGTAGCCAGTCCATCCTGGGTAGGACTGGGAATATCCCGGCGCTGACGATAGATCTGGTCGACCAATTGACTTTAAAACCTTCCCCATCTCTATGCGTCGACTAAAGTCTGCGCTTAAGTCCGTTGGAAAGGAACTTTTAATCACTCTCCCGGCCTCTTACTGGTACCTGTAGCACTTTGATATTAAAAACCCTGTGAGTTGGATGAAGACTTTTTACTACTACTTTTCAACCACTGACTTGTTTTTACTTATAGGCAGATTCCGTGGATTGCGACACCGTCATCAAGAAACATAATCAGTGTAAATGGACAACCTGCGGACAAGGCAAGTTTCTTAACTCCCACAAGCGGAAAGCACCTAATGCTAACAAACCTGTATAGCCTGTCCGTCTGGATGGATTCCTGTTCCCCGCTAGGACCCTGTAGCGCGGTCCCATGAGACTCTGGTCGATGAGACCCCATATAACACTAGTGTGTAGACCTTCTACCGCCCTCCTAATGAAATGCCGAAATGTGGATAGTATAATTATAGTAATAGTGCTTATAGAGGGAGTTCGTGTGGATGTAGCATACAGGAGATTAGATCGACTAGCTTCTACTATTGGCGTGGACATTAACTTGCCTGTTATGATACTAACATGGATAATATGGCGATATACGATACGTATTAATAGAGTACTGACTTATTATGCTCCTCCCGCTCTTTAAGTTATCCCGTCAGGAAGGATAGTAAGAAAGACAAAGAACTTATAACGTCTTTTATAGGGTCTACTGGTTTAAGCTGCCCGTCTCAGTATAGAGATCATCAGCGAAAGCTCTGTAGTGACGTCAGTAACAATAATAAGAAGTTTTATGACTACTATACGTTAACTTTTAAGAGCTATAGCTGCCCTAACGACATGTTTAGCGTCGTATACGACACTGGCAATGGACGCGAGGGCTAGACTAGTTGCTGTCGTGGGAGGTATCAGGACGTGACCAAGACTCTCAACCCCAAAATAGTATATTGACGAAAGGCGCTGCTCGACTGGCTGAAGAAGCTAACATGCCCCAACTCCGGGTCCTTGATAATGTGTGTCAACGGGCTCGTCCGTGTCACTCGCCGAGGCATCCATGGCAGCTACTGGCAAGTTCAAGGTCTCCTTGTTGCCTTGTTGCCTTGTTACAAAAGTCGTATCCAGCCGTTGAGCTGCAATGGGCAACTGAAGACTAGAAAGCTCATTCCCTGGGCTAGTGATGCCTCAATTTCCAGAAAGGGTAACGAAACACCCGTCTTACAATAAGAACGGGCCGTATCAAATGGCCCATAACGACGTCTGCGATCCGCTGTTTTGGAGCAGTCGTACTAAGATAATCGACTGTTTAGAGTGTGACGGGCCAGTCTGTTTTCTCAACTAAAACGAGACTAGCTTATTGAGCTTTTAAATTCGAGCCTCTCGCTACCGGAGCCAGGACTTGCGCTACAATCATCTGGCTTGTCTCCGCTAGCCAAACGCAGTGGTTCGCGCAACCATCGTGTCAACTTGGTATCACCCTCAGGGAGTGCCACCAATGCGGTCTTTGAAGACGGTGCGTAGCTGATCAATACTCAGGCCGTCGAGTGATGGATCGGACGACCGTCAAAGCGAACCAGTGAAATCAGCTTTTCGGTAGCTTCTCGCTCCCGTGGTATATGCTGGTGGTGCTGAAAGACGTAGATTTCTTGCCTGAAATCGGCATCGAGCCTGCGCAGGAGCGAATGCCAGAGCTGGTCAGAACCCGGAAAGCTATACTCTGTGCGGTCGATGGTATAACCACAGGGGCCGAGGTATTCGTCCACGACTCCATGGGTGATGATGTCGGGCGGGTAGTGAACGTTCGAGAGGGCCTTGTAGGCGGTCAGCCTCATCGTGTCGGATGTTCAGCACCTTTGTGGGCTCAGATGATGGGATGATGAGAGGCGATCTTTCGTGGCGCGCGTTTCCTTTCCGAGTGTATAGCGGGAAAGGCGGGAGGAGGCAATCGGCAACGCGGGAACTACTAAGTTGCGGATGGGATGGGATGGGAAATGGCCAAGGTTAAGTAAGTAATCTGTACCTTGTAACTATAGTTAACTAATCCTCGCTCTAATAATGGAGATGGATCCGGGGTGGATAAGGTTGCCTGGACTCCCTACATTACACTAAGTCAATGTTAATACTAGAAAGGCATACTTTATAACCGGTATGATGCAGAATACCAAACAGCAAGCAGCAAGTTTTCGCGACAGTCACGCATTTGCATACGGCGCGAGAGATTTTAATAGGAGAGCCTGGATCGAAATGTGCATTGGTACTTACCCACTTGGTATGTGCTATAGATTGCCAGCTCTATTGTGTGTTGAACACGTCCTGGACGATAGATTGCTCGCCCATGCTAGGAAGTTGTGTCAACAATGGTCTCAGCAGCGGGCGACGGTGTCAGATGGCAAATGCGAGAAACATCAATGCAAAAACAAGTCAAGATGGCCTATTAAGATGTAGCTGGTGGCCTTTTTTTGTGGCCAAAGTCATTTCCTCAAAGCCTCCCTACTGCAAGATGAGCGTCTCGATCCACTAAAAAAAAAAGCTGCCAGCTGGCGGGGTCGCGGGGTTGTCTCGTCCCACCAAACACTTTCGTGTGGCAGCTGGCAGCAGCTGGCAACAGCTGGCAACATCTGGCAACTCGCAAACTCAAAAACACCATGCAAACGGATCTCGACCGAGGCAAAAGCAATCTCTCGCACCGAGTAAATACCGTGTCTTGTTGCAATTTGATCTTGATCCACCCTCATCGTAAACAAACATACGGCTCAGCTTCTGACTAGAAACAGCTTGACATGCTTGACCCTCTTATTCCGCCCAATAGCTTCAGTTGCTACATTGTACGATTAGCATGTTTACGTGCAACTCAGTTGGCTGACGGCCCAACAGCCTCGTCCAGGCCGACTTCCAGCAACCATGCAGTAACCAACTTGCAAAAGTTCTCTCCTTTACCATGGCCACTTTACCCCTGACGGCCTGCTTCTTATAAAGATGCCCCCTCCCCTATTATTATTAATGCTATAACAGCACTGAGCCCAGGACCATCGTACGACGGCATATCGTTTAATGACAATTGACAAAGGAAATACAGGGTATTCATCATATTTATGTGTAAGTGTTTTCATGCACGATATACATCACATGCAGGCTGCTGTGGAGATATTATGCTGGCCTTTTTTTCCTGCTCGCCTTTTTGCTTTTGTTTAGTTATGCTATTACCCGTCGTTCGATAGTTTAGAGAAAGGACGGAATCTAGCGTCACGCATTTCAAATCACTTTCATTAAGAACAGCCAATCCCGGCTCAGGGCTAAAAGAGTCAGCTTCATCGAGTTACACCCATTAGTACAAAGTCCCTACGTCGGACGGCGGCCGCATGGCTATCGGCTTCCGATCCAAGCTCCCAGCGCTGACATCATGGATCCCGAAAACGGCTAATTGAGACAATATGCTGTTGGCCGTCAATCCTCTCATCATCCATCACCACCATAATTCAATACTAATTCCATGCAAAAATGACAAAATCTAGAGTCATCTATTGGTTCCGTACAGACTTGCGATTGCATGATTCCCCAGCTCTCAAGGCTGCTCTCGACCTCGACCCTGAAGTGCTGTGGCCGATCTTCACTTGGGATCCTCACTACGTGTATCGGGCACGAGGCGGGCTCAACAGATGGCAATTTCTGTTAGTATATGATGAGGAAACTCATTCCCCGAGTTGCTGTAATTCATTTTGGCACCTGTTCCTAACTTCTAATAGCCTCGACTGTCAAAATGATCTATCAGCGTCCATCACCAAGCTAAACTCCAAGTCCAAGCTATTCTTGCTGCGTGAAGCCCCTCAGACGGTTTTCCCCAAAATTTTCAAAGCCTGGGGTGTAACTCATCTGGTCTTCGAAAAGGACACCGATGCCTATCCTCGCGAGAGAGATGCTGCAGTCAAAGCCGCAGCCAAAACGGCCGGCGTACAAGTCATTACTTGCTCAGGCCGAACCTTATGGGACAGCGATCAGATTGTCGCAAAGAATAATGGCAAGCCCACAATGTCCACCACGCAGCTTCAAAATGCAGGTAAGAAGCTAGGCCCCATTGATCGGCCCATTCCTGCGCCATCAAGTCTGCCCGGCCCGGGCGAGATGCCGCTCGACTTTGAACACGAGCAGCCGACCGGCAAGCCAGACGCGAATGCAGAGCGCCGCTCAAAGAAGGACACGGGGTATCAGAGCATAGCCGGCCCCAAAGGAGACTTCAGTATCGAAACCATGGAGGAGCTGGGGTTTCCTTCTGCGACCACGCCGCACAAGGGCGGGGAGACGCGCGCGCTCAAGCTTCTCGACGGCATCGCCAAGGACAAGGAGTACACGGCCATGTTTGAGAAGCCAAAGACGAGCCCTGCGCAGTTTGAGCCCCAGTCAACCACCCTTCTGTCACCCTTTCTCCACTTTGGAGCCCTGTCGATTCGGGAACTGTACTGGCGAGTACAGGACATCGTGGACGAGTACGGCAAGGGTGCCTCTTCGCCGCCGGCCAGTCTTACAGGCCAGCTGTTCTTTCGAGACATGTACTTTGCCGCGCAGGCTGCTATCGGCCCGGAGTTCACGCAGGCCATCGGCAACGGCCACTGTAAGTTCATCCCTTGGCATCTCCCCTCCAAGGTGGATCCAAAGACTGGCATCAGCACCGGCGACTACCACATCGACTCGCCCGAGGCAGAGCAGTGGTTTCAGCGGTGGAAGGTCGGCATGACCGGCTTCCCGTGGATCGACGCCCTGATGCGGCAGCTCCGGCAAGAAGGCTGGATCCACCACCTCGGCCGTCACTCCGTCGCCTGCTTCCTCACCCGCGGCGGCTGCTACATCGACTGGGAGCGCGGCGCCGAGGTCTTCGAGGAGTACCTGCTCGACCACGAGCCCGCCTGCAACGCCGGCAACTGGCAGTGGCTGTCCTGCACCGCCTTCTTCACGCAGTACTTTCGCATGTACAGCCCCGTCTCGTTCCCGCAGAAGTGGGACAAGAACGGCGACTTCGTCCGGCGCTGGGTGCCGGAGCTCCGCGATCTGCCGGTCAAGTACATATACGAGCCTTGGAAAGCGCCCCTGCTCGACCAGAAGCAGGCCGGCGTGCGCGTCACCGGCGACGGGCTGTCCTCGGGCGACGACGGCGGCGGCAAGGGCAAGCAGAAGACGTACCCCAAGCCCATGTTTGACTTCAACGAGCGGCGGGAGATTTGCCTCGCGGCCATGAAGACGGCCTACCAAGCGAACCTCATGGGGAACGACGAGCGCGTGACGGATGGCACCTGGGTGGAGCTGTTCCCGGCTGAAGGTGAGCACGCGGGTGTCCGCGACCTTGACTTTGAGAGCGACGACGGTGTAAAGGCTGACGAAGGCGGCGAGTCGGATGATGAAAATCCGGGAGAAAAGAGGCCGGCCAAGTCGCAGCAGACATCAGCAAAGAAGCAGAAGACGTGAGGTGGTCCGTCATTGGACGTAACCGTTATTTCTCTCGAAGTAAAAACCGCAAGATTTTATACACTATATACATTAATAGATGTTGTACACGTTAATAAAAAGCCCACTCAAACTTGGCTAGAATTCCGCATTCTTATCTGCAAGACGTGTCAGCTCCTCCGCCCAGAGCCGATGGTCAGCGGCGTCGCTCGGCTTCTCTGCCTTGGCCGCCTTGTCCAGCTCAATAGCCGCCATCTCTTCGAAGCAGCTGAGCGCACCCGTGCAGCCCGGCCTGAAGAGATACTGCATCGCCGCGTCCGGGTCCGCGCCACGCAGCAGCCTGCCGAGCTCCGCGTCGGCCGCGATGTAGCCCTCGTCCGACAACCCTCGCAGGATGGCGACCGCTTGGTCCGCCTTGCCGCGCCTCCCCAGCGTCCTCCCCAGCGCCAGGCGAAAGTTGGGCTCCCAGCTGCCCAGGTCGGCGGTCCCGGCGGCTTGCCGGCGCTGCACGCGGAGGAGCGCCGCCTCGGCCTCGGCGTACTTGCCCTGTTGGTACAGGATCTCGCCCTCGATGGCGGCGGCGACAGGGTCGCCGGCCCGGACGAGTGCGCGGAAGCGCTGCTCGGCGGGAGCGGTCACGGAGTCCTTACCGTACTGGCCGGAGCGTGCGAGCATGGCGGCGAAGCTGCACGCGGACGGCGCGAAGCCCCAGTTCGCGGCGGCGAACCAGAGTGTCGCCGCGAGGCCGCTCTTAGAGCCGCGAGACGCTTCTAGGACGATGCAGCCAAGGTCGTGTAGGACGGGTGCTGTCGGTAGTTGTTCTGATTGATTTCAGTCAGTGAATTGCGAATTCAATGCGCTGCCGTTTAGGGGACATACTCGAAGGCGAGAAAAGCTGAAACGGATTGTCGTGCTCGCGGACGTAGAGTGTGAAGTCAACTAGGCTTTCATAGTATTGAGCTGGAGAGAGAAGATCAAAGTCGTCGCTCTTGTCGCGGATGACGCCTTCGACAAGCGATGGCGGTAGGCTTGTGAGGTCGACAATGCTCTCCACGAAGAGTCGCTTTTTGCTGGTCGCCTCTGCAGGTCCTCTCGTCGACTTCATATGCGTCCGTTGTCTGCCAGAAGATGCAAAGCGCATGCATTGGAATTGTGAGGCAGGTTGAGGATGAATTCTTGACCTTGGACGGACCGTACAACGAATGAGCGCGGACAATACCGACTTTGCGCTGTGCCGAGCTGCCATTCTGGCTCGTGGGGTCCAAACTGCAATGCGGTCCTCTACAATGCGCAAAAGGTTGTTCAAAAGAGTCCCAAAGACAAGGGAGACGGCAATTTGGTCCAAGAAACGAGAGATGTGCAATGTGCAGCCAGGATGCAGCGTTCTACTTGCTGGCTGAGCATGAAGGGACCAAGGAAGATGACGACTGGCCAATCAGCGACGGGCGCCTCTTGGTGAGTCGTCGGCGTCACGGCGCCTGCAGGGGCCGAAGACCTTGGGGTCCACCTAAATTTTTTGATATCGCAACCTCCAAGACCAACTTTGCGCAATCCATTTGTACTACCAACAGCCTACTCAAACTTCGGTCGTACTCCTGGCAGATCAAGCTTCCAGAGGATTCGTTTCTCATTGCTACGAGACTACTGAATTAGCTGCTTCCGCTCAGCAGTCCAGGCTCCCACCAAGCTCGTCATCGAATTGCGCCGGCGCTGGTTTCGCACCAGTCTAACCTTTTTTTTTTTTCGTGGAAAATTAGAGGGGAGTGACATATATAAAATTCGCCATGGCGCCCGTTACGCGCAGGAAGCAAGCAGAGATGGAGGCCAACTCATCCATAATCGAAGAGTCTTCACCCGCGCCCAAGTCCTCGACACCCAGAGCCACGACGTCCAAGCGAGGTCAGAAGCTCGCCCTCCGGGGCAAAGAGGAAGGGATGAGCCCGTCCAAGTCGGTAGCCAAAAAGGGCACCGTCACCATGTTCGACGACGAAGAGATGAACTTGCCCGCCTTGGTCGCCGAGAAGGCCGTTGCAGAACGCGCCGCGCCTGCCGACGTCGAGGAGAGCGAAGAGGACGAGGAGGACGAGATTGACGACGATGCGCCCGAGGCCGTCTCGACAACCAAGGCCGCATCCGAGATCAAGGCTGCCGCCAAGGCCACGCAAAAAGCCGCCCAAGAGTACGTTTAACTTGGTAGAATGCCATTGTCTACACCCGCGCGGAGGATAGCACAATCTAACCGCAATCTCGCAGGCAAGCGACCGCGCAGAAGCGAAAGCGCCAGGAGCGCGACGCCCTCCTCAAAAAGCAGGCCGAGGAGCGCAAGAGGCTGGTGGCAGAGGCCCGTTCCAGCCCCGCCGGCCCTGCCTCTGACTCCGACGACCAGGCCGACAGCCCCGACGAAGATGACGACGAGAAAGAGCAGGCGAGCGACCTCGCCACCGCCGCTCCCCGTCCATTAGGCTCCAGCCGACGCGTCGGCCAACTCGCCGTGCCCGCCCTCCTCCCCGCCGAGCTCCTCACCGACTCATCCTCCTCCGACGAAGACGACGACGACGACGCCGGCGGCGCCCCCGTCCGCTCCAAGCCCAAGCGGCGCAAGGTGGCCGCCGTCGAGCGCAGCCTCGCCCGCCTGGACCGGGCGCCGCAGGACGCGACCATCGGCTCGACCGTGTACCAGGTGGCGCGCACGGCGGACGGGCGGCTGCCGCCCAAGGCGAAGCAGCTCTCCAAGAGCACCAAGGAGATGCTGCTGAAGCGCAACAGGGCGCCGACGAAGCAGCGGCGGCAGGGCGCCGGCGGGTTCCTCGCCAAGAGATAGGGCGGGCGTTTTGCGGGCGCTCTCTTTGCAAAAACTGGTGTCGTCGTTGGGGGGGGGGCGTGGGTGTTTCTTGCTAGGGAGGGCCAGAATCCAACAGTTGGCGGCAGCCTGCCTGTGGACAAAAGGGCTGCGGATGCGGACGGTGCCGGCCTTGCACCCACCATTTGCATTGCTCTGCATTCTGGATTGTGATGCTATGAAGTGGGCATCGTTATGGGATGGGCTCGGCTATACCGACCAAGCAGCCAGTGGGCATACATATGCCCATTTCCACTCGCATGATGCATCCGACGCTTCTGGTCTTGAATCCTGACAAGCATTGATGTTGAGGAATATAGGATGGGAAAAAAGTTGGCATTTTACGTCTTGGGGTTTACGCAATTACACATCATACAGGAATGCTGGCGTTGGGCTGTTGAAAATATTGGAAGTTTTTTTTTTTTTCTGTTGGTCAACCCCTTTTACCTTGACAGATATACACAAATTCAAGCTATTTCTTCTTGATATCATTTCAGGTTTTGTTTCAAGTTATGCATACATCGTGTCAGTCAAACAATCATCCGCCGTTGATAAACAAGTCAAGTTATCGTGCGTGTTTCAAGTCCCGTCGCTAACCTGGCCCATCTTCGGCATTTCAGAGTGAAACGGCGTCACCGAGCTCTGCGGCCTTTTTTTTTTTTTTTTGGCTTTCTTATTTACACATCTCCCATTTCCGTTGCTAGTGGGCAGGAAGGAGATAAACAAAAAGTGCAGAGTAAGCTCACCTCATGCAAATCCTCCCTCGACAAACCCCTTGCGGGCTTGGCAGCATGCGTCGGAAGCGGATAGATGCCGCTCCCGCGAGAACAGCTACCAGCTACCGACAGCATCGGAATGCTTAGTTCCCAACGACACATACTTGACCACGACCCCTCTTCCCGGGGGGCAGAAGGCTGGTCTCCTGGATGCTGAGTACAGGAGCCGTGGTGATAAGAACAGCCGGCGCAAGAGACCAGTCCGGGGGTGTTTGCATCAAATCATCTCGACGTTGCAGTGCATGTGTTTTTTGGATCGGCACATTTTTGCCAGCCATTTCTTTCATGTAACCGCACCGCCAACTACACACCTGTGACGAGCGGCACCAGAGAGACAAGTCGAACATAACGGACTCTTCTATGTCTGTAACCTAGTTATGTAGGGTTCTTTGTCGATTAGCCGTACTGTATGTAGACTTGCCCCCGCAATATCGGGCACGGCTCGGGAATCGATCAATTCCCTCCCTAGTCTCTTTGCTGTTTAGCTGGCGGGAAGTGGTGATACGACTAGGCAGTGACAACGGGCTAGTCGAGAGCATCCAACACAGCGAGAAACAATGTTCTTGTCCAACACTGCAGCGTGCGTATTTTGCTGGCCCTCGCACTCCTTCTATTCACGGGCCGGGTTTCTTTTTTCCTTGTGCTGCGTTGCGATGGAGCATGTTTCTGCTTGCCTAGGCGCCCTGCCAGGCAGCAGCGCGCCATGGGTGACGCTGGTTGGCTGCGGGAAGCCATCCATACCTTGGATGTGCGAGGAGGCGAACGGCTGGTTGTCTGTCTGTCTGGAAACGCCCGCTGCCAACTGCCAACCGCCAACCGCCAACCGCCAACTCGTTTTTTGCGACAAACAGAGAGTACAAATAACAAGTCGAGTGCACTTTTGATCAAGAAGAATCACACACACACAAACACACACACACACACACAACACACACAAAACCATCTACCTATCCACCCATCATATCTGATTACCCTCTTTCTATACAAGTCCCCTGCGGCGTCTTACACGAGCGCCTGTCGCTCTACCTTCAAACAGCAACCTACCAGCCCCAACCAGACCAACGCAAATCATGGGTACCCGCCACCTCATCGTCGTCGTGTACAGGGGCCGCTGGTGGATCGCCCAGTACGGCCAGTGGGACGGCTACCCCGATGTCGTCGGGTTCCAGCTCGTCGGCATCCTCGCCGCGCCGGGCTTCCCCGACGAGCTCCGCGCCGGCCTCCCGCACACGTACGAGCCCGACGAGAACACGCTTCGGCACCTGCTGGACGACGCGCAAGAGGCCAGCCAGATCCTCGACCACCTGCCGGCCTTCGACCCCGCCACCCAAGAGCTGCGCGACTCCCAGTTCCAGGTGTTCCGCCGCGACCCGCTCAACCACTACGCCCCGGAGCTCCTCGACATGGTGCCCTCGGTGCACCGCGACACGAGCGCCGCCGTGCTCGTCCTCGCCGCCCGCGCCACCGCCGAGAAGCCGCTGCCCCTCCAGCTGCAGCCCGAGTTCGCCAACGACGGCCTCTTCTGCGAGTGGTCCTACGTCGTCGACCTCGACGCCGACCTCCTCGAGGTCTACGAGGGCGCGTCGCGGAAGACGCCCGGCCACCGCTTTGCGAACGTCGGCCCGGAAAATGCCTCGGTGCCGACGTTTATCACCTCGGTGCCGTTTACGCGTCTCAACACCTACAGAGACGACCGGGGTGCGTTTGTCGCCATGATCAACGAGGAAATTGACGCCATTAACCGCCGCAGGGCCGAGAGCCGTCAGGCGCTGGACGAGTGAGGGACTGCAGCACAGTGGCACCTTGCCGCGAGACTGCGTGAAATCATTGCTTCCTTTATTGGTAGTTTGAGAAGCGTCATTGACGAGAGCACCTAATTGTGCATCAAATGAACAGTGTTAATAGTGATAAGTGATGGATGTGACGGACATCGTAGCTCACCTCAATCTTCAATGTAAAAATGAGCAATTCCCATGAATGTGACCTTTGTAGAGAATGCCTGCTGGCTTGTCCGTCCTCAGAATTCGCGCATAAAAGCCACCGGGCATACCGACCACCGCGATATAGTTCACCGACCCTGGCGGAGCACGAATATACCTGTTACGAATCCGCATAATTGCCACCCCCCCTCCCGTGCCTGGCTCAACCACTCTTCCCTTCTCAGGTACCAGATCCAACAATGCAAGTGTTTACGATGCGACGGCCCCAGATCACATCCACGAAACTCCCTTGGCCCATCCACAACTTGCTCTTTATTACGCGCGTAACGAGGGAGTCCTTTGCCCAGAGCTGATGTGAGCAGGGCGAAGGTCCCCGAAGCCCATGCCCTACGCCACATCCAGCCAGGATGTTTTTTTCCTCGTGTGTAGGAGAATGCTCAGAATGGAGAGTCAAGGGAGGGAGTTCGTCCAAATTTTCACCGTTTAGTCTTATCCTCACCTGCCGCCCTGTGGCCAACGTGCAGCCGGTCACTGGCATTTCAACACTTGCCCTTGCCAGACGTCGACTGCCTTTCCCTTCACCCTTGGTCATGCGTTTAATAGTGTCCCGATTGTTCGGATTCTGGGAGCGCCAAGCAAGGGTCCTGTTTTTATCATGATTCACCTTTGGTCTATATCTGTAGGCCAGGTAATCACGGCAATAACGCACAAAACCACTGGTGTGCACACATACCTTGATGGCGTGAGACACGTCTGTGTCGTGTCTTGGTTCAAAATGAACAAGACTCTGGACAAGACGCTAGTTAGCGCACCGAGCGTCAGGTCACGATAGATTTGCTGTCAATCTCAATTAGTTGATTAATTTAATTAATCAATCAACAACCTCGTCTCCGAATCAATAGGCCATCTTGTATCCTGGACCACGATGCTGGTAGCTGCGGCCGCAAGAAGTTGCTTGGTGGCTCGCTGTCAACGCCGTCTGGCATTGGCAGCGAGCGCCTCACCGCCAAGATGTCACTATCGGTGACCCCGCTGAGATTCGCCAATAAAAAGGGACAGAGAGGGTGGTGTGAAGAAAGGAAGAAAAATCTCTTCTCGCTAGTACTCGGCCGCGCCCTCATCAGCGAGAAGACGGCTTGCTTGAGCTTGAGCCTGCGCCGGTGGCTGTTGCGACAAGACTTCAAAGTGTGAAAGGACCCTTGTAAAAAACGGGTTGGCAGGGCTGGATTCTGAGCCGGCCAACCTGCTCTCCCTCTTCCTTTTCGCCGTCCCCACTCCGATACGGGGCTTCGTCACTCGGGATGTTCTTCCAGTGGCTGGGAAGTTGAATTTTCGGGGTCTGCTACGGAGTATTCCTGCCCCGTTGCTGGCATGCCTTGTCCGGGGCGGCGTTGCGCCACAGCCATGTGATGTTGGAGTCAAGTACGGAGGAATTCGGTATTGAATCTGAACCAGAAAATGGGTAAGCTAACTATAGGCCGCCTTGCCAATATGACGGTCATCTCTGTCCCATCGCGCGTCGGTCGCCTGCGCTGCTTGGTTGCCCAGGGTTCTAAGCAGAGGCTCAACCGAGGTGAACTCACTGGCCAGCAATACGACTATGTATGAACCGCGACTTTTGTGGTCGGTATTTGCCACTCTGAGTTCGGTAATTGACAATTCGATAAGTGTTGATACTGACGACCAGAAAAACGAGAGTGCGTCGCCGTCGTCGCCATGTACGCCACACAATTCAGACTAACCCGCAAAGACTGGGAATACGAGAGCTGGGAAGGGTAGGCTGCCTTTCCAGTACAGGAAAATGTCAGCAGACGAAACCGACAGCAAGAAATGTCTAGATGGTTGGTGTCGAGCGCGGCCTTCCTCCCTTGCCCTCGACGGAAGAGTCCTCCGGTGGACGGACTGTTTGGAACGATACTAACCAATGGTTAGAGACCTGAAAATAAAACCGCAAAAACAAAATGTTATACTAGGCAAAGCAACATGGCCGAGTTAGTGGCTTCAAGCTAGCAGCTAAAACAGTCTGTGCCATTCGACTAACACGACGCCACCTCCGCCTTTTCACCAACGTAGTGCGCTATCGTCCTCACAATGTGAATCACAGAACTACCAGCGTCGTAGTCCTCATCATCATATCCAAGTTACCCATCGTTGGTTACAGTATTCTCCGCCATGTAGCCAGTGCCGCGCCTGCGCATCAAGCCGTGCTCGGGTGTGCCGACACCCTGCAAGCCATAGACGTGGAGGCCTCATTCAAGACTTTCAAGTGGTTCATATTCTTTCCGGTGAATCTATTGCTGTCGCCGCAAGCGAGATTTCGGGTGATTCGATCTCCGTTTTGTCAAAGACACTGCAATAATACGCTGGCTGATATCACCACCACAGGTTCCTCTCGCAATGGGGCGTCTGAAACACTGGCCAACAGAGCGGGGCTTGCTTTATTCCAGAAGTGTTCGAGTTCCGGTGGAAGAAGGATCTGCATGAAGGTGCAGCTTCCGGTCGCTGAGTTGTGGCTCGCTGCAGTCCTTCTGGTGCTACACAATTCATGCCTTCGGTCATGTTAGCTGCTTGGCGTTATGCAGCAATCAGCACCAACTAAGGCAGTATTGCTACTGATGCCACATGGGTAGCAATTCTAGCTATTGCAAGGAACCAGGCCCCGGATAATCGGAAGGGCGGTCCATATGCTTTCCGGGAGGAAAGGGCTTTGTCCTCTGCCGATTCTGGCATTCCAAGACATGCATGCATGCTTGTTTGCAAATCATAGGAAAATCCTGTCCTCTTGCCTGGAGCAGCAAGTGATCGGCAAGCAACAAGCAGGGGAGCCGTGAAGATCGAGCCGGCACTGATTGGTGCCGCGTAGAGCATCGCGACCCGCCCGCTATTTCGCAGAGCCATCAAAAGAAATCAAAGACGTGAACAAACAAAGTCGGCCGATTGCCGTGACCAAGTTGTGGCAGATACCACCGGATGCAATCTTGGATTGAGACATTTGCGGTCGGCCTATCCGGACCAGAGCCAGCATGTCGTTCCGTGGGCAGTCAGTGACTGAGATGATGCTCATCCTGGATCTGCCGATGCAATTTGTCGCCATATCATGATAACGTGGAAGCGTTTCTCAGCAGACAGAGCGTGGGTACTCTCACTGCAACTCCGCGCTGATGAGCATCTCGTTCTGATGAAGCGCGTACTGTATAATCGCAACAAGCAGTCTTTTGCCATTGTGTTCTAGGCCAGAACCAAAGGCTCCAGTTGTCTCCATCATGGCCACATTGACTGGTGTAACATTGGCGCTGAAGCGTGACGGGCCGCAGCCGATGAGCAAATAGTCGGCCAAGGTCAAGCTAGTTAGTTGCATGGCTAGCAGGCCGTCACATCAGGCCGGGGATCCGCAGGTCAGGACGTCAACGTCAACTTCAATATCTCTTCATGGAACGAAGATTGTGTGCCAAGTTCACCGTCCATTCAGGCTGCATGAAAGCACGCAGTCGTACACTGGTGCTGGCGCTGATGCCGAGGGATCTCGCTGACAGGGATGCTCACTCACGTCATGGCCGGGCAAGCATCCCATTGGACTGGGGCACCAGCATGCACTATCCACTAGTTAATTATCGAAAAAACGCGTGGCAGGCTGGCAACAGTGTCGAGGCTAACTTGAGGAGGGCAAGTTAAGTTGCACGGGGCAAGCCAGCCGGTCAAAATTTTGCTCCTGCATCCATCCATGCAAGGGAGTCCTGTCCTTGGTATCTTTGGGATGTACCGACCACCTGTATGCTGCACGGTACAACTCGCCAGCAATTTATTTCTGGGAGGCAAGGAAGGGGCCGGCAACGTGGCTGGCCAGCCGGCAGCGCACCGAATGGTTGAAATTTCAGCAGGGACTTTTGATAGCTCGCGCTGCGCGGCCAGGCTGAGATGTGTCTGAATGGTGGCTTGGGGTCCCAGCAATTACCGCATTCGATAATACCTGCATATCTAGTGAGCAGGCAGGCAGGGCACGCCAGCCAGTGAGATTGTCGAGCCGTCGTTGGACCGTGACAGGTCTCCTCGATTGCACCTCAGCTTCAGGTAGGGTTTATGAATCAGGCGTCTGCAGTCTCGAGAAGCCAGTGCAGGTGACAGGGAAGCGGATGGCTCAAAACGGCAATGGGCAAGTCTGGGATGTCCGAGGACACGAGACGAATTTCCCTCTGTCTAATCGCACCAACGTTAATTAGTTCATCAGCGGTTAATTCCTGCACAGTTCGCAAATCATACATAGTTGTGCGAATCGGTACCGTGTCAGTCACGCCAGCGTCGCCATTGAAACTTGGTTCGAAGTGAGCAACTAGTGGTTGCAGTCGTTGTACCGGTAGATGGTGGCACACTCTGTATTCTGTATGCACAGCAATATGCCCGAGGCTAGCAAGGCAATGCAAATGCATACTCATGTAATAAAAGAGAGGCGTAGGGTGGGGGAGGGGACGGCATACAGTGGCGCCGTGTTAAAAGCGGACGCCGGATATGATACTTCCTGTTTGTCAGATGAGTTGTCTTTGATATACGAATAAGAAAACAGTTGCTTAACCAATGACAACGACTCTCAAGGTTGTTCTTGCGAAGCGCCGTTGCGGGTATTCAACTCGAAGCGAACCTTTGCACGAATGGACTTTGGCGCAAAGCTTTGACTAGGTAGCTATTAGCGCGGATGAGGCATCAATGAAAGACCGAAAAGGTAAGGGGATAGATCAGACTAGTAGCCCAGAACTTGGGATCAATCCGAGCGAGATTAGAGTTTTGAAGCGGAAGGTTTCTCCGGCTGTCATTTCAGGACCGGAATCAAGAACCAAGTCCCAGCACATCAGGCCAGCTCTCCACACTTCCCCACGCAAAGTCCTGAGACAATGGGATGGTGATTCCATGTGAAAGGGTTCGAGTACGGAGTCGTTCGTACTGGGAATGTTAGCATCGGTCGCAGGGGAGGAGGCCGGACAATGACGAGGAGGGAAGCGAGCAATTGCACCCATGACAAGACTTCTCCTTTGATTGGATAGTGCCAGGGGTCTCGACAAGAAACTGAGCCGGGGGTAGCGGACGATTCGGCATTGAATTGTTGGCGGATCTCGAACAGTGTGGCAATTGACGGAGCGGGCCTGTATCGCACGGACGACCATGACAAGCATGAATGAGGCGTCTTGATACTTTTTAGACTCTTTTCTGCGCAGTCACCAATATGCCGAGATCAGCATGTCTTTCATAATGGCAACTAGTAGTTGGTGCTTCGTACTGTTGAGTGACGATGGTACGACTAGCTACTGGCTGAGCGGTGTCTGTATGCAGGCGGCAAGGCTATGCATACGCCCACGTCGGGTTGGGTTTTGGTTTCGGGTGTATGGCCACTCCTTTTCCCTTTTCAAGTTTGAGCCAAATTTCTCGCTAATATTCGTACTCCTTGGGAGACGGCTGATGCAAGGTTCTGATGGCTGGTTTGCACAGACAAGCCACTGACGGTGAGAGGTCAGCCCCGATTACTTGCCATTTCGGTACGCGGTTGGCCATGCGGAAAGCTCTCTACCAGTGCATATCAGTTATCCCAACATTCTCGATCGAGAGTTTACGCACCATAGCCTAGTATTTACTTGTCTTCAAGCCTTGGACGAAGCACGACGCGGCCGGCCGTTGGCATGGACTGCTTGTTGGGCTGTTGTTAGACGAGGAAGATTGTGGAGGTGGCGTGCATGCAAAAACAGCGGCTTTGCTTGGTACAGTGCCTAAAAATCGGTAAGAGTGAACAATGGCGTACTTGAATGGTGGATGTTAGAATGTTTCGGACGGACTCGATTGTTGAAATCCTGGCTTGGTAGAGTTAAGCAGAACATGGATGGCAAGCGATGGGACGAATGCACAAGACTGACTGTGGGTACGTACCTACAGTACTATGTATGTACAGTACCTCCAGTCTAGAAACAGAAAAGTGGTCGAGTTGTAGCGGTCCAACGCAGTCGACCGGAGTTAAGAACAACCCTAGGTAAATTCGTTTTGACGTAGATCTTTCTAATTGAATTATATTAGATAGCTGCAGCGGGAAATTGGAATACAGGTACTAATGCACGGGTAAATAGAGATGTACAAAGCTGCAGCTGCAGCGCTTTGCCAAACGACTAAACAGGGCAGGGACAGAGTGACTGGCGCAAAAAGAGTGATACGGATACTTATTGTGTCCATGGTATTCACGCTGGTAACTTTGGAGTTAATAAGGGTCCCTCTTTTTTTTCGCGTATTAACAAGTCGGTTTACTCGTAAGCCTTATGTATTTATGTATTTTGGTTGACTTGATAACAAAGCCAACTATTATTAGTAGTCTTATTAGGCCGAGATGCAACATTGGTGGGTGGTTTTACCCCGACGGCGTCAAGAGGGCAGTTGATGGTCCTTTCTTTTTTAGCGCGGACCCGGCCGGCCAAGTGGTAATATGGAGCCTCTAATGCGTTGAAGACTGTTATAACACAGCGGTTAAGACGACACTAATGTTACCTTAACTGCCTACACATAGGTAGGTAGGTACATACAAGGTAGTACAGTACCGATAGGAGGTATGTATGTACATACATACATACCTCCACGCTTGAAATGGGCCAGCAATGCATGATTCGCAGGCTTAGCAGGTAAGCTGCATGACCTGCAGCTCTTTCCAGAAACAGAGACCAAATTTAGCGAGAGCACCTCTATACTCAGCCTCTTCCTTTTTGCATGCCGAGCAAAGAACGGCAGATCAAGCAGTCAGTGAGGAGAAATGGACGGAACCAAAGGCATCACTGCAGCAAGGTAGGTTGGTCCCTGCCTGCCACTGGCGCCGGTAGTGTGCCCTGCTGGTGCATGGACATTGCATGGCAAGCATCAAGCATCAAGTATTCAAGCATCAAGCATCTCCACCAGTGCCACCACCTCCACCCTGCCCGTTTCCTGGTACCAGGCCAGGTTATTGGCGGAAGGCTTTCCCAGTAATAAGGCTTCAACGTTTTGGTGGGCTTCATCAACATCGAGTCGAGGGAAAGCTGCAGCCACGTTTGGCAGGGCAGCCACCCATGGTTTTATTTTTGCAATGACGCATGCAAGGATGCAATCGTGGAATTGATGAACTTGCTAAATGTAGACACAAGTAAGGCTTTGCAATCGTTAGCAGCTTCTATTTCGAGCAGTGTTGTCTGGAGGCTGACAGCACTGGATAATCCCCCTCCCCCATCTCAACTCCTGCCCCTCCACTAAAACAGCGCTGGTTATCCGTACTGTCACCTCAGACTAGCAGCGGGACAGGAACCTCTGGCTGGTCATTGGGCCATTAAGTTACTGGCTGCAGCCAAACCAAATCCCCCTCCCCCCGGCACCTGCTTCCCCTGCAGCAACGCTGGAGGCACGGAGTACTTGGTGGCTGGCTGTGGCTGTATGGAGACTAGATGTACTCCGTAGCGGCTCCTTGTTCTTTTCTTCTTTTTTCCTTCCATTTTTCATGTAATTAATTGTCTTTCCGGTGTTGATCATGTAATCTGTATATCCCGCCTGACGTCGGTGATTCAGCGCAGACGGACGCGCCGTATGTCGACACACTCGCATCGCAAAGACAAAACACAAAACAAAACACAGCCCATTATCTGCCTCCATCACTGCTCCCGGCCACTGCTACCGACCACCGACCACCGACCACCGACCACCGACCACCGCACCCAGGCAGCTCCCCTTGCCAGTCTCTCGCGATTGTATTCGTAACAGCAGCACCCGGGTCCATCGTTTGATAGGGTTTGCCAGGGGTGGCTTGTCGATTTGCCCATGATCCCCATCCGTCCGTCCTCAAATTCTCTCCCTTGTACCTTGTATTGCCGCCCCCTGTTCGTTTTTATTACCAGTAGCCCATTGTCAACGAGGCTTTTCGTTTTGCTTGGTCTACCAGTAGTAGGTCGTCCCGTAGAGGAGGAGTCCAAGCATCTACCTGCCGCAAGCCCACGGCTGCGGACCCCCCTGGCTGCTCCAGTAAGCCGTAGCGTAGCCACAGGCCCATCCGCCCACCACCCACCATCCACCAGCCCAGGCCCAGGGCCAGCACTCATCCATCCCATCCATGCGCCGCTGAACCCCTTTTGTCTCTCTGCTTGGCTTCTTCTGCTCCTGCAGATTTCCCCCGTCCCACCACTCAAACTACTTTGTACTACATTTTTTTCCTGGGTTTTATTCTGCTTTCCCTTCCTTCTCTTGATTATTCTCTTTGCCAGTTAACCTGTGCGGATACTAGTATTCCTCCTGCTGCCCACACGTCCCTACCAGTATTTCTCCCCTCCAATCCTCTCCGCAGCATCTTTCCTTTGAACGAACAAGAAGCAGAAACGTTTCAAGACGAGAAAAAGGCTTCACTCCCGCAGTCAATCAGTTCTTGTTTGCAAGTCTCTTTCTTATTAGCTTGCTTTCTAACCTATCCGCTTACTGTTTGGAGGGGACCTCCTGGACAAAGCGCTCGCTATCTACTCATCGCCACGCAAACGCACGAATCGCCTCACCTTTCTGCCTGCCCACCTCGGACCAGCCAATTGCTACTTCTTCCTCCTCCTCCTCCACCACCACCACCATCATCACATCACCACTCACACCTTCTCGCCTTCGTCACTCGCTCGCGCTTCCGCTCGACCCCTCCGTCAGCCAAGCCCAACCCTCTTTTCTCTCGGCCCTGACACTGTAATCATCATGCGCAACGCATCCCCGCCTGCTCGCAACTAGCATTGTTCACCAGCCCCAACGTGAAACGCCGTCCAGACACAGGCCACCCCCCACAAGCCTCTTTCCTGAATCCTTACCTTGCCTTGCTTGGCTGCATCGCTCACTCGCTCACTCACTCACTCGCCCATCCAATCCATACCTTCCTTGCCTTTGCATTCACTCTCCTCTCCTACTGGCCCTCTCCGATCTCTTACTATACCGACTCCCTCCGCGCGCTCTCTTGCTTCTCATCCAATCTACTCCTTCTCGCTTGGCTTACTAGTTACTCGTTCCGCGACTGCGCCTCTCTTCTCCATGTTCAATCGACTCCTCTCCAAGGCCTCGCACCCTCCCGCCAGCGCACAATACACCCCTGATAGTTTCAAAGGCAAAAAACTCCCTCCTGGCCGTTCTGCTCCGCCTATCGATCACTGGGCTGCCGGGCCCGCTCACCACCGGTCAGATTATACCGGCTCTTCTTTGTCTGCTGCTGATGGTATGTTTCCCCTTCTCAAGCGCACTTCTTGGTCATCAGGCTCGCATCTTCGGATATCCTCGCGTCTGCTCTGCTCCTTTTCCTCTCAGCATCGTCCTACTCTGCGCACTGCCCAATTCGCTAATTATTCCTCCTCCCCAGGTGGGCCGCTACATTCACATCCTACCGGCTCCTATCCTCGCGGAAGTGGCACATCTGTCGGCTCCAATACTTCGGCCCGTAGAGTCGGCGCCCTCGAAAACAACGTCATGGCCAGCACCACGGACCGCAGTCGCCTGCGCCGAGAGCGAACCTTTGTCGGCAGTGAATGCGCCGTCTGCGAGGAACCCCTCGAGCACACGCTGCAGGGCGAGCGCATTCTCCAGTTCTCGTGTTCACACGTCTCACACGAAGCTTGCTTCTACGAGTTCATCCGCGAATTTGAATCGCAGTACTGCCCAACATGCGACTCGCCCCTACACCTCGATACTAGCCGTGGCGGCAATGTCATCGACATAAGTTCGTCCTCGACGCGCGCGAATGAGTTGGTGCAAAGCGCTAACTCGCGAACAGACAAAATCGGCAACATGGTCCGCTCCGTGGGAAGCGACACTCGCTCTACCCATACTCCCACACCCACATGGGATAGCCAGACCATCATGAGACCACCCAGCGTCGACAGTTCACAGCGCCGTCTCCCACAGCAACAGCAACCGCCGCAACAATCACAACTACAACCTCAGTCCACCTTGCAACCGCCCACACCCGGCAGCGGCAGGGAGAATGGTGCTCGTGGCAGCCTGCGCGACAGTCGTGAAAACCTCTCCGAGCGCTATGGCCCCTCTAGACACACCCGCAGTGACAGCGACGTTACTGGAATCACCGGTGTCACTTCATCTGGCGGCTACCCGGAAACTACCCAAAGCGGCCCTCAATGGCGCCATGACTACGATGTCCAGGCCATGGAGACTTCCCCAGGAAGCCCCCAGCGCGCCATTGCCCGCAACCCTATTCCCGCTCCTATGGTTACAGTCCGCTCCGAGTTTCCAACCATCAGCCGGTCTCGCCAGCAGCAAACTCTCACCTGTCTCATCACCATCGAGGTCCCAGATAACAAGTGGAGACCGGACCCCGAGGATCTGGGTTCCAACAGCGTTGCTCGCCAGCCTTCTCTTGGCCGCATCGACGACATCGCTGCCTATGTTGCCTCGCCTCCTCAGCCGGCACCGTCACCTGCGCCCAAATTTTATCCATACGAGTCCCCGGCAGCTCTGGAGGAGGCTAGACAGAGCTTAAATCGCCGCGTCGAGAGTTGGCATGGTTTGGACTTTGAGAGGTTCGGACAACTTCGACTCTACGGTACTCTTAATGTCGGCAAAGACAAGAAGTCATGGCAAGAACTTGAGTGCTTCCTTTTTGGCGAGATGCTCATATGTGTCAAGGAAAAAAAAGTAACTGCTGGCGCTCCTCAGCCTCAATGGGATGAGAGTGGCAACCTCCGCAAGACGAGCCGTGTTGCGCTCAAGGGCTCCATCTTGATCAAAAAGCACCTTCAGGAGGCCACAGAGACTGGCAACATTGACGAAAACATCCTCACTCTCAGCTTGTCGGTCAACGAATTACCACAGTTCCACCTGCGCTTCTCAAACCGCAATCAGCTCAAGCTGTGGAATCAGGCTTTACTAGATCTGAACGCCGTCGAGCCCTCTCCCATCCGAAGCCCGGAATTTGAGCGCGCCGACATGTCAGAGACAGATGAGGAGACGGAATGGCAGCGCTCCAGACCCAAGCGAGTCTCGTCTACGACGTCATCTTGGGGCCCCAAGTCTGTCACTACAGCACCAACCGAGTATACCAACAACTTTGCAGCCAAGGTCAACCGCATGTCGGCATCTATTCACGTCCCCATCGATGTCGTTGTAGTTGTTCCAATCTCCTCATCCATGCAGGGCGTGAAGATCAATCTTGTTCGCGATGCCCTCAAATTCATGGTCAATACTCTGGGAGAGCGTGACCGCATGGGCCTCGTCACCTTTGGCTCAGGAGGCGGCGGTGTTCCTATTGTTGGTATGACGACAAAGGCTTGGCCAGGTTGGGGCAGTATCTTAGGCTCCATCAAGCCTGTCGGTCAGAAGAGCCATCGCGCTGATGTGGTCGAGGGTGCCAACGTCGCCATGGACTTGCTCATGCAGCGCAAGCACAGCAACCCTCTTGCCACCATAATGCTCATTAGTGATGCTTCAACTTCAGACGCCGACTCGGTAGACTTTGTCATCTCAAGAGCAGAGGCTGCCAAGATCACGATTCACACCTTTGGTCTAGGCATGACTCACAAGCCCGACACGATGATCGAGCTCTCCACCAGAACAAAGGCCTCATATACATATGTCAAGGATTGGATGATGCTTCGTGAATGCCTTGCTGGCTGCTTGGGCTCCATGCAGGCCTTGTCTCACCAGAACGTCAAGCTCAAGCTCAAGCTGCCTGAGGGCTCTCCAGCCAAATTCCACAAGATCAATGGTGCGCTACAGACTACCAAGCGCGCAACGGGCCGCGATGCCGAGGCTGCTCTAGGCGATCTACGCTTCGGCGACAAGCGGGATATTCTTGTCCAGCTTATCATTGTTCCCGACACTGCATCCCAGGAGCAGCTGCCTCAGGATGCTTGGGACAACATTGTCTCTGGGTTGGAGGCGCTCGGTGGCCCCGTGGACAATGATGGCGAGCGCACAGTGTCCGTCGAAGAGGTTCCCCTGATTCAGGCTGACCTGAGCTGGGGCGACATTCTGCGTGAAGGTAGCGTCACTCAGATGCCGCGCCCGTCACTCCTCGCGATTACTATGCTGCCTTCCTCGGGCCAAAAGAAGTCTTGGGGCAACACGCCACCGATCCCTCCTCACCCAAGCATCGTCCAGCGTCGCATGGAACTTCTCACTTCGGACATGCTGTCTCGCGCTTTGACTCTGGTCAGCCGTGGACAGCACGACCGAGCCTTCACACTCCTAAATGAGACGCGCTCTATTCTGAAGGGCCTCGGCAAGGGCGGTCTACCTCCTGTGCCTCCCGCCAAGTCGACGCCTTCGACGCCTCACCCCGGCACCGAGGCTTCTCTAAACCTGTCTGTATCGCCGGACCGCAAACGCAGCCCATCACCGCCAACATCTGCCACCTCATCAGCAGGAAACGCCGGCGCACTTCCGTCTGCGCAGATCCTCCGCTCGCGATCTGGCGAGGGTCTCGCCCTGGGCACCGGCATCGATGCCACCACCG
Organism: Cordyceps fumosorosea ARSEF 2679; assembly: GCF_001636725.1. Lineage (NCBI taxonomy): Eukaryota > Fungi > Ascomycota > Sordariomycetes > Hypocreales > Cordycipitaceae > Cordyceps > Cordyceps fumosorosea. Next base: position 276,149 of record NW_017387307.1, on the reverse strand, counting down.
TATCAGCGCTCGATGCTGAGCTGGAGAGCAGCCTGGAGTGGATCAACCACCCGGCTGTGTTTGGCCGCGACAGCCGCAAGGCTGTGCTGCAGGCCATTGGTGTCATCTCCTCGCAACGCGCATTCACCTTCCGCAGTCCCATTGAGAGTCTCTGGGCCAATCGCGTGTCTGGTATCAAGCGACTAGCTGACAAGAGCCGTGAGTGGCGCGAAGAAGGTGGCGGAGAGGGTGGCATTATGGAAGAAGCTTGAGACAATTGTTCTCACCACGCATTATCTTCGCCAAGAGCTTCGATGCCTCTTGCATTCATTACGCCCCTTTCACAAAACATCACCAACCCCGTTACGACGCAGTCATGACTACCCAAGACACTCATTCTAGCCCACAGATGTGGCAACAAAGATTTCTTACTGTATCCTAGCTGAAGGGATTTCATCAGCTCAGTCGCTAGACCATGTTCTTCTCCTTTTTTTTTCCACTTCTATCCTTTTACTGTTCTTGGATTCTCTTGTCTATAGGCCCTTATACCCGCTTGGGCTTTTTATCATGCGATATGATGGCCTTGTTCCTGTCGACTACCGTGCCTTCTCTTGATTTTTTTTTGGATTGGCCTTTTCTGGATATGTATCCGTCCGTCACTTTATCAGATGTTGATATCTTTTGTCATTTATACTGATTCTTTCAGGGAGATCTTCCTTTGTCCCCCAACCGCAGTTGTTTATCCCTGCCATCCTGTCCGTTTATTGGGGTGGGAAAAAAATCAGCAGGTTACAGCATGCCTCCCCTTTTAGCTATATATGATTTAGCAAAAAAGATCCCGCGCCTAAAGCGTTTCTTCTTGAGAAAATGCACTTGCCTCGTCTGTCGCGTGTTTCCTTGTTGATCTGGTGATTTTCGCAAAGCAAGCTCTATGCAAAACTCAATAGCTACCTATATTCCTCTCCCTTCGCCTCGATAGAATATGAAGCCAGCCTACTAATCTACTTGGCGGTGCCGTCCGTGTATTTAAGCCCGTTGGCGCGGGTACAACCAAGAATTCACAAGTAGCATGAGAAAATTAATGTACAGGAGGTAGGTAGTAAATAGTCGGACTTCTTTGGCCCTTTTGATTTCAGTACGCCGCTCTCCAGTCTGGAGAGCATTCTAGTCTAGTACCAACGGCACCTCCCCTTGCAGCCACCCAGGTCAGTCAGATCTTCCTTTTCCTGGGCCAGATTGTTGACAAGTATTTGCCTCCTCAAGTCTGTGTACATATTGTAGTAATATTTTTCCCTTCTTTTCTTCCAGTCTCCATTTTGGGTATCCGTTTTACACTTTAGTCCTCGTCCCAGTTCTGACAAAGTGGTTAGCATAATGCACGGAGCACACACGGCCAGTAAGAAGTTCCTAGATGCAACTTACAGGATTGGGGGCCGGAGGCTTAGGGCCACCTGCTTGGCGGGCGACGATGATCTGGTCGACGGACAGGACTGTGCGGGCGGCCTCGGTGGCGAGCTTCACGGCCCAGTACTTGGAGGCGAGCAGGTCGAGGATGCCGTCCTCCTGGGCATCGAGGAGGCCGGTGCCGTCGGCGTTCTCCACGTCAACACCCGTGTCGCCGTCCTCATCCTTGTGGTGGGCGGCGTACAGGCGGGAGAGCACCTCGGTGGCGTCGAGGCCGCAGCTCTCGGCAAGCGTGCGGGGGATGACCTCGAAGGCCTCGCCGTACTTCTTGATGGCATACTGGGCGAGGCCAGGGGTCTTGTCGGCGTGCGCCTGAATCTTGGTGCTAAGCTGGATCTCGGTGGCGCCGGCGCCGGGGACGAGGCGCGGGTCCTTGGTGATGGCCTTGACGACGTTGACGCCGTCGTCGACGGCGCGCTCGAGGTCGTCGAGGTGGTTCTGTGTGGCACCGCGGAGCACAAGTGTGGCCGTGCGTGTAACCTCATCCTCTTGGCGGAAGACGGTGACGCGGTCGCCGCCAATCTCGAGCGTCTCGACGATGTCAATGTTGCCCATCTCGTCGGGCATAGGGGCGCCGAGGCGCGCGAGGGGCGTGGCACCGACGACGCGGCACACTCTGCGGAGGTCAAACTTGGAGAGGATCTTGATGGCGAGGATGCCGAATCTATTGAGGTAGTGGAGGGCGAGGTCGCCAATGCTGTCGCCACAAACGACGACGCGGACGCCAGAGTCATAAAGCTCCTTGATGGCCGTCTCGAGCTGGCTCTCCTCGCCCTTGGTGAAGTCCATCATCTCCTTGGCGTTATGCAGCAGGACCGTGCCCTTGGTTTCAGTCTTACTGGTGTCGATGGGACAGGTGTAGACGGCGACCTTGGCGCGGCGTGCCTTCTTGACGGAGCCGTGCGGTTCCTTGGCGAAGACCATGCCGCGCACGACACGGCTTTGCTCGAGGCTGCCACCCATAATCTTGACGACACGGATGTTGTCGACGTTAAACGCGGCCGGGTTCTTGGGTAGGACGGCAAGGACGGCCTCGGCGACGAGGTCGGCGAGCGTGTCCTCATTGCCGTTCTGCTTGCTGGCGATAACCGTGCGAAGGGCCTTGGTGAGCTCCTCCTGATCACGGATGTTCTCAACCTTGTCGACGGCCAGCTGCTCGAGCGTCTCGAGCGCGAATTTCTGGGCACGCTCGTAGCCGAGAACGATGTCGGCCGTCTTGAGGCCCATGCGCAGCAGGTCCTCGGCCTTGCGGAGCAGCTCGCCGGCGAGGATGATGACGAAGTTTGTGGCGTCACCCATCTCAGCCTCCTGCTGCTGGGAGGCCATTACGAGGAGCTTAGCGGCGGGGTGGACGACGTCGAGCTCGCGGAGGATCGTGGCGGCATCGGAGGTCAGGATCATCTTCTGCAGGTGGTTGATGACGACCTTGTTGCGGCCGTAGGGGCCGAGCGAGGTCTGGACGGTCTGGGCGATGGCGCGGCAGGCGTCAATGTTGCGGAGGACGGCACCATCTTCGGAGTCGTAGCTGCGATAAAGGGGACGGTGAGGTTAGCAGTGGTACGTGCCGGGGAGGCAGACGAGGTTTATCGTCTGGTGATGGCGGGGCATAGGGGTCGCGGGGGAGGCGAGGGATTGGTGGGAGAGGCGCGTACTTGTTGTAGCCCTGCTTGAAAAGGCCCGAGTTAGGGGCCTGCGGGATATTGAGGGACATGGCTATAGGATCGACCGGCGTCGAGGTGCGAAACGGTGACGAAGAGCTGTCGTTGCTTCGGCGGTGGTGATGTCGCTTCCAAGAGCTTCCACTGTGCAACAGAGGCTCTAGAAAATCTTGGGAGTGGGTTCGTGTGGTGCTCCAGGTTGGGGGGGGTGGTGTTTGGCAGGTGCCTGCCTGGTGGTAGTGATACATGGTAACGTTTAAGATTTTGCAGGATCTTTAGGTACCCGCTACTTGAACAGCTCGCCGCCTTTTCCAAAGCTCGTCTTGCTTGGGTCAGGGAGCCAGTATGCAAATTGAGGGCAAGGTAAGGGTGGTGAAGCCATTTTAAGTCAACATAATTCTTCAGTAGCTCCCTTTTTTTGACTTTCTGGTTGCCTCTTTTCCTTGTCATTTACCGAGCTTTGTTACAGTACAGGTTCTAACTGCTGCCTGCCTCCCTTCGAGAGGGTGGCATGGCATTGTTAGTGGTGTAGATACCCTGTATGGTGCGAGTAGAGTGTTGGTGCAGTATCTTAGAGCAGTGTGTGTATTGCAGTGCTGTTCCTTTGATTTCCTGCGTGCGAGTTTTTTTTTTTTTTTTTTTTGATACATGGATGCCTTTTTTTCGTGTCGTTTTTATTCAGCGCATGACTGTACCTTCTCGCTGGACTGTCTCGTATGAACTACAATGGCGAAAATGTCTACATGCATACCCATGTATCTACCTTTGGGAGCCAGATGCTTCAAGCTTAAAAACGCGTAGGGATGACATCTCTTGGGCTCATTCACTTCTAATACCCTATCAACCACAGCCAACACTCTTCGCAACTCTCTCTGAGCTCAATCCATCACATCAACCTACCGTGTTCGTGTTGGTGTGGCGCAGACGTGTTGCATCAGCCACAGCCAGTAAACCACCACTAAAACTGCCCGACAGGCGGGCGCGCTGGGCGTCGCAGCACCTGTCAAAGGGCGACAGAGCCAGCTTAAACCGGCTTCACCCCGAAACCATTTTTCTCTCCCTCCTCGCCCACGCATGCCATCGCGCCATTGCACCTTCGACCCATCACCGAGCGCACCCCTAGATTGCGAGGCCGCCATTAAATCCGATCATTCAGCTCCAGCCTCATCAAGAGCCCCGATCGCGCTTCCTCCGCATACGTCGAGTCCAATTACTGCCGTTGACAACACCATGGCACCACAGACTGGTGAGTGCACGTCACGTCGCATCCAGCACCCCATCGCATACCGCATCCAGCAATAAACCCGCGTGCATGTCGAATACCCCAAGCAAACCCGTCTATTCTTCCTGCGACCCTTCAATCCTCGGTCACGCCAACGCCTCGCAGTTCTTCCCCGTCTAACACGCTGAGGCCCGCTGTTCATCGCACACGATAGCCGTCGACATGGCGCAGAACCGAAAGATATCAGGCGCTGACATTGAATTCAACCAGCTATCCCCCCATCCCTTCCACCCTCTGTCGAGGAAGCGTACCGACGAAAATGCGTCCAGCTCAAGAACCGCACAAACGAAGTTGAGGAGGCCAACGATGCCGCCAGGCTTAGACTGACGCGCATCAAGCGCCAAGTAGAGAAAATGCGCATCGAGCGCGCATTTCTCCTCGAGCAGCTTTCCAAGCGCACAAGCGCCAATGTGGAGGACTCTGAAGGCAGCCCCAGCCCGCCACCCACAGTGCGTGTCACCGCCAACCTTGGCCCCATTCCCCTCGAGCCCGTCCATATACACCGTTCTAACACGAGATTTAAATGAATCCAGCCCAAGGATAAGCCCCTGCGCATAAAGCGTGGCCACCGAAAGGTGTCCACCATTGCCGAGGACGGCAAAGAGGACGGCGGCCCCGAGTCGCCGACACAGGAAGCTAGTGGCAGCGCGCGAGGCAGTAAGCGAGCCAAGACGGCCAACGGCGTCCGGAAACCGAAGAAACCCGCGAACGCCGCCAATCTGGCCTTTGAGCTCTTCTGCGACGAGACGCGGCCCATCCTGGAGGCCAAGAGCGTCGACGACGGCAACATCCTGGAAGAGCTCGTCAAGGGCTGGGAGGACCTCGCCGAGGAGGACAAGGAGTCGTACCGGAAGAAGGCGGCGGCGACGGCGGCTAAGAGTGCGGACAAGGACGGCGATGACAAGGAGGGGTCTCCCGAGGCCGACGCGGCGCCCGAGAAGGAGGCCAACGACGACAAGGACGACGACAAGGACGACGACAAGGATGACGACAAGGGCGACGACGGTGACGATAACAAGGGCGACGGCGAAGATGAGGACGTGGAAATGGCCAACTACGATTCGGATGACCAAGAGACACAGATGGACTAAAGAGGATAACATCTATTGGTACTTATAGGGATGACAATGGGGGAGAGGGGGGAGAGGGGGGAGAGCATGTGTACTTTTTGGCGTTTGAGACTCCTTTTCACGTAATTTTGGCCTTTTTTCCGAGCAATGAGACCAATCGATTTTCACTTCTTGTACAAGTGGCATGGCAGAAATAGAAAATCGGGATATAAAGTTTTACATATATTGACACATCTTGCTTGCGTAGCTTGGGCTTCTATCGCACCGGTATGTCTACCGCACCGTAAACTCTCTTTATGTATTATAGCGAACCTTCCTTTGATCCCATGGCAATCCCATACACAGAAGTTGTACAAAGGGAAAGAAAAAACAATTGGCTTGAGCAAAACGAAGAAGAACCGCGGAATGAGCAAGGGGGTACAGGTCGCTATCCAGGAAAAAAAAAATTACGCTGTGCCAGAACGCCAGTTGCGCGAGATGGTGCTCAGTCAGAAGGCTATTCGCCAGCATACAAGTCGACAATGATGTTGATGCCGGCGACAACAATTTCCATTGCGATGAGGACAATTACTGAAGGGAGACATCCCTGGTTAGCCGTTGCGTGTTCCAGGCCCGGGCAGAAATAGGGAACAACTCACCAATCCATTCCAGTTTCTCGCCATGGCCGTGACTCAGCTGGTCCTTGAGCACGGCGAGGAGGTCCGCAATGACGTCCAGGCGCTCCGTCAAGAGGCCGACGCGCTGGTCCATCTCGAGGTAGCTGCGGACGGCCTGGTAGACGGGCTCGAGCTGGGGTTCGACCCAGAAGAGCTCGGGCGTGTCGAGCACGGAGCCGTTGAGGTGGATGTTGATGCGCAGGATGAAGAGTTCGCCGATCTGCATATTAATCTGCGAGCGGCTCAGCGCAATCTTGCCGGTGAGAGCGATTTGCGTGGGGATATCCTTGCACGTCTCAATCGTGGATGATATGAGCTCCTCGAACAATGACGTCTGTCATCTGTTAGCCTCGGCGTTATCGGAGGCAAGAAAAGGCGGCTAGAACTCACTTTTACACTCTGAGCCAGAGCATGGGAAATGGCCAGCTTGGTCATGTAGTTGTTTTTGTCGCGCAGCGTGATAAAGTCATTGTAGATGCGAGCCTGGTACTCTTTCGTATAGTAAAAGTTGAACTGCTCCGTTTCCACATCGTCCGGTGCGAGCTTCTCCAGCTCAAACTTGGAAATGTACTTGAGAAACCTTGCCTCCTCGTTCTCCGACATGCCCCATATTACCACGACACCGTAGTCGAACAGAAACACCTCGGGCGTGTGGACCTGCGTATCGAAATCTGGCACCGCGTCTCTGCCGCTGATATTGTTCACGCTCGCGCCTAGTAGGTCCTCCTCCAGGATCTGGTCTGTTGGCACGCCGTCGTGGTGTTCCGACTCCGCAGCAGGCGTAAACTCGTCGCCGTAGCCTGAGTCGTGCCTGTCTGAGGTCGCTAGGGAGGCGGCGAACAAGGTGTCGTCGGTGCCTCCCGTCGAATGGCGGCGCTGGTAGGACATGACCGGGTCGCGCCTGGACTTTGGTGGCGGCGGCGCGGGCGCCTCTTTTGCGTAGGCGTAGGGGGTGTATATGCACTCGTCAATGAGCTTGGGGTGGGCGCCGCGCGACTTTCCGCGGCCCTTAAGGAAGCGCATCAGGCCGTCCATGTCGTAGCGGTTGGCGGTACAATAGGCCGTTACACGCGGCAGCTTGGCGCGGTCCGACTTGCCGAGGCGGGCGGCGTCGCGCCGCGCGTTGGGGTCCTTGATCCGCGTGTACTGCGAGTAGACTTCGCGGCCGCTCTCCTCGTCCGCACCGTCGTCATCCTCGTCGCGTTCCGGGTTCGGTAATAGTTTGAGCTTCTCCGTCTTCTTGGTGCTTCGCTGGGGCCCGAGTTTGGCCCCCGGTGTCGGCGGGAGCCCGGTCGCCGCCGCACCGCCCAGCAGCATCGGCACTGCTGTGTGGCTGTTGCGTCGTCGTAGCTTGCTGTTGAGCGCCGCGAGCACTGGCGGTCCGGTTGCCGAGGCAGTGCCATGGTGCGGTGCCGCACCCGAGCCGGCCGTGGCGCCGCTCGGGACGCCGACGGCGATGCTGCTTGGCTTTGAGGCGACAATCCGGGTCTCGGGCTCAATGGTGCGCGTGACGGGGTTGGCACTGAACTTGACGTTTCGCGACGCCTTGGGGCGGGTTTCGACGGTTGGAAGCAGCGGTTCCCGCTCGTCGCTATTTGATACTGCTGAAGAGTCCATGACGTGCAAGGGAGGGGGAGGGAGTTGGGGGAAGGACGTTGCAAAATCGGGTCGTTTGTAGCCCTTCTTCCTCTCAATTAACCGGCCGGTATTTCTTAATTACTCGTAGACATAGCTGAAAGTTGAAAGAAAACCGTTGCGCGGTGGAGGAAACACGACAATAAGGAAGGAAGAAGTTGGTAGCTACAAGACGTTGGATGGGTCGTCACTGGCCGCGAGACTTTTGGAGTTGATGTTGAAGCATTGACGCTTGACCGCATTCGGCGGCGCCACACTTGCTGGCTACCTGCTAATAAGGGTGTGGCGCTACCTATGAGGCTACCAACAATACATAGAGGCGCAACAATTTGCCTGGTAAAGATATTATACTGCAAGCTGAATAACATAACGAATCTCCTCGAGGGGGTAAGCCTCCTATTTTTCCAAAGTCTCGACCTCAAAATGGAATCCAGCGTCGTCAAGCCGGTCGATAAAGGCCTGCCCGAGACAAGCCGGGGTGTAGATGCCGCCGTCAAGTTTGACATCATCCTGCAGCACGGTGGCAGCGGCCTCTGCAAGCAGAATTCCTGTCACTTTCTCAATGTTAGCATAAAGAATAATGAAAAAAGCTGAAGTCTAGCAGGCAATCAACTCACAAACGTAGGGGCTGCCATCGTATCGTGCCTTGGCGAAAGCTTTTTGCGTTGTTTCCTCATCATCGGGCACCGCAATGCCTCGGTACTCGAGCAGCTCCTTCGATCTGGCATGACCGTCGGAGCCTCCTCCTGGCTGAGTGACGAGACTTTTCAGCAAGGTGCGCACTGGTGGCAGCAGTGCGAGCACGACGGACGCCCATAGCAGGCCCCAATGCACGAACAAGCCTTGAAACCAGCTATCTACTCTCATGTACTGCTTCCACACGAACTTGTCTCCGTAAAATTCTGCACTGCGCGATGGGATCTGGGGCAGCAAACCCCAGGTACGTTCCACAATAGCAGCGTCAGTTGAATCGGCCAACGAAGTCGTCAGGCGGCCGAGATGCGCATCGTAGTGAGAGCCGAAAAGTGCATGCGCAAGAGGAAGGCTCTGTCTTTCGGGTTTCTCCGCGTGAGGAGTCGGCGACAGGGCATATGGCGAGAATGCGGCACGAATCTCAGAGAGTGAAAAGACGTCGAAGAGACCGAGGACTGTGGCGAGAGTGCCACCAGAGGGCGTTCCCCTAAATTTCTGAATTAATACACTGCACATCAAAAGGATGTTCGAGTTTGGACCCACGTACTTGAGCTTGTGAATGGAAATAGTAACCTCCTTGGTATCGGCGTCTAGCTCATCGCGAACATGCTCGGTGAGCAGCCAGGTGGTCAGGTCAGAGGGAGCAGACTCAACGCCAATCTGCGGAACCATGATGGCACCAGAGTCCTTTGCGGCATCTTCGTACTTCTTTATCATGCTGCCCACCCACACAGACTCCCCAGTCACGTCAAAGTAGTGAGTGCCCGACTCGGCGCAGACCTTGAAGACCTTTTCGCCATACTTGCAGTAAGGGCCAACAGTCGACAGGAGCACCTTGGTCTTGACGGCAAGAGCCTTGAGGCCTTCTTCGTCACCAATATCGGCAATTTCAATGCCTGTAGAATGCGTTCTGGTCAGCGACGGTTCACCAGCTGACGACAATAACAAGAGCTGTCGCAACTTTAGTACTCACCTGGTGGGGGGCGGTCCGCGTTGTGTTGTTTGCAATCCTCAACTATAGCCTGTAGCTTGGACTCAGATCGGCCTGCGACGGCCCATTTGATGTTGGTTGCCAGGTTCGAGGCAATGTGTTCAGCCGTCAACTGACCCGTGTAGCCTGTTGCGCCATTAGTGGTGCTGTCGTGGAGCCGCAGCCGCGTCGACGAAAAGTACCTGTGGCGCCTAGGACGACGATGTCGTATTTTCGGTTCTGCCTGCGAGGTGCCATTGTATCGATGAAATACAGCTCGCGGGGAGATATATAACGTGGAATGATACGAAGTAAAGCAAGTTGATTTGATGTTGATGAGACGCGGGGAGTCGTGGGGGGACAGAGAGGTAGGTACGTAGGTGCAGCGGCTGCGTCGCAGGAAAGCTTCGACAATACACCTGGATATGTAGGATTCGGGTGGCAGAGATGGAATTGAGTGCAACCTGTTGTAGGAGAGAAAATGCTGTCTATACATTACTATTCTACAAAATCATTACTTTTAATTGCGGGAGCCATTGACGCAACAGGCAGCATTAGAAAACGTGGCGGGAAGTCCGCAAGTTCCTACCAAGCTATGTACCTCGGTAGCATCAACATCGCGTTGAAGCTCCGAGCAGAAAGACTAAGCCGCATTTGGAAGTTATTTTCACGTGATCTGTCCCGTGACTTGCAGCTCAATTTTATCGCCCACAAGGCAGCCCACCAAATCCAATTCGCTTGGCCCGCCCACAACGAACTCACGTGCTTGCCCTAAGGAAAATCACAACTCGCAACTTTGCCTTTGGTGGAAACCGTTCCGGGAAGCGCATTCAGACTCTCAACCTCAACCACCCAAATCACATACCACCGCCAAAATGACCAAGCGCACGAAGAAGGTCGGAGTTACGTACGTATAGCTATGGAGCCCGAAGACTTTATTTGATCTGGTTGCTAATTACTCTTTACAGCGGCAAGTACGGCACTCGGTAAGTCGACGAAAAAAAAACTTTATACACATGTCTTCGATGTTCGATTCGATCCAGCAATATCCCGTGGACGACGAGTACGACAATTCAGTACCTGAAGTCGACAAGAATTTTCTATGCGCCATGTATTGATTGCAACAATAACGATCCTCTCCGGAAACAATGTACGGCTCGACGATGGGTCAACAGCAACTTGCAATGAGGGGCGCACCTCCGTTCTTGTTTCGCTAGGATACACATGGCTCGCAGATCAACGACACACGACTAATTTACGGGCTCGAATCGAACTTACGAAGACGAACTCGACGTCCATCATGACACTAACTCGTTTTGCGCACAGCTACGGTGCTTCCCTGCGTAAGCAGGTCAAGAAGATGGAAGTCAGCCAGCACGCCAAGTACACCTGCACTTTCTGCGGCAAGGTCACCGTCCGCCGCCAGTCCACCGGTATCTGGAACTGCCGCTCCTGCAAGCGCACCATGGCCGGTGGCGCCTACACCGTTGCGTACGTCCTTCCCACTTCTCTCCCTCGACGACCCGACAAGCGTCCCTGGAACATCGCACAACGACCAAGTCCTAGAATAAAGGCAGTCACGGCGAGCGAAAAGAAAACCAAGACTAACATTAGGCCACAGCACTCCTGCCGCTGCCGCCATGCGCTCGACTCTGCGTCGTCTGCGAGAGATTGCCGAGGTTTAAAGGAGGGGACGATGGGAGTTTGGGTTGATGAAGGAAAACAAAAATTCCGGTGGACATATACGGCATTTGCTTTTTTTTCGGTCTTGGTGTACGGGGAAGCATGGCTTTGCGTGCCTGCACTACGAGTCGACGAAATATTTTGTATGTTCGACACATCGGCTTCGACCACAAGAGGTCAAGTCGGTAAAGCAATGAAAAAAACAAAAAACTTTGCAACGACCAGCCTTGGGTGCTTTATTCTATCAACGTTTGCGTTTTGATTTGGGGTTCCGATGTGACTTGCCGCTGTTCTTCGCGCTGTCAACCCAACTTGGGTGCATCGATCGTGGCCATTGCACCGGCGTGAATCAACTAACGGTCCTAGGTTGCGGCACCGTGGTGGATGGATTTTGACGAGGCGATACGATGCGAGCACTGCTTTGACGGAATCCTTCAGAATCGCTGCGCTGGAACGTGTCCTGGAATGAGCAATTCGTGCACAGATGTGCGACATCGGACAGATTTACTAGGAGGACGGTGCCTACGAACAAATTAAATCCTGCTGGACCGGTAGACTGGCCATTTGCATTGTCACGCCTCATCACATCCGCCTGACTGCTGACCGACTTGTTGGCTTGTAGATTGCTTTTAGCGCTGCGTCGCGGGTGCACCACGTGGTTGCATGACGCGAGGCGAGAGGGAGGAGGCGTCGATCTGACTCTCCACCAAGTGTGGTCAGGCTTGAAGGCAAAGGAGCCCAAGGATGGCCCAAATGACGTGCAGAAGGGAACGAGGTCGAGGGCAAGGGGGCTATTTTCGGTTACGAGCCTTTCCGAACAGGCAGGCAGGCAGGCAGGCAACGAAGGGCTGTGGTGTGTTGGTAACGGCCAGAAATGTCACCGACCTGGGCGGTGATTGGCTCTTTGCAGCTTTGACTTGACGGCTTGTGGCGGGTGTGCACGGCGGCCTGGCCATGATTACGGCGAGCATGGCTTGGAGCTGCAGGTATGCGAAAAAGTAGGGGAAAGCAGTCAGATCTGTGCTTCTCCGATATGTTGCGATTCAGGTGGTAGGTGGGTTGGTGAGTCGGCGCCACCGATGCTGGTACATAGTATGCAAGGCAACCCTTGATGAGCACAGGTACATGTAAATTGGGCGCGCATGAGGTACGGAACTGTTTCAGCCCATCGGCCGAGAATCCATGAATCAAACTTAGCAAATCATGGGCTTTTTACTGTTCTAACCAGGGCCCTGTTCTGGGCTCTAAACGGCTGTAGCCTGTACGTGAGGTTTGTCTTGGTGGTTGACCCTGCGCATCGAAAGCCACTAACCGGCTTGTTGAACTATGTATTTCCTTCCCGTAGGCTTCATGAAACAAAGATGTTGTATTCATGGCTCTGGAAATACTTATTAGGTCCAAGGCCATGCTACGACTGCAGGGGGAGACATTATTTCCGTGGCATTTAGTGTTACAAGATAGTTAGTTGGGTTGAGTGTATCCGTATGTGCTGGAGCATGGTAGAGTGAACTGCTTGGCTATGGGCAGCATTGCATGGCCCCCGAATCGTGATTCTGCTTGATGTGATTGGCGCTGTAACGATGTGCGTAGTATGGCAGAGAGAGGCTTCCACCAGATAAATTTAGTCACTTAGCCTTGCCGTGTCCGGCTCGCTTACGTACTTCGTAGCCGTAGCCTGGTAATAAGTGATGACTGTGGTAGCTAGATGTAGGTATGTGGTCATCAATGCCGCCTAGTTCAAGCTGACTTGCATCAAATCGCCTTCCATTTGATTCGCCTTACCAGTACATACACACGCCAGCCAAGACCACCTCCAATGGCCCTGTCCACCTTCACACAGGCTGCAGGCGCAGTGGCGACGCACACCGTTGTGGCCATTGTGTACCTGGGTGCCCTTAGCCGCCTCACACACGGCGTCTACACACCAGCCTTTTACGAGTACCAGCTGGATCGGGCGCCAGATAACGAGTCGACGCGGCTCATCCCGTACGTCGACGCGGCGTTGGCGACGCTGGCGCTGGTGCGGGCCACGCGCTCGTACGCGCTGTTCTTCTGCTTCGCGTTCCAAGTCATGGGCCTGGGATTGAGGCTGCGGGAGGGCAAGGACGCCCTGCTAGACACGGCTCTGGCTGCGGCGACAGCAGTGGCTCTGGTCACGTCGGTGGTGAGGGACGTGAGAGTCGCTGCACGGTAGCAAACAGCTGGGGGAAGCCGATGTCGTTCTCGTGGGCAGCGCCGCATGGAGAGCAGACCAGTGTGGGGAGCCATGAAGGTGCATCTGGATCTATTGCGTGCAGAGATATCCCTACCAAGGTGTTTGGGTATGGAAATCAAAGGTTTGCGGGCGAATGGCTGCCGCGCCTGCAAGTCACCTGCCTACCTAGGCACTGTCGGTGATGGATGGTGGAACTGGGGCTTGGGTTACGGGCGGTAACTGGTCGTTGGCCAGGGTGTCTCAAATGCACGACTACCTAGCTGCTACTTGTGCATACCTAGGTAGCACATTCCGCGAGAATTGAGGGGGCTTGGCGGCGGCGGCGGTGGCACTTGTTAGTATTTTGTTTTATTATGGCAGGGAGTGAGTGGTTGAATGCGTTGGCAATGGGGGCGCGATAAGTTTCTCGAGGTTCTTGAGTGCCTCGCACGACTCTATCTCATGTACTCACCGACCACAATCAGGTACCTGAGGTACCCAGGTAGGCGGGGCTGGCAGGGTAGGATAGCATGGACGAACCCCAGCATGGAGCCACCGGGTGTACCTGATGATTTGGATTTTGGTCGGTCTGCAAGGAACTGGAGTAGTTAAGTAGTTAAGCGGAAACGAGTGGCTTTTGTCTACATAGTATTTTCAGGCGGATAAGAAACGTTCTTGCATTTGGAGGCTTGCTGTTCGTGGGCGATTATTGCAGAGGGAGCTGAGGTTAGGAGCAGCCCCACTGGGCCGATTGATGACCTCTTTGCCCTCCTACATACTAAAGTAGGTAGGTACCGAGTTGCAACATGACGGCAAAGATAGATGCTGCTTTGGTAGGTAATTTATGTTTTCTTTGATTTATTAAAGTAGTTGAAAAGTATGGTTAGAGAGGCACTAACTATGTCTGTACTTGTGCTCTTGCGTGCAGGTACCCAAGATAATACACTGACGCTAGTTAACGTTAGAGGTACCTACACACCTGGAGGGCAATAGGCTATGTACCTATGTACTGTAGGTATAGTACCTACCTCAGGCTCACCGGTGGGGCTCGTGACGGCGTCGTGTGCCTTACCCAGACGGGGACATGAACTGGAAGTGCCTGACTTGGCCGTTGCAGGTTTGTCTACCTGTGTCAGTCTCCATCTGGCCGCGCTCTCTCAACCTCTGCCTGCTGTTTATTTTTCTTGGGTTGCTATTATTACCTAGGTAGGTAAGGATGCTTTGCCTGAGAGATATGGCTGTTTTCGAACGTAACCGTCTACCCAACTAATCCATCGCGCTGTCAGTGTTTGTTCTGCCTGCTGAAGAGAGGTAGAGGTACTAACGCTGCCTGGGTAACTTTACCTGCTGGAGTGGTTACACTTGCCCATCTGCCACCAACGACCGCCCGCCTCCTGCCTGTCCCCCGCCGTCGCTACTGCGTGCCTCCTCCCTCTTCCCTTTCCCTTCCATTTTCCCCTGCCTGTCCTGTCCTCTTTTTGTTCTTTCCGCTTGCTCGGCCTCGAGTTGTCCCACCAGACCAGCGCCACTCCACCCAACTCTACGAAGCTCTACAGGCACCTTCCACTAAAACTTCCGCTAGTCGTGCTGCTGCACCGCTCGCTGTACCGTTCACACGCCCTGCACATTTATTGCCTTCAAGGTTGTCCTCAAGCATCACCCACCTCCCCATCACCCACCACCCATCACCCACCACCCACTAACACTCGCTGCACCAAACAAGTCGTCACCCTCATCTCTACCAACCGTCTTCTCTCCTCGTTTTAAATACTACCTATCTATTCTTCTCCATTGCCATCCTCTCCTCATCCCTCTTCTTGATTTTACATGATTTCGTCAGACTCAGGCCCGTATTGTCGCAATCGGCACCATGTCTGAACCTGACCAGTGCATCATATGCCTGGACCACCTACCGACGCCGGGCAACTTGAACGCATCCTCATCTGACGACTCCGTTACCCTCGCCCTCCAAGCCCAAGTCTCCGACCCCGATGATAGCTATCTCGACATTGTCGCCGCCTTAGACGGTTGCGAACACATTATTCACGATGCCTGCATTCGCTCGTGGGCCAACAAGACCAACACCTGCCCTATATGCAGGACCCCGTTCCACTCTGTGCGCGTCTACAATGGCCATGATGGTATGACAGTCACACCCGCCTCGCACCCGCCCTCGATGCCAAAAGCCATGACACCCTTCTTCTGTCTAAAATGCTTGTTCACTTGCTAACCTATTCATTTGCTTTAGGAACTGCCGTTTCGACATATACAGTAGTAGACAAGAAGCAGGTTGCCGAGTTCGATGTCCAGCAGTGGCTTGGTGACAACGCCCAAGACGAAGACGACGACACCAACCCTTGCCCTGTCTGCAACTCGGCCGAACGGGAAGATATATTGCTCTTGTGCGACAGCTGCGATGCAGCCTACCATACGCACTGCATCGGACTCGATTACATCCCCGATGGCGACTGGTATTGCATGGAATGCTCCCACCTCTTCGAGCTCACAGAGGAATCACAAAACGGCTCCCAAACCGTCGATTCCGAAACTCCCCAATCACGCCCCAGGCAGGCTCACCGCCCGGCTCCTCGCCAACATCGCGGCTCGCACGTTCGGACTCGTGCGCGACTGCGCCGGGCTCGTCGACAGGCTCGCAATGCTGAGTGGCAAGGTGCGTGGGGCCAGTTCTCTGGTCGCTTCTACGAGATGAGTGACCTCGACCTTGACAACCACGATGATGAGGACGAGGATCTCGAAAACTTCCGTCGCTTCCAGCAGCTCGATCGCCATGAGCTTCAACGCTGGCAGCAGCGCATGAGCATAGCCAACCGTCTTGGCGCCCGCGACGCCTTTGTCAGCACCATCCCTCCCCAGATTAGCCAACGCTTGCAACCTGTCGCAACCCCGCCACCCCCTCCGCCTATACAGGAGACTCGTGATGAAAGGAGGGCCTGGGGTGCCCTTGAGATGGCCCGTGAAGCCGAAGGCACTATTACTACATCTTTTAACGGGCGCAAACGCAAGGCGCCATCATCCATCGCATCCCCGGCCGAGCCCGCTCCCGAGCCCGAGAGAAAGCTTAAACGCCCCCGAACTCGTCGTTTACCTACACACGGCGAGGCTTCTGCATCCGCCTCATCGCCAGCTGCGGCCGGTCCTTCCAACCAGCAGGCTCGACCGGCCGTTGCAGCATCTCCTGGTCATGCTTCGCCCTCGCGAACAGCACAACTCCATCAAACACCAAGCGAACCGGCCCTGGTTTCTGCCCTTCTCAAGGAACTAGAGCCTAGTATGTTGTTCGAAGACGAGAACGGTGCCGCACTTCCTGCACGGCACATGCCGGATGCATCCTCACCCGCCCTATCCCCTGCCCTATCCCCCGCCCTATCACCATCACCTTCAAACCACAGCAGCCCAAGGGCCATGTCGTTAACACCACCCCCTCTCCCACGACTGAATGGGCGTCCTACCTCCCCAACGCTTTCCCTCAGTACCCACATTGAACCCGTGTATGCCCCTGCCAATTACTCGCCCAATCGGTACAACAGTGACCATAGTGACGCCGAGTCGCGGCCTGCGCGCCCGAATACAAGCCGCACCGTGGAAATCCGTCAGCCACGACCTCGCCGACCGCAATCCACCATTGGTCGCACAGAAGATAGCTCCCCGACCAGGCTCACCATGACCCAAGAAGACAAGAAAAGCATCAATGATATTGTTAAGTCGGCTCTGCGGCCACACTGGCGTGCGCAGAAGCTGACCACAGAGCAGTATGCTACCATCAACCGAGACATCTCTCGGCGGCTCTACGAAGAAGTGAAAGATGCCTCGGTGCTTGACGAAGCGACCCGACGCAGATGGGAGCAAAGAGCTGACCAGGCTGTCGCGCAAGCCATGTCTGATCTGACAGCCGCATAACATGATGACAAGCCGCAGGCCTAAGACGACAAGTTGTATTATACAATCGTTTGCTGTTTTGGATTGAACGTCTGGCGTTGCGCAATCCTTTTGAGTGTTTTTCTTCCTGCGGCGATGCACATTGCAGTGGTTTGATACCCTACCATGCAAAAACGGCAGCGCGAAGGCGCGCCAGCATCACATTACAGGCAAAATGGCGTTCATTTTTCCTTCCCGGCGACAATAATGTCTCCAATACTCATTGGCTATATGAACTGCATTTTTTTCCTTTCAATTTGGTCTGATCACATTTTTCAGACAAAGCGGTGACGAAAGCAAGGCGTTTGTTTTCAAGGGCTTGGAGGGTCATTTTCTGATGAAGGCGATTGTTTTTAACTAGCACATAGAGGGTGTCGGCCTTTGCCGGCTGGCGTTTCGGAGAGATGATGTATCGATCACCTGTTGTCGATTGGACAATGCTTCTAACATTCAAAATAAACACACGCCGCATGGAGTTTCCCACGACGATGCGCCTACAGAGCAAAAATGGGGACTGCCCATCAAGATGCAAGAGTTTTACGTGACATGTGAGCAGTATCTATCTAACAGGACCCGGTAAGGTTAAAAATGCAGGTGCCGCTAGCGAAAAAGACTGCTCTAGGGATTCTCTCTCGGCACTTGTGAAATGATCAGGACGTTTTGGGGGTATGCAAACAAGTCTTGACGATAAGGAAAACTGTGCCTTGAAGAGAGGAGAAGAGAAGAAAGTCTTGTGGCTGGCGGCGGTGGCTCTCCTTTTTACTTTGGTGGGCACGCTGGCAATGCTGAGGGGCCTGAAGATTCAGGTGCAAATTACCTAAGCAGCTTTTTTTGGTCATCAGTGAAGCTCTTTCGGTCGCGTGCTAATTGGGGGAGGACTGACACTGAGTGGGTAACGAAAGTCGTCTAGCAAGAGAGCAACACCAAAATCTTTCCCACGTTTGCGCAGTCTGGGGGACAGAGAACCAACTCCAACCACAAGCCATGTCTTCATCTAGCAGGGGAAGCCGGGCACTACGATCCGTGCTATCATGTGAGTCTTTTATTCTCCTCCGACACTGCTCTTGTCTCTCAATTGGCTCGCCCCTAAAGCTCAAACGGCCAGCAAAAAAAAGGGATCCCCTTGACACTGGTTCCCTTTGCTAACCCTACCACCAGCTTCCTCCTCCAGCATCTGCTCCCGCTGCGCTGCCACAAGGGTCGCACCCGTACGCTTCTACTCTGCCGCCACCGTCTCCGAAACTGCCGCCGCGAGCGCCCCCTCCCCCATCTCCTCACAACCCGCCCCCGGCGCCTACGACATCCGCTCCGGGCTGATCCTCACCCGGCCGCCGCTGCTCACCCGTCCCCTGCACCCCTTCGAGAGCGCCTTCTTCTTCTACCAGAAGCGGCTCGAGGAGCGGCTCGCCTCGCCTTTCATCCCCTCCATCTACTACAAGCCCGACACGCCGCGGCGCCTCGACTGGGACCTCAAGGTGCGCGAGCGCGGCGGCACCGCCGCCAAGGAGCTCGGCGAGTACCGCGGCCGCGGCAACGCGGCCACCGCTTGGGACGACGAGCTGCTGGTTGGGGACGCGCTGAGCGCGCCGGAGACGGCGACGGCGAGCCTGCTGAAGGACGCGCAGGCGCGCGTCAGCGACGATGCCGAGGTGATCAAGGCGGAGGACCTGGTGGAGGCGCCGGCGCCGGCGCCGCGGGAGACGGAGGCGGACAGGAAGGGGGACGTGAGGCGTCTGGACAGGAAGCTGGATCGCACGCTGTACTTGGTCGTCAAGGGCAAGGACGGCTGGGGCTTCCCGGCCGACGTCCTGGCCGAGTCTGAGAACCTCCACGTGGTACGTACATGCATTCCCTTCTGCTCCTCTTCCCTTGGCAGCGCAGAAAAAAAAAAGCTCTGGAAAAGTAGCGAAGGCGAAAAAGGGAGAAAGGAAGTAGCTAGCTAACACACCAAAATAGGCCGCGCGGCGAGTCCTCGACCAGGCCGCTGGTGTCAACATGAACACCTGGATTGTCGGCCGCGTCCCCGTCGCGCACCTCGTCGACGCGCCCGCGCTCGCCGCCGACGGCGCCGTCCAGGAGAAGGGTCGCAAGACCTTTTTCCTCCGCGGCCGCATCATGGCCGGCCAGGCCGACCTCCGCGGCAACTCGCTCGGCTACACCGACTTCAAGTGGCTGACGCGCGAAGAGCTCGAGGAGGAGCTGCCCGGGACGTACTTTCGCGGCGTGCGCAACATGCTGTCGGATCGGTAGAGGCAGCACATGGGTGTAAGATGAGTAATGCGGCGAGACGGAGATCGGAGGTGCCAGGTTGTAGAAAAGAAAAGTGTATAAAATACCTGCATGGTGGGAGGATCGGGGAGGTCAAGATTGGGACTTGGTTCTTCGTGACCAAGGACAATGTACAATAACCGTCGCTTTATGCGATTGTTTCTCTATACTTTTTTGTCTTTAACAATGCACATCAAAACGACAATGGCACATCAAGTTGAACAAATATGAGTGATGGTGTATGTTTCTCTACTATCTGGTCACTTGCACGGCTAACTCGGACTGCGAGCCAAGCAAATCTTGAACCCTCGAGATGATACATAATATGAAGAATGGTAAAACAAAAGGGCCCGAAAAAAAAACAGAAGAGAAAAAAAAAGACAACAGGTCAGGAAACCCTTTTCCATCACAGGATATCCAGCCAAAACTTTACACAAAGTCAAAAACCCCTGTTTCAACGCCACATACTCCGAGCCAAAGAAATTCAACAATCGACACCAAATCCCTTGCCAGCCAACTTCGCGCCGCCTTGGAGCCAAAACCCACAACATGTCATGTCCGATAGTTCATTCATCCTTCGCCTTCTGCGTCTCTCTCCTCACGCCGCCGCTGGCTTGGCCTGGCCCTCCACGAAGTTGAGGGCGTCCTCGCGGGGGACGCAGTTGACGCCGCTCGTCTTGTTGTGGAAGGTGACGCCGTAGCACTTGTCGGCCGTGTGCACGATCTCGGGGCGGAACGTGGTGCAGATGAACTGCGTGCCGGCCTCGTCTGAGATGGACTCGAGCAGCGCGGCGACAGCCGTGCGGTACTGCGCGTCCAGGTTGGCGTCGACCTCGTCGAAGATGACCATGGGGCTGCTCTCCGTCTGCTGCAGCGCAAAGATCAGGCACAGAGCGCAGAGACCTGTGGGCAAAGGAGGTTAGTGTCGTTGAAAACCGGGGGAACCAAGGGGGAGGAGGGGGCACGGGAGGGGGGCTTACTCTTTTGACCACCGCTGAGCTGCTGGATACGCTGCTGCTCGTCCAGGTGCTTGGAGTTGAAGGAGACACTGATGCCGACGCCAATGTAGTTCTCGACGCTGCCGCGGGCCTCCTCGTCCGACTCGTCGACGTCTTGGCGGCGGTCGGTCCGGCGCTGGATGACGAGGCGGCCGTGGCCGGCGGGCACCAGCTTCTGGAAGATGGTCGCAAACTCCTTGGACACCTGCTTGAACGTGCGCTCAATCGCCTCGTCCTTGCGGCGGTCCAGGTGCTCCACAAGCTCCTCGATGGAGCCCTGCGACGCATCGAGTTCCTTGCGGCGCTTCATCAGGTGGTCCTCCTGCTGCGTAAAGTTGCTGTACTGCTCAAAAGCCTTCTTGTTGACGTGCTTGTACTTCTTCAGCGCCTCGTTGACCTTCTTGAGCTTGTTCGTGATCACGTTGGCCTCCATGTTCTCGTACTTGTCAAACGCCTCCTCCGGCAGCACGCCCAGCTCGCGAATGTTCTTGGCGCATTCTGCCGCCTGCGTCGTGAGGAGGGCCTTGCGTTGCAAGCTCTTCTCCAGGCGCTTCTGTTGCTTCTCTATCCGCGCAGAGATTTCGTTCTGCATTTGTTCGCGCTGGGAGCGTTCGGCGCTGATATTCTCGGCGCGTGTTGTGAGACTTTCAATCTGCTGTTCCGCTTCGTGCAGGCTCTCAGTGACTGATTTTAGGGTTGCTTGCGCCTTCTTGAGTTCCTTTTGGGCATCGCCCAAGCCCCCAGACGTACCAGCCGATGCCGAGTTCTCAAATGCCTGACTATTTAGCTGATCAAGCTTCATCTGCAGGTTCTGGCGGAGATCAACTTCCAGGAACTGTTTCCTGCGCTCCAACTCTCGTCTGGTATTGCTGATTTCATTCCACTGTTGCTGAAGCTGCTGAGCCGTCAACGTCAGGCTCTCAAGCTCTTGCTCTTCGGCGGAAGTCAGACTCTTCTTGAATTCAGTGCCCATTTCGGCTTCGTGCGCCGCAATCTCATCCATGAAACCACTCATGTTCTTCTCCACGGCATCACGGCGTTTCAGGGCGGAGTCGAGGTGGGCTCTCTCACTCTCAATGTGTGCAGTCTTGTTTCGCAGCTCATGCTTCAATGGCTCGAAGCCATCCTCAGCCTGTCGAAGCTTCTGCTCCGCCTTTTGAACGTTGGACATGGCTGCCGTGATTTCCTGGTCTTTGCGCTCAATCTGCTCTCTCAAGTCGCGGGACTTTGCCACCAAGTCATCGAATTCGGCTCGCCACTTGTTGGCGGCCTGCACTGCTTCGAGCCTTGATTTTCTAGGGTCAATATAGCCACCAGTCATGGCACCTCGCTTGTTTGTCGTGTCGCCCTCCACAGTAATACCGTCGACGCCGTGACTGCGCGCATACTGGGCAGCCACCGCTAGGTTCGGGCAAACAACAGTCTTTCCGAACACCTGCTGGAACGCCTTTGCATACATGGGGTCAAAGGTAATCTTGCTTAGAAGCGGCACCGCGTCGCTTGACTTTGGCATGTTGATGTGCCGCGGTCGAAGCTGTGCCAGAGGCATGAATGTGACTCGTCCACCGCGCTGTTTGAACAGGGTATCGGCCAAATATGTAGCCGTGTCGGCGTTGTCGACGACATAGTGGAAGAGGCTGGCGCCAGCAATCTGCTCGACCGGCAAGCGGTATGCTTCGTTGACTTGGAGCAAGTCAGCCAGCGTACCGTAGGCACCAGGAATATCCTGGTCTTGCTTTAACCGTCGGATGGTCGTCAGACCGCGAGCAGTGGCTCCGTCTACTGCGTGTGACATTTCTCTCTCAGCTTGCTCTCTCTCCTGGCGTGCATTGGAGATGATAGAATTAAGCTTGTCATCCTCACGGCGGAGGAGTTTGCGTTCGTCATTTAGTTGATCCAGAGTATGCCTAGCCTCGGCAGCCTGGTCAGCGTAGCCAGTTCTGTCGTTGCTCCAGTTGGCGAGACGAGATCGCAATTCGGCAATTTCCTTCTCACCGTGCGCAATAATCTGCTGAACGCGCTGCACTTCCTCGTCTGCGTCCAAGCGATTCGCCTTTTGGCTGCTGGTAGTGGCAGTGAGTTCGTTTATTTCCTGCTTCAGCCAGGCATCACGCTCGGACTTGTTCTTAAACCTAGATCCTCGGTTCTGCTTGGCAAAAAGACGGCCACGGGCACCCTCGGCGCCGTCAAGCTGTCTGCGAATGTCATTCTCTTCTTGCTTCTTCTTGTTGTACTTGGGGAGGAGCTTAGCGAGCTCCTTCTCCTTGGTCGCAATCTCGCTCTGCGCTGCCTGCAGCTCCGCGGCCTGCTGAGTGCGTGCTTGCTCGTGGGCCGATTGACCTTCCTTGAGATTCTTGACCTTGAGCTCAATTTTCGCCAGACCCTTGGCACTATCACGGCGGTCCTCTTCGAGCTGATGGCGGTCGATTTGCAAAAGCTCAATCTGGCGCTGCAGTTTATGAATTTCGGCATCAAGCTTGGACAGCGCCTTTTCGCCCTGGAGGAATTCAGCGCGGCGCGAATCGGTAGTATCGAGGCCGTCTTGCCGCGCGTTATCGATATCCTCGAGCGCCGATTGGATGGTGACTTGTTCTCGGTGGTGGTAGGCGTATTCTAGACAGCGCCTTTCGCGATCCTTGTCCTGGAAGCCACGTAGCTCTTCCTTCTCTTCCTGGAGCTCGGCTAGTCGCTCTTTGATATATTCGAGGAGTTCGTCGATTTTTTCGCGCTTGTTGTTTGTTTCGTTCATAATCTTGAGTGACTCGGCACGGCGCGCTTCGTAAACTTGTGTACCTGCGACCTCCTTGAGCAGGTTCAGTCGGTCGGATTCCTTCATGTTTGTCAAGGCCGTGACGCGACCTTGGGGTACAATATAGTATGGGTTGGAGCGAGAGAAGCCGGCGGCTTCCAAAAGATTGGTGACGTCGGTCTTTGTGACGACTTTGCGGTCGACAGAGTACTCGTCCTTCTTCAGGCCGATTGTGCGTCGGAGAACAACCTCCTTGTTGCCTGTGGGGAAGCGATCGTCGCTGTTGTCGAAGATGATCTCGACGTAGGCGGACATGACAGCAGAGCCGGACCCCTCGTGGAGGAGGCCCTGGCGCTCCTCACGGCTCATCTGGGTGTAGGCATCGCTCAAGACGAAGCGGATCGCCGCGAAGAAGTTGCTCTTGCCGGAGCCATTGCGACCAACGATGACATTGGTCTTGGGCGAGAAGGGCTCAATGACAGTTTGGTCCTTGTAGCTGTGGCGCGGGTTAGAGGGGGAGTTGTTGGTGGACGAGGGTGGGAAGGTGGGCGGGACAAACCTCTTGAAGCCTTGAATGATGATTTGTTTAATATACATTATGTATTGCGCGGGCGCTCGGGCGCAACTTGGCGGCGTGCAATGAATGCGCCTCGACTTTACTTGCTGGCGGCGACAAGAAGCCGTGATGAGGTGATGCGCAAACGACGCGTCGTATGGCCCGCGATAATTGCTAGTAAGTGGTTATGGGGTCGCGCGTTTCGGCGGAGCGACACAGACCTTTGGGCCAAATGCAGCAGCATCCGCTATTCAGCCGGGCTTGGTGGGGAACCACCGTGCCTTGTTCTTGCCCACTAGTTACGGGTTTTGACTCATGCAATAAACGGGAAGATTTCCTCGATATATGCGCGACCCGTATATATGCATATCATTTTACCTTGGCATACGAGGGGGAGATGAGCTGCGGATGTTTGTTCAACTCTGTGCAATTGCTGGTCTTACCGTCGACTCTCCATCCTTTCTATCAATAGACATGAAGACGAACCGCAGTGGCTTACTGTACCTCCAGCGGACCAGCCGGTTCTGGACTCGCATTCGCCGGATGCCCGAGACAGGGCTCTCACCATGCCGCATCTCGCTCCAGGCACCAAGACCTGCATAGACTGACGGTATATCTATCAGCTTTACTGCATGCCATGCATACTTTGCTGCAAATCGTGATCAAGGACAGAGGCTCACCGTCCGCCGGCTATAACACGAGTGCGCGAGAATACACGACCTTGCGAGCACCGGTTTATCCGTGCTGGTGATGGGAATAGCAGTGAGCCCTGAGCCATGGATGGCCGCCTCGTAGGTTGCAGTATAATATCTCTCTAGTCTAGTTGTATGTGCCAGACCGATGCGGGTGGGACAGAGGCCACTCTGCTCACAAAGGCATATCTGACTATCTTAATGATGCTCCAAGTGTGAGTTTGCATCATGACCTCACAGCAGGCAAGAGGCCTTGCCAGATGACGGTCGTCGCTGTCCCTTTAAAATCACCGATGTCTAGATGCATCTATGCTCATACCCTACACTAGGTGCCTCGGCATCGGGATGGGGATGTAGGTTTCGTATTCCGCTGCCCCGTGCAGATTATAGTATTCGCTGTCCCGCTTCGACTGTTACTGCCGGCTCACCTCAAACCGCCAGCTACATGCGACCGCCGAGTGAACCCTCATGCTTGATTGAGCCGCGTGCATCCTCCGTGGGTGAGCCCCAGCCTCATATAGTCCATAGCAGAGCAAGCTGTTCGCTGAGAGTCGACTAAAGTGAAACTGCACTGGCGGTGAGTGAGATGCAGCTTTGTCGCGGCATAACATGTCCTGATAAGATCGACGAAAGATATGTATGTATAGATTACACATGTAACAGTATCGCTCATCATGTGGCAGACGGGAAAAATCTCCGTGGGCGGCACGCTGTTGCCGTCACTGCATATTTGCTGCTCTGCCGCTACGAACTGATGGACATGTCCGAGTATGACACCGGGGAAAGAGGAAAGCGCCATCGTGGCATTTCACTCATCTCTGCACGACTAGTATCGATTCCGGATGATTTCTGCCATGCCAGGGACATGCCGAGCGCAGAAAATGTGGCAAGCTGGCGTGGCCGTTATGTTGCATGGTGGTGATACGTGGACTTGGCTTGCATGCCGCTTGTCTGTTTTGCGCAGTCTCAGCTGGCTCCAGGCACAATGTTGCAGCCGCGTGCAGCAGTGATGCAGAAGCCGTTCCGTCTGCCATCCGCACCAGACTTGCGGCCATCATCACTCGTGGCTTGCATCTAGTCAGCCGGCTGTCGTGCCTTTGCAAAGCCATTGATGGTAGGAGGTACATGGCTACTGTCACAGCCTACTGGGCATGAACAGCGGGAGCGCCCGAGACATTTCGTTGCAAAACCGGACATTGAAAACATGCAGCTTCCACGCGGGCCCCCAGAAGCCATCAGCTGACGCAAACAACAGCCTCGACCTCACCATCTGTGTCTCAGGCGGGAGACCCTGTCTATCCATCATGGATGGATGAGGCTGGCGCGGGACAGCGGGCAACAGCGGCAACGTCGCAAGCTGCGCAGCGTGCGCTCTCGAACTCTCCGTCAGGCCCAAATCTTGCACCTCTTCATGCATAGTCATAGTCATGTGTGTAACGGGGATAGATGGTACAACCACTGGCAGCACCAGGGCTCATCTGGACGCAGCTTGACATTGGGCGCCATTCATGTTGGGCTTTGTCCTTGTCTGCTGCAAAGCCTTGTGTTCATGTACTTCGAGGTAGGTGGTCCTCCGCGCAAACATTTGCTCGTTTGATGATGGGAATTCGAAAGTGTTTCCCTCTCAGTCCGACACTTGTCGCAAAAACCTGCATGCATATCTGCCTGCAGAATGCTGGAAGCATCACACCGCTCTCTCCCCCCGGCCACGGGCCATGGTATCTAGACGGTCGCCGGGCAGGGGGATGACGAGGGATGGGTAGCGGAAAAGCACGATCAAGCCACTGCAGGACAGGACATATGGAGAAACAAGGGCCCAGGGTGTAACCCCCCCAAACGAGGTAGAGACATGGATGGATGGAGTAGGAAGAAAGTAGGAAGACGAGTTGATCGGCATTGCTGCCGCTCTCCATGCGTCTCCCAAATTGCGGTATATTGTCTGCGGTACCGCGCCGTCTATATCAGTTGGAAAGGGTCGACTTTACACATGGCACTTTGCGCCGCTCAGCACCGCACACGTATCCATAGCCAGTCTACCCTCCGAGCCCGTGATGCCTCCTGACATGGCCCGTCTCTCCGCCTTCGCCGGCTGGACGTCCGCCGCCCTCTGGACCGTCTCCTTCTACCCGTTCATGGTCAACAACTACCGCCGGCGGTCCACCGACGGCCTGTCCATCGACTTCTGCCTCCTCGACGTGCTCGGCGCCGTCTCGTACGCCGTCTACAACCTCGCCTTCGCCCTCGCGCCCGTCGTCCGCCGGCAGTACGCCGCCCGCAACCCGGCCAGCCCGACGCCGCCCGTCCGCGCCAACGACGTCGCCTACGCGCTGCACGGGCTCGCCCTCTCCGCCGTCGTCTACTCGCAGTTCTACCCCCGCCTCTGGCACTTCGACCGGACGCGGCCGCCGGCGCGCGTCAGCGTCTGGTGCGCCATGACGTGCTGGTACTGCATCTGCGCCGCGCTCCTCGGAGCTTTTGTCGCCGCAACCCTTCCCGAGTTGAAGCGCTGGATGTGGCTGGACGTGGTAGGTTTATTCTGCCGGGTTCGGGGCAAGACGCGCCACCACCCACCTATAACTGACACGCTTTTCTTTTCTCGCTTCAGGTCTACCTCGTCAGCAACATCAAGACGTTCCTCGTGTTGCTCAGATACGTGCCGCAGACCTGGCTCAACTACCGGCGCAAGTCCACGCGGGGGCTTCCCCTGCTGCCCTTTGTGCTGGACATGACCGGCGGCGTGCTCTCCCTGCTGCAGCTTCTCATCGATTCGGCATACCACGATCAGTCGCCGGCTCTGGCGAACCCTGTGAAGCTTGCCATCGCCATCGTGGTCATTGTATTTGCCCTGGCGTTTTTCTTCCAGCGCTTCGTCCTTTACAAAGACGCGGTTGACGAGATGACAGATCCAAAATGTATCGCGGAGCGACGATGGCTGCTCGACTCGGGGGCATGACGGGACCCGTGTTGCTGGGGGTTGGATTTTGACGGCCTTGACGTTTCGTCAAAAAAGAAAAAAAAAGAAACCCATTAATTTTACGAATGTTCTTTCTTCGTCGCCTTGGTAGACTTATATGTGCTACCAGGAGTTGACGCTGTCTCGTCGTTGATGGCGGGCGACGGTGGTGAGAGCTTAACAAGTATCGCCTTGCAAAATGTCCAGCCTGTGACCTCTCAGTTTTTTGTTCTGGAAACATACCTTGAATAATTGCCGTGCCTTCATCTTTATAGTGACAGAAACAGACGCCAATAGTCGCGTCCTAGCATTGTTTGGGCTGTCGCGTGATGGATGGATGGTGAGAGTTGGAACCCCGCTCCGTGCCGCTGGAAGACGCCGGTCAAACTCCATTCCACCACTAACACGGCCAACGGACAAGGTAAGCAGTTCGGAATAGTAGATCCAATAACCCCTTCGACTAATTCTTAAAAGGTCTAGCAAGCCCGAGCCCCGAAAAGCAGGTGGGTTCTGCCGTGGGGGCCTTAAGATATAAGTACTTGGAGATATCACTGCCCAGAAGCTCACCAGCCTTTCACCCGAACCAACATCTTCCCTCTTCCTTCTGTCGCCCTCCAAAAATGACGCCCCCCACGCTGCGCTGGGGCATCCTCGGCACCAGCTTCATCAGCGATGTCGTCGCCCGCGCCGTCGCCGCCAGCCCCGGCTCCCGCATCCAGGCCGTCTTCGGTCGCGACCCCTCGCGCCTCGCCGCCTTCGCCGCGCGACACTCCGTCCCCACGCAGCACGCCTCCGTCGCCGCGCTCCTCGCCGACCCGTCCGTCGACGTCATCTACGTCGGGCTGCCGAGCCACGCGCACGCCTCGGCCGTCGCGCTCGCCGTGCGCGCCGGCAAGAAGGCCGTGCTGTCTGAGAAGGCGCTCGCCACCACGCTCGCCGACGCGCGCGCCATGACGGCCTCCGCGCGCGCCGCCGGCGACGTCTTCCTCCTCGAGGGCCTCATGTACCTGTCGCACCCGGTCATGGACGCGCTGGTGACGGTGCTCGCGGAGGGCCGCCTGGGCCGCGTCCGGGCCGTGTCCGGGTACTACGCGGCGGACATCGCGGCCAAGGCGAACCCGCGGGGGCGCGGCACCATCTACAACCTGGGCTGCTACCCGGTGTCGCTGCTGCACCTGGTGCTGGAGTCGGCGTTTGGCGGGCCGGCGGCGTGGACCGGCCGGCGCACGGTGCTCGGCCACGGCGCGCTGGCCACCTCGGAGGACGGCGTGACGTACGCGCGGGACGCCGCGCTGACCGTGTCCTTCCACGAGGTCGGCGTGCTGGCCACGATCCAGTCCTCAGATTCCTTCGGCAACGACTTTGGCTTCACGATCCAGGGCGACCGCGCGTCGCTCACCTTCGTGACCAACCCGTGGCTGCCGCCGACCGGCGACAGCGTCTTCCGCATCAAGACGTACAAGGGCGGCGCCGTCGAGACGGTCACCGTGTCGGGCGGCGGCATGGACGCGTTCGGGCACCAGGTCAAGAGGGTCGAGGACTGCGTCGCGGCCGGCCTGACGGAGGCCCCGCGGCCGTCGCCAAGCTGGGACAACTCGGTCGAGATCATGGGCTTGCTGACTGAGTGGGAGGAGGACATTTTTGCGCGGCACGGTGAAAAGATTCAAGTACATAGTGCAGGACTTGAATGATGAGGTGAAGAAAAGAAGAATGAAAACCGACAGAGGAAAGTTGAGCAAGACAAAGAAACCAAAGACATGTCTTCAGATCCAAGTTTTCATACAAGAAGTATCAATTGTTGTAGCCAATGTTCATTGACCGAAATCTGTGTGTATACGGTATAATGCTTCAAGTTAAAAGCACAGCCTACTCCGGATCACTCGTCACTCCCGCCGTTTCCTCCGCTGCTTTCTCTGCGCTGTGCTTGGCTTCCAGCGCCTCGATCTTCTGTCTGCCCTCGGCCGTCGTCCCATCTATAATCTCCTCTTCCATGCTCAGAATTCCAGCCTACATGACCCGACTGTTAGTAAAATTTTGAGACGCAAGAGCAAGAACGGAAGAAAACGCACCTCGCCAAACAGGTTGACGTACTCCTCCGCCTCCTCCACGGACATCTTGCCCAGCACCTTGTTCACCTGCTCCAGCTCGCCCGTCTCGAGCGCCGCGCGCATCTCCTCGCTGAACCCCTCAAAGATTTCGCGCGCCTCTCTCACCTCCGGGTCCGCGCTGTCCGCCTCCGGCACGTTGATCGCGATGACCGTGCCCGGCTCGACGGCGTGAAGCTGGATCTGCGCCTCGCCGTCGTCCCCCGCGGCGGCGCGCTCGGCCTTGAGCTCGCGCGCGCGCTTGCAGATCCGCTGGTGCGTGTCCCGCACGTCCTTGTAGAAGACGTCCTTGGCGTTGTTGGGCTCCTTCTCGGTGACGCGCCGGAAGAAGAGCGCCACGCCGTCGCGGCCCAGCGAGCGGCAGTACTGCAGCAGCAGCGCCTGGTGCACGTACTGCTGCGCGCTCTCTTCGCGCCCCTCGAGCGCCTCGTCAAAAGCGATCATCAGCAGGCCGTCCGACTCCCGCTCCGTTAGGACCTCCCTGTGCTTGGCCAGGAATTCGAGGCTCGCCGAGTAGTTGCCCGCCTGAATCTTGCCAAACTCTTCGGCGAGCGGCGACGGCTGGCCGTCATCGTCGTCATCGTCGTCGTCTTTGCCGGTGGACTTGGCTTTTGACGGGTCGTAGTCGGGGTTGAGCAGCTCGACCTTTGTTGACTCGCCGCCTGCCGATGGCGTCTTGTTCACAAAAGAGCTATCGAAGCCCGTGTGGATATCCGCGCTCGTAATTTTCTTCCTCTCCTGCTGCTCCAGCTTGGCCAGCTCGTCGCCGCTCTCCCGGATCAGCGTCTGCACCTGCGTCTCGTGGACCCGAATCTCCTCAAGCATCGCCGTGTAGCGGTCGTCGGGCTGCTTGGCCACCATGGCCTTGTTGACCTGGTCGAGCAAGCCTGCCATCATGGCCGAGTAGGTCTTGGGTTGGTTGGGGTCCACGCGGAGGCCCTCGGGCACGGGCGGCAGGGCGTCATCCTTTGCGTCGCCCGCCGACTCCATGACAGCTTGGAAGGCGAGCTGACCCGGTTCCCCCGTGGTGGTAGCCTCGGAGGCGCGTGACTGGAGGGCCGCCAGCAGCGCCGAGATGCGCTTGAGCAGCACCTGGTGCAGGGCTACCTCGTACCGGAGCGCCTCCATGCGCTGCTTGCGCTGCTGACGCTCCATGTGGATTTGGCTTTGTTTCGCTCGGATAAAAGACTTCTTGTCGACGTTGGGATGGACTTCGATATCGGAATCGTCGCTGAGCTCCAGGGCGTCCTGTTGGGCGGCAAGGCAAGCTTGGTTAGCAGAGCTTCTGCGGGAGCTTGTGTGTGGTCTTGTAATGCTATGAACGCCTGGCATTCCAGCGTACGTACCCATTTGCTGTAGTCGAGCGGCATGATGGGCGACTGTGATCCTGGCACACTCTGTTTCTATGACACAAAGACGGAGGTGATGCGAATATCTGCTTGAAGCTGCTCTATTTGCCCCTCCGACATGAAGGTTCTACGTAGCTTGCCACAGTGGTGGGTGTGGTGGGGTTGTTGAAGTTGATGAACCACAACCCCATCACTACCGACCTACTAACAATTAGGAATCACTGCCTGTGATCAAACGCAACTGCACCACAAATATGGAAAGAGACACCATGTCATGGGCGTCTTTTATCAATTATTGTTATTCTACATTTAATCCCTGAAAGTCGTCCCATTCACAACCAAGCGAACAAGCTGAGATGAAAAGAAAAGACTCCTACGAGCCTCGACAAAAGTGGTATTCCCCGCGCAGTCGCTGATGATTGATCTACTGTACAAAATTATCAAAGTAGAACAAGTTGCAAGCCAAACGCCGAATCCCGCCCAAGTACAATCCAGTAGCAAAAAAAATCAGTAAAAGCCTCGCCGTTGAGGCAAGTAGCAATAATCCTCCGTATCCAGATAAGAAGCAAATAAATGCATGCTTCAAGATTGAATATCGCACCTCCCACCGTCATAATCATGACATTGACTTCATAAACCCCTCCAGGTCAAAGCTCTCTTCATATTGCTTATCATCCCAGAGCTCCTCCAAGTCATCCAACCACGCCTTCTTGCCTGGCTGTCGTAGTACATCTCCCGTTTCGATATCCACCATGTCCTCCTCTCTTCCTTCCAGGTTGTTCTGAGGCTTGTCTGATATCAGGCCTGGCCCTGAATCGCCCACGTTGAACAAGTCTAGGATTTGGTCCGTGTCCATTGTTCCTAGACCTGCGTTTTGCTGGTTAACAACCGTCGACGCCACGTCAATCTTGAATCGCTGCAAGTTCAGAATCTTCTCCTCCAGCGTGCCTCTGGTGATGAGGCGGTAAACATTGACAACCTTCTTCTGGCCGATTCTGTGAGCGCGGTCCATCGCCTGCAGATCCTTTTGCGGGTTCCAGTCGTGCTCGACAAAAATGACAGTATCCGCACCCGTCAGATTGAGCCCCAGACCACCGACACTAGTTGTCAGCAGTAGCACGTCGTAGGAAGGATCGCTATTGAATTTGTTCACGATATCCTGCCTCTTATTGGCTTCTATCGAACCATCCAGGCGCAGATGCGACACACCAGGAAGCATTTCTTTCAAGACCTTGTTTTGCACCATGTCAAGCATCTCCTTCATTTGACAGAAAATGAGAGCACGGTGAGGTTTGATTGGCTGATACAGGGGATCATTGCTATCGCCATCATCGCCACCAATGCCGCAGTCAACCAGCAGGTCGCGAAGTGCGCCAAGCTTGGGTGCATGCGCAACGTCGTCAAGCGATGTGCCCTGCTTGGCCAAAATCTTTTGCGTCTCGTCAAACATGGGGACCCCTGGTTTCATCACCATGGCGGGGGAGTTGCAGAGCTTGCGCATGTATTGCAGTGCCTGGAAAATATGTTGCTTCGCCTCCTTGTCTTCTCTGCCAGCCTCGGCTTGCAGCTGCTTGCCTTGCTTCTTGTTGAAGTCGTCGAACAGCTTCCTCTGCAGGTCACTGAGGTCGCAGTAGTAATTTTGTAGAATCTTGGGTGGCAGGTCGTTCAGGACCTCCTCCTTCAGACGACGGAGGAGGAAAGGGAGAACTTGTTTGTGTAGAGCCTCGATGGCTAGCGCACCGGCTTCTTGCTCCTTAGAAGAAGCCTTGCTGAACCGACTGGCAGCGATAGGTTTGGCGAATCGGTCTAAGAAGACCTTTTCTGTACCTAGAAAGCCGGGCATCAGGAAGTCAAACAGCGACCAGAGTTCTAATACATTGTTCTGGATCGGTGTGCCAGTCAGGATGAGTCGATGGTTGCTGGCAAGTCTCTTGACGGCCTGGCTGATTTTAGCCTTGGGGTTCTTGATCAAATGACCTTCGTCAAGAACAACATAGTTCCAGCTGTGCTTCTCCAGCACATCAGAGTCGTTACGGCAGACATCGTAAGACGTGATTACAATATCCGTCTCGCCGAGCTTCGGTTTCAACAGCCTGCGCTCGGCAGGAGGGCCAACATAGGCAGTGACACTGAGGAATGGCGCGTATGTTCGAATTTCTTGCTGCCAGTGACCAGACAGCGTAGGCGGGCAGACGATGAGAGACGGCAGGCGGCGAGAATCCGGGGCCTGTGTCTTGGAAAATTCTTCCTGGCGCTGGTGGTGGTCACTAGCAACGATGCACAGTGTCTGCAGTGTTTTCCCTAGACCCATGTCGTCACACAGAATGCCGTGAAGATGATATTTGTTGAGAAAGTGGAGCCAGTTGACACCTTCTTGCTGGTAAGATCGAAGCTCAGCCTTGATAGCGACGGGGATAGCAAAGGGTTCAACTTTCTTTGGATCCAAAAGCTGAGCGATAAAGGTGCGCTCACGGTCACGTCCTTTGAGAAGCTCTTGGGAGAGGCCCGGCGGGTCTGGGATGCCAGCCTCCAGTGGGACGAGCTTGACAAGGGTTGCAAACGAAGTAGTAGCCAGCAGACGGATCTCGTTGTCGGAGTCGCTCATTCGGCCAAGGACAGGCACTATGAGGAAGATGACATATGGCAGAATGGAGTCACCCATAACAGCAATGAGGTGGTAAATTGCTTCGATGGCGCCTTGTCGAAAGTGAAGATCGAGCGGGTTACTGATGGAGGGAAGAACCTTTTCGACCAGCGTTGTCATGCCTTCGACCGTCATGACGCTGCAGATGGTAGCCATGCACTTGGCGGCCATATAGCGGAAGACGGAAAGCTCCGAGCGAAGAGCTTTGATGACGAGCGGCATCATTTCCAGAACAAAGGCGTGGAGGTCTTGATGCAGCGTTGGAGTCATGGTGCGGATGACAGACATCGCATCGACAATCTCCTGGCCGAAAGTGTCTTCTGGGTCCTTGGCTGCTTCTGGGAGTTCGCCAGAGAAGGCCTTGAGCAGGGGTTGCTCCATGAAATTTCGCAGGCTGGGAACAGTCTCAAAGATAGCGGCACCGTATGTGCGGGCCAGGATTTCCAGGGCCTCCTTTGCGCCTCTTCTTGTTATACGAGCAGCCTTGACTTCTCTTGCCCATTTGGCGGCGTCAGCATGGTCGACTCTGTCCTCTTCTTTTTGCATCGACAAGATAAAATCCTTCTTTGTCGCGTGGACGGGAAACTCTGGCGTCTCAGCCACTTCAACACATGAAAACTTTACCAGGTTAGCGACAACCTTGTCCGCAGGGCCTCGCCGACCCTTGTCAGCAAAGAGCTGAACCAGTCTAGCGATAGTATCGGAAGCGCGGGACTGTAGAATTTGGTTCTCTTCCGTCTTGACGGAATCCATGATGCCTTTGATGAGTGGGCTGGGTTTCTTAGGAAGCACCTTCATAGCAACGAGTGCACATGCGGCGACAGCCTTGATCCGAACATCCCGAGTTTCCTTTAGGGTTTTGGCCTCTTGAACGGCGGTCTGAGTAATGTCACGCGCATCGGCGAGCTGCTGGCTCGCAATGAGGCGCTGGCCTGGTGGCATAATCTTCTTCAGCTTGTCAAAGTCATCGCCGATGCACTTGTCTGCAGTTAGAAGCGAGAAAGCACTAGGGCCCGCTTCTGCTTCGCCCTGCACAACGACAGGCAGTACTGGCAGCTTTCCGGGTGCTACTTTGCCATGATCTCTGAACATGTATAAGAGCTGCTGGCATTGCGAGCGAACACGCTGCATATAGATGACAAGGTCGCGGTAGAAGGTCGGTCTGTCACTGTCGATGATGCGCTGGAGATGATCGACATATCGAGTGGTCATATCGTCCTCAGTCCGACACTCTTTGCAATACTCATCAATGACCAGACAGGCGGTCACCTGAGTAGAGGCAAAGGCGGAAGAAAGACCTGGGACGAGAAGAGCATCAAAGTCATCTAGCTTGGCAGATGGCACATGAGACATGATCAGACCCATAGCCTTGGCTGCTGAAGTTCTCGAACGAATAAGGATGTCCATGCCAACAAGATCAACATCGCCAGTCATCATGTGTCCGTCAACATCGTGACCAACGTGTGTCGGCGTTGGATCCTCTGTCTTGGCAGACTTTCTGCGCCGTTTAGGGGCGCGGTCAACGACTTCGGGTGATGTACGTCTTCCGGTCGTGTTTTGAGCGTTGGCGGGCATGGAGTATGTGCCGCCAGAGGGCTTCTGGAAAAGCGTGGCGTTCATCGGAATGGGGTATCGAGAGACACCAATAGGATGCAAGGTCAGTTCCATAAGGGCATCGATATTGGGGGCAAACTCATCTGCCAGAGTAGCCGGGTTTCTTGCCAGATTTTGTACTAGGGCAGTCCAAAGTTCCAACGACACGTTAAGAGTCTCCTTGTCCCTCTCGACAAGAATGTTTTGAAAGACGAGTCGCAGAATCTTGCCATTCAACCAACCTTGAGAGGACTCATCAGCAAGGTTGGCAAAGGTGAGCAAGGCTTTCAGAACGGCGAGGCGGACAGAGGTGATGGTATGCCGTAAAAATGGGTATAGACGAGGCACAAGAAGGGTGAATGAGCGTTCCTCGTCTTTCTGGGCAGAGGCTTTCATGGCTTCCAAGACTTCGGGGAAGCTGCAAAGCGTTGCTAAAAGATCCATGATACGTCCGGTACTGGCACTGAGATCGTCGCCCAGGTTTGACAAACTCTCCCAGACTATGTTTGTGAGACCATCGAGTGCAGCAGGGCGCATCATGACGAATTCTTTTGCCATGGGTATCAGCGTTGCAGCGCTCACGGAGCGAACATCGTCGTCCATGTCCCCGAGGCCCTTCATAACCGCGGCTATTACGCCATCGATCATGTCATTGTGCTGTAGCAGCAAGTCCTTCCTCACTGCGACAACGTATCGAAGTCCAACCATACCGCCGTGGCAGACAGCCCAGACGGGGCGCTCCATCTTGAGATCTTCCTGGAGCACCATGCGATGCAGAATGCGATACGTGTCATAGACAGACGCAGCGGGAACATGCTTGAGGACGGAACCCAGGGTTTGGCCAATGGTTTCCCTGATGGGTGCCACAGATGTATCTGAGCTGTAGTCTGTGAACCGGTCGAGCATTAAGACGAAACAGAGGCGGCAAGCCAAGTCATCGAGCCACTTCTTATTGTTGGAATCATTTTCGGATCGAGACTTGGCAGGACCTCTACCGGCGCCGCCACCATGAACACGAATCACCTCTCGCAGCGCCATGGCTGCTCCGTGACGAGTTTCCCAAGAGGGGTCGAAAATGTCGAGTTTCAAAAAGTCACACAGGCGGTCATAGGGCCATTCGGCGCCGTGCATGTCATCGTCGGTTTCTATTTCGGACTTGATGGGAATAATAGGGCCCTTGAATTCGCTGACGACCTTGGTGTCCTCATCGGTCTCAACAGGTCGATCAAGGTTGAAATAGTCGTTCATCTTGCCGTTCTTTTTGGAATCCGCATCAGTCATAATTGTGTCCTCGGCCATAGCTTCCGAGCCAGCCGTTGTAGAGCGCCTGAGAGAGAGGTCGCCGAAACTGCTTTTTCCCTGGGAGGCTCTCATTGCCTCTCTCTTTCGCTTGCGCTTCAGAACGTTAAGCTGCCTGGAGCTCAGCTGGGAGTCCTCGCCCTGCTGTCCGACGCTGTCAGTTCGAGGGAGGCCGCCATTGCTGGGGCCTTCAATCGGTGTCGGGGGCACGCCAACGGGTTCGGGAGGCGCAATTTCTTCGTCGTCGACTTTGCGACCGAACAAACCAAGGCGGCCAGGAAGAGTCTTCCTCTGATGAGCGAGACGGTCTGCGGGGTCCATGGCTGCCAGGCTATACTCGATGCCTCCGCCGCGTAGCAGTTCGCGACCATACTTAAGAATGGACTCAACATCAATGGCATCAAGGGTGAAGTGTTGATCCGCGCCGAGATCGATATTGGAAATGCCGGCAGTATTGTCGTCGTTTTGCTCCTTCTTGACATGGCCGTTCTCGGTGAACGAGGGTTCTTCCTTTTTGGGAGGTTGTGCGACCTGGTCGCCATCATCTTCATTGGGATCGTAGAGGGGGGCATTCTCTACAATTTTGCCAATTGCCTTTGCGGCAGTGGATCTAGTTTCCCAGTCTTTGTGGCGCAGGTAGGGAACCACGCGGGAGAGTAGATTAAACAGTTCATCGGGATGCTGTTTTTGCCAGTCGGCCAGCTGGTTGACGGCAGTATCGCGGATGAGTCTGGTACTGCCAGTCTCCAGGATGGTGACGAGGCGATCTAATCTCGAGGCCATGATCTATGTGGGTGTGTGTGCGGGCGAGTGGCATGCACGGAATTATAACATGGCGCAGCAATGACTATGAGGCAACGAGTGGTCAGTGGGCATTAGCGATGATATGGGGCTCGAGTGAAGCTCAGCAAGGGGCGGCAACCGGCAAGCGTAGCAGTTTGTGAGCAGCAGTGCAGCGCAACAAATAGCGTACAAGGCGCGTGACACGAGCGGTATGACGGATATAAGTTGCACGCGCATCACAGATGTGCGTAGTCAGTGCAAAAGGAGAGACGGTACTCACAAGATAAAAGATGGAGATTGGTTGTAGCAAGATTTTTCAAAGGCGAAGCATTGAGGCCGCTGCGCGGGGAGGTAATGGCGATAATGGATTAGAATGAGAGCGCTTTTGCAACGGGATGATAAAAGACGACGAGACTGAATGTACGCGACCGGGGGGTGGAGTAGTGATGCTGATGATGGTGGCGGTGGTGAGGTGGTAATTGTGACGACAGCGATGAAGACGAGGACGCTGAACGAGGCCTTCAACGCTTTCGCTGTGCAAGCAAAGCGCTGCAGTTTTGCGATGAAGGGGTGGCGCGCGCCAATGACGAGCAGTCGCGATACCGATAAAGTGCGTGCGTTTGCGAGTTGGTTGCTGGTTGGCTGGAGTGGGGAGCTGGCAGCTGGCAGCTGGCAGGTGCAAAAACGCCAAACAAGCAAGTCGAGTTGGCAGCTGGCAACTGGGAGCTGGTAGGGTGCAACAATGCAACAAGTAGCCAAGTAGTGCTGCGGGAAGTGTGCGTGCTTGTCTGCTAGCGCAGCCTGGCTGATAAACTTGCTGTGGCTGTGGCCGTGAGCGTCCTCGCACTCGGGGGAAACGAACAGAAGAAATCGGGTAGAGGGGCAGCCCGGGCCTCTATATGTGACAACATGTACTTTTATACTTCTTGCCCACGGAGTGGCCAGCCCGTTTGCTTGTTTCGCCTACTGCTCTTTTTGGCGCTGGTAGAGTCCACTTTTTATTTTTTTTTCTGCCTCTAGCACCATTTTTGGTTGCCCCAAGTGCGGCCCCCCCCCTTTGAGGCTGCCAAAATAAGCCCGCAGCGAATTTGATAGGAACGGAATTTAACTAGTATTACCTGACGCTGTAGAGTACGCAAATGAACCAGACAATGAAATGGTAAGCAAGCCTATGTTTTTGTATTGTTTCTGCATGGAAATCACTCCCGTCGAGATGAGCAGTGTCCATTTACCCCCTTGACCCCTTCCCCTTCAGGTTCCCATGAAGCCCCATCTCAGGCCCGCTCACCAGTCACTCTGGCGGCGTTTACTGGGCAGCTGAGGACATGGCTTGTTGTGCTAGGCTATTGAGAGGTACAAAAATATCCCAGCCAACTGTGTGTGCTAACAAGTTTCTTTGTTTATGTTTTTGGTCCTCCACGATCTCTAGATTTCAACTTCACTCTGATACATGCATGCACGACAACATTCTCATTGCGAGTAACTAACTGGGCAGTCTGTCATCAATGCTATATAACTGTTTTCTTTTGCTATAACTCCCCTTTAATCTTTTTACACAATTAGAACCGGACTGCAAGATGTGCGACCAAGCCACAGCTGCAGCCGAAGATGCTTCCTACCTAGGCAACCGCCCAACACAGGATCATGGCGTCTTATTAGTACCTACTAGGTATGAACAACTCGTCCCTTTCGAGATTGGGAAAACCCATGTATTCACCGGACCAATACCGACACAACCTCTATGCCTCTGGCTAGTGGCGTACTCTTCAGTCTCAATTACAACAAGGGAAGCCTCTGAAAAGGCGCCATCCGAGCAAGCCAACTGTTCTCTTTGCCGCCCCTCCCCCCTTGCAGGCCACTCTTCTCGTGGTCACTGCGCTAGTTACATACATACTAGGGCCCGATCGCCATCTGGGACAAAGCAAACTTTCCCGTAGACCTCTCCAGCTTCTCGGTGCTCTCTCCGGACGCGAGTTCGCGATCCTGGAAATTGATGCACGGACCAGTAACTCCGCGAGCGCGCCGTGTGATTACTCTCTGCGTGGCACGCCACTGCGTTGCACATCAGCCTCATCCGTCCGTGTATTCCTGCCCCGTCGGTCGCCGGGCAAGCAGGACAGGACAGTGAGCAGGGACAAGAAGCCTCCCTCTCCCCTTTTCTTTAGTCATTGCACTACGCAACGATTACAGGATCATGTTGCCCAGCCAGTAGGAATGATTGATCTTCCGTGTCTGCTATCCCGCCTCTTTGTCACCCTGAGGCGGGCGTGCACTTTCGTAATGCACCTAAAATCATGCAACCCCGGACTGACTTTAATTAGACCCAGGCTGGTGGCCAATGAAGCGGCCCGGCAACAAGGGCACGCAAAAAGCCTAACGCGAATCGAAAAACTGACTATCGGGACCTGACCCCAGCTCAGGCACATCGAGGAACGGTTGCAGGTTACTGATATTTCGTACCAATACTACGAAGTGCGTCCACACCGGTCCGCTCAGGGTAAATCGTCCCAAAAATCCTATTAAAGAATCTCCGACTATCACAGCTCCAAGAAACTCTCTGCTCTGGCTTTGACAACCCACAGATAAGTATCTAATCATGGCGAGCTGTCGTTCAACTGGCTCCAACGCTGGACTGATTCCTCAGGCAACAAATTTTCTTGTAGGCCCTTGTACAAATTCTTGGGTAGACAAGGTCGACGAGTCCCTGTCAAAGTTTCCTGTGATACCGTATCCCCTTTCATGACCGCTGTCCCTTGCATCTGTCGCGAAAGGTTTCACCAAGCACAACAGCACCTCTGGTGACACTGGCCCCCGCGACAGCCACGTCAAACATCAGTCGCTGATGGGCAACGCATACGCAGAGCCCTTCATCGCGTCCAGTTCTTCCGAGGATAATTTGATCCCAAAGTACCTCTCTAGAGCTTCCGCGCGCTCGCGCTCGCTCTGCAGTACCGTCACCGGCTCATCCTCGCCGCTGATATTCCGTGTCACGTTGGCATTCACGAGCGACAGCGTGCCTGACGCACCGTCCTCGAAGAAGAGGCTCTGCACTGCCACAATGCGCGTCAACGCGCTCGCGTGCACGGTGTAGTAGTTGAGCACGTCAAAGTCGGAGGGCAGGTACTCGGCGTCGGCAAAGGCGTACACTTCCATCCACGACGCGTCCTCGCCGCCAAAGCGCATCGAGTAGATCCACACGGGCTGGCTCACGGCCGTCGGCGCCAGCGGCTTCAAATCCATCCTGAGCGTCTGGCCCGTCAGGCCGCTCTCCGCGTCCAGCCCCGACTGGAGCCGCAGAGGCGTCGCAGGACTCTTCAGGCCGCAGCCCACGTCGACAAGGAAGCGCTCGCCATGAATGAGCACGACAATGGCCATGTGGCTCCTACACGCCCACCCAGGTGGTGATTAGCATGGACGGACTCGAAACAGCTGCGGCTGCGGAGAATATGGCATAAAACATTACGTAGTTCGCCAGCGATCAATGCCCTCGCTCGTCGAATTCTTCTCGCGCATCCGGCACCCTACAGCCATGGCCTCGAAGCCCAGACTTCGAATCACATGAATGAGAAGGACGTTGAGCTCAAAGCAGTAGCCGCCGCGCTCCCTGTCCACGATCTTGTCAAACAGCAGCTCCGGATCCAGGGTTACAACCTTGTCCGCCATGTAGTGCAGAGACAGCGTGTTGTACGTGATGTGCGCGAGCTGGCCCTTGATCATCTGGTCAAAGAAGCCGTGCACATCGTGGTCGAGGAGGGTCTTCCAGTTCGTGAGCGAAATGAGGGAAAAGTAGCGGTCCAGCTGCTCTGTGTTGTAAGCGAACATTGTGTTTGAATTACTGGTGAGCAGTGTGAATGTTGACTCTACGTGACGAGATTCTGTCGTGCGTCACTGGCGAGCATTAATAAGGCTGGCTGGTCTGACAGCTAAGCCCATGTTGGTTGGTATTGTTTACTGATGCCCGCCATCGATGGCGCAAGCTATTCTACGCTTGTAGTCAACTGCACTGCTACAAGTTGGCCTGACTTATAGGCAACTTTCTGAAGCCGCAGACTGTACAACTTGCAAACCCGGCGGGAAAGCGCTCCGACTCTCCCGAGTCCTTCGGGAGCAAGTCCCGGGCCGAGGGCAGACAAGCCCCGTCTGGCCCACTGCGAGATTGGATTTCCGACAGATCCGGGGCCACGCGTCAACGGCTGACATGAAAATTAACTAAAGGAAGTGCCCGAAAGCGCGCGCACGAGATAGCTGTAGCAGCAAGAGACGAGGGGAGAAGTTGCCAAGCCTGTGAAGAACTGTGTCGGCAGAGGCAAGATAGTCGTGATCTTGGGAGTATAGAAAGGCAAGCGCTACGGAGACAAAAACGTGTAGAGGTCGAGTCAGGTGCCTCGCAGGCACAGCAGAAGCATTGCGCTCTGCTATCATAGTTTCGTCCGAAGGAATAGGCCGAAAAAAATTTCGTCGACGAACATGGGGTCTGTATTCTTGGTGGATGATTGATATTCTTGGTGGATGATTGAATACGCCTTCGTCCAACCCCTATTGCGTCTCATCGTCTCATAAAACGTCGACTTTCACTCGGGA
The DNA here is from genome assembly GCF_001636725.1 of Cordyceps fumosorosea ARSEF 2679. Lineage (NCBI taxonomy): Eukaryota > Fungi > Ascomycota > Sordariomycetes > Hypocreales > Cordycipitaceae > Cordyceps > Cordyceps fumosorosea. The sequence goes on along the minus strand of NW_017387307.1, from coordinate 234,359 downwards.
CGGAAAACAATAGGCAAAGGGAGACATTCGTTGGCATAAATACAACCAGCATGTACGTGGACGCGGAGCTCTTTGAAGTTACTCGCTCCGTCAAACTGAATGATGACAATGTAAAGTAGCCGTGAGCCGTGAAACTTGCGGGGTTGGTTCCATGCATTTGGCGTTATCGCCAAGTAAGGGGCATGCATAGCAGGGACGAACGAACAGCCAGCATACGATTTTTGCATCCGCCAAGACGTTCGGAGGAACGAAAAGGACGAAGAGAAAGAAGAGAAATTCTCCGAATGAGCACAGCAGAAATGGTGGGTTGGCGGGGATTTGGCAGTATACGGTTACAGTTAACTACTTGGCAGGTACGCGTCAGATTCGAAACGACCTCCACCTGGGCGGTTTCGATGCTGTGCGATGTGGCCCATCCCATCCTCACAGTCGCGATCTTCATCCCCATTTACCTTTTCGCAGTCGTCAAATTCTGGGGCAGACCCCCCCTTGGACCCCTCCCTGACGCGCGTTTACTGGTGTGAGAAGGGATCCGGTCTCAGGCTCTCAGTATTCATTGTGCGACGAGGAAGGCTGTGCAGTTCAGCCAGGCCGATTTGATACGACGCTTGTCGACGCGATGGTGATGGATGGTGCTATTTTTAGTGGCCGTGCAGCCTGCTACAGCCTACCTGTTTATGTGAATGTAAGTAAAAGTCTAGCCGTTGCCACGCAATTCTGGGGGCGCCGACATAGGTTGATGGTGGGCTTGGACGCTGACTGCTTCTTACCTACCTTATGTATGTACAGTGCATACAAACGGTGTCTGACAAGACGACTCCACCTACCTGGTCACCAGTACATATGTAGATCCCCTCTCTGCTTGCTCATTGTCAATTGCCTTTCACATCTCTTATAAATCTCTTGTCGTCTTCTTGTTGTTTCTTTGGTCCATTTTCTTCGTCTTCCCTATCCGTACGGTACCGCCTTCTTTTCCACCCTCGTTGTACGGACTTTGCCGCGTGGCAGCTGCGGACGAGCCTTTCTTTGACGGCAACGCTATCCTCTGTTGCCATTCTTCCTTTATCTTCAGCATCCTTCAATCTCACATTCTTGCACCGAAAATCCATTTGAAAAATGCCATCGATACTTCGCACAGCTTTACTCGGCATCACGGTCGCTGCCGCTGCCGTCAGCGCCGCCACCACTACCTCGGCCACATCCGCCGCCGTCCCGTCCGCCAGCACCACCTCTTCCTCAAGCTCAAAGCCATGCAACAACTCGCCGACGCTCTGTGGCCGCCACTACAACAACATCACGCACATGGGCGCCCACGACAGCGCCTTCCTGCGCGACGCTAGCACCGGTAACTCCGTCTCTGGCAACCAATTCCTTAATGCCACTATCGCCCTTAACGCAGGCCTGCGCTTCCTCCAAGCCCAGGTCCACAACAAGAACGGCACCTTGCACCTTTGTCACTCGGACTGCAGCCTGCTTGACGCCGGGCCCTTGGCAGACTGGCTGCGGCTGATTGCCGGCTGGATGAATTCGAATACAAACGATGTCGTCACCATCCTTCTGGTGAACTCGGACAAGTCGTCAGCTGCGGAACTTGGCCCCGCGTTTGCGTCGGCCGGTCTCGATAAGCTGGGCTACACGCCGCCGGCAACGTCGGCGACAGGCGACTGGCCGACGCTGCAGAAGATGATTGACGCCGGCACCCGGCTGGTTGCGTTCGCTACGGACTTTGACTACGCCACTTCCGTGCCCTACCTGTTGCCCGAGTTTGACTTCATGTTCGAGACGCCGTATCAGGTGACTGAGCCCGTGGGCTTCAACTGCACCCTCGACCGCCCAAGCACCGCCAAGCTCAACAAGTCGCCGACAACCGCCATTTCGCTCAACTACCTCAGCCTCGTCAACCACTTCCAATACAAGGACCTGGGGTTCGCTGGCATCCAGATCCCGGACGTCGACTCCATCAACGTCACCAACAGCCCGAACACGGCCACCGCGGGGAACATCGGCCGCCACCTGCAGCAGTGCACCTCGGAATGGGGCACGCGGCCCAACTTTTTGCTCGTTGATTTCTGGAACATGGAGGACCCTATTACGGCGGTCGACAGGGCGAATGGTCTCAGTGACATTACGGGCCGGGCGTCGGTGAGTGACAAGGCCGCCTCGTCCTCGTCGGATGCTTCTTTTGGTTACCACGGTGTAAGCGGGGGTCTCTTGGTCTCATTCGCTACTGCTATGGTCCTTTGGGCATGGGCATGAGTATATATAGACGGGCAGAATGATGGCCCTTTCTTGTCTTGTTTTTGAAGCATTTAGCACGGCGTAGAGTGAGGGATCATGACTGGTTGGCATTCTTAGATTTTTTTGGGCATAAAACGGAATACAATTGAATACAGTAGAATTAGTTGAATTTGCCGTCATCCCAAAATTCATACATGAACTCTTGTCGGGCAGTCAGTCTGTGATGCTCTCCCACTAGAACCTTGTAAGTCAAAGTGGGGTTTGTGCTGCCGTGACTAACTTCATCGCCACCATCAAAGCTGGAGATGAAACCTCATGCCTTGACCGAGCATCAACTTCCAACCTTTTCCCAGCCTCGAGTTTCCCGAACTTTCCTCAGAATGGACTATGCATCGATTGAAACGCCGGCTGCTTGCTATGCCGACTTTTGCCTGATTCCTGTACGTTTTTGCGTGCTTTTTCTCCCAAGCCGATCAAGGCCATGAGAAACCACAATGCAAGGGCATGCCGAAAAGCTAATCGGGGGTTTCACATTTCGTCTGACCACTTAATAGGTCGGCACGGGAAAAATCTCCGTCGCTGAGGAGGTCGCAGAGGTGCAGCGCGTCCTCAAGGCCAGCGGGCTCAAGTACACGATGCACTCTGCCGGCACCACCGTCGGTATGTCCATTCCCACTCTCCGCGTCTCTCCTGTTGAATAAGACACTGTTTGCAAAAAGGAGATGAGGATGCTGACTGTCGGGGCAGAAGGAGCCTGGGACGAGGTCATGACCGTCATCGGCAAGGCGCATACTGTCGTCCACCGGCGCGACGTTTTGCGCGTGCAGTCGTCGATGCGTGTCGGGTCAAGGTAAGGCGCCCATCCGCCGCCTTGAGATTTTCTTTGCATTCATGTGCTAATGGAATTCGACAAGGACGGACAAGAAGCAAACAGCAGAGGACAAGGTAAAGCGCGTCAATGACATTCTAGCCAGTGATGCCTAGCCGTCACGACCATGTAATGCATGTAAAAAGCCACAAATTACATTGCGCACCGACTTATTTACGGGGCTTTCAACCTAGCACAAAAGATTATTTACCCGGTTCTTCATTGCTGCTTTTAGTACATAGTTAAACACATGATACAGAACTGCAGTACTTTTGGTATCCCCAGAAACCATCACAAGACACCACCCGTTCCGCCAACCCCAAGGAAAGCCCGCCGCCTGCCGTCAGCCGCCTGGTAAACTGACAAGTGCTTACAAAGCGTGTAACAGGAAAAGAAAACCTACTCATCGCATAGTCATCTTCTTCTGGGCCTTGCGCTGCTCCTTGGCCTGCTCCTTCTCGAGGTACTTCTTCTGGGCCTTGGCGTCCAAGCCCTTGAGCTCGGCGTCGCGCTTGGCCTTCTTGGCCTTTTCCTTCTCGGCGGCGCGCTCCTCGGCGCGCTCCTCTTCGGCCACCTTCTTGATCTGGTTGATCTTTTGCTCGCGCGGGCCGCGCAGCTTCTTGAGCACCTCGGGCCGGAAGTGCGCCTGGGCGACGAGCTGGTCGGGCATGCGCAGCAGGTACGCAAAGAGCGGCACGTACGCGTCGTAGACGCCGTCGCTGGGCAGGCTGTACTTGAGGTGCAGGCGCTTGCGGGGCGTCGTCTCGTCGAGCGTCGTCGGGCTGTCGGTCGGCTGATCCGAGGCAACGAGGTACTGGAAGTTGTCGCCGAGCGCGACGATGGCGGCGATGAGGTCGGCCGTCAGGAAGGTGTCGGTGATCTCGGCGCTCTCGCTCATGACCGTCAACCACTCAGGCAGCTTGGAGTTGTCCTTGGTGACCGTCAGGGAGACGTCGTATCGCTGGTCACGGAGACGCTGCATGCGCGTCTTGTTGACCACGGCCCAGACGAAGCCGTCAAACTGGCTCTTGGTGTCGACCACAGACTCGCTCTCCTCGGCTCCGCGGCGTCTAGGCACCGTCAGGCTCTCCTTGCCGTCAAAGGGGTAAATGAGCACCTCGGCAACATCCTCGGGCGCGGGGCCAAGAGATTCAACGAGGAAGCTGCTGACCGTCTCAAACAGGTACACAATCGGGTTGAACTTTTTAGTGAGGGTGATCTTGACGTCCAAAAAGGCAATGTTCTTGCGGCCGGTCGCATAGCTGGCAAACTCGAAGAGCGACTTCTCCTTGAGAAAAGTGTCGGGGTTGACGACGGTGTCAACGGTGGGCGCGCGGCCAAAGCCGACGAGGGCAAACTCGTTCTGCAGGGCGGCGGCGTGAGAGCGCATCCATTTCTTGGCCTTGGTGCGGTTGGAGCTGGCGCCGAAGAAGTGGAAGATGAAGATCAAGGCCGTTACGAGCAAAATCACGCCCTCGACCTTGAACTCGGACAGGGAATGACGCTCATGGATATTGTACCACTTGGTGTAGGGCCGACCGGTTGCGAGGGGAGTCGCACCGCCGAGAGTCGCGCCGGCAGCGGGGGCCGGGTCGGCAGCAGAGGCGAAATCGGCAAAGTCTGAGTTGGTTTCAATATTAGAATTGTGTTTTTTGATGTCAATGCAATTGGGAGACGAGTGCGTGGCAGCCTGTTGGAGAAGGAGGAGAGAGGAGACCCTATTTTGCGGTCTTCTCTCTGTCTCCTTCGCATCCAGTTGCCATTGCACTGCAATAGCAGAATGTGTGTTTCTTACCGGAATCGGCCTTGGCCCCAGCCGCAGCTTGCTTGCCGCCGAGCACGTTCTTCAGAATGTCAGCCATGGCGATTGTTGTTGGATGGCGAGGGGATGAAGGCGTAGGCAAAGAAAGTCGTGGAAGCTGAGGAGTTTGGGGCCAACTTCTCTCCACAAGCTGCGCCGCCAAATTAGGAATGGCTGGCTTGGCAGCTTGTCCGAACCCGTATCTTCCTTTCCCCCAGATAAGTTGAGCTTGTTGAAGTTGGAAGCACATGATGCCGCTTGAGAATAAAATGTATTTACTTCTGAAAACTATTCTTATAAAAGACGAAAAATGCAAAGATTCCCACAACGCCGTACAAAACCACAGATTTTCCAGAAATCCAACAGGCTATGCTAAAGCTCGCTGGCTAACAATGCAAAACGAACAGCTATATCATAAGAATGCAAAAGAACCCCAACGCATTTTCCGAAAATGAAATTGAAAAATAAAAGAGTCCAAAATATCCTCCGACAGTACTTGCAGCGTGTTAAAAGCTGAAAAGACCACTCCGGCGTTTGCCAAGGGGATAAATCAAGAGCGCACTCAAGAACAGGCCAACAGCAATGCCAATGGCAATCTGAATCATCGAGGCAGCCACGTCAAACACCACCGTGCTCATGGCATTAGCCGACTCACCCGGCGTCTCTGTGGAGTTGGAATTGGTGAGCATGTTGGCAGTCCGCAGCCCGCTCAGGAGGCCGCCCGTCGCCGCCAGCCCTCCTGGCACCTGGACAAAGATGGCGGGGATGAGCGTGGCCGCGGCGACGCCGTGCCGGATGCGCGAGTACAGGTTGGCGAGCACGCCGACGCAGAGGGCGCCGAGCGTGTTGGCGATCTGCGGGCTCGCGACGAAGCGCACGCTGCTGAAGTAGTTGACGATGTAGCCCGAGAAGGCAATGATTACCATGACGGGCATCTGGCGCCACTTGGCCTGGTACAGTACGCTGATGCAGATGATGAAGAGGGGCACGAAAGTGAAGGCGACGTAGGGGCTCATGGGATTTGAGCACTGCGTCTGGGACGTGGCGTTCTTGTCAAAGATGCCCCAGAGGGAGGCGCCCACGGTGATGCCGAAGCCGAGCAGCAGGGAGTAGATGATGGCGTAGACAATGCGGATGGATCCTGGGACGATTGCACGGGCCTGCAATTCCAGCGCGGAGCACACTGTAGGTTGTTAGAAATGGGCCGGCCAGGGGCAGTGCAGCGCAGCGGAGAGATGACTTACAGACTGAGTAGCCAGGCAGCAACATGACAATGCCGCCTTGCGTGATGGCAGAGAAGCAAAACAGGTTGCTGTCAGAGATGCTACCAAAGGCGCGACCCATAAAGCTCACGATAACCGTTGCGCTGACCTCAAAAACGTTACTGTACAGGTTCGACTTGGGCGCAACAATCAGCTGCAGCGCGCCGACGAGACAGCCAAAGCAAAAGGCGAGGGGAAGGTCGATGAAGCGCGCTTTGAACGAGAAGGGCGCGGCGGTGGCGCTGGTCAGGCCGAAGATGAGCACGCGCGTCCACGGGTGAAACTTTTCGCGCGCGGCGATGATGGCGTCGATGCGCTCGGCGCCCTCCTCGACGCCGATGACGTCGTGCATGACCTCCTTGTACACCTGGTGGACGTCCTTGAGCTTGCCGAGGTCGATGCCCTGGACGGTGCGGACGATGCGCACCTCGGTCGTGTGCGTCGACTTGTCATCAAAAGAGATGACCATGCAGCCGGGCAGGTACAGGAACTGGCCCTCGATCTCGAGCACGCGCGCCGACATGCTGAGATACTCCTCGAGGCGGTGCGTGGGCGCGCCGTACAGCATGAGCGCGCGGCACAGCTTGATGATGTACCCCTGGCGCGCGAGAATGCCGGCAATGTGCACAGCGATGCGTGTCTCCTCCTTGTGCCCGTTGTGGTGCCCGTGGAAGAGCGAGCTGCTGCCCATGCGCTTCGCCTTGGGCCGCTTCTTCTTGGGCGACGCCGAGCTCGACCCGGCGCCGCCGTCATGGTGATGGCCGAGGTTCGGGTTGGCGAGGCGTGCCGATGCCTCAATGAGATTCGCCAGCGTGTCCTGTGAGCGGTTCTGCTCGTACCACTTTCGCCGGCTAGGCGTGGTATGGCCCGACTCAGAGCCGGAGGTGGTGTGTCCGGCGGAAGAGGCCGATATGTTGCGCTGGTGACCGCCGGAGCGCCGTGCATTGCCGCCGCCGTTCGTTTCGGATGGCTTGTAGAGCTTTAGCAGCTGCGCGAGCACGCCGCCGCGGTAGTGCTTTGGCGTGGGCACCGACACTACGCCGTCGTACCCGCCGGCATTCCAGTCATCCACCTCGATTGCGTTACCCGTCGTTGTCACCGTCGTCGTCGCTGCCACCTGCTCGTCGGGATCGACGACGGTCACCTCGTCGGGCGTCTTTTCCTGCCTGCGCATGGTGTGCGAACGGACAAGGTCGAACGCTTCGTCATTACGAGTCTGGGGGGGCTCCTCGAGTTGTTGTAGCAGCTGCCAGTCATCCTCGCCCGACTCAGAGCGCGTGTGGCCCATGCTCCGCAAAGGAATGCTGCCGTCGCTGGGGAATGGCTCGGCGTCACCATCGACGCTGACTGGAGGGGAGTCAAACGAGTTATTACGGGAGTGCGTGGGCGAACCCCGTTGTAGCTTGTCAGCCACCTTTTTGGCTCGCTCCTGGGCGGCTGCGGCTGATATTTGCTTCTCGGGGGAGTCCTCGATGAACTGGTTACCCGAGACCTCATGATGTCCGGCGGCGGCGGCGGCGGCGGCGGTGGCAGCGGCAGCCTCCCTCGCAAAGTAACCCGTCGTTGGGATCGAGCCGGACGAATGGTTTCGAAGCGCCGAGGGTCGCGGAGGCACCGTGGAGCTGCGTCGCTCGGGGCCGGTCTGCGGCACACTGGGGTTGATGGGCGGTCGAAGCTGAGCACCGGCATTGCTGTTGAATCGCACTCGTCCCTTTTCCTTCTTCACGGCGGCGGCGACATCGGCAGGTGACGTGACCTCGGGAGGGGTGGATTGAAATTCGACAGCAGGTGCCGTCGTCGATCTAGGCCAGTCTTGGATCGCGACATTCTGAGACGGTGTTGTCTCTGTGGTTGATTCAGGGGGCCAATCGCCGTACACTGGTTGGTGGTGAGCAAAGTCTTCATACTTGGGTCGACTCTCAGAGCCTGGGTCCGGGTCCTCCGGTGTGGTCGATGCGCCCGACTCGTCCATTGCAGTGCTGCTCCGACAGCAGGGAGGGGTACGGCAGGGCAAGAACCAACAGCACTGTGACAAGAGGAATGTGCAGATATGAGTATGAAAAAAATTGCAAAAATACCAGACAAACGGGATTCAACCAGAGAAAAGTTGTGACGGGTGCATCCGTCAACTTATTACTAAAATACTTCAGTCCCCTCCCTCCACCAGCAGAGCCGAGCGCGGACAAGGGAAGCCAAGCTCCTTCTCTAAAATCCCACAAAATTAGTCTACGATTCGTGGTAGGTGGGGTTGGCAGCATGAACTCGGCGCTGGCTATTCCGTCGGGTACCTTTTTGACAAAGTTTGCATCTTGTCATCTTGTCGTCAGCTCATCGGGGAGAGAGAATGGTGGAACACGATGAGGCACAAGCCAGGACTCGGTGGATTCTCGTGTACGCCTCTGGCTGTGCTCGAGATGCGCCGGAGACAACTAATTACCAGTAAACCCCCGTTGGCGTTCCATGTGATCAAAAAGCACAGCCAGGGTCCCTGCAAGTCGAGACCGTAACGTGGAGATCCGTGTCCGGCTTAGCAGCGAGTCAGAATTCAGGAAGGGCGCTTCTGGCCGGTCCCGAGAACCAACTAACTAAGTTACTGCGTATGCCGACAGCACGCAAGCACTCTGACGTCAAGTGGGTAAAGAGTTTCTTGGGACAAAAGGGCTGTGGCACGCTGTCGTCAGCCTCTCCTTGCTTTGCCTTGGTTTGTTCTGCAGCAATGGATAGGAGTTGTCAACCGAGTTGTACAAGATATGTCATGATGAATTAGACAATGTGTCTGTGCCCGTCCGCCCTCTCTCCCCTGCTTGCCAAGTGCTGCCCCTTGCCACGGCAATAACTTGGATGCTGAGCCCAACAGCACGGGCACGCATGATGGAAATGGAAAATGGAACTAATAAAAGCAACGCGGGGCATATGCACGGCCTTTCCGATCACGTTGGCGGACCATCCGGAAATATGTCTACCAGGTAGCTGAGTGGTCCGGCAACTAGCGGTCCGGCGGCCGTTCACAGCGCAGAAAATTACCAAAAAACAGAGAGTTAATTGGCTACATGTGCATAGAACCGCCGATCATCTATCCGGACATACTGTACTATGTAGCCAACACATATGCCGCCTACTGAGGTTGCTGCCACATTGCAATGCCAATTGATGCTTGGGATAGAAATTTTAAATTTCACTTTGCGGATAATGATTTATGACTGTCATCGGTTTTTGCTTTTTCTGCCGTATCCTGGGTAAAACTCGCCCTACGAAAAGCTACCATGCAGCCCAACATACCCTGCAGCCTTAAACAGCGGAATAAGAAACCCGTGATATGGATCAAACGGGAAATCTTCAAGGGGTTTCGGGTAATATAAGAAGCAAAACTCCTGATTCTGGAAAGAACCTTGCTCGTTTTGATGCCCAAAATCAGATTATTCTCTTGAACTTGAACTTATTGCTGCGTTCTATTGAACATGGGAGTACAGGAGCTATCATTTACACCCTGTCAAATTCCCACCTCAATTTTCATGTGGTCCATTATGAAGATGAAAAAAAAAGTTTCCTCAGGAAGAGAACACAAACTGACAAGTTCGAGAAAATTATTTCTGAGCAAAGTTGCGCTCAATGTCCAATCTCATGTGTAGCAGACAATGGCGCGGCGAACTCTCGGCCATAGCCTGTTGTCGTCGGTTGCCTAGCCAACCACAAATGTCTACAGCTTCAGAGCTCCGACTAAGCTATGCACCAACTTCAACGACATAGCTTCTTGGAGGAAACGCGCCACAGCGACAAAATGCCGCCAAAAGCAACGTATGGAAAGCGATCAAAGGCCTCAAAAGCCGAAAGGCTCTTTGCTGAGCTGCCGCAGAGCCCGATACGCAAGCCGCCTACCACAACAGCAACCACCAAACCAAAAGATCTTGAGCCTGTAACGGTGACAGACTTGACCCAGCAGCTCTCCGATATCAAAATTGAGGAACAAGGCAAAAATTCAGAAAAAGGGCCGAAATTGAGTGGCAAGCCACACAGGAAAGCGTGGAAAGAGGAGCAGCTGGTGTGTGATGAGCTCGAAGAGACTACACCGCCATCTGGCGACAACCACGACATCCTTGAATCGGAAGATGATCGGCAATACGAAGAAGATGTCACCGCCGAGACAACCCTCCGCATTCTGTCGTGGGAGGACGTGTGCCCCCACGGCGACCGCATCGAAAAGATCGCCGAGGCCTCGTACGCCGAGGTCTACCGCGTCACCAACGCCCGCGGCACCAGCATCATCAAAGTGATCCGGCTGCACTCACACATCAAGGCCAAGACGAAGACGCAGGAGCGCGCCGGGCTCGTCGACGAGGAGCCGCACGCCGAGGCCGACGTGGACGGCGAGCTGCAAATCTCCGAGTGGCTCGCCGACGTGCCCGGCTTCGTCGTCTACAAGGAGCGCTACGTAGTGCAGGGGCGGGCGACGCGGCAGCTGCTGGAGACGCACCAGGCGTTCCAGCGGCGCGCGAAGCGGCAGGACCCCGGCCGCGCGCAGTTCTACCCGTCGCCGAGCAGGTACCTGGATGGCACGCGGTTCCTGGTCGTAGAGCTGGGGGACGCGGGCGTCGCGCTGGAGGACTGGAGGCTGACGACGGAGAGCCAGCTGTGGGACGTCTTCTTCCTGGTGGCGGTGGCGCTGGGGCGAGCGGAAGACCTGGCCATGTTTGAGGTTTGTGATACTTGTTGCGATCGCGATGACGGTTTTCTTGGCTGCTAACAACCCCATACACAGCATCGCGATCTTCACGAGAGCAATTTGTGTATCCGACAAGTCCATGAGCCGCGTGCTCGACCGCCAGAGTCTCAAGGCCGATTTTATGGTTACTCGGGCCTGGACATCACAATATTGGACTACGGGCTGTCAAGGGCCGAGGACCTGTCCGTTGACTATGCGCCGCCCGTATCGAACGACCTGGAGAGGGACCTCAGCTTCTTCACCAGCACGCACGCACCGCAGTGTAACGTATACCGGCAGATGAGGTCATTTCTGCTGCGCGCGGATCGCGTCTGCCTGCCCCCAGCGGAGCACACCACGCCCTACGCCAAGGGGATCGACGGCGCCCTCTCGTGGGACGTCTTCGCACCGTACACGAACGTGCTCTGGCTGGCATACCTGTACGTGTACCTCGTTGACAACTTCAAGGGCGACAAGAGGGCGCTGAAGAGTTTCCGCCGCACGACGCGGGAGCTGTGGAAGTATCTTGACCCCGATGCCGGCGATGACGTGCCGTGCTTTAACTGCGCCGCGGACGTAGTCGGCTTCGGCGTCGAGGCCGGCTGGATCGACGAGGTGCAGCTGGTCGGGGCGTCGCACTCGATGGTGGAGCGCGAGGAAAGCATCATAGTGTCGCCGGATGACGACGATGACGAGGCGTCGTCGCTGAGGCGGTCGCCGAGGAGAAGCCAGTACCGACCGAGTACCTCGGCGTAAGGATATGCATGGCAGCGCCGGGTTTGAAGTGTACATTTTAAGCATCGTGGAGTTTGACTGGCGGGACTGTGTTATTAGCGGGCGACATTGAAAATGTTTCTATAATGGCCGGATTGTATTCTATATTTTAGGTAAAGCTAAATGATCTATTCTATTCTATCTTAGATAAAGCTAAATGGGGCGAGGCATTGGCCATCGCATATCGTATCCATTCATCCTTTTGATTCCTTGTAAATGCTACCCCAGCAGCATGGGCTGGTACCTATGTACTGTACATAGGTGTCGACTCAGCTGGCTGGTTGCACGACTACACTAGGATTGACAGTGGCTGGCAATTTCAATCACTCGACTTCAGCCCTCTCGGTGCCCTTTGCAGCTATGACTGACGATATCGAAACGGACAGGGAGGCCAAGAGATTAGCTGTCGTATGGTGCGCATTCCAAGGACAAGTTGATGCTGCGGGGGAACACTTATACATGGGTGGCAGCATGTCTATGCCCTATATTAGGTGGTTTACCTCTCTGAGGTATCTTACCTCTCTTTGGTATTTACATTTCTCAGGTATCGTACCTGCCTTAGGTATCTTGCCTCTCTTAGTTTTCTCACCTCTGTTGGCTTATTCTAGGCCTGACGCCTCATACGGGACAAATACACGTGTTCACCTACTGTATGTACTGCCTGCCGCAGTACTCTACCAGTGGCATTGTTCAAATTGCGAGATAAATATGAGGGCAATAATTTTTCGGGTTAAAATTCTCTTTTAGGTCTGCCATGGAATTCCATTGCCGTGTTCATTCTCCCATTCTTATTCTCCCTGTCCTTTAAAATCCCAATCATCAATGTTGCTTCGTTAAGTAGATATACCTATGCCTTCCGTGCCTTGGTGAAAACCTTGCTTCCTTTCTTGACAACTTCTTTCGCACGGATACTTAGAGTTCCGATCTGTCGCCTAGCCGAGACGCCTTTTCCTTGTGCCTTGTCCTAGGAGACACCAAGAGCAGCTTCAAAGATAGGGGATAAATCATGGGATGCGCAAATAGTGCTGTCGGCGCGTTTAGCCTCCAGAACTCTCAAGCTAGTCTGCAAGGTACCCCGGAATGTCGGAAGCTGAAGAATCTTGTCACGAACTTCAGCGCGAAAGTAAGGTTCGCCTATGTAGAACTGATGGCCGTTGCTTTCCAGGCGGCTGCGAGAAGACTTGTTGTTTCCATAGTGTCTCAAGTCGTAGATGAAATCCTGGCAGCTTTTGTAGAAGGAACTATCTCGAGATGTAATACCTGATAGTATCTCTTCTCTTTCTGCTTCAGCGATGGTAAATGATTCCCAGATTTTGGTGAAGTAATCTTTCCAGGGGCCACGAAGCAGATGTCGCTGCCAAACACTGGCTGAAAGCAGAACGCTCTGCTGAGAACCGTCGGGCGCAATGGAGAAGACGGTGATGCGGGTAGGATGTTTCAAGCCCGCGAGCTGAGACTCAATCCAACCTACAAATATTAGTGACTGATGTAGAGTAATAAAATATGGAGAGAGCCAAGCCATACCAAGCAGATAGTCAGCCGTGAAAGTCATAACTTCATTGCCCACGGCAATGGAAACCATGTTATCCTCGTCATCAATCTTCTCGAGAGTAGTCATGTCCATACTGCCAGATGCATGGCGGATCTGAGGCTGAATGAAAAGTTCAGGTGCAATTACTCCACGGCTTCGAGACGCACTTTTGCGCGATGCAAGCGAGTTGGAATGGGACGGAGTGCAGGAGGTGTTCGGCGACGGATCGTGGGCTCGACGGACGATGATTGTCACGACACTGTCCTGGGAGCAGTAGAGGTTATATGTCGCGATGATGCTTTCATCGCTGAGCATTCGAACGGCCGATGCCATGCTCTCTGAGTGAATATAGAACGCATGGTCATTGACATTGCCTTTTCCTCCGGAAAGGCTCAAACAATTTGCACGAGTCATATTCGATATTTTTACTTCGGGGAGCGTGAGAACCTTTTGAGTAAAGGCGGAGCTCGACATCGTCTCATTGAGGAAGAACCATATTTGCACAGCTGCAGCAGGCCCTTTACCCTTACCAGAAGCCATTATCGGAGATTCGAATTTGTCGTGCGGTCGATGTTTGACGGAAGAGAAATGTTCTTTCAGCGGAGGTTGATTTTAATTTCAAAAAACAAAGTTCTCTGTTTGCACGTGGCTGGGCTGCCACCAAAGCCGATTCACATCATATTTAATTTAGCTTCACATTTAGCTTTACATTTACCTTCACATTAACACTGCGCACCGCCCGAAGAGTATCACGTGGTAGCCACTTGTAATATATATATATCTCCAGGGCAGCGTGACCTTCACTTCACTTCTTCCAGATACCACAAACTCGAACCAGATTCACGATGAGCGGAAAGCGAGGCAAAAAGGCCCAACGGGGCAACACAGACAAAAGGGCCCAACGCCCGGAAGAATCAGCTCTAGCAGACAAAGTTCTACCAACCATTCGTACTGCTTCGGCAGTGAGGGACGATCCAAATCTCGGCTACAAGCTACGTGTGCTGATTTACGATCTCCTCAACATCTCCAAAGACCCGGATTCCGAACGACGACTTAATAGTACCGTCGACGAATATTATATCAGCCAGCCTTACTTTTCGTTCAAGGAGTCGGAGGTGATAAAGAGCGCTATTATCGATGCAGAACCATCTTTATATCACATTCCTGGAAACATCTGCTGCAGTGGCGGCGATCAGCTGTCCTCCAAGTCTGTGGAAGAGGCCATGAGGCTACTACTTTCAGATTTCCTCGATAAGAGGCGCGCCAGTGGCGATTCTCGGCCGTGTGGACCTCACCATCTCGCGCCTCTCTATGCTGCGCTGTATGGTATCGACATGGCGGAGCTACAAGTCGCGAAATTCCTTGGCCGTCTTAGAAGAAACGGTGTCTAAAATCTCTGGCTGGCTGGCTGGCGTGCGTCCATGCTTTGGTGCTCTGCAGACAAAGTGATGACCAGTACCTACTGTATCAGGAATAAGCGAGGGATAGCGGGGGTTGGGGATGTACTTGAGCGGAGGTGTAAATACGTGGTAGGAAACAGGTCACTCCTTAGCATGTGCCATCAACCAACCATGTCAAACCACTCACCTACTTAGACAACAGGTCGCCGACAGACGGCATAGAGCTCACTCTCAACAACAGATAAAGAGCACCAGAAGGTATAAAAGGTGCTATAAATTGTGGAATATGGAAACGATTGTCTAGAGAATGGAACTATTTTTGTTTTAGATTTTAAAACGGGTTATGTGCACGTAAATACAGCGGTGTAGCTAACATGTCTGTTTGAGTCCGGTTTGTTTTGTCCACCACTCATTTCCTCCGTGCATATGCTCACTCTGCTAGCGGCCTCGGCCGGCCCGCTCTAGCAGTTAAGGCCGCTGGAGCAGCTTGTGTCGGCAGTCTGCGAAAGGACGTCCATACAGGTGGATGTTCTGGACAGAGCTTTGGACTCAATTTTTTTCTTTCAATCCGCAGTAAGAAAAGAGAGAAAAACAAAATAAGGCTTTTACAAAGCATCAGAGGTTTCCAAGTCCCATGTACCACGGCCCACGTTCTAATAATGGCTGGCCCGACTCGGCGGTGGCCGACTTCCCCAAGTCCTGCCGAGGCTAAATGTCTGCACAGGCCCGAAGAATCCCCACCACGCCTTTTCTCTCCTGCCTGGAGAAAAGCCGTCAGCACATGTTCGCTGGATCAAGTGCGCGGGTCCACGACCTCCCGTAATAATGGGAGCTTCTCCTCAACAAAGCTGGGGAAGCACATTTCTCTCTTTCATTCTTCCCCATCCACTCCTGCATTACGTTTTTTCATCATCACTGTGCAACTGCAGTCTCCCAATGCCTAGGCTGCAAACCACCGCCGCTTGTCTGCCATAAAGCTCGCCCAGCGACCGCCTCTGCCGAACCACCCAACCACCCGCCCTTGGTACAAGTCTCCCTTCCTTGGGAGAGGCGCACCACCACGACCACCAACGTCCGCCGCGTTCGCGTTCCGCGTCGAACTGCGAGCACTAACTGCCCTCCCGAAGTCTACGAATTGAGCCTTCAACGTCAAGTCTGCCCGCCTGCTTGTCGCCCACCATGTCTTTCGACGTCTCCTACGCTCCGTCGCTGAGCCCGACCGCGACGGCCAAGAGCAGCGACACCTTCGGACGCTCCCTTCTCTCGCCCTCCATATCCTCCTTCTCCTCGCCTGCCGCACAGCGCCAGACGTCCCACATTTCTAAGACCTACCGTCAAGCCTCAACTCTATTCCTGACGCGCCGCCTCCCCGAGGCCCTCAGCACCCTACTGCCGCTTATCACGCCGGCCACTGAGGGCGAGCCCACGCCAGTCTCGGGTGCCTCGCGCACCACGAGGGTTAAGGTCTGGAGTTTATATCTCACCACCCTCAATGCCATTGTGGAGATGGAGCCCGAGGAGGGCAAGTCCGCCTTTGGTTCACAGGAATGGAGGGCATTGTGCGCCAAGGTTCGCGACGGCACTGTGTGGGAGGAGATTGTCAGGAATGGATACCACGGGTCTGAGGGCGACGTTGACTCGGAGGTTGTCATTAATCTGTGAGTTCCACCGGCCGCCATACCCGCCCAGCATTTCTCCCTGCACTGCCACCAGCTTGAACTAACCAAGAAACCGCCCGTCGATACACAGAGCCACCCTCTTACTTGCCCATGCCCAAAACCAAACCCTCAACCAGAAGAAGCTTGAGACATACCTCGCCACATGCACCGCGCCCAACTTGGATTTCGGAAACAGGCTCAACGGGGGTCACTCCCCAGGGCCTCGCATGAGTCGCTACGCCTCGCCAGCCAAGGGAACCAGCGGCACGGACACGCCCCGGGATCTCAACGCCCGCGTCAAGATCCTCGAGCTGTACACCCTGCACGTCCTGCTCCGCAACAACGAGTGGGACTACGCGCGCGAGTTCATCAGCGTCAGCGCCGTCCTCGACGACGAGCGCCGCGAGGCCTTCCTCCAGGCGCTGGAGAGCCTCCAGGAAGAGCAGCAGGAAAAGGAACGCCAGGAGCGCGAGGAGCGCCAGCGCCAGGAGGATCAACTGCGCAGAGACATTGAGGAGGCTCGTCGTCTGCGGGAGGTGAGCGAGGCGCGAGAGAGACGCCACCTCGAGGAAGAAAAGGCCCGCAAGTCCGCGAGCGAGATTGACTTCGGCGTCGAGTCGAGTCCCAGCCCCAGCCCCAGCCCGCGACGAGCATCGAGACCGTCATCCAGCTCAATATCTCGGCCTGCGGGCAGCAGAAGCGGTCCTGGCCAGACTCCCACCCTCACCGCGCGTGCCAGCGCCGTGTTTAGCCGCTTGAAGATTGTCATTGAGCAGATTGCCCAGACGCTCAACAGCAACCCCGTCATTGTCCTGAGACTCCTCGGCTTCATCGTCAGCTTGCTCATCATGCTCGGCCACAAGGGCCTGAGACAGCGCCTGCAACGCATGCTCGGTGCGTCGTGGGCCAAGGTCGCTGCCACAGCAGGCATGGGAACCAAGGTCAGCTACATCTAAGCTCGACAGCCTTGGCGATCCATTCTCGTGCATCTAGTGTATAATAACTATATATTTTGCTACTGCATCCTTGACGGAGTTTATCGCGGGTTCGCTTTTTTTTGTTGGAGATTTTTAACGGTTTCTTTTGTATCACTAATGACCAAACAAGCCACTTTGCAAGTACAAAGAGGTGCACTTTGCCAAAAGCCAGGTTGCATATTAAATCCGAATATAACTTTTTGAACATTATCTTGCTATGAGCTTTTGTTTTTCCCATGTCTATGTGGTAGCAGATGTCCATGATCACATGCGTCACCCAAACGCCGTCAACTCCAGCCCATGCGAAAAACCAAACAGACGAGTCTTGTGTGTAATTGCTTTATATTCATTTTGGTCGCTGCCAACGTACCACGAAGCGTGCCCCGACCCGGGCCTCTCCGTGGTTAGTAATTCGGCGCTCGATTTGTCTTTTTCTGGTAGAATAACTGTTGAGGGGGGTGGCGTGTTTGTTAGCAACGGGAAAGGCAAACGCGATGAAACGGCAAGGACGGGGGGAAAGCGCGCGACGACGTACATCTGTCCGTGAGCTACCCAGGTTGATGATCTTTGGGCACCCGTCGCGGTCCTTCTCGAGGCGCGTGCACTCGAAGCAGTAGAAGGCGTCAGAGATGCCCTCGCCGCCGCAGACCACGCACTTGTTCTGGTAGTTGCCGAAGCTGCACTCGTCGCAGATGCGCACGAGCGTGGTCGGGCGCACGTAGGAATCGCACACAGGGCACTTGCCGTCGCACTTGTCGCAGAGGCGACCGATGGCGATGCCGGGCTGCTTGCGGCACATGACGAGATCGCTGAGGGCGTGGGCGAGGAGGTTAGCGAAGTTTTGCGCGGCTGGGGGGAGGAAGGGGAGGCGGGCTTACGGGTGATGGCGCGACATTTTTGCGGCTCAGAGGGAGAAAGTTCGCTTGGTAGAGACGATTGCACAAGGAGATGTTGTAGGAGGTGAAGAGAAGGTTGCTGGGGGAAGAAGAGCTCGGTCGCAAATATACCTAGGTAGCTTAGTGTCGCCTGAGCAGCAAGAGATGTGAAGTCGATTTCTCAGCCTGGGACCTCGGCGGTTGGCCAATCATATAGCGGGGGCGAAGCTTCAACACAGCAGCGAGTGAACCGATAGCGGGGCGCTAACAAGGACTGAAGAAGCCGTCATTCAGGGAAGCTACAGTGGCCCAGTCGCCACCAACGACACTTTTTTCTGCGACGCCTCTTACCATATTGTTCTCAGCGCCGGCACCGCTGAGCATGCGATATGCTGTGAGATATCCATTGGTACATGCGCAGTATCTCGACGGCTGCAGTACACATTGTTTCAACAGCAACGGCGATTAGGGCAAGCAATGGTGTCGCCAGACGCGTAAGTGCCGGTCGCAAATGGAGACAAGTGGCATTTTTCTGACTTGATCTTGATAGGATGGCCACTGTAGAAGTACAGACCAAAGCTGAGGATGTAATGGAGATTACAGACTCGCGCGATTCACCGCCACTAAAGCGCAAGGCGTCTCCAGAACCGGGCAGCCGCGACGAGATACCGAAACGTACTCGATACGATGCGGACGAGGATGATCAGGACCGCGCAAGACGGCCCTCGCGGTCGCCCGAGCGAGACCACATGGCCATCGAGGCACCCGCGCCGGAGCGCCGGACCCCTACGCAGGAGGACAAGAAGCGGGGGAAGCGTTTGTTCGGCGGACTGCTGAGCACGCTTAATCAGGGCCCGAGCAACGCGCAGCAGAAGCGCCGACAAGAAATCGAGAAGCGCCAACAAGAGCGCATGCATAAGCAGGCGTCCGAGGATGGGCAGCGACGGGCCGAGAGGCTCGCGCAGCTCAGAGCGGTCCGCGTCAGAGAGCAGATCATCTTTGACGAGGAGGTTGTACGTGGGCTGTTTGACAATGCAATTGGGGTGCGCCAGCCAGCTAACAAGTTTGTGTGAGCGCAGATGCGGAATCGACACGTGAAGAAGCTGGCGGTGGCAAGATATTTACAGACCAAAGCCGAGCCCAAGATTGTGAGTTTGCCTTTGCCCACACAACGGCTGCAGAGAATACAGAGCTAACGGGAGCTGCTGCAGTACTACCTACCCTGGCGCTGCACGGACGAGGAACAAGATGTTATAGATGAGCAGAGGAGAAAGGCGAGAGAGCTTGTGCAGCGCGAGGAGAGCGAATTCGAAAAACGCCGACGGTGGCACATTGAGCGACACGGAGCCGCCGTCAGACCACGGCCGTCGTCGCCGCCTAGGGAGCGGCCACGGTCACCGTCAGCTGCCTCGCCCGGAACGGCAGTCCATGCGGAGTCACCGAAGAAGATGAACAGCGACACGGGCGATCGAGACGACGAGGGTACACGGCATGAAGCCCACGATGACGCGGGAGACATCGTGGAACACGACGGAGAGGACATGGTAATATATTAACATGGGTCACGGGTTATTAACGCAATAGGCGAGACAGGCGCCGCAATGTACAGTGAAAATGGCTCCAATACTACACCAAGATTAAAAAATATCAGGGCATTTTTATAATCCATCTTGGGACGAAAACCCAACCCAGGCCTGGAAGCTCCGGAGCGGGGATGTGAGGCGGAAGTGATAAAGTTTTATGGGCCGCAAGCCGCAAGGTGTCCGGAGGGGACGTCATCGTTGCACGGCTTGCCTTTACACTACTTAATACGGATACATGGCAAACCAAACAAACTGACCCGTGCACGGATTGGACAATTTTTTTCTAGCTGAAAAATTAAACATTTCAAATATTACTTGGGCGTTATGGTAAAAGGTTATGGCATAACGGACGGCGTCTGATGTCTCATCAACACTGGTCAATTGCCGAGGCCCAGGATACCAGGGTCTGGGAGACGGTCTGAAAGCCAAAAGTCCGATTCCTGTCTGCACTAATAAATACCACCCCGCCCTACCCATTGAGTTACATTTATTGCGGGCAGCTAGCTATAGTATTGTCAGATGTCACTAGCAAGTTTGGTCCTAAGCTCCCTCTCTTGTTATAAATAGGCCGTGCTGGCAAGCTCTAGTCCAGCTCTCATCCCATCCATCTTATATCCATCCACACACAAATACCTTCTCTCGACCAAGACATAGCCTCCGATCATGGACACGAGCAAGCTCAAGCCCAACGACCCGCGGGTCACCAGCCACTACGAGACCATCCGCGGCAAAAAGTACCACTACATCGTGGGCGAGCCGCAGGGCGCCAAGGTCGGCACTATGCTGCTGGTGCACGGCTTCCCGGACATGGGCTTCGGCTGGCGCGCGCAGGTGCCCTTCTTCATGTCCCGGGGCTACCAGGTCATCGTCCCGGACAACGTCGGCTACGCGCGGACCGACGCGCCGGCCGACCTAGCCGAGTACACCTTCAAGAGCACCACTGCGGACCTGGCAGAGCTGGCGCGCAAGTACGTCGGCGCCGACGGCCAGATCGTGCTCGGCGGCCACGACTGGGGCGGCCTCGTCGCGTGGCGCATGGTGGACCGGTACCCGGAGCTGATCCGCCGCGCGTTCGTCGTCTGCACGCCGTACATCCGCGCGAGCGCCAAGTACACGGCCCTCGAGGACCTCATCCAGGCCGGCATCCTGACCAACTTCAAGTACCAGCTGCAGCTCGGCGGGCCCGAGGTCGAGGCGCGCCTGCAGGGCCGCGAGGCCATCCGCAAGCTGCTCAACGCCATGTACGGCGGCCAGGGCCCCAACGGCGAGCTTGGCTTCCGCGTGAGCTCGGGCGTCGTGTTCGAGAACCTCGACGGCCTGGGCCCGTCGCCGCTGCTGTCGGCCGAGGAGCTCGACTTCTACGCGGATGAGTACGCGCGCCAGCAGGCGCCGGAGCTGCGCGGGCCGCTCAACTGGTACCGCACGCGCCCGCTCAACTTCGAGGCGGACAAAGAGCTGGCCGAGCAGCAGCAGCAGAGCAAGGTGGCGGTGCCGTCGCTGTTCATCGCCGCGAGCAGGGACGCGGCGCTGCCGCCGGCCATGTCGCAGTCTATGGAAGCGCAGTTTGAGGACCTGACGAGGGCAGAGGTGGACGCGAGCCACTGGGCGCTGGTGGAGAAGGCGGACGAGGTGAATGGCATCGTGAGCGAGTGGCTGGATAAGAAGACGACGACGTCCAAGGCATCGCTTTAAGGGGCTTTATTTTTAAAGCCACGAGAGCTGATAGGATGAGTAAATGAATATATAGAACCAAATAAACAAAACAAATAACAAGTTGTACTATGATATCAAGACTTTTGGCGGGTAGATGGTCTTGCGTTGCGTTCTGCTATCGGCGCCTCACTAGTGCATGATGAACATATAGCGATCGATATGATAATGACATAATAATATGCGCTTGTTTGTTGTTGCAGTTGGCCCGTCCATTGAGAGCATTGAGCATCCCACGGTGGAATGGCAAAGCTCACGAGTTTCACAAGGCGGTTAGGTCATCATGTTGGATGGCCAAGTCAGCCAGCCCCAGGCTGGAACGTGGCAAATGGTGTGGCTCATCTGCACCAGCGACACGCAGTCAGGGGCTATGCTGCGCGCCAACCTGCCCCTTGAGAAAGTATTCTGGGTAGGCAGATAGCGATGCGCTGGAAATAGGCACTTGGGTAGGAGAATAGATATTTTAGGCCCTCCTCGTACCCACAACGTTATACGTGGACGAGGGGTGAAGGCCACGAATAAGTTCTAGGCGACAGCGCCAACCAAACAGGCAGACCCCCTTTCAAGTGTTGGCTGGAGCGGATGCTGCACCTCTCTCGTGTTATAGGGGACAGGGCGGCTTTGTCAGGCTCGCCCAAATTAAATTCCGTTCAACTAACAGCTTACCACGCAGGAAAGAAAGCCAAATAAAGAGTCCCTTTTTTGTTCTTTTCAACTCTGATGCGGACCAGGCATATTCTCCCTCAGCTAAGCCCGAGCTCTGAGCAATCACCATCCCCCAAAATTAAGCCTTGCTACTGCTAGCCAGCCAGCCACAGCGGGCTAGCTGCAAGCTCACGCAACCAAGGAGGCTGTGCTTCCTGGCATCTTCATCTACAACGTCGCAGGTTGGCGATCCCATCCATTCTCGCGCCAACGTTTAACCCATCCGACCATCCCATCGATTCCCCTCATCCCAACACCCGCCCTCACGACTGAAAACCTAGAACACCTTCCCCTCCTACACGACCGCTATACCGCCCGCTCCCCAAGCCCGCGTTGGTTCCTTCGCATGAGCTCCCCAGTCCTGCGCCCAGAGCTCACCACACCACCTGCGCGCGCGCTCTGCCGCTCCCCCCCGGCATGGCTGGACGACCTCCTGGGGGTCCTCCCCGCGGCGGCCGGTCGCATGACGCCGACGACCTGCTGCTGGACCTCGACAACGAGCAGCCCGTCTACAGCCAGGGCCAGCGATCCGCGCTCAACGACGACGACCTCCTGAGGAATTACAACCAGGCCCAGGAGGGCCGCCCCTCAGTGTCCTACGATGACTTTGTCGGCGCCACCGGCAGCTCCCCGAACCGTCACCAGCCCGGTGCTGGCACCGGGCAACAACACCCCTCCGACCTCGACGCCGCCGGCCCCTACATGAACCGCCAATACAGCCAGACCTCCGAGCTGGGCAACTACCAGCGTTACGCTGACGACTTGGACGACTACCCCGCCGACCGCGCCTCGTACTACCAGAACGATGGCGCCTCGACCATGCGCGGCTCTACGAGTGCCGGCCTGCAAGCCGCGCGTAAACGAAACAGCGTCCTCGGCCTCGGCGGAGGCTTTCTGGGGCGCTTCCGAAACCGAATGAGCCGCGGCCAGGGCTACTCGGAGATGGATCTCCCGCTGACCGAGGGAGGCCACGACAGGGGCGGCGGTGTGTCACCACCTCCCCAGCAAAAACAAGGCGGCGGCAGCAGCGGAGGTGGCGGGTTCGATCTAGGGAACTTCAAATTCGGCTTCGGCTCCCGCAAACCAGATCCTTCGACCCTAGGCCCTAGAATCATCTACCTCAACAATCCCCCCGCTAATGCCGAGAACAAGTATGTCGACAATCACATCTCCACCGCCAAATACAACTTTGCAACCTTTTTGCCAAAATTTCTCTTTGAACAATTCTCCAAAGTCGCCAACGTCTTCTTCCTGTTCACGGCGGCGCTCCAACAAATTCCCGGTCTTTCGCCCACGAATCGGTACACGACCATCGCCCCCCTACTCATTGTGCTGTTGATCTCTGCTGGTAAAGAATTGGTGGAGGACTACCGAAGAAAACAGGCAGACAATGCCCTGAATACTTCGAAAGCACAAGTCCTGCGGGGCTCCAGCTTCACGGAAACGAAATGGATCAACGTGGCAGTCGGCGACGTCGTCCGAGTCGAATCGGAAGAGCCCTTTCCTGCGGATCTCGTTCTCTTGGCTAGTTCGGAGCCTGAAGGTCTCTGCTACATTGAAACTGCAAACCTCGATGGCGAGACCAATCTGAAAATCAAGCAGGCGCTTCCCGAGACGTCAACTATGGTTTCCCCTAGCGAGTTGAGTCGTCTGACGGGCCGCATCAAGTCCGAACAGCCAAACAGCAGTTTGTACACGTACGAGGCTACGCTAACTATGCAAGCCGGCGGTGGCGAGCGTGAGCTTGCTTTGAACCCGGAGCAACTCGTCCTTCGTGGCGCTACCTTACGAAACACACCTTGGATCCACGGTGTTGTGGTGTTTACCGGCCACGAGACCAAGCTGATGCGCAATGCTACGGCTGCACCCATCAAGCGAACCAAAGTTGAGCGACAGGTCAACTCTCTTGTGCTGATCCTTGTCGGCATGCTTCTTGTCCTCAGCGCTGCTTGTACCGTTGGTGATTTGGTTACGCGCCAGGTCAGTGGCCACAACTATGGCTATCTGTATTTAGACAAGATTTCTGGTGTCGGTATTGCCCTCAAGACCTTCTTCAAGGACATGGTGACGTACTGGGTCTTGTTCTCTGCCCTCGTCCCCATCTCGCTCTTCGTCACTGTTGAGCTGGTAAAGTACTGGCACGCTATCCTCATCAACGACGATCTGGATATGTACTACGACAAGACGGATACCCCCGCCACTTGCCGAACGTCCAGCTTGGTCGAGGAACTGGGCATGGTGGAGTATGTCTTTTCTGACAAGACTGGCACTCTGACTTGCAACATGATGGAGTTCAAGCAGTGCTCTATTGGTGGCATCATGTACTCGGACGATGCTCCGGAGGACCGACGTGCAACCTCACCGGATGACATCGAAACTGGTATTCACGACTTTAAGCGGCTCAGATCCAATCTGGCAGAGGGCCACTACACCGCGCAGGCAATTGATCATTTCCTCGCGCTCTTGGCTACCTGCCACACTGTCATTCCGGAGGTGGACGAGAAAGGCAGAATCAAGTACCAGGCAGCTTCGCCCGATGAGGGTGCGCTGGTTGACGGTGCAAAGACGCTTGGATATACATTCTTTGCTCGTAAACCCAGAGCGGTCATCATTGAAGTTGGCGGACAGGAGCTAGAATACGAGCTCTTGGCCGTCTGCGAGTTCAACTCTACCCGTAAAAGAATGTCGACGATTTACCGCTGCCCAGATGGAAAAATTCGCTGCTACTGCAAGGGTGCCGATACCGTCATCCTGGAACGCCTACACGACCAAAATCCGCATGTGGATGCCACCTTGCGCCACCTGGAGGAGTACGCCTCTGAAGGTCTTCGAACACTCTGCTTGGCCATGCGTGAAGTTCCGGAGCAGGAATTCCAAGAGTGGCAACGCATCTTCGAGACGGCGGCTACCACCGTCGGTGGCAACCGAGCCGACGAGCTGGACAAGGCTGCAGAAATCATTGAGCACGACTTTACCCTGCTCGGTGCGACTGCCATTGAGGATCGTCTCCAGGACGGTGTTCCTGAGACCATCCACACGCTCCAAGAGGCCAACATCAAGGTCTGGGTCCTTACCGGCGATCGGCAGGAGACCGCCATCAACATTGGCATGAGCTGCAAGCTGCTCAGCGAAGACATGATGCTCCTGATTGTCAATGAGGAGTCTGCTGAGGCGACCCGGGACAACCTACAGAAGAAAATCGACGCGATCCGCACACAAGGCGACGGGACGATTGAGATGGAGACGCTGGCGCTCGTCATTGATGGCAAGTCGCTGACGTTTGCGCTTGAGCGTGACCTGGAGCAGCTGTTCCTCAAGCTGGCCATCATGTGCAAGGCGGTGATTTGCTGCCGCGTGTCGCCGCTGCAGAAGGCGCTGGTGGTGAAGCTCGTCAAGAAGTATCAGCGCAGCTCGATCCTGCTCGCCATCGGCGACGGAGCCAACGACGTCTCCATGATCCAGGCGGCGCACATCGGCGTGGGCATCAGCGGCGTCGAGGGCTTGCAGGCGGCGCGCAGTGCCGACGTGGCGATTGCGCAGTTCCGCTACCTGCGCAAGCTGCTGCTCGTGCACGGCGCGTGGAGCTACCAGCGCATCAGCAAGACCATTCTGTTTTCCTTTTACAAGAATATCACTCTGTATCTGACGCAGTTCTGGTACGCTTTCCAAAACGTCTTCTCCGGACAGGTCATCTACGAGTCGTGGACGCTGTCGTTTTACAACGTCTTCTACACCGTCTTTCCCCCGCTCGCCATCGGCATCCTCGACCAGTTCATCTCGGCGCGGCTGCTCGACCGCTACCCCCAGCTGTACACCATGGGCCAGCAGAACCTGTCGTTCAAGATCAAGGTCTTTTGGCAGTGGATCGCCAATGCCGTCTACCACTCGATCGTGCTGTACATCTTCGCGGAGCTCATCTGGTACGGGGACCTGATCCAGGGCGACGGCAAGACGGCGGGCCACTGGGTCTGGGGCACGGCGCTCTACGGTGCCGTTCTGCTGACGGTCCTCGGCAAGGCCGCGCTCGTCACCAACAACTGGACAAAGTATCACGTCATGGCCATCCCGGGCAGCATGGCTGTCTGGTACGTCTTCATCGCCGCGTACGGCACCGTTGCGCCCATGATCCCCATCTCGGCCGAGTACCACGGCGTCGTGCCCCGTCTGTATAGCAGCCCGATTTTCTGGCTGCAGACGGTCGCCCTCGCCGGCATCTGCCTGCTGCGCGACTTCACCTGGAAGTACGCCAAGCGCATGTACCGCCCCCAGACCTACCACCATATCCAAGAGATTCAAAAGTACAACATTCAAGATTACCGCCCCAGGTTCGTTGCCGCCCCTCCCCTGTCAACCCTCAATGATTGTTTCCTTTCCCTTGCTAACCGCGCGCGTGAAAATACAGAATGGAGCAGTTCCAAAAGGCCATCCGCAAGGTCCGCCAGGTCCAGCGCATGCGGAAGCAGCGCGGCTACGCCTTCTCCCAGGCCGACGAGAGCCAGACCCGCGTGCTGCAGGCATACGACACCACCAAGAACCGTGGACGGTACGGCGAGATGGCGAGCTCACGTCCGCAATAGCCGCAGCTTCGTACGTGTGTTTGGGGGCGTGCAGAATTTTGCATTTCTGTAGTATTTTCTATCTGTTTCTCGAACTGTGCTTCTCTCTGCTTCGAAGGAAAAAAGAGGAGAGAGAGAGAGAGAGAGGGAGGGAGACTGATTTGGGCTGTTTTCTACATCTTCATTCTTTGCTACGGGTGGGACTACCAAAAAAGAGGAGGACAGGACGTTGGCGCGAAAAGGGTGGCGAGTTTTTTTCTTTCTTGTTTTTCTTCATGTATGGCATTTTCCTGCGAGCTGATTTTCACCACCTCTTCTTCTTCCTCTTCTCAGTCCCGATGTCTTTTTTGTTTCTTTTGCCCTTCGTAACGGCTTTGCATTCGCATGGGCATTCCCCAAACTTGGTACATACACACATCTACGTCGATCAAATCAAGCATCCTTTCACCACTTCTTTCTAAGACGCCTTCACTTTAAGCAGGACGTATGAAGATAGCATTCTTTGGCATACGGTTGGTATCAGAGAAGTGAATTTGTATCACCGTATAGACAGAACGACTTCCGAGACCCCAAAACGTCATCCTTGTTCCCTTGAAACTACCAAAATCGCCTCAACCACGCCACGTTTGCTCTCGACTGTCCGACTCAAGCAGAGTCGGAACAGACGAGGCCCCCTGTTCCACTTCCATGCAATGTCAACAAGTTTGGTGTATCTCTGTATAAGTATAAAATCATGTATAATGTAATAAAAACGCCTTCATGTTTTGATGAAGATTCCTTCACCTCCCAATGTTTTTTGACTCCAGTTTCCGTCGTGGTTTCCCAACTGCGTGTACAGAATAACCTCCCCAACAAACAGGAGCGAAAAGTGTACAATATCCAAGAAACGCTAGTTTCAGCAAAAAAAAAAACAAGTAAAGAAGAGATGTTGAAATATGTTCGTCGAATGCTTCGTAAAATGCGTAGTCCATGTTGGAATGAAAGATTAAGAGCAATGTGAATGCTGTCCAGCTCGTCCGCTGCTGCTGGTAATCGGCCACCCCCTTTTTTTTCTCTCAAGATCGCACGCCGCGTTGTAGCAGCTTGCTCGCTCATCGGCCAACTATGGGAGTAACGAGCTCGCTGCTCTTGCGGCGGGACGACCTCGACGGAAGCGGGCGGTCGATTGAGCTGTGGTAGGGGTAGCCGCCTTCCATGCTGAGCATGTGCTGGCGGGCATAGGACGAGCTGGGGCTTGTGGCGGCGCTCTTTCCAAAGGGCCAGAATCCGCCCGTGCTTCCCGTTGGTGAAGGTGGGCTGGGCGGGTGGATCGCCGTCAGCGAACGGAGTGCGGAGAGGGCGGACTCCGGCTTGGATCCGTAGTATGTGCCGGGAGTCGCGGGAGGTGACGTCGCAAAAAGCATGGATCCGGGCCTCGATGGTGAAGCCTGGGGGATGATGTCCTTGGGCTCGGAGTCGGAAGCGTAGTATGATTGGCGGCGAGCCAGGCTGTAATCGTTGGCACCGTTGTAAGAGCTGTACGATGCAGAGTACGAGGAGGATTGGTCGGATCGGCGGCAGCTATACTCGGCGCATTAGCAGGTGCAAACATGGCGATATAAGACTGCACATTAGCGTCGGATTGACTCACCTTTCAGAGCAGTAGAGAAAGTTGTCACTGGCAGGGAGGAATTGCTTCTCGCAAGACATGCTGTAGAGATGACGTTAGCGGGGATTGGGTGGAGTGAAACGGGATACGCCAGACGGCTCGCGGCATTGATGATAGAAAACGTACCAGAATTGTGGGAAGCTTTCGTCTTCTGAAGACGATTCGTAACGCGGAGTCCTCGACGAGCGTTGTATCGTTGTGGGAGTGTATCGGCGTGACAGTGTAGGACGGACCTGTCTCGAGGAGTCGGACTTGCGGGTGTCGGTGGCACCGCCGTGGCCGTGACCGGACTTGCGTCTCTGGTGATGAGGCATGGCCGTGTTGTTGAAGGAGGGTGGTGAATTGGTGTAGAGGAGAGATTTGCAGGAGCTGCAAGGCCCCGGTACGGTAGGGTTGGAAGAAAAACAGACGGATCCAAGACCGGATAGAGAATTAACTGAACGCGTGTTGAGTGGTGCTGCTAGTCACCGCCGTTGAGGTTGCCGAGTCTAACGTCGACGTCGGGCAAAGAGATTGGGCCGAAGTACAGGAACAAGACCATTAATCGGATGATGTCGATTGTTGGGCGCGCAATTGTTATGCAGGCTGCATGCAATTTGGAGAAGCGTGAAAGGAGATGCAAGGGAAAGACGAGAAGACAATGGTAGGAGGCCCGGCTTTATTACCGATGTGACTCTTTTTGTCCTGTCTTGTCGCAATGCGACTGTAGCTCGGTGTTCCGCTTGGCCCGTACGCTGACGGAGTACACAAGTGGACCGGAGATCGGTAGTCCACGCACAGAGCCCAGTCTCCAAGTTGGTCGAGAAGTTAAAAAAAATATGCGTGAGCAAGTGACTAATCTTGCTCGTAGTCAGCAGTTGGTGGATCTGGCTCTCCGAATCGGCGAGTCGAAGGCAAGACAGGGTTGAGAGTTTGCTGGGCAACTTGTACTTATGCGTGTGTGTAACAAGTGAGAGAGAGGCTGCCGTCCGGGATGGGAGGGAATGGGGATTATGAAGGAAAGAAACGGACGATGTCTCTTCAGCCTGGTGACGGGCAGGGGTATATTGTATAGATTTTCCCGGCTTCCCTTGAATAAATTTTCTTGCAGCTGCCCTTGACTTTAGCCAGCAGCGAACAAGAGACACGACACACGCCCCCTTGGACTTGCGCAAGCCTGACGTGTGACTCGACCCGGTGTCGTGATTGACTGGATGACTTTGCAAATCGGCTACAAGTGGAGACTTGCTGCGCCTGCAAAGGGCATAAAAATGTCGTTTTTTTTCTCTCAAAAGCCCCTAGCGTTGGGTGGGACGTAGCGGCGTTTCTTGGTACCAGAAGCGGGTGCCTCGCTGGCCCTGGTTGACGGCTTTTGACAGGCTGCGAAACAGGCACACTTGCGCCAATGTGCCAATAATTGCAACACACGCACAGTCTTTGCCTTTTGTTGAACCAACTATTAAAGTGGATTGCACCCCGGTGGTGTCTACCCAGTGGCCGGAGTGTTGTGCGCTGCTGGTGCCACTACGGCGCTGTGTCCGAGCTGCCAGCCCACAAGGTCCTTGTGTGTTCGGCCTGGATAACCTGGATAGCCAGCCAGTGACCTCTGTGTCCGTCCGTCTCTTGTTTATTGCTGTCTGGTGGAGCAGCAGAGCCAGGGCGTGACGCCTGTGGTCCGTCTCGGTCCAGTGTGTCGTCTTGCGAGCTTGGCCGGCCGAGCGAGATGGCTGGTATGGTATGGTATGGACGGCTCAAGGGGTGAACGTGTCGACCCTGATCTGTTAGTTTGGGCTCATTATTAGTCAAGCTGTCTTGGGAGACTCGGGATGTCTGCATTTCGCTGCCCACTCACAGCAAGGATATCGACTGCAAGCTCTATTGAGCTCCCCGCACGGCGAAACGGAGTCTTGCAGCTATGGTGGGGATTTCGAGGGTTGCAGGCTCTCAAACAAATGGGCTAGGTGGTACCCTTTGCAGCTATCGATGAAACTCTCGCAGCTGTCGTGGAAGCAGCCCAGACTAGATGGACACGGCGCTTCTGTTGATGCAAGACGCGGGGGTATGATGTGCTATTCCTCGGTTGGCCAAATTCCGGGGTGGGTTGAGCAGCGACAATTTCTGATGAAACTAGCGAAGCCAAGAAAATGGATCAGCTGGACTTTGGTAAAGAAGATATTTTGAGCAGGTATGAAAATGGTATTATGGCGAATGCCGATGACGATGTTGTATCATGGGATGTCTGTGCATAGAGCAGGGAGTTGAGAGTGAGGGGTGTTTGTTGCAGCAATTGCCAGCTGCGAGTTGTTGACAGCTGGTGACGGGCAAAACCACATTCTTTAACTTTCCTTCTACATTGGTATGCCCGCACAAGAATGGCAACCCGATATCGATGGTAACCAAAGCTACCATTCTCTATCTTGAAGTGTCTATCTAGTCCGATTGTACTACAACCAGCCACGCGATATACTCCGGCCATCGCGCCAACCATGATAAGCCCGCACGCAAACGACCAGCGTTATCTACCCCAAGCATCGCTCGCTATCGGGATAAGCCCCTTGCGCTGCGAGATGCCGTCCACTTCGGCCTGTTTTTTTATACATCACCCCAGCAGGAGGTCATTCCTGCCAGACCATGATACGGTTCTTTCCGCTGGCTTTGGCCGCGATGACTACTCCCAAGAGTGGCGGCCCCTGACCACAACGGCAGTGCGCTGAAACTCTGGATTGAATAGGCTAGCGATGTGCCATCTGGTGCGACAGCACTGCTACCCTACTGTCGAAGCATGCCGTGTTGATACTCGGGCTGGCTCTATCCTCGACCGCCCTAATGCAGCCAGGGTTCACGCGGGATAGGGTTGGCTACACCATTTCCAGTAACCCGGCAGAAACGAAGGGAGAAG
Source organism: Cordyceps fumosorosea ARSEF 2679 (assembly GCF_001636725.1). Classification (NCBI taxonomy): domain Eukaryota; kingdom Fungi; phylum Ascomycota; class Sordariomycetes; order Hypocreales; family Cordycipitaceae; genus Cordyceps; species Cordyceps fumosorosea. The sequence goes on along the minus strand of NW_017387307.1, from coordinate 203,196 downwards.
CGTCGCACACCATGCTCGGATTTGCTTGTTCAAAGGGTTTCCCGAACATAGGCCAGCGTGATTGGCCTTGCGACACCACTCGCCCAGCCATTACGGCACTTGGCCCCTGGAAGATGCCTGCACAAATCCAATGACGACTGTACGAATACGCCAGGCACAGTTTCTCAGGCCGGAAGCGAATCATCAATGAACAAGTCAACATCATACCGAATCTCCTGCATACTGGTACTGTTCTCCAACTGCCAGGAACATCTATTAGTTACCTACATGATTGAAGGGGCTTGCTAAAATGCAATGTTGGCGGGGGATCCGCAGGTATTGGGCTGGGCTGACCAGGGATAGAACCCCCGCATCCCAAGCAAGCCAAGTTCAATTCGAAGGTCCAGGTGACACTGGCTGAAAAGAGGCAAGATGGAAAAGAGGCAAGATGGGCCACGATGGCGTTCTCGCGCAGCAAAGCCCACACACGGCCCTCGCTTAAGCTACTGGTAACTAACCCGTCACGGGCACTAATACGCCAGTGGTGAGGTCACCATGGACGTACGGAATGTGTCCAGCAGCTGGCTCGGCGCTGTTGGCGAACGGTCTCAGCTTCCGATTCCCGTGTCGGTAAAAGTATCAGTACCAGGTTCTATGTGAGTGGGCTGAGGCACTGGTTTGCCGTCGCGGAACCCCTGAACCCCACGAGCTGCGCCTTTACCGACTCTTTGCAACACTTGCGTTATTCCTGGATTGATGGCGAGAAAACATCGCCTTTGTGGATATCCAATCGCGTTATGGAAGGCAAGTAAGAGCACAATAGTGCCATTATCTGAGCAAGTGGTGTAAACGGGGACATTCTTAGCTAACGGCCCGCAGCCGATGCTGCCACGCCACGGGCTTTCGATGTGCCTGAAGCTACCCGGCCCATTCTCGTTGGCGCGAGGGGTTGCATTTGCATTATTTAATAGAGCCGAATACTTGCTTTCCATGCTTGAGTGGGATTCGGGCCTGGCTCACAATTTGCTCGCTCCATTATTAACTACTACAGGCGAGTAAGTGGTCAGCCATCCGGGTCGGCTGGAACAGGTCAACCAGGTTGTGCAACACCATGCTCTCAGCTGGGAACCAACTCGCTCTCCACATGGTGGAACTCTGTTCTCATCATCATTAGCTGCGTCGTCTACGAATAGTATCAGCTGTGGCTATAAGTCGGCAATTTTCAAGCTGGGGCTGCCGTCAGACCTGCTGACGGAAGCCATGCACAATATCATATCATGGGAGGTCTTGAACAGGTGGAGGGGCAATGCAACTACCAGCTTGATCCAAAATCTCACAGACAACAGCCTCATAAAGATGAAGGGACCTGATTGTCCAACGGCGTTGGCGCTACCACGGGCTGTCGAGCTGGTATCAGTAAGCTGAGAATGCCCGAGCCTTACGCCAACTTCATTACAGGCGGTATCCTGATAGCCCTCAAAGCGAGAACACACCGATGACCTGACAAATAGTTCCCCAATATGGATTCCGGAGGACCTTTTGCAATTACTCGGATGCTCAACGTTGGTTTAATGGAAACCCGAGACTGACAAGCCCGCCAAGTACGGACGATGGAGCGCAGCGTGCCGTACACGAGGCACCGATTTGAATAACTGCCGTTTCGTGACGGAGTTCCTCGCCCCGTGCAAGATGCCGGCATCGACTGGCGTTTGAAAATTTTCAACCAAGATTTCATCGAAAGCCCACCTGCTCCTCCCGCGTGTTGCCGTCAAGATTCACCTGAGGCCGCTCTGATGCCAACGCCCACAAGGCGATGCCTGTGGAAACGGGGCGTGCATTACAATAGCCAGTCCACGATGCACGTTGCCGCCAGCGATTCCCTTCCTTGGAGCCCACAAGTGGACATGACAAGTCGAGGCATCGGGTGCTAATCACAAGTCATAACGCGTGGCGACGAAAAATTTTCTCGGGTGCACAAATCGACTGCAGCGCGAAGCAAGCTACATGCCAGAATGACGATTTCATGCAATTTTGTCGAAAATGCCAAGCGCGAAGGGGGAATAGGGTTGTCGTGCCCAAACCGGCCTATACCACTTGACGGTTTGACTTTTTTAATACTAGCCGCGGCACATTTTCCCACAAAAACCCAAATAACAGACACGAAAACAAAAGCAAGGCTATGGGATACAGGATAGTACCTTATCTGGCTAGGTAAACGGTTCCTTGGCTGCTCTCGAGAAAATCTCCTTGGGCTATTTTTGGACTCATTCAATCCTTCTCGTCGGCCGCCACGTAGACGCCTCTTTCGGATGTTTGTTTTCAGAGTAGCACTGGTTTTGAATTCTACATTCCAGCTTGGTCGACTATGAACCTGTAACTTGGTGCGATGATCTTTACGTATTGACATTATTTCAGTTTTCAAATGACGCGTGAAATAATAAAGCAGAGCATGCTGCTATCCATATGTCTTGCCATGCCGCTCTACTGGAGGATTTCGTATCGATGACGGTTATCAACTCACGGTTATGGGGTTTTCATCAGGCTTCCACTAGATGGGCCGAATTGCCTCAGCCGAATAGGCTCGACCCAAAGTTGTTCCGTTGATCCCTTCTACGTGAATAGAAGAAGCAGGAAGACCACACAGTGGCTGATTGGCTGCGGGGCTGTAACGCGAGGCTTCAGTTCTTCAGCTAACTAGGGATCAAAAACAAACAAACTTTTCGAAAAAAACCCAATCTCCTGGAAACGGAGAACATGCAGCCTGATCAAATGCACGCAAATCTGAAAAGACGCGATCCGTGACATTCTGGCGGTCTGGCACCCGGATCGGCGGCCGACTGGGCCGATCTCCGGCCTGCCAAGCAGTTGACCTTGACATGTGTTGGTGTCCATTGACGGCCAGAAAAAAGGCACAGAGTGTGAAATCTCTTCAAATATAGAGTTGCTTTATCTGGGGCCTCTGCCCATTTCGCTTTGAATCTATCACGGTTCGCGTTTTGTCGAACGACGCCCGGACGTTTCAATATGCCAAGATGTCAAACCTGGACATCTCGCGCACGATTGCAAAGCGCAACAGAGGTCGGGACTTGCCGACCACGAGTTCAATTACGTTATATTTTTTGCGGATTGCTGCTCCGCTAATAGTTTATGCTACATTGACGATGGGCTCTGTAGCAAAACGGTGAGCCGCGGCAAGTAGTAACCTCATTTTACGTGTCTCATTTCACTTTTCATTGCGAAAGGGAAGCCTTGACGTAAAAAAGGAATTCTTGGTAATAACTAGTGACTCTTACTCTCTGCAGATCCGAGATTCCAGGCTTGCCTCGACCCCGAATTTCCATGCGACAATTCTCACCCGCTGCGTCACTTCATAAACACAGCCTCCTTTTCCTGACGAGGGTCACAAGCAATGAAACCAGAAGATCGGGCTGCAAAAGTTCCATGCCAAAAATAATCCATCAAGCCACCCGAAAGAGCCGAATAGAGAAAATCCCGCCAAACTAGAAGGCAATATCGCTCATACACCTGCTGTAAGCCGACGGGGTGTGCGCCTATGTAACGTTCTCGAGGGGCCTCATCATCAACCGTTGCGAGCCGCACATGTGACTACATTCCCTTCCTGGCCACCGCTAGAACAGCCTGCATCTGCAACAACAAATTGCCTCATCAATACAATGCGCCTTCATCCCGCTGGTGCCCGGCCAAGCATTCTTTCTTCACGGCTCGAACACGCCGGCGTGAGGGCCAGGGTAGGATTTCTTGCGGACGGGTGCGGGAAATCGCAAGTCGGCGTCTTCGAGCTTGAGGCAGCTCGGGCAAGCCCGGTTGAGAACGTAGGCGTCGGCGATGTGACGCGGTACTGGGAGGTTGCAAAAAACGACTTCGCCGGAGTCCTGCGCGACAGTCTCGCGGCACTTGTACTCCTCGGTGCGGGCGACATGCCCGCACAAGCCGACGAACTCGTACGTACCGCACCGGCAGGGAACGGTGGTGGCCCACACTGTAGTTATCAATGGGTAGTTGTCGAGAATGTCTAGGACGTCCAGGTCGTCAATGAGCTTGTAGTCGCGGACGGCGGTAGCGGCGGCGGCGGCGGCGGCGGCGACCGAAGAGCCCGGTGACGGCGCTGCGCTACGTCGCCATTGTTGCTGGTACTGAGTGTCGCTCGACCGGGACTCGAAGGAGACCTGGGCGTCGGAACTTTCGGTTGCTTCTCTCTTGAAGCTGACATTCTGTTTGTCTTCCAAGCCAGCGGAACTCTGACTTGTGAAGGACTCGTCTTGACGCTCGTCCTTGACCTTGAGGCCCTCGTCCAGCTCAATCTGCCTCTCAATACCTTCTTCTGGTGATCTGATCGACTCAGTGGAAGCCATGAAAAATTCCTCAACGGCGATGACGGTCTCGCTCTTTGTATTGTAAGCGGTGTATTGGGACTCTGGTGACGGCGGGCCGTTGCTGTCGTCCGCCGCCTCCGCGGCCCTGGGTGTGTCTGCTGGACACATCCTAAACGTTATTCAGAACACTTTTATTCGGGGGGTATCAAATAGTTTGCTTGGTGTGAGGTGAGCAAATGGAGAAGACCTAAATGGTGGGAAAATGGTTGTCGGTGTGTTTTTTACGTTCGTGAAGCTCTGTTGCACAAAGGCAACCGGAGGGCAGCAAGGCAGCAAGAAGGCAGGACAGGTATCTGAGGCGCGGCAAGAAAGACGGAACTTTTCAGAGCCACACTTGCCGTTGGAAGCCCAGAGCTTCTCCCCAAAATTCTTCTCAATATTTTGTCATTCAAGCGATTGACTGCGTTGATCTTGTGCACCTAAGTCTGAGCCCTTCGCGCGCACTATGTCCCATTAAAACACTAGAGATGCGTAACCGTAAGCCATCTTCATTGTGACGGCACAAATACATTCAATAAGGAGCTTGTATCTGAAGTAGCCTAAGACAATGTACAATAAATTCAAAGGTGGCCCTCTACCCCGTTATATCGTGATAATCCATTCTAACACACTCTTCCATCGACAGCATCTTGACGCCCTGAGTTTTCAAGGTCTCGCTGTACTTCAGCGTACCCTTTAAGACAGCAATGCAAGCTTCACGAAGAGCCCCGTCTTTGCTCTCTGATTCTTTGAGCAATGTTCGTACAGCTCCTAGTTCGCCGAGAAGCTTCGCATACGCGCCGCATACTTGGCTTGCTACGCTCTTGGAGCCCTTTCCTCTCAAGCAGCTCAAAATAATCGACCTTAGGGATTCGGCAGAAATCTTCTCATATTCGTCGAGGCCGGTCAAAAGTTGCAGCAGCAGCTGACGGTCGGCAATTGTCTCTGGCTGCGTCACTAGCAACATGGAGCAACTTTGGATGCATGCTGCCGCATCCTCAACAATCTCGGAGCATTCTTCCCATGATATGGTTGTGTGGATATGGCGAATCCATTCAGATAAAACGACAAGAGAACCGCTCCAAGGGGATACTCTCAGGGCCAGACCCAGCAAGCGCTGATCAGGTTCCATCCCCCCCTTCGACGTCTTCTCCAACAGGCCGCCAACCAGCGCGAGGCAGTTCAAGGCCTGGTTTTTTTGTATCTTTCCCAAGCCCAGTATATCGATACACCGTCTTCGAATCTCACTGGCAACATCAGCCGCAGCGCCGTGCTCCTTCTTGGAAGGGCCAAAGTAGGCCTTGATGCTTGTGAAAGACCACAGGTTGTTGCGCAGTAGCCGCCGTATCCCGACAATCGAGGTCTGTGATTGCAGAGACTCCACAAGGCCAAAGGCGTTGAGTAAAGGCTCGTTGTTTTTGCTCTTTGTGCTGTCGGTGCTGTAGCGGCGCGAGAGCATCCATTCCAGCAGCAGAGCGTCCGAGGCACTCACATGACCCGGAATGCCGTTTTCTCGACGCAAGGCATCAACTAGGTGCGAGCCTTCGAGGGTGTCTGGGCATGGAGTCTCTGTGACAGCACCGCTGTCACTGCGGGGTGGCCCGTAGAGCGCGGCAGCCAGGAGATCGTGCGAGCTCAGCCGCCATATATTGGCCGGGCTGGCAGCGACGTCTTGCGCTCGCTTGCGCGACTCGATCAGCTGGCTCTCCAAGTCGGCAAGCTTCAATTTGACTTGTTCGCGTTTAGGATTGACGCGCCATATGGCCACTTGCTGCTCCTCATCCTTGTCGTCGAAGGTGCGCACGTTGCGGGTTCCCTCCGCATCGAGGTCCAGTAACAGGTTGGGCATCTCGAAGAATTTCTGGCTACTTGGAGCCACGTTTGGATCCTGGACAGGCCGGCGCTTGGAGAGTGTGTAGTAGACATTGTTGTTCTTGTCTACTCTGCGCTCAAACATCTTGAAGCGCCGCTGCGTCGCGACACGATGAGGTCTCGTGGTCGTGGGTCGCCACGCCCGCTGGACGATCAGGCTCATCGTGGGGGGTCTGGCAAGGCAGAGAGATCTTAAAATGGATTCGGCAACTTGGTATGGCGCTCCCAATATGCGCCTGAAAGCCTCTGGGGGAGTCCCTTTACCGCTACCACAGTATCTCGATCGTACTGTGCAAACGCAGTTTCGTCTGAACAGTCTGGGGAAAGCGGGACAGACAAGTCACGGCACGGGCAAGCTGTTCTCCAGCGGACTCCAGCGGGATCTGGCGAAGGTCCACCCCCGTATTTTGGCAATCTAGCGCATCGCTCGGGGAGCTGGGCGCGCTGTCAGGCCGCTAATCAGCGCTGTGGGATTCGCAGGCCAATTTTCTCGGAACCGCAGCCACTGTTGTTCCGATGGTCACTGAAAGTTTGGTGGTGCCATCCCAGTCGATGCAGGCACTCTCGAGCCCATAACTACATCTGCGCCGCATTCTGCCTCTCAGCACCACTGAAAAGATCGTGCACCTCTAACCATCTCATACCTCCGACCTGATTCGACACGTACAGCACATACCTCGACTCCCATCTTAATGTCGCCGCCCGCAAACAAGAGAAGAACCAGGGCAGACGCTGCCGAGGAAGCTCAAGCCGCTGCGCCCGACGCAACCACAGAACAGTCCAAGGAAAAAGCCCCTTCACCAGTGCCAGAAACCACCGAAAAGGACAAGGAAGCACCATCCACTTCTGATGCTGCCTCCAAGACGCAAGATCGCTTGGTGCGCTTCAAGGCGCTCCAGGCCCGCGCGAAAAGCTCCTCCGAAACCAACATGAAAGAAGTCACGCGCGAGTCGCAGCGCCTGGCTGAGGACCCGGCCCAGCTCACGGCCCTGCGGCGGCGGCACGACATCGCGGCGTACAAGCTGCTCAAGGCCGACGCCGAGGACGCGGGCGAGGACTTTGAGCGCAAGCGCGCGTGGGACTGGACCGTCGACGAGAGCGAGCGCTGGGATAAGCGGCTGAAGAAGAAGGCCGCGCACCGCGACAACAACGCCTTCCAGGACTACCAGGCCGAGAGCAACAATGTCTACAAGCGCCAGCTCAAGAACCTCGACGTCGACCTCGAGGCGTACACGAAGCAGAAGTTGGCGGCGATCGAGAAGGCCGCCGCGGCGGGCAGCCTGGAGATTGTCGAGACGGAGGACGGCGAGATGCTGGCCGTGGACAAGGACGGGACGTTCTACGCGACGGCCGACTCGACGTCGTTTGCGCAGAACAAGCCCGACAAGGCGGCGGTGGACCGCCTTGTGGCCGACATCAACAGGGCCGAGGCGCAGAGCCTGAAGAAGAGAAGGGAGCGCCAGGCCAAGAATGGCGACGACGGGGACAGCACGTACATCAACGAGAAGAACAAGCAGTTCAACCAAAAGCTGGCGCGCTTCTACGACAAGTACACGTCTGATATCCGCGACAGCTTTGAACGCGGGACCATGATTTAGAAGGGAGAGTTATTAATTCGGATACATGGGTTACGGGTTGGATTTATTGTACATTATAGCTTTAGCGTTTGCATATGGGGTTTCCCGGAAATAGAACTTTTGATCAGATGACACTACAACATCGTTCTCCTCCAAGCCTTGTGCGCCAGGTCCTCCATCTGTGCCGTTTCGATCGGCCCGTGGACCTCCTCATCGGCAAGCGCCTCGACCACGGCTTCGGCAACCATCTCTACCTTGGCCGGCTTGGCACCTGCAGCGCCCATGAACGTGTTTAGGTACCCACCGGTGACCTTGTTGAACAGCGCCCCGGCACCGACCATGGCCGCCAAACCCATGGTCACCTTCCTCGACTCGTCGAACATGAAGGGGGGACGGGGGAAGACGCCTCGCATCTCGGGAAACTGGGTCGCGATGGTGTTTTCAGCCTGCCGCTTGGTTGTGATGTAGCGCTGGGGCAGCATGGGAGATCCGCCGGCCGCTGAGATGTAGCAAAAGGCCTTGGTCTTGGCGTCGGCGGCGTGGCGAGCCAGGGCGACGGCGCTGTCCCTGTTCATGACCTCGTAGGAGAACTGGTCGCTAGGGTTGGAAGGCTTGATATCCTCACCCGGTTTCACCTCTAGCGGGTTGATACCGCGGTCCTTCGTGGCGGCAAAGACCTTTTGGATGCCCGCGATGGGGGACTCGCGGCCAGACACGAGACCTTTGTAGTCGGCTTCCAGCAGGATGCCCATGCTGTGGACGACGTAGTCGGCGCCTTGCAGGAATGGCGCATATGTGGCAGGCTTGAGTATGTCGCCCTTTTCCCAGGTCACTTGGTGCGACCAGCTCGGTGCAGCTGCTGATGAGGTGACGTTGTCCCATTTGGGCTGTCCAGACCGGCTACATCATGTGTGAGTGGAATGAATACAATTGTAAGGCCTGAATTCCGTACCTAATAGAGATAACATCCCATCCTCTTCCCACTGCATACTTGCATATCCTTGACCCAAGGAATCCGTTGCCTCCGGCAACAACGAGCCTTTTTACTGCTGCGACCATGGTCGTTTGAGCTCCGTGACAGCGTAGTTGCTTCGGCCCTGCGCAATCGACTACTGAGTGTGATGATTGACTGGAAAAACACACTTTGATCGGGAGGATTGGGCGTTTTCAATTCAGTGCTGATGGTAAAATCCAAAAAGAAACAGGAGCGGAGTTGAATTGGAAAGGGAAAGAAATCAGATCAGAAGATGAAACCATGAAGTCATTTCGCGGCGCCAGCGATCGAACTGGGAGCTGTGGTGGGGCGTGGTTCATTCCTTAGGCAAACCCTGTTGAGCGGACTTGCAGCGCTAAGTCATGATGGCCGTGCCCGCTGAAAATCCGTCCCGTCGCCATTCTTTGCATAATCAATCATCCATTGTGGCGCGATCGAGACCGAGACCGTTACTGCGAGTCAACACGACCCCATCTCGACTGGGATAGACACAAACTTTGGGACACTGCTGTGACGCGTAGCAACATGGCGCCTAACAACCAGCTGGGCAAGCGCGTCAAGCTCACCCAGGTTCGCCGCCCATTCATTGTCGGCACGACAGCAGTGCCCTTCAGCGAAACGAACCCCCGACCGGTCGGCGCGCCCGATAACCATACGCATTCCTGGTCCGTCTTTGTCAAAGGCCTCGAAGACACGGATATCACATACTGGCTGCGACGCGTCCAGTTCAAACTGCACGAGTCTATCCCCAATCATGTGCGCAGTACGTCCGCCCCTCTCCCACGATAAGCTGCCGTCTTCATCGGCCAAAAATAAAGATGACTGATCCCGTAATTCTACGCAACAGTGATTGAAGGCGAAGCCGGAAAGCCGTTCATGGTCAGTGAAACCGGATGGGGCGAATTCGACATCACCGTCAAGCTATACTACGTCAACGAATCTGGCGAGAAACCGCAAACACTCTACCACTATTTGCGCTTGCATCCCTTTGGAAGAACCGAGGAGGAGAAGCAGGCAATGATCACTAAGAATGGTGAGGTTCGCGCGTGGAGTTACGAGGAGCAATTATTCAACGAACCATACGAAGTCTTTTACAATATTCTAACGAGCGGCGCCGTGCCCAAGGGCTGGAAGACGGCCGGCGGCGGCAAGGGCAAGGGCAAGAACCGACCGACGCCGCCGCTCCCGGCACCCGACAGCGACAACGTATGGGAGCGGTCGGCCATGATTCCCAAACAAAACCGGCCTGCGGCGCCGTTCAGCCGCGAGACGGAGGCGGCGGAGATAAAGCGGCTCAAGGACGCACAGGCCCGTACGGAGGAGATGAGCGCCAAGGTGCTCGCGGAGCTCAAGGGAAAGGAGGAGCTGCTGGCCAAGCTCAAGGCCGAGAACGTGGCGGCGGCGGCGGCCAACAGCGCGGCGCCGAAGCCAGTCTAGAAGGCTGGCGGCGGCGCACGACCTCGGCAGCCGTCCACCGCGCGCAAACAGCCCAACAAACCCAAGGCCTCGATGAGCACCACTAGAGGCGCGCTCCGGGCCAGAACAGACTCCGGCCCTGCAGCAACACAGCAGTCCCGGGCGTATGAATGAACTGAGGTGCTGTGTGTACCTTGCTTTTTGCGGTGCAGGGCTGCCCACCATGAAGCTCATCCGCCGGCCGCGTACCTCTCAGGGCTCATGCATAATCCACAGCTACTATACCTACGCTGCTCGATGGGCTCATGAGACTCTCTGGATGCCAAATTAGCTCAGCGGACGCAGATACAGGATATCCGTCTGCAAGCGGCTGCGGCTGATACTGGGCTGATATCGGACTATGTGCGGCAGCTATTCTGAAACTGGCCATCCTGCCACAATGAGAAGAAATGTGCCTTGCATGTTGCTCTGCAGCCTTCTAGCGACACGATGACATGCCTAGGATAGTAGTTGAGAGCTCAGCGTATCTCAACATAGAGTCAATTACCATGCTGTTACTACTTCAATAGTACCTACCACACAGGCAGTCCGCGAATCGTGAGTTCCACCTTGAATTCCCGTCTCTTTCCCATGGTGCCACTTCTGGAGTAAATAGGATGAACGTGATCGACGCAAATTTACCCACAGGAAGGGGTTCCCCGGCCGCAGCCGCAGCCTCGGCCGTTCGGGTCCGCGGACACGCCGGTTCCCCCGCATTCTGCACTACTTCAGACGTTCCCGCTTGCAGCTGTAGGTTGGAATTAGCTATAGCTATTCAACACCGCGTTGTTTCTGACTTTTTCAACACACCTTGCTTCTTTTTGCAATTCATCTTGCTCCTATCCGCAATACTTTCATCACAGTACTCTTATACAAAAAACATCATGGCTGCTGATTGGGAGACTAAAGCGGCGGAGCGACGCCAACAACTCACCAACACCATCCCGGAGGGCTGGCGGCTCAAGTCGGAGCTAATCAACGAGCTCCAGACGCCGCTCGAAGAGCACGACAACAACGTCCTCGAGCTCGGCATCTGCCGGCACTCCGGCATCCTCTCCGACAAGGAGCTCGCCATCACCGAGTCCTACAGCGTGTCGGCGTTGCTGCAGGCGCTCGCGGGCGGGACGCTGACGGCGCTGGAGGTGACGACTGCGTTTTGCAAGCGCGCCGCCATCGGTCACCAACTCGTAAGTAGTCTTTCGCAACCTCATCTCCCTTTGTTGGTGGTTCCATCGCTGACGGTGAGCGACATCAGCTCAATTGCTGCACGGAAATCCTCTTCGACAGGGCTTTGCAGAGGGCCGCAGAGCTGGACGCGAGGCGGGCTGCCGGCGAGCCGCTGGGTGCCCTTCACGGCTTGCCGATCAGCGTCAAGGACAACGTGCAAGTCGAGGGGGCCGGCGCGACGCTCGGCCTGGTGGGCTTCTTCGACGACGTGTCGGAGCAGAACTCGGCCGTGGTTGACATCATCCTCAAGAATGGCGCCGTCATCTACTGCAAGACGAACGTGCCGCAGACCATGATGGTGAGTTTTCCGGTGCTGCACGCGCGGAGGAGATGTTGCTGAAGCGTTGGCATGTGCAGACAGTCGACAGCCACAACAACATTTTTGGACGGACACTGAACCCACACAATACGAGTCTTTCGGCTGGTGGCTCTAGTGGTGGTGAAGGCGCCATTGTGGGATTCAGAGGCTCGCCTTTGGGTCTGGGCACTGATGTAGGAGGTATGTACAGTGACGGGGCGCCAATTTCCTCCATCCATCTCCGTGTCGCCGCTGATTCACACCTATCACAGGGTCTGTTCGGTTTCCAGCAGCCTGTAATGGCGTCTACGGGTTCCGCCCTACCGTCGGCCGTATTCCCGGCGGGGACTTGAAGATCTGCGTCGACCCAGGCATGCGCCAGATCAAGTCGTGCATCGGCCCGCTCGCCAACGACATCGATGCGCTCAGCCTGCTCATGAAGGTCGTCATCGACGCCCGCCCCTGGCAGCTCGACCCGAGCGTCATCGACATCCCCTGGCGGGCCGTCACCGTCGAGGCCGGCCGCAAGCTCCGCATCGGCGTCATGCCCGCCGACCCGGCCCTGCCTCTGCACCCGCCGGTGCGCGACGCCGTCGAGCGGGCCGCCGCCCAGCTCACCGCGGCCGGCCACGAGGTCGTCCGGCTGCAACCGTCCGAGTGCATGCTTTGGGAGTCCATACAGGCAGCGTTTGGCCTCTTCTCACTCGACACGACGGGCCAGCGCATCGTGGAGGCGGCGGGCGAGCCGCCGATCCCCTCGCGGACGAGCCTGTACAAGGGCATCACGTTCGCGCCGTGGACGTACCTGGCGGACGCCAAGGGCCTCGAGGGCTTGGCGCTCCTGTCGGCGCTGAACAAGAAGAGAGCGGAGATTACGGGCGTGTGGCACGCGACGTACACCAAGCACAGCCTGGATGCGGTAATTGGGCCGCTGATGCAGCACACCGCGGCCCCGCATGACGAATTCGCAAGTTCGGCGTATGGTACCATCTTCAATCTGATTGATGTAAGTGTTTCCAAGGGTGGTTGAGCAAGGGAGTTGGTCTGACCTGTCACAGTACCCGGCATGTGTAATTCCATTTGGCAAGGCTACTGCCAAGGAAGGGGACACTTTTGAGGTGAAGCCAGGCCAGTATGCTTCAGAATGTGAGTATATTCTTTTCTTTCGTCTGTTGGCTCCATGCTAATTCTAATTGTAGACAAGCCAGCCAAGTCGGAGGGCATGCCCTGCACCATCCAGATTGTGACGCCAACCATGCGAGACGAAGAGTGTCTGGCCATCTCCAAAGTTATCGACACATGCCTCAACAAATAGAAAGTAGCCGAGTTTCCAGGGCCATATATAGGTATCATTAACGCCTTTTACTCCTATTTATTTATCACAACGAAGGTTTGCGCGAGGAGGAGCTTGTCTGAGATGAATAATGAGAAGTGGGATAACTAGACCAGCAAAATGGATGAATCATGTACGGATATATCTGCAAGTAAATGCGTCGTGAGGCTCCCTCCCCCCCTTGCGCCCGCCCACATAACTTTGTATCCAGAACAACAACGCGCCGATCGCTACAACATTGCCCAGACATGCTCACGCCTCCTGAGCATCTCAGGTTGCACTGAACCGTGATGCAATCATGTCTTTGACCAAAGCTTTCCGCAATGAAATGACAGAGGGGGATGTACCTCGGCGCCGTGACTTATTCACCAAACAACTACATCTCCGAGACCCGCATCCTAAAGTGTGCAGCTTCAGCAAGTCGCAAATCGTCCGCCCGTTCTTCCAACCCCCAAACCAGGACAATTATTTTGTCCGGGGCAGCGATAACATGTCTTTTTTTTTAATAGAGTTTGACGACGGGCAAAAGGGTGTCTTCCGTGTTCCGCTGCGGCCGTGCTTGGCCTACGGCCCTCACCGGAAGCTCCAGAGCGAAGGTGGCCACCATGCAGTAGGTACATCTTTCCTTACTTGCTTTTCCCAGTCCGGCTCATTTGCATATCGAAATCAGGTATCTATCCCAAAATACAGCCGCACCTGTCCAAGAGTTCTCGCTCACCGCACCGAGGCCGGCCCTGATGCCTTGCCAACCTTTGTCATCCTATCGTTCATCAATGGAAGACATATTGGACCCGCAGCATTAGAAAGTCTCCCGGGAGACCAAAAAACCGCGCTCCTTACATCTTTGGCAGATATTTACGTGCAGCTCCGGGGGCAAGGATTTTCTTCTATCGGCAGGCTCGATTGCAAGGACGGCGAGTTCCATGTTAACCAAAAAACGGCCTCGCTCGAGATGAACTTTCAGCAACTCGAGGGGCTCGACCCTTTCAACATACAAGAAGGATGCCATGACGAACATGGGAAGCTTCAGTCGGCTGCTTCATATACGAACATGCTGCTGTGCGTCGGCTATAATGCACTGATGAGAAGTCCAAATGCTATGAATGAGGACATATCAGGAGAGATACTTTACAACCACCATATATTCTCGAAGCATGTGAAGCAATGGGTAGACCCAACGCTTGATTCAGGCCCCTTTGTCATGGTTCATGGCGATTTTCATCTATCGAATCTCATGCTTGACGAGGAGGCACGCGTTATTGGTATTCTTGATTGCGAGTGGAGCCGAGTCGTTCCCCTTCAGTACTTTTCACCACCTCTGTGGCTCACCGGGGATGGGCCAGTTCAGTTGGCCGGCCGTGTTTCGTGGCGGTTCTATCTCGAAAGGGGCCTGAAACAGTTCCTGGCCATTGTCAAGGAGAGAGAAATGGCTATGTACGGGAACCACCAGCTTCACGATGAATGGGCGCAACGAACAAGTCACGCAGAACCACTGGTGGCAAATGCGCTGGAGAATTGGACTGATGTGGATTGGTTTGTTCATCGTTACATGAACGAAGATCAGACCGTCGCCATCGAAGTTATTTCAGCCTTCCTAGCAAAAGACCCTTTACGTCGGCTGCTGGTCGACATTAAGGGGCACGATCAACGCAAGTGCACGCGGGAGCTCGAATTAGTAACTGACACAGAGGATTGCAAGGATAGGGAAGAGAACAAGAACCAAGTAAGACAATTTTCTTCAGCACTAAGAACCGTTGGCTGCAACAGAGCCTAGGATTCAGCTGCATTTTTGGCTGGAGCATCGCTGCCAGTCTCGCCATTGCCGCCGTCTGGAGAAGGCGCGCGGCTTTAACCCCAGCCTTTGAGCAGCTCTATCTCCTCTTCAAGTTTAGCCTTGGTATCCATCACGGCTTGTATGATCAGATTAAGCGCTCGAATCTCCTCGTTGAATTCCAGGGACAGTGGTTTAGCGTTCTGGCGAATTCGCCTTGCAGCAGTCGACGACGACCGCAGTTGCTGTTCCGTGGCGCTGGGAATCTTGTCCTAGAGCTCCTGCATTTTGTTCTGCATCGTCTGGATTTTGGCCACCATTTCCCGGAGCTCCTCAATACGAGCGTGGCTAATTTTGTTGGACATGGTCCAGGTAGCCAGCGTGGCTGGGATGGTTGGGGTTCACTTCCTTATAATAGTCTCAGTTGTTCACGGTTGGCTGTTATCGATTATTCAAGGAGGAGCTTGCAAGCGGGGAATGAGGGAGGCCATTAGGCTGGGCCATACCCCACCGGTCAACGAAAAATTGCTTCTTTGGGCTTAGTGCACCCGATGCCTCCTGAAGCACAAGGGGGCACCTAAAAAGTCAGGTAACTGACCCATTTCCAGCGACCATCTGCCAACTGCCTCCTGCGCCCAATCGCACCCGTGCTTGGTGGAGGTCACAAGGGGCTCCAAATGTTAGCGCCGTCGTCACCACCGCCACCAGGTGTCGTGGCTGGGCTTGCCTCGCTTTGTAATCGGAAGCCACTGGACTGGCTTCATCTGGATTCAGCATCTCCACGTCTTCATCTTCCCCCCTGCAATCCCGGCTACCATCAATCGCTATCTGGCGAGCCAGCTTGCTGGAGCAGAGCTTCTCGCTGCCTGCTTCCTCCCCCCGGCCCCGTTTGCCGTCCTTTCTTAGCGCAGTCATTGCCGTAGACTGGCGCAGGACCGACTCAACCAGCAATAAATCGACGATCGACGGGCACTACGACATTTCTCGGTACAGAAGGACGAACATACATTGGTTAGAGCGCTCCAGACTGAATCTGGCATCCAGCCTCAGACCCGGATCTCAGAAAGAAACCGGCTAGGCTCTGCCCTGTCGACGCCGGCTGTAACGTCATGAAAAACTCCGAAAGAGGAGTTCCGTCATCTCAATGCGGGTCGTCGTCACACACGGCAGAGTACGAGCCTTTGACGGGACCCGAGACGCCAACCGAGATGCAACCTGGCGACATCCTCATCGACGACGACACCGCCAGTTCCCAAGATGACTCAGATGCGCCGCCATTTTCCTGGGTCGACTATGGCGTCTTTGGCTTCTTGGGCATGGCCATGCTCTGGGCGTGGTAAGTCCTCCTCCTGCCCTCCCCGATTCCCACCGGGGGGCGGTCGCTAATATTTGAATGGCAAAACAGGAACATGTTCCTCGCCGCCGCGCCGTACTTTGAGTCCCGCTTCCAGGGCAGTCCGTGGATCGAAGCCAACTTCCAGCCCACCATAATGACCGTCTCGACGGCCACCAGCCTCGCCGTTGTCCTCACCCTCACCAAGCTGCAGCGCGCCGCCTCGTACCCGTTCCGCATCGCCTGCGGCCTGATCATCAACGCCGCCACCTTCGCCCTCCTCACGACCTCGACGACCGTCGCCCTCGGCGCCTCCCCGCGCGCCTACTTTGCCTTTGTCCTCGCCATGGTCGCCGCCACGTCCGTCGCCACCGGTTTATTACAAAACGGCGCACTCGCCTTTGCTGCGGGATTCGGTCGCCCCGAGTACATGCAGGCGCTCGTCACGGGCCAGAGCGTCGCCGGCGTCCTCCCGGCGCTGTCCGAGCTCGTCAGCGTGCTGGTGTTCCCGGCCCGCCGGGAGCGTCGCGCCGCTGCTGCCCCCCCCGCACCGCGCGCTGAGGGCAAGACGTCGGCATTTGTCTACTTTTTGGCAGCCGTCGCAATCTCCGTCGTCGCCATGGTGGCCATGGTCCCGCTGGTGCGGCACCACAAGCGCAACACAGAGTACCGTGCGCTGA
Organism: Cordyceps fumosorosea ARSEF 2679; assembly: GCF_001636725.1. Taxonomy (NCBI): domain Eukaryota; kingdom Fungi; phylum Ascomycota; class Sordariomycetes; order Hypocreales; family Cordycipitaceae; genus Cordyceps; species Cordyceps fumosorosea. Next base: position 186,304 of record NW_017387307.1, on the reverse strand, counting down.
ACCAAGCAGACGACGACGACGACAACGACATCACCGCCGCTGCCTGCGACGAGGATGGCGAGGCCCTTCGCAAGGCCGTTCCCATGAGCGTGCTCTTCGCAAAGCTCCAGTGGCTGGCCTCAGGCATCGCCCTCGTCTTCATCACCACCATGTTCTTCCCCGTCTTCACGGCCAAGATTCGCTCCGTCAACGAGCCCAGCTCCGATACCGCAGCCCCTAGCGGTGGCAGCGCCATCTTCGGCCCGGACGCATTCATCCCGCTCGCCTTCTTCTTCTGGAACCTCGGCGACTTTGGCGGCCGCCTGTCCACCGCGCTCTCCGCCGGCCGCGGCCTCGGCGCCAACGCCGGCCACGGCCACGGCGGCCGCCCCCGGCTGCTCTTTAAACTCGCGGCGCTCCGCGTCGTCCAGCTCCCGCTGTACCTGCTCTGCAACATCGGCGGCCGCGGCGCCGCCGTGCCCAGCGACGTCTTTTACCTGCTGCTTGTACAGGCCCCGTTTGGCTTTACGAACGGCTGGCTGTGCTCGCGGCTGATGACGTCGGCGGGCAGCTGGGTCGAGGAGAGCGAGCGCGCGGCGGCCGGCGGCTTCATGGGCCTGTGTCTGATGGTTGGTCTCGCGGTGGGTAGCGTTCTGAGCTTTTCAATTACGGGCATCTAAGCAGCTGGTAGAGGGCGAGAGAGAGTTTTTCTTAGCTTGTTCACGCTGGCCGTTGTGTTACCTCTCCGCCACATGCTCCGAGTTTTGTGTTTATTATGAAGTTACGCTAGAAACGCACTCTAGAGGAATCAAGCGTCTTTGTTTATTGCTCTATAATGACTACGATTATGAAGAAGAAAGCTAAAGTACATATAGTCCAAATATAATAAAGATAAGGGGGAATCGGGAGAAGAAGAAGAAAAAAAGGAAGAAAAGCCAAGCAGATAACTCCCGATGATTGTCTCTCAAAAGGTCAAACGCTCCAGTCCAATGCAAGGCAGCTAAAGGCAAAAAGTAAGTCCCTGTGTATCATCCGGTAAAAGCACCATCTGTCTCTCTCAATTGTCCTGTGCTGTTGGTACCTCTAACCACGCTCTCTATGAAGTGCAAGCGTGTGCATCAGTTGCGCTGTCCAGTACGGCGGCGGGCGGTGCGGGTTCGCGAGGGCGGCCGCCGCCGCGTTGCTACCGCCGTGGTATGGCTGCAATTTTGCCCGAAGCGCGGCGGTGTCTGCCACATGGTGTCTAAACACACGTGTTTCGGCGGCAGAGCCGTTCGTAGGCAGGCTGGTGGCTGTTGCTGCTGCTGCTGCTGCTGCCGTATTCTGCAGCTGTATGACGTCCGGCGGGCTGGTCGGCGACGACCTGGGCTTCCACTCGAGCAAGCAGAGCGTCGGCGGGTAGTAGTAGACACCGTCGTAAAGGATCCAGTCGGCTGTGTAGAAGCCACCGTCAATGAGTGACTCCTCGGTGCCGCGCCAGTGCTGGATCTTGGTGTGCGGATCCTTCCAGTCCAGGTCTCCGAGCCGAATTTTGATGTCCCCCACGTCGCGGGCGGCTTCGTCCTTGGGGATCAGCGCAAAGCATGTGCAGTCACGTATCGTCATGGCGATGCCAAAGTTCTTGTCGTCAGGGCTGGCATCTAGCGGGCCTGTCACGTCCAGCCCCTCCTGTTGGGCGCAGAGGTCCTCCAGGAACGGATCATGCAGAATATGCTGCAGGGACGTCCTGAGGCGCTCCCGTTCCGGCAAGTCGGCCAGGTGCGGCGCGATGCGAAAAGGCGAGGCCACGGGCGTGGGCGACTCCTCATCGACCAACGCCAAGGGACACGGCTTGCGCTCAGGGGCAAAGGCCGCGGTGCCGGCGGCGGGCCGGCTGAGCATGCGCTGGAGCTCGAGGGCACACTGGCGGCAGCGGACGGCGCGTGTCGGGGCGCTGCGCGACTGCGAGAGCCACTTAGGCTTGAACTCGACGAGCAGGCGCGGCCTCAGTGCCTTAGGATCAGGCCGCATGTCCTCGATGAGGAGGCCCCAGTCGGACTGGCCGACAAAGGAGCCGCGAAACTTGGGCTTGCGGGTATGGTCGAGGGCCTGGAGCAGGCGGTTGAGCTCGTCGATGATGCCCGAGTTGCGGAGGATGACGAGCTCTTGATGGATAGCATGGCTGCCGAGGAGCGGGCGGATGGTTGTCTGGTAGAAGGTTTGCTGAAAGAGGTAGTTGTACACGGTGGGTTGGCCGAGTGCTGGGACCTTGGCGACGCGGAGCAGCAGGCCTAGGTAGGAGTCGTGCTGGTCAGCTTCACATTTTCATCTACAGGGGATCGAGTGGCGGACTTAAAACGCGGTCGTTACCTTTGAAATTGTGATCGGATGCCCCGTGTTGGGGAACCTTGATCTCAAAGACTGCGTTGGCGGCGCCCTCACCGACAAAGGCGACAGGCTTGGAGCCTCTAGGTAGGTGCTTGTGCTTCAAGTGCTTTTGCCACATTGCATCGCAGTTGGCAGCAGGGGATGCTGCTGGTGCGGGAGCTTCTACCGCCAGGAAGGAATTGCCGGTCACAACGGGAACATGGTTTGTCTGTTGTCTGGGCTGCTCTGTGATGGCGGTCGTCGCAGCAGCCGTAGTCGGATGATGAGCCTCGATCGGAGGTGCAGCCGGGGGGTTGGCCTTGGATTGGCGCTGATGCTGGAGCAGGTCCGTGCAACGCCGGTCGGGCCCTGGTTGACGCAGTGGCAGTTCTGACAGGGCCATGATTGGGGGGGGCGATGAGGGCGAGGCCTCGCCACTGGTTGCCCAGGTATGGACTCTGAAGTACTAGTAGGTAGGTAGCAGTATTTTTTTTTTTTTCGGGCGCAGCACAGGGGGGGTGTGAATGTGGCTGTCGCGGCATGTGGTGTACAGTATCGTATCGCATGTATGGAGGTATGCAAGTGTGCGAGATGCAAGGCACTGCGGTCAAGGTGGGTTGGGGCTGCCAGCGCCGACGATGGGTCAGGTGCTTGGGCGCTCGGCGGCTTGCATGGTCGGTCGATGCTTGCTAGATCAGCGTTTGCCGCGTGCGATATGCGACTTGAGTTGACTTTTATCGAGCCGAGTCGAGCATTGCAAGCAGAGGACACGGGATCGTTGATGCGTGACGTGGTAGGGGATACGGTAGTTGGGGATAGAAGAGTATCATCAAACCAGTGGACCAGCGGAGGCTGAAGCCTAATGACACCTCCTCACCTGCTCTGGGGAAGTGGGCTGGTTGCAGCCGAAGGCCCATGGCTGTGATACTAAACTACTAAGGTAACGAACTGAAGCGGGTACTGTAGTTACTACTAGGTATAGGGGTCTGGAAAGGGATATCCTGACAGGGAACGCTGTCGATTTATTATTTTCCGAGTCCATAGTACAATTTAGATTCAGAGGTGTAAACTAAACTCGTTTAGTCTTCATCTTGTCCTTTAAAAAAAATAGCAAGTTGGACAAGAGGCTTCATAAAGCAGCCGGGAGTCGGACGAGGTAATTCCCACCTCAAACCACTACACCTACACCTACACCTACACCTGGGCTTAGCTCCTCTCGCTTGTCCAACCTAGCCGAGTACAACCCCTTTTATCCAGCCTTTTTTGATGTTCTTTAGGGAATCTGCCATGCATGAACCATTCGTCGCGGGAGGTAGGTACCAACCGCCAATTCAGTATCGCTTTGTTGATACTCAGAGCCCAAAGGAGAAGTTAAGAGGCGAACTCCTGCACTGCGCCTGCAAGATGAACCTGATAGTCACACATGCTTGGATCGTGAACCGCCGCAACGTAGTGCAAAGAGTACGGTAGATGAGAAAAGGCTCAATAGAATGCTTGAGATGTCTTTTGGAGTTCGGGGAGGATAGATAACATTGTGTATCATCAAAAAACGACATCATAGAGCATGTCTCTTGGCGCCCACCCTGACTAATTACCACCACTTGACAGAGGCTAACAGTCCAACAGTCAGCACAGAGTCACCTTCCAAAGGTGTATAATAAAGCCCAGTTAAAGACTAACCATAGTATTAGAAGGCATAAGAAAAATATCACTATATCCGTCACTATTTTCAGGTCGCCTTCATCTCTCAGCTCACCCGTTGCAGCATCATCACTGGTCGACCATTGACATAGCGTGCCTTGGTTCAAGCCATGGCCAAGCTCATGATCATGACAAGCTTTATTCATTGCCTCAAACACACCAAGAAGCGGATCTATGATAGCGTCACACCCCTAGATTCGTGAGAGGCCAAAGGGCAGCCTCCTCTCGGTTCCACTGCAGCAACACTCGGGAAACCAGTGTGCGAGGTTGCACAATAATTCTATAGGTTTCACACAGTACCTAGGTAGATTTCCTGGCAGATTTCTTTGATAAACAGGTTCCACAGGATATTGTGATCTCTCGGTAACATTTCGGGTCCGCCTGAAACAATGCTTGGCAATTATGTCCTAAATTTTGAATATTCCCGCAAGTTGTTGGGCATCAAGAAAAATGAGCCTAATTGTCGTCCTCTTTTATCGATACAAGACTGTCATATGATGATCAAACTACCTAGGTGTCGATGTCGTGCGCTACTTTGAGAACCCCAAGGTACAAGAGCAACGTCTATCTACTATTGAACTCATCTAGTAGAGCAGTCAAGGCATGCAGTAACTGATGTCGTGGGTAGATACGTCACACCTCGTAAGTATCGAGATATAAAAAGCACCTCTAAAATGCAGAGCCCAATTTACCTACAGTCCTAGGGCCTATCAAGTTCAGAGCACACTGGGTGTAAGCGGAAACCGGCTTGGGTCAGACTCTAGGCGGTTTTCAACGGCCCATGAACGAGTTACACAGAGTGACGAAGCACTTCATAGAGATGCCCTATTCGCACAATGCGTTACCGTAAACGCTTTCAGGTGCAAACCTATATCGGTCCGTGGTCATAATAGCTTGCGCAGGAAGTATGATCCTGCAAATCTGGCTGCTCTTAAAGTATGCAACTTATCTAGATCACTCCCAGGTCTTTCAGAGGCGTGAGTATGGGAGTAGTAGTGTGATAAATAAGTGGCACTAAGCACGGCAAGGCAGAATCATTGACTCATCAATTGCAAGCCAGTTCATGCTTCTTATTACAGGTTTGTTGTGTAGCGGGGCCCTTGGTACAGGTGGTGCTGTCGCACGGTAATTGAGGGAAGCACCGCGGTTTCGAAGAAAAGTAAAAAGAAGGCAGAGAGAAAGGCAAGAAAGAAGAAATCGACAGCAGTCCGTGTTACTGTCGTCGATACTCTTCTCTATATTTACCTCGGCGGTTGCTCCCCGCAAAGTCCGTCACAAGGGCAACGGTGATAGGACTGGTCTTCACGCGCCTCCATTCGTCACCTGATGAACGCCAGGAGGCACGCAATACCGGTACTAAAATCAGCGCATTCTGCTCCTCTGCCCATCCTCGACTGCTGCTGCAAGACGCGTCTTTTACGTCTTTCTGTTTTCATCTTCGTTCCTTTTATTGATCCAGCGCTCTTACCATTTAAATATCTTTATTCCCCTCTTCTACTCCACATCCCTCAAGTGCTCGCAGGAGCCAAAAAAGATCCCTCATTACCAAGCCTGTCTAACAAAATATCTAATACAGGGGCCGAAAGTTCAGCTCCACGGGTTAAAAAGGAACAAGGGCCTGTTAGCGCTGTGCCTCCACTGCCGGAGCTTTCTCTTGTCGTGTACCAGCAAAAGCTCATGCACAGGGTACAAGCCGCTTGACCCCCTGCTTCCGAAGGTGGCCGATTTTCTTGCTTTCCCTTGGCCAGTACGTACCGCGCGCTGGTAGCTCTACCCGTGTTTACATCGGTACCACCAAGCAGGGAGAGGCGCGAAAAAAAAAAAAACCCCCCCCTTGCCTTGCGCCCGAGGCTTCCACCACAGAGGTCCAATTTACACTGCCTGCTCCTCTCGGTTTCTCCAGCATCCAGCACCATCTCGCTCCACCTTTCTACTACCTTACGAAGAATCATTGATTCATTCCTCCTCCCTTCTTACACCACCCTCCAACTTTTATCGCCGCGGCGAATTTTGGCATCAGTCACTTTCCCGCTGCCCAGCTATTGGCAGAGCTACCAACGTTTGCTTCTTGTATTCGACTACCTGTTTGCTTAGCGTAGCCGATACTGAGCAAGCTTTCGGGATCCCCGTTGCGCGCCGAAAAAAAAAAACGAAGCACCAATTCGATTCCGGCCCCCGACAGTCATCGATCGGTCGCGACCCCCCCCAATGATTGCGAGGTTATAATCGCCATTTCAACATGGCATTCAACTTCAACTGGTCGCCTCTTACGGCCGACGCTGATTTCTATCAGCGCGCCAGAGACCTCCTGACGCAGGCGCTCAATAAGTCGCCCAAACCTCCCATCATCGTTGACGACATTCTCGTTAGCGAATTCAATCTCGGTACCGTGCCTCCCGATCTCGAGATTCTGGAGATTGGCGACCTCGCCGAGGACAGATTCCGAGGCATCTTCAAAATGTGCTACTCTGGCGATGCCTTCCTGACTCTCAAGACCCGCGTCCAGGTACGTTCAAGCTGCGCTCCCACACCCCGCCCTGCCGAACTCCCGTGTTTCCATTGTCCTTGACAACGCGCTCGTCCAAACAACTGGCGCGTCTTCGTCATTTTCATGCATAAACTCGTTTGATTGCACCTATACGCCTATATGTCATATACTATACCATCCCCACAGCAAGCATGGGATACCTCTTTATACGCGACGAGACTAACAACGCCACTATATAGGCAAACCCGCTCAACACCTATCTCGACTCAAAACCGTTGTTTACATCGCCGCAGCCTTTGGCTGCTGCTTCCGGCCTGACAATCCCCGTCGCCATTTCCCTCTCCGAGATCAAGCTCTCGGCATTCATCATCTTGGTCTTTTCCAAGCAAAAAGGCCTGACTCTAGTCTTTCGCAACGACCCCCTCGAATCCCTCAAAGTCTCATCAACTTTTGACTCGATTCAATTCGTCCGCGACTACCTCCAGCGTACTATTGAGCAGCAGCTCCGCAATCTCATGATGGAAGAGCTGCCAGCCATCATCCACCGTCTGTCACTGCAGTTTTGGTGCGCTGACCAGGCACAGAAAGGCGCCGAGACACCAACCGCCGATACTGACAACCAGGGCTTGGACCCCTTCTCGAGCCCTCCCGAAGACCCTGTCGATTCCAACGGCAATCTGCTTGATCTTAATGCCATTTCCGAATTGACCCTGCACGGCGGAGAAATGCAGTATCTCTTCTCGCAGAAAAACTTGTTGCGTCTGGCCGCATTGACAGATTCGCATCGCACTTTGTCGCTTTTCACCCCTGGCATCCGCGATGTCGTCTTTCGCGCCTGGTCGGGCCATGCCGATCACTCTGATGTGACGAGCCCTGCTGTGGCTACACCCAGTCTGGCCAAGACGTATTCACTCACCGGCGGTGCTAGCACCACATACACCTTTTCCGATACTGGCAGCGCGTCTCATGGCTACCTGCCTGCACGGCCATCCCTCTCCACTCTCAGCGCAAGTCATATTCCTCTTGCTGCTTCCGCATACCGATCGCGTCCCGGTCGCAAGAAGAAGACTCGTGTCGTCAATCTCCGCCGCTCTCGTTCCGAAGCCGGCTCAAGCGACAACATGGCCGACGCATCGGACACTGCCTCGGTCAATGTGCCTCTCTCCGAGCCTCTAATGGCCCCCTCCGTTCCCGACGAATCCGTGGATGGCCGGGCTGTGTCAGAGGATCTGCATTCGAGCAAGGTCCGCTTTACGTCGCCGAGCTCTAAGGATCGGGCTGAAGAAAAAACGAGCAATGACCACATAAAATCGCACAATCGCAACTCCAAGCCTGCGAAATCCCCCCTCTCCCAAGTCCATGAGGCTAGCGAGGAGCCATCCGCCACTCAGTATGCCAAAGAGAAGCTCGCCATGCGCGACAGCGCGTCCGCCACCTCAGACACCTCGTCCGTCATTCTCGAGCAAGCTTGGATCATGAAGATGGCAGGTGAGATTGCCCGCCGCGTCTATGACGAGAAGCAGCGCCACGCCGCTCCTGACGAGGGATGGGAAGAGGGCGCTGAGCGTCCTCCACCTCCAGCCTACGAAGCTGCCAACTAAGCAGCAGCCCTTAACAACACCCAAATACCCCTGTACATTTATACCACGTCACTCCTTTAATCATTTCCATTCTAGCCTTCATTTCTTATACAGGCGTTTAACGTCTTTCACGGTTCGAAGCATTTTATTATCAGCATGGCTTGTTCTATTTCTCAAGCTGCTGCATTCCATCTTTGTTAGATTGTGCCACAGTATGTGGCCCTGCATTATGCTGCTTGGGTTCTTGTTCTTTTTTTTTGCCAGTCCTGGGATAACACAGTGCCACGAATGACTCATTCGTCGTTCCTTTGGTGGCTGTGGAAGGAAATCGGTTGTTGTATGATTATCATTACTGTTGTTGTTTTTATCTTGACAATTTAGCGGCTGCTTTTTTCTCGGTGTTGTTGATGGAAAGGGAAATGGGATACAGGGAATGGAAACAAACACTCTAGGACTGGGAACTGGGAACTGAAAAGCCCCATGGCAGAATGGGAGGCTATGGTGAATTTGAAACTGTGTTGAAACTACATCATTTCGTGATGAAGATATGGCATGGCATGCAGTTATTTGTGGCTGTTTTGATAGTTTATGAATCAACACTTCAATCCGCAAACACCGACTCTACCACTCTGTCAGTGACTGATTTCGCCCTACAGGTTGCCAGCTGACAGGGCGCCACCAACAAACAAACGGAGCGCCGTTGCCATCCAAGCCTAGCGCCTTGCATCAAGCATTCAACTATAAAACGGCCAAATCAATGATCAGAATCTACTACTCTAAACACAGGATAGACGTGCAAATATGATAAAAAATGTATGGACGCCTCCTCCCGAACATTGAGGCGCGACGCAAAAGGTCAAGCCGGGAATTGAACCCGGGACTCCAGTGTGTGAGACTGGCGTGTTAACCACTATACTACTCGACCTTCGATGTGGAGTTGGGAGTTATTAAAGTCCTTAAAGGTAGTCTCACTCTCGCTTGTTGGGCATCAACCGCAGAACTGTCATTTCCGGTTCCCCAGTTTGGTTGGGCCGCTGTGGGCTGATTAAAAGGATTTCCGACTGTAAAATGAAGCTTGTGGTATTTGGACCAAGTTAAATTTGAATCGTTTTCTTTCTGACGGGCTAGCTCCACGGGTAACAATTCAACAGTTAGTTTAGGAAGCCAGGCCGGCTCTGCATGTTGTCATGTAAAACTAGTAATGAGAACAATAACCGATACAAAGTAGTTTATATGTCAGGGCATGTCGTTGTCTCTAATATCCGTAAATATACCAAACTGTTTTCTTCCGGCGACCACTTCTAGATTATACGCTAGATGAAATTACAAGGCTGGAAACTCCAAGTGCCTACGTCTTGGTAGTCTATCTCTCGTTTCCCCAGCCCTCTCAATATGAATGTACCTCATCAGCCATCGCCTTTACGCCAGGCTGCCCGCCCCAGCAACCACTGCCCCTGCTCCAACACGGACCAGGCTCTTCGTCGATTTTTTTTCCTTTGGCTTATTTCTTTTGATTAACAATAAGGAATATTCTACGGAGTATGCGCCACTACATATCTAGACGCCAGCTACTATCGCATCGTTTTTCTCCCTCTGGTTTGCCTTGCTAGGCGCCTGTTCTTGTCTCAACGCCGCCTTACAGAGGCCGCCGTCGCCTGCGCCACGGACGCTGTGTAAGCTGGACGGGCACAAACAAACGGCCAACACTTGCTGTCCACTCAGGAAAAAAGGGCCGTGGCCGGCTGGGCCTGTGTTGTACCTCGATTTTTCCTCCTTCGCCCCTTGAGTTTTATATTCGCTGTGAGCCCATTTTCGAAACGCACAAGTTATAGCGAATGCCTTCGGTGAGCAAACATGCCAGGCACAGCGTACGATCCGCGGGAGTCGTCTGTGCGAGACAGGGACCGAGACAGGCACAGGCGGAGAGACGCCAGAGACCGAGAGAGGGACCGCAGCCAGAGCGAGGACGAAGACACGGAGGATGAATCGACGGCGGATGAGAGAGAGAAGGAAAAGGACCGCGAGCGCGAGAGGGAGCGTGAGAGAGACAGGGACCGCGTTAGGCAGCGTCGTCATCGCGGCAGCTATCTGTCCCGCGACAACGCGCCGCCACCGCCGCAGCAGCCAGAATCGCCGCCCAGCCGCCGTATAAGCTTGACGGAACGCCTCAAAGGGACATTTTTACGCAGAAACTCCGTGAATGCGGACAACGGGCCGCACTCGCCCACCGCGCGACGCGGTTCTTCGAACGCGGCCGGCGCGGCAGCGGGCGGGCTATCCGCCAACAAAGCATCGCCCATCCTGCGCATCCGCGAGTGGCTAGACACGTGCAACAGCCAGCACGGGCGGCACTGTAGCGGCGATATCAACTCGCCTTCAGTACCGAACACGTTTCACCCGCAGTTTCTCATTAACGCTGCCGAAAAGCGGCTGGTGCGGGCCCAGCCCGACGACCGGTACATCGCGTTGAGCTACGTCTGGGGCCCAGGCGTGCGTGCCGCCGGCGCCGGCGGGCTGGATGCGCCGGCGCAGCTGATCAAGTCGAATCTGGACGAGTGGCTCATCGCGCTGCCCGAGCACAACGTGCCGCAAACGATTGCGGACGCTATCTGGCTGGCGCGCAAGCTTGGGCTGCGCCACATCTGGATCGACCGCATGTGCATCATACAGGACGATGAGGCCTTCAAGGAGAACCATATCCGCCACATGGCGTACGTCTTCGCCAACGCGTACCTGACCATCGTCGCGGCGCACAACGACGTCAACACGGGCCTGCTGCCGCTCAACACGCGGCGACCGAGCCGGCCACCTCGCGTGGGTGGTGGCAGCAGCGGCCCGGATCACAACGAGCTGCTGCTGGCGTCGCGCTGGAACACTCGCGGCTGGACGCTGCAGGAGCTGCTATACTCACGACGTGCCGTCTTCTTCTTCGAGGAGGCTGTAACGTGGGAGTGCCACTGCGACCTGTGGCAGGGAGCCGCCGGCAGCAGCAGCAACGGCGGCGCGTTTGGCCGCAGTGGCGCGTGGAAGGGCAAGAAGCCCGCGTGCACCAACCGAGTCTCCTCCGCGGCGCTCGGCTTCCAGCACGCGCCGTGGCCCGACATGGACGAGTACGCGCGCGTGGCGGCCGACTACAGCGCGCGGCGGGTGACGCAGGTCGACGACACGCTGCGGGCGTTTTCGGGCATCACGACGGCACTGACGAGCGTGTTCATGGGCGGCTTCGTGTACGGTATGCCGCTCCTGTTCCTGGACGCGGCGCTGCTGTGGCGCCCGCAGGCGTCGATCCGGCGGCGCCCGCTGTCGCGCCCGCCGTTCCTGCCCTCGTGGTCCTGGATGGGCTGGTGGTTCGACGGCGTGCGCGTCGACCTGACCCTGTGGAAGGCGGCGGCCGACTACGTCGAGGCCACGCGGGCCGCGGGCAAGCACGGCCAGCCGGCGCGGAGGTTCCAGGCGCCGAGCGCGTTCCGCATCAAGCCGACGGTGGTGTGGCACCTGAGCGACCGCGCGACGAGCGTGCCGGTGCCGAACGGCGGTTTCCGGCACAGGGACCTGCGATCGCGGCGGCACTCGTCGAGCGCGCACGCAGCCGCGGCGGAGCTGCCGCCGGGGTGGTCCCGCCAGGGCGCGCACTTTGTGCACGATAGCGACGAGGACACCCTCTTCCGGTACCCGGTGCCGATTGAGGAACTGCCGGAAGACGAGGACGAGTCGTTGCCGCTGCCGCCGCCGGGCGAGCAGGCGTTTCCTGGTCCGCTGCTCGCGTTCCGCACGACATCGAGCATCTTTGACGTCGACTTTGCGGTGACGCTGGTGCCGAAGGACGCGGTGAACCCTCCGGTGGCGGTCGGCAGCATCTGGGGCCGCGGGCGGCGGTGGATCGGCGAGTTCCGCGCGCACGACGGCTGGCTGGGCATCCAGTCGTCTAACTACGACGGCGACGAGAAGCTCGAGTTCATTGCCATCTCGTCGACGCTGGAGCGCGGCGGGTCGCTCGTTTTCCCGCCGGACCGGTACGCGGAGCACGCGGACTCGAGGGGCTACCTGGAGGTGGTCAACGTCCTGTGGATCGAGCGCATTTTGGGCGTGGCGTATAGAAGGGGCATTGGGCACGTTTTGCACAAAGCGTGGGAGGCGCATGCAGTGGACGAGGTTGACATTTTGCTTGGATAAAGCGGGATATGATGCATGGATGGATTTCTATGGTATATAATTTGACTTCGAAAGCAGCTGGGCACAAACATTAGTGTTGAGACAGGTGCCGCATATAATATGTCGACTATCTGGTCTATATGTGTTAAATAGCCTGTATTTTCTAATTTGTACAAGTCTTGAGCGTTTACAATCATACCGTCTGTATTCGTCATGCTGTTGTTGGTTCGTCTGTAGTGGGCTACCCTAAACTTTTGCGTCAGAACTGGTGCGAGAAATCTCGCCGGCCGAATCCCATTTTACAGACGTTTAATTTGTTAACAAGCTGCCTTTCTGAAATCAATTATTTGTTTCTACGTATATTTGAGATCGAGACCTTGACTATCTTTAGCGATGTCGTCATTATTCAACCTTGTCGATAAGCTTGACTCGGAGATGAAAGCGACGCCCCACATCCTACCTTTTTACCCAAAGACTCATCAAACTTCGCCGCATGATCTATACTCAGCACGAATATTGCGCTTTTCAAATACTCAAAAAATGACTCGCTTCCGGCCATGCATAGACCTCCACGCAGGGCAGGTTAAGCAGATTGTGGGCGGGACGCTCGACAGCAGCAACGCCACCAAGCTGCAGACCAACTTCGTGTCAGAGCAACCAGCGGCGCACTATGCGCAATTATACCGGGACAACGGCCTCGACGGGGCGCACGTTATCATGCTCGGGCCCGGCAACGAGGAAGCGGCGAAGCAGGCGATTGGGGCTTGGCCCAACGGACTACAGGTCGGCGGCGGCATCAGCGACAAGAACGCCAGTGACTGGATCGCGGCCGGCGCGGAAAAGGTATGTTGGGCGGGGTTGAGTCACGGGTTTTTGTTTCCTGGATGCTCACGCAAAACACCGTCGCGCAGGTCATTGTGACGTCGTTCTTGTTCCCCGGTGGACAGTTTAGCCATCTCCGACTGGACTCTATCCTCAAGATGCTCGGCGGCGACAAGGAAAAGCTTGTGATTGACCTGAGCTGTCGGCGGCGCGGGGAGGGCAAGTGGTTCGTCGCCATGAATAAATGGCAGACGATTACGGACATGGAAGTCAACGAAGGTCAGTTTATTTACTTGCATGATGGGGTGATTTCATGACTGGTGTTAATGTATGCTCATTTCTACTTTGCAGAGTCCATCAAGCAGCTGGAGCCGTACTGCTGCGAGTTCTTGATCCACGCGGCAGACAATGAGGGGCTACAGCAAGGGATAGACGAGGAGCTGGTAACGCGGCTGGCTGAGTGGTGCTCCATCCCAGTGACGTACGCGGGCGGCGGACGAAATCTGGAGGACCTGGAGCGAGTAAAAAAGCTCAGCGGCGGCAAGGTTGATCTGACGATAGGTAGCGCGTTGGATTGTTTCGGGGGCACAGGAGTCAATTTTGACGACTGCGTGGAGTGGAATAAACAGCAGCCATAGACATCTTCAAAGCAAGGCGACGGTTGTTGATGGAGAATCTACTAAAATAGAGTAGAGGAGATGGAATGCCGAGCCCATTGTGTGTGCACATGTGATGGGGTGGCTGTTTGACGATGGATGGGGACGGACGGTCCAAGTTCCCACCATAACAATGGGATCGGAAACAAAAGACCGCATAATACGAAGAGGGAGAATTAAAATGAAAATAAAAATAAAAATAAAAAATGACATGGTGGAGCAAGATAGTCTAGGACAAAAAGAGGCGGGTTAGCTGGAATGTGGAATAGCGAAGAGCCGATAACATATCATGTCATGCATTGTGATTTTTTGGGGGAAGCGAGATCTGCACCGGCGAGGATGGAGTTTGAGGGAGAAGGGCGGGCCCCTGCATGGCTGCTGGGGTGACTATTATTTGCATTGATTTATGTACATGCGGCTGCTGTTTTATCACACAAGCTCTTCGTTGTGTGAATTGCTGAGGGTCAGAAAAGAGAGTTAAGCAGAGAAGTTGCAGCAACTCTGACTGCATTAATAAATATCAATTCCATCTTAGGTGGGCTGCTGATTGTGCTACCTTTGTTGGACATAGTAATTCACCTACCACAACAGCGGGGTGTCGCTGCGAGGCATTGTCAGTTTGTGTCGCAGAGCCCTGCTTAGCGCCGTCTTGTGGTGAGTTTGCTGCGGCTGAGCTGGCCAATGCCATGTCTGCGATGGCCTTTTCCCGCAAGTTTGCCCTGCAATATTACCCAGTAAAATGCCCACTCACATCGGGTTGTTGAACTTGCGAACCCCCCCATCCAAGCCCAGGCCATCCCCCACGTTGCTAGGACAACCACCCTCCTCTCACTGCCCGCCACTGTTTATTTTTCGCCAGCCAATAAGCGGCCGTCGCGCGTGCATTCCAAGTCCGTTTACATACCAGACCTCGTCCACCAGCCTGGCTTGTTGTGAGACCATCCTCTTCTCTTTTGCTGCTTCATCAGAACTCAACTGTTGCCCTTTTCTTCTTCTCCTTTGAGCAGGCCTCGATTTCTGGCCGCCGCTGGTATCAATAGCTGTCTTCTGCCGTGGCCGTCGCTTTTTTATTAGCCCATGCAGAGTAGGAGTCAGTACCGGGCCGTCCTCGTTGCACCAAGTCTTTCCTCCGCCAATTACACACCCCCGTCCACCGGGATTTACTCTGTCTGCCACAACATTCCAATCATCACCACTCCCTGACTCCATCGTTTTGCGTTCCAATGCCGCCACGATCGGCTTAGCAGAACCAATTTACACCTCCGATCCATCTCTAAGTTAGAATGTCTTCGGAACAGGTATGCTTTGTACCCGCGGAGATTGGCGGCTGTTTGCGTTGCTCTGCCTGTGCCTGCCAGTCCTGACAATAGAATCACGGCTAACTCGAGTCCCCCAGGTGCATCCCCTTCGAATCGCCAAAGGCACTACGCCCAAGTCATCGCCCACAAAGATGGCTAGCGGTCTCCCCCGCCCTTTGTCCGAGCTCTCGCCCACGGAGAGACGCCGCAACTCGCCCAGCTGGCACCAGATCGTGTCCCCCAAGGTATGTGGAATGCTGCACGTAGCCGGTCCAACCCGTCTTGCTCTTCTCCGCCGGCTAACTCCCTGCAGCAGAAGCCAACCCTTGGCAACGACTCCTCTCCATTCCAGTCGTCGCCGCTCGATGGGGGCTCCTCCCCACGGCACTTCTGGCAGAACCGAAACTCGGAAAACGTGCCCTACGGCGGCGGCCATACCGCCACCTCCCCTTCGCCACAACGCCGCTCCTCCATTGAGAGACTGCAGAGAGCTTCCCGAGTCAAGAACAGCAACATCTTGGCCTTGGAACAGAAGCAGGAATATGATCCCACTCGCATCCCGACAATCGAGAGACCGCTCGCAAAGGTCCAAGTAAACAGCCTTGGTTTTTCCACCAGCTCCAGTGCCAGCTCCAGCGGCGGCTTGCGCTCCATCGAATCTGAGTACCAGATCCCCGAATTCAAACGCAGTGACACTGCTTCTACCACCACCTCCTTCTTTTCTATTATGAGCACAAACACCACCACTGGGCCCGTCGCAGCTCCCACCACACCACGCTCCAACCGCGATCAGTCAGCCAACTCGCCTAACAAGTCGTCTCTCTCCCCGTCCAAGTTCAAGGACTCCTTTGATCCCATTACCGGAACCTGGTCTACCCGAACGTCCTACGTTGACGAAGACTTCTCCTCGAGCCGGTCATCGCATCGCCATGTGAAGAGCGTGACCTTTGATGCTGCTCCCCCACAGATTAATGAGTACGAAATGGCCACACCTGATCTCTCTTCCATTGGAACCAACTCACGCGAAGGAAGCTACGAATCTGACGACACCGACGGTGACCGCGGCTACTACGATCTCGCTCACGGCGAAAACCTCGATGATAGCTTTGACGCATCCCTCGAAGACACTATGAAAACTCCAGTTGTTGGCCCGGACGACTATAGCCCATACGGCCGTGGCCACGGGCGCTACGAAGCTAGCCCTAAACCTGATGGCAGTCCTTCCATGGCGTTGTCTAATAACCAGAAGAACAAGAACGGTTCAAGCTCAGTCTCATCCAGCGCTGAGCACCGCCCCCTGCCCCCCGTGCCGAACAGGGGCCACGAGCGCATCAAGTCGAGCGACTCTTCCTCCGGCCAGTCAACCAGTGCCGAGCACATGATCAACTCGGGTCAGCGCAACCTGCCTACGCCTCCACCGGCAAGCAAGTCTGATATCCAGAACTTTGGTCACAGCAAGATGCCTCTTGAAGAGCGTCTCAAGCTGATGATGATGTCTGATGATGGGGATGCTAAGACGGCTGCTGAGCAGCAGCGCGAGCGACGCCTTAGGAGAGGCAGCGCACGCGAGCGCATCAATAGCCCCGCGGTGGAGGAGGAGCCCAACGCCCAAGCTTCTGAAGACGCTGAGGCCGATGACACCATTGCAGACATGTCGGCTCTTGGTGACTTCCAGATGCCCGGCAAAATCTCTCGCGAATCCATCATGCGTCGTGTTAACGGCAACAAGGTCACTGAGAGCGAATCTGACTTCAACCTCTCTTCCCCTGCCCAAAGCCCTTCGCGCAGTGCCGAGAGAAACTTTGACGTCTCTGTTATTCCCGAGGACCCCGATATCCCAATCCCATCCACAGAAGACTCCATGATTGAGGAAGACACCATTGTCGAGGATGGCAGCGTCATTATTACGAGAAACCCGTCGGACTACGGAAACGATGCATTGGATCTGTACGACGAGGAGGATGAAATCAGCATCTTGCCCGATGACGATACATATGAAGAAGATATGCACCACGCTGAGCAGGATGAACAGGCTGAGTATGCTCCGGAAGGAGAAGCCATCGTGGATGAGACACCCCGACTCGCCCCGCCTGCTGAGCCTCCTGCGTCCCCCGAGCCCGTCAGCCTCCAGCCGCAGCCTATTCTTGAGCCCGTGAAGCCTACGCTGAACCCGCCTTCCCTCACGAAGCGGCCTGCCACCCCAGAGAAGGGCTTCTCTAAGCCTGAGTATGACGGTAGTGGCTGGGGCGATGACGATGAATATGCCGATGAGCCTGAGAGCCCCGGCTCCGTCATTCATCACCCTGTCGACGATGAGGAAGATCTTTTTGATGAGTGCCCAGTGTCACCCGTGGAACCACCCGTCATTCCTGAGAGACTGGCCACCATCAAGGCGTCCGGCTCCAAGCTCAAGACAAGAGTCTCCAACACGCCAGCTGACATGGCTTCTATGCGTGAGGCTCGTCGGCTAGCAAGCCAGGAAGTACCGATTGTGCCCCCGATTCCACAAAAGCATAAAAACCGTCTTTCCAAGGATATGTCCGTGCAGCTGGAGGATGGTGATGATCCATTCGTTGAGCGCCACTCCAGCTTCAAGAACCGCAGCCTGACTCTGGACCTTGATACTGGTCTCAGCCTCGACAAGGACTTTGAGAGAGTTATTGAAGGCCAAAAGCGCGGCTATCTCATGCGTCAGAATACGAAGCTGGTGGCGGCTAGCGACAAAGATGGCGAGGACACCCGCAAGACGCGCTCTGCCAACAACTCCCCGATCAAGCACGATCGACCGCCGTCTTGGACTGTTGAGCCATGGAACCCCGCTGTCCGCAAGAAGAGCACCAGCTCCAAGGCAATCAGCTTTGCTGGTTCTGTCCCTCCTCTTCCCGGTCAAGATAGCAACAGTATCCCCACTCGGTCGATTCCCGAGGAAGACATGAGCATGGATGCGACTACTCTGGACGGTGCGGAGAGAGGCCGTCTGTTTGTCAAGGTCATGGGAGTCAAGGATCTTGACCTGCCTCTGCCAAGAAATGAACGCACTTGGTTCAGCCTGACTCTCGACAACGGCGTTCACTGTGTTACTACTTCGTGGTTGGAGTTGGCCCGCAATGCGCCTATTGGCCAAGAGTTTGAGCTGGTCGTGCCCAACGACTTGGAGTTCCAGCTGACTCTCAACGTGAAACTTGAGAAGCCTGCATACCTCAGCTATCCTGTTCCTGTCAAGAGTGGCAAGTCCAAGACCTCGGCATTTAGCAAAGTTTTTGCTTCTCCCAAGAAGCGCAAGGAAATTGAGCTCCGTCAACGAGAGGAGGAACGTATCGCAAAGCAGCACCAGGAGGCTCTCGCGCGCCAGAAAAATGGGACACCTTCCGCTTATGAGCTCCTATCTCCTCTTGTTGCCGAGGTGGACGGCAGCTTCGCTCGCTCTTACGTTTGCCTCAAGGAGCATGAAAATCGATGCTTTGGACGCCCATACATGGCTGAGGTTGTTTGCTTCAATGAGTGGGCCGAGGAAGAGGAGTCGTTCGCTTGCAGCGTAAAGAGCAAGCGAGGGCCTGGCGCCGTTGTCCGCCGGGCCCCATACAAGATTGGCAAGCTCGAACTGCAGCTGCTGTTTGTGCCCAGACCTAAGAACATAAGCGATGATGAAATGCCCAAGAGTATGAACTCGTGCATCCGAGAGCTTAGAGCGGCTGAAGAAAGACTGGCTAGAAGCTGGGAAGGTCACCTAAGTCAACAAGGAGGCGACTGTCCTGTAAGTACCGGTGACATTAACACGCATTGTGATGAAAGACTAATCAGATGGATAGTACTGGCGCAGAAGATATTTCAAGCTGTCCGGCGCACGTCTAACTGCTTACCACGAATCGACGCGACAACCGCGCGCTACAATCAACCTGAGCAATGCGAAGCGCTTGATTGATGACAGACGCGCGTTGACGGAAAAGGAGACGACAGTCAAGGGTGGCAAGCGTCGCAGATCAGCGTTTGCAGAAGAAGAAGAGGGCTACATGTTTGTCGAGGAAGGGTTTCGCATACGCTTCAACAATGGCGAAGTCATTGACTTTTATGCGGACACGGCTGAGGACAAAGATGGTTGGATGAGAGTGTTGCAGGAAGTGATTGGCCGGGGGGCCAGCAGTGTAGATGACGACGGCGGTCCACGATCCCGTGCAAAGTGGTGCGAAGTTGTTCTGAAGAGAGAGGAGCAGCTTCGGCGACGAGCAGAACGGAAATCGAGCCACAGCCGCAGCAAGAGTGTGCAGAGCGGCGGTACTCTGTTTTAAGCTTGTGCGGAGTGAGAGTAGAGCTGCTACTGGGATTAGCTTTCTGATTTTATGCATGGCGGGAATCTGGTTGCCATTTTCATTTTGTCAAGATGGGATGAATCAATGTGGGAAATTTGGGTTCCCATTTGAGCAAAACGATGGCGTCGTTGGTGTTGGCCGGCTTGTTCTTTTTTTCAAGCATCATGCTATTTCCCTTTGCGTCTCCATTTCCCCCTATTACATTTCGCTTGATCGATGTATTACGTTAGAGATTTTATAATGAATTCCATGTTTTTCCCTCTCTTTGTATGTATATGCGACCGACACCTTGATGTGTTGCGTGTGTGTAGTGTAGTGAATAAGGTGTCGCATGCGCCACTCCGCATTGCCAGTGTAATGAGATGGCTTGTTTCAGAGGGGACTGTAGTTTACCCTTGGGACAATTCACGAACGCACTTCTTTCATGCTCATCTGCTTGGGTTGCTTCAGAACGTATTGAGACCCTGAGATCTGGTAGTTTCAGAGCTTCGTTTTGATAAGGAGGTGGGCACGTGACCATTTATCTAGAAGCCATCATCTTTGGCCAAGTTGATGTGTGTGTCCTCGTCGTCGTCGTCTGGGCGTTGGGCTGTCGTATCACTGTTGCCAAACGGGGTGGGGTGTCGTGTCGTATCCGCCCTGCTATTTAAGGCAGACGGCGAGACAGCGGGGAGTGAAGCCCGTAGTGAGGTTGTTAGTGAGAAAGCCGCCGCCGCCGCCTCCCCCCTAAGCCAAAACTGGAGGCGCAGCCAATTCATCACCACTGCATCCACCACCAGCACCCGCCAACCCCATTGCCCGTTTCCACAGCCTCACCTTTTCGCCGCTGTCTGGCCCCAATTCTCTACCAACTTGCGCCTGGAGCTCTGCTTCTCTCTCTCTCCAAGGAACTCGTTCCCACCGTCTTGCTCAACCACGCGACATCTAACACAGAACCCCAAAATCCCCCTCATCTCCCCCGCCGCCGAGTTCTCGCTACAACTGCACCAACAACCACGAGGGGTTGCAAGAAAACATGGCTGGACGATTCGTCAGAGCGTCGAAGTATCGTAAGCCCACCCCCTCTTCTCCTTCGCCTAAGGCCGCGGCGCGCACACCATGAGGAGAAGCTGATGATCATCACCCCCGCGCAACAGGACATGTCTTTGGCAAGCCTACGAGAAAGGACTTTTGCTACGACAACATTCACATTAGCCGCAATGCTTGGGACACCAACCTGATCAAGGTACGACGACGAACCCCACCTGCCGCAGCGACGTCGAGGCGAGACATGAGACGAAAATCGAAAGAGAAGCTGACTTGTTCAATCTTCTTCTCAAACACAGGTCAACCCCGAATATCTCTCCGTCAATTGGGACTCGTCCGGCGGCGGCGCCTTTGCTGTCATCCCTCTCAACGAGCGAGGCAAGCTGCCCGACCAGATTCCCCTGTTTCGCGGCCACACAGCTGCCGTCCTCGACACCGACTGGTAAACAAAATCAACGCCCCCTTGCTGAGAGGCCGTCATCTTTGCGGTGTCAAAAGAATGACTGGGCAATTTCGTGCTTGCGTTCTGTGATTGCTAACCCACGTGCTTCCCCCCCCCCCGTTTCCAGGCACCCTTTCAATGACCGATTCATTGCCTCGGCCTCTGAAGATGGCAAGGTCTTCCTCTGGGAGGTCCCGGAAGACTTTACCCTCTACACCGACGCGGAAGAAATCCCCAACGTTTCGCCCGTGAGCAAGCTTGCAGGCCACTCCAGGTAAGACGCAACAAAACCTCGCCCTGCGCACTCACTCTGCAGGCCGCTCGTGGGGACACTCGCTAACGTGAACTCTCTTCTCGCGGTCATAGAAAAGTCGGCCAGGTCCTCTTCAACCCCTCGGCCGAAAACATCCTCGCCTCCGCCTCGGGTGACTACACGATCAAGATCTGGGACGTCACCACGGGCCAGTCGCCCCTGGCGCTGGCCCACGGCGACATTGTCCAGAGCCTGACCTGGAACGCCGCCGGCAGCATGCTCGCCACCACCTCGCGCGACAAGAAGATCCGCGTCTGGGATGTGCGCCAGGAAAAGCCCGTCCACGAGGCGCCGGGCCACGCCGGAGCCAAGAACAGCAGGGCCGTCTGGATGGGCGAGCACAACCGCTTCGCCACTACGGGCTTCTCCAAGATGAGCGAGCGCCAAATAGCCCTCTGGGAGCCCGGCAACCCTGAGCCCATCGGCGGCTTCACCATGATTGACTCCATCTCTGGTGTCTGCATGCCATTCTGGGGTGAGTCGAGGACGAAGCTAGGAACAGATGTCAAATGACTAACTGTGTGAAAGATGATGGCTCCAACTGCCTTTACCTTGCTGGCAAGGGGTAAGCTGCATGCTACGGTGGTACCGTGGACCAATCAAGCTGACTATCCTAGTGACGGCAACATTCGCTACTACGAATATGAGAACGATAAGTTTGAGTTCCTCAGCGAATACAAGTCTCCCGATCCTCAACGTGGTATTGCCTTTGTTCCCCGCCGTGGCATCAATGTAAGACAGATCATTTCCTACCACTTGCAACCTTCAGGCTAACTTTGAAAAGGTCCACGAAAACGAAGTCATGCGCGCCTACAAGACCGTCAGCGATAGCTACATCGAGCCCATTTCCTTCACCGTGCCTCGTCGCGCCGAGACCTTCCAGGCTGACATCTTCCCCCCCGCCGTTGGCACGAAGCCTGCCTGCTCTGCCAAGGAGTGGCTCGACGGCAAGACCGGCATTCCCAGCAAGATCGATCTCGAGAGCGTCTACGAGGGCACTGCCCCCAAGGAGGTTGCCTCGGACTACAAGGCCCCTGTTCAGTCCGCGCCCTCCACACCAAAGGCCGAAACGAAGCGCGAGGAGCCTAAACGCGAGGAGCCGAAGCCTGCCGTCTCCCGTGCGCCCCCGCCCAGCATCAAGGACCAGAAGAGCTCGATCTCCAACATGGCCAACAAGTTCCAGGATAACGAGGAGGACGAGGACGATGACGCCGATACTACCTCTAGCTTCGAAGATATTGGCCGCCCCGCCCAGCGCAACACCGTCCCGGTCCGTGCCGCCGAGCCTAAGCTGCCGACCAAGACGACCTCGGCGCCGGCGCCCGCACCGGCTGCCACTCCCATCATCGCTCCGGCGCCTGTCACTGCCGCCACGCCCAGCCGCACGCCTGTCGGTGCTTCCACCCCTGTGGGAGGCACAGCCGTCGAGTCGTCCCTGGAGCAGATCAAGCAGCTGATTGAGAACCAGACCAAGATCATCACGCAGCAGAATGACAAGATCGGCCAGCTGACGCAGGAAGTCGAGCTGCTGAAGCGCAAGGTTGGCTCCACGGGATCGCAGGACCAGAACGAGCGCATCCGGCAATTAGAGCTGGAACTGGAAGAAGCCCGCTCATAAAGAAGGTTTGGCGAACCGCAAGCCGAGAGAGTAGAATTGATGGAGAGGAGGTAGGAAAGAAGAACATGGGTAGCTTTTTACGCATAACATGGGATGGAATGCTTATTCTTTGAGATCTGTCTTCTTTTGTGGATTATGTCCTTTTTCTATACGGCAAAGAAGGAAACGAAACGATGTGGTTTTGTAACGGACGGATAGGAAAAGAGGAGCATCTGGTGGCCAATTGAGTGAAGGAGACGAGATGACGAAAGGTTACTTGTCCGACATCCGCCGTCTTTTTATTGTAGCGACATTTGTGTATCAAGCGAGAATAAAAGAAAAACGACATACATAAAACCCCCCACCGGCTCGACATGTTCGGGACGCGAAGGTGCTACGCCGACGCCTTGCAAAGACGCCCGTCCCCTCGCACCTCCCATCTGTCGCTGTCCACGCCCGCGACGGCGTAAAACAGGCCCTCCGGGTCCCAGGCGCGCTTCACCGCGCGCAGACGGTCGTAGTTGTCGCCAAAGAAGGCCTCCTTGAAGTCGGGCTGCTGATAGTCGGCCTCGTTCATGTACGCGCCGCCTCCCGGCGTCGCGCGGTCGACGAGCGGCTGCACCTCCGTCGTGATGCGGTCCTGCGCGGCCCTCATGTCCGCGAACGGCGCGTCGAAGCTCCACGGCAGCGTGAGCGACGCGCTGACGATCGCGCCGCGCCACTGCGGCAGCACGGCCGCCCTCACCCCGTCGTGTCGGGACACGTCCAGGGCGACGCCGATGAAGGTGACGCCGGCGCGGGAGAGCCGGCGCGCGGTCGGCGAGAAGCGCGCCAGGGAGGGGCGGTCGACGAGGCGGCCGCCGAAGAGGGACTCGCCGACGCGGATGCTCCCGGCGGGCAGGGGGCCGAAGTAGTGCGCGTAGTGCTCGAGGTAAGCCGGGAACTGGGTGAAGGTGGGCGTGACGGTGGCATTGAGGGCGGCGGCGGCGGCGAGGAAAGGCCGCAGGGCGGTCTCGGCCTCGGCTCGGGTCTTGTTGAAGAAGGTGGTGGCAGGGCTGCGCAGGAAGCCGGCGCCGAAGAAGTAGATGCTCATGGCGCCGGCGTCGACAATGCCGGGGAGCGCGGCGTGGTACGCCTCCACCACGTCCATCATGCGGTCATCGTCGCCGCCGCCGCTGCCTGGCAGCTGCACGTCGAAGGAGACGCCGCTGACGACGGCGTCCGGGTGCGCGCGGACGACCATGGCGACGACGACGCCGTAGTTGCCGCCGCCGCCGCCGCTCAGCGCCCAGAAGAGGTCCCGGTGGCGGTTGTCCGGCGTGGCGGTGACGAGCCGCCCGTCGGTGGCTACGACGACGTCGTACGCGAGCGCGTTGTCGGCGGCGAGCCCGTGCGCGGTGCTGAGCGCGGAGTGCCCGCCGCCCTGGACGTAGCCGCCTGCGAGACCGACGGTGGGACACTCCCCCGTGACGACGACTAGTCCGGCGGCGGCGGCGGTGGCGAGCGCTTCGTGCCCGACGACGCCGGCGCCGATGCGGAGCGCCTTGCCGGTGTAGGAGGCGGAGCGCCAGTCGAGGACGGAGACGTCGTCGAGGTGGTGCGTCCAGACGGCGAGGGCGCCGGCGCCGGTAGACCGCCCGAGGTAGTCGTGTCCGGTGTTGCGGATGACGAGGCGGACGCGGTGCCGCGCGGCGAAGCGCAGCGCGGCGGCGACGTGGGCGGCGTGCCGGACGCGGACGGCGTACCGGACGTAGGTGCCGAGGGTGCAGGGCGCGGCGCGAGGCTGGAGGGGGTCGCAGCTCTGGTTGGCGAAGAGGGGAGCCATGACGGACGAGGAGGAGCTCAGGCTGAAAGTAAATCTTGTTAGGGTGCGATGGATCATTGGCGGAAGGTCGACATACTGGACTGTGGGGGACAACCACGCATTGCGGAGAGTCGCGCACGCAGTCTCATTGTAGTTGGGGTCGTGGCAGGCAGAGGCCAGAGGAACGGTCGCGATCAAGTTGCCGTCGACGGTGGCGTTGAGCTCGTTCCATTGCTGGATGGTCGGCCAGCAGGCGTCTCCGGGGAAGCATTTGCACTCGGCGCCGGGGACGGAGGCGGGCTTGGCTTGGGCTGCCACTGCGCAGAACGTGGCTGCCACAAAAAGATGTCGCATTGAGAACATGCCTCAAGGTCAATGGCTGTGATTTTTATGTGGCGAGGACTATTACTCTTGGAGGTTTTCTCCTCACCTGACAATTCGTGTGGCAAGGCTGTCACCTGGGTCCGGGATGCAGGCGACCATCGCCGGCGCGGAAACCAGGCTCGCTGAATGCAACCGCTCATTTCTCGGTGGACCCGAGATGCCAAGCGGCAAAAAAAAAACAATGCAACAGCAATGCATGCCTCACATGAATTACTGTACCCGTCCAGTGGTTGAGACTCACTCAAGGCGTGTAGTAATGAGCGAGCGGGCAAGGAAGGTTATGATTAGACTCTCTGTCCGGCTCCTTGTTGCGAAAGCTCGGCGGCAAGGTTGGTCAAGACGATTCGATTTTACCAGTAGATGATTCTCGATGAACCTCAAGCTCCAGAAACAATTATTTTCTAACAAGAGGGGATGAGATGACGGTGGGCAGAGCCGGCTGTTTATGGGACTGGACCGAACCGAGCCAGGTGCTTGACACTGTGGGCTGGCTACAAGCGAACCCATCTGACGCGCCCGGTGGATTAATTACACAGAGTCGCCAGTTGTTTGTTTGCTGTTGGTAGCTGACCGACCCGACCCGTCCTCATCAACGAATCTTCACCCCGTTCAGGATGGGCAAGAAGACGTCTGTACAATTGGAGTCGAGGTCCAAATCGTCCAAAAAGCCACGACTTCTGGCCTGGAAGGAAATCGGTCCGTCAACGACCCAGAAATGCCCAGGAAAAGCAGGGAAACTAACGCTGGCTAACGCAAGAGCCATGGCAACGGTAGCGGCAACTCTGGGCCAAGCCATGAATATCATCAGCTAACGCGGAATACAAATTGCAGAGATAACGAATTTATTTTAACGAGCTATCGGTAAGGACTCAAACGCCACAGTATTGCTGTAAGTCATATACCGACCGAAGCGACATGTAGTTCGCCAACCTCTTCGGTCCGTCGCTCTCTCGGGAGCATCCTCGAGCTTCACAATGAGACAGGCAAGTTCAGCCCAAGGGCATTTGAACAAGCATGTCTTGGACTAATAAAACGGGCAAACCACCCAGCCAACATCTGGTCGCATCTTCTCGGAGCAGCGCTGTTCCTCCTCGGCCTTGTCAACTTTCTGCACCTGCGGTCCCTAGCCAGCGAGGACGGCTCGTGGGCCTCCGACGTCGCCGCCGTCGGCGTCTACTACCTCTGCGTCGTCGTCTGCTTCGTGCTGTCGACGGCCTTCCACACCTTTGCCGACCACAGCGCCGCCGCGCACCGTTTCGGCAACGAGCTCGACCACCTCGGCATCGTGCTCGTCATGTGGGGGACCGGCGTCTCCGGCGCGCACTTTACGCTGTACTGCGAGCCGCCGGGCATCCGTGCGCTCTACCACGCGGCGCTCACGTCCGCCGCCGTCGGCTGCGGCGTCTTCACCCTGCGGCCGGCCTTCCGCCACCCCACGTACCGCACGATGCGCTTCCTCATGTACTGCGGCCTCGGGGCCAGCCTGTTCGCGCCCGCGCTGCACGGCTGGGCGCGGTCCGGCAGCCTCGCGGCGGTCGGCGAGATGATGGGCCTGGGGTCGTTCCTGGGCCTCGCTGGGATCAACTTTGCGGGCGCGGCGCTGTACGCGGCGAGGGTCCCGGAGCGGTGGTTTCCGGGCACGTTCGACCTGCTCGGGCAGAGCCACAACTTGATGCACGTCCTGGTGTTTACGGGCGCGCTGGTCAGGCTGAATGGGCTGCTGGCGGTGATGGAGCAATGGCGGCAGGATACGCTGGCAAACGGGTTTTGTCAAAGCGTGAGTTAGGTGCGGCCTGTATACGCATCATGTCTCCGGCCCGAGACGTGAAAGACACGGCATGAAAGAAGATAAAGTTAGAGCTGGATTTTTTTCTCTATTGAGAAGTCCTTGTTTAGAAGCTGTAGCACGTGCCACATGGTTGGGGCGGCCTTCTCCCACTGTACAAAGTTACGACATAAATAAAGGTAATGAAAAATAATTATAGTAAAGACAAAGAGTCTATGAAATTTTATGATATGTCCATATCAATGCCATGTCCTGGGAATGACTGGTCGCCTCCAACCTCGGTCAACAAAAAGGACCCCCACGAGAACTCCGTACCTGCCTTATCATCGCGTGTCCCACCAAGTTCGACCGCCAACTCCGCCGAGATTTACTAGACCCCTTCCTTCTCTTCTTCTTTCTTCTTCCCAACAACCGCATCACCACCACCAATCCCTCGACAACGAACCCCCAATCGACATCCGCCATGGCTTCCTCGTCGCCCCTCCGAACCGGCTACCTCGTGCTCTACAATGCCGTGTCCACCGCCGCCTGGGCCGTGGTGCTGTACCGCACCATCGCCAGCTGCCTCAGCGTCGGCTACCCGTTCACGTACCTCGAGGTCGGCGAGTGGACGCGCTGGACGCAGACGGCCGCGTGCCTCGAGATTCTGCACTCCCTATTTGGTGAGCAGCATCTCATCCCAAAGACGCGGCAATTGTCTCTGCCTCGCCCTTGCTAACCATCCCATCCAACTCCCCAGGGATCGTCCGCGCTCCCATTTCCACCACGGTCATGCAGGTCATGTCGCGCCTCCTCCTCGTCTGGGGCATCACCTACCCCTTCCCCTTCGTCACCCAGGCGCCCTTTTACGCCTCCATGCTCGTCGCCTGGTCTGTCACTGAGGTCATCCGCTACTCGTACTTTGCCACCACCCTCGCCGGCCTCCAGCCCGCCTTCCTCACCTTCCTGCGCTACAACACCTTCTTCATCCTCTACCCGCTCGGCATCTTCTCCGAGTGCTCCCTCATCTTCATAACCTCCAAGTTCCTCCAGGGCCTGGAGCAGTACACCCTCTACGCCATCCTCGCTATCTACGTCCCAGGTATGATCTCTCTTTGCTGTGTTCATCGTGGCTGTTCATCATGGCAAGGTTCGAAGCAAGCATGCTGATAGATTGACCAGGCTCCTACACTCTGTACACGTACATGATGAAGCAGCGATCTAAGGTCCTTGGTGGCGCCCAGACTACCAAAAAGACCCAGTAAACGACTGTGGCAACGACCCAACGATACCGGTACCCGGTCGAGCCGAGTCACGATGTAAAAATTACACATAAGCTCCAATAGTAATGCCATATAGGCCCTCTAATCGCACAAATTCTTAAACCACACACACTCTCCGGCTTGTAGCATGCCATCCTGATGCTATGCCGAAGTCGCCGCCTCACTGGGCTTGGGTATCTCTTCCGTACTGCTCTCGTACCAATCATTATGTAGCCACTTTGTAATACACGCCGCCGCATCAATCAAGAGCGCGTCGTAGGCCGGGTTCTCGTCCTCCTCGAACATGGCTACAGTCCCGTCCACGGTTAGTACTCGCTCTGCGGACACAGCTAGATCCCCAGAAAGACAACGTACCTGTGTGCGCTCCGATCTCGTCCGTCGCCTTGTCGTTGATCGCCGGCCGCCACTCCCCCGCCGGCACCCCGCCGCCCGGCAAGTTGCAAAAGGTGCGGTCCTTGCCCATGACCGTCCCGACGACGCTCGTCTGCTTCGGCGCCGCCGCCCGCCCCAGCCGCGTGTATAGGTTTGCGAAGCCCAGGTCCATCTCCCCCGCCAGCCGCACCATGCACCGCACGCGCTTCCGCAACTCCTCCGCGCGCGCCAGGCACCCCACGAACTCGAGGTGCGACGTCACCGACGACAGGCCCTGCCCGATCTGCGCGCGGTTGAGCCACGCCGCCGCGCCCCCCGCGGCCACGGCCCCGGCCGCGCCGGCCACCACCGCCACCTTGCCCCACGCCGCCCACCCGCCGCGGCCGCCGCCCCCTTCCGCGGTGGTGGCGACCGACCGCGTCTTCGTCGTCGCCTGGTTGGCGCCCCAGAGGCTCGCGCCGAGGCCGCTCAGCTGCGCCAGCGTCGCCGAGGCCGCCTGGTAGTGGCCCTCGGCGCCGTGCGCCACCACGCCGGGCGAGATGCCCAGGAAGGGCGTGTCGAAGGCGAGCACGCCCTGGACGTAGGGGAACGGCATCCTACTGAAGTCGGGGAGCGCGGCGGCGCCGTCATCGTCCTCGTCGGGCTTCTGGATGCCGTCCTCGGAGTAGATGGGCCGCTCCGAGGCGATGCCCAGCACCGACTCGACGGCCATGATGCCGCCCATCGAGTGCCCGACGAGCACCGTGCGCACCGACGGGTCGATGGTCGGCGACGGCGTGCCCGCCGCCACCTCCATGTCGATGACCTTTTCCTCCAACCTGTCACCCGGCGCGGTCAGTGACTTTTTGCGGGTTCCGCGCGCAGCCGTGAACCAGAGAATAAAAACTCACCATGTGCGGAAGCGCATCACGCATTCGCCCAGGTCGCCGCGCGTCTCGTACTTGGGATAGACCAGCACCTTGACGTCGATTTTCGGCAGCTCCTTGGCCACCATGTCCCGCAGGTGTTCCGTGAACCTGTAGTTATCCCCGAATGTAAGGTTGCCACCCTGCGCGTGTGTCAGTCAGCGCACCGCCCCAGCCGACGTCCAGCGCCACCATTCGCAGCTTCTACGGTGGCTTTCTGTCGTGGGGTACGTACTCGGAAGCCGTGGATAAAGCATAGCACAAGTGTCTTTCTCGCCATGGTGCTCGCGCGGCTTCTGGTTGACCGGATTGATGTTTGATTAATAGATGGTTACGGTGGAAGCTGAGAGTCCAAGTCCAGCCTGCCACAGTGGCTTAGCGGTTCCAGAGCCACACGTGCGAAGCTTCCACCATCGTCATCGGTTCCACCACCACCAGCTGGATGGCACGAGCCAAAGTTGGTCAGTATGGTGCGAGTGTGAGCATTTCAATCACAGTAAGCGCTTCACCATGGATACCAAGTCACAAAGCTTGACTTTAGAGCGTCTATTACAGTACACTTGTCCCTAATCTAAACAAAACCCGCAAAGGGCCTCGCAAACCCCGTTGGTACAGCTTCGTGATTGGAAAGGTCCTTGCATCCTACTCCCCGTCTGCAATTTGCCATTCCACCACCTCCCCCCGCTAATACTTCTTCGCATCTTGCAAACAATATATGTATGCCTGTATCACGCAGAATGAACGATAAAAAAAAATCACATCTTGAAACCCCCAAAACGCCAAAAACAAAGAATATAGATAAATGCAGTCGTGCGACATTCCTGTCGCCGTGACCGGATTCCAGGTCAACCTTGCCAGTATTGCGCCACCGAGGGATACAAAAACCCTCCATTTTCCTTGGCTCGCATCCAGTAATACACCACGCACCATTTTTTTCATCTTGCTTCCTCATCCGTCATTACTCCTCGTCGCTCTGGGCTGCAGACCGCGCCCCGTTCGCCTCCCGCGATCCGCTCGTGACAATCTTGATACGCGTGCCACTGGGCTGTGGCGTGCTCTCGGCAGCTGAGGGCGCAACAGAGCCAGCGTTGCCTCCCTCTTCCAGCTCCGCCAGTCCAGGCGCAGATTCGAATTGCTCTTGGTACTTAGCCATGAAGAAGTTGTTCATCGTCTTGGCGTCTTGGTACAAGATACTGCCATCCTCGTTGTACGTTTGACAGTTGCGGATCATCAAGTCAAAGTCCTTCTTCAGATCACTGAGAGCGTTGTACTCTTCCTTCTTGATGCGAGTCTGAATCTGATTCATGCAAATAGGGTTCGTGATGATGAGGTAGTAGTCAGCATAGTCGCGCTTAGGTGGCAGCTTGATGAAGGGTCCAATAATGAGGCGTTTGCCAGCATCGGACTCGTCATCCTCCGCCGGCGGTTCAATATCGTCAACCTCAAGGGTCATCAAGGCGTCGTAGAGGGATCTTAAGCTCTTTTGTAGGAGCTCGCGCTGCTGAGGATTCAGGCGTGACTCGTGAGCGCTACTCTTGCTGGGTCGCCCCTGAGGACCGCGGCGTTTCTTCGTAGGCGGCTCATCGTCTCCGTCTTCCGCCTTGCGCTTCTCATTCTTGCTACCAGGCTTGCGACCACGCTTCTTGGGTGTCTCGATTTCTTCCGTACTGGCGCGACTAGCGGCAGGGGAATCATCCATACTATTCAAGATCGCCGACTTCTTCAGTCTGTTCGTTTCGCGCTTGTCTTTGCGGGCTTGCTTGCGCTGGGCAGCCGCCTCTGGCGAATCTTCGTCGTCATCAACTGCCATGAGCCACTGCTCCTCAGTCAAACCGTCGTCGTACTTGACCTTTGTGCGCTCACGAGCGCCACGGCCAAGCACAAGGTCTTCGGTCTCGTCAGGAACAGGGTTGCCTTCGCTGAGGTAAATATCAGGCAACTCGTCTTCACCCATCAGTCTTGATTTACCCTTGGGCCCACCATACGGGGAATTCCTGGCGCGCTCCTCGTCAATTGCCTGGAACTTGATGATTTCATCGTCGCTACGTGCAAGCAGCATGTTCAACTCTTCGTCCTCCATTTCTTCCTGTTCGCCAGACTCAGCCATGTCTGCTGTTTCCAGCAGAGTTCGAAGCATGGCGTCTCGATCAGTTTCCGAAGACTTGTTATCGAAACGGCCGGCTTGAATGACCTTGCCATCCATATCCAGCTTGAAGCGAGCGCGTTCAAGAATCTTTTCCTCGACCGAGTTGGAACTGATCAGACGCAAAATTCTGACTTCATTCTTCTGACCGATACGATGAGCACGATCCTGTGCCTGCAAATCTTGATGAGGATTCCAATCAGAGTCGTAGATGATGACAGTATCGGCGGTCTGCAGGTTCAGACCCAGGCCACCAGCACGGGTGGAGAGCAGGAACATGAAGTATTTGGAATTAGGCGCGTTGAATTCGCGCAACAGATCTGAACGCTCATCGGACTTGGTGGTACCGTCGAGGCGGAGGTATTCCATGCGACGGTAGCGGAGGTAGTCCTCCATGATGTCCATAATAGCCGTCATTTGGAAGAACATAAGGACACGATGCCCAGTTGCGTGGTACTTTGGCAAGATTCGGTCCAGCAGCTCAAACTTGCCCGCCGTTCGCCATAGCAAGTCGTTGCTGATGCTCATCGGGTTCATGACATTCTCAACCTCGCCAAAAACGAAAGGATGGTTGCAAAGTTTCCGCAGCTGCATTATCATGTTGCTCAGACCACGCGCACCAGTCTTGCCACCTTTGCCGTCACTAACGGCAATCTTGTTGTGGGTGACCATTTGCTTGTACAACTTGGATTGAAGGGCCGAAAACTTGCACTTGATGACCTTTTCAGTCTTGTCGGGAAGGTCCTTTTCGACGTCCTTCTTGAGACGGCGCAGAAGGAATGGCCGGAGAACCTTGTGTAGACGACGAATAACCAGAATTTGTTCTTCTTCCGTGAGCTCAATCTTGTCCTGTCCACCAGTGTTGGCAAACGGAGTATTGAACCATTCATCGAATGTCGTGGCAGATTTGAAAATATTTGGCAGGACAAAGTTGAGCATAGCCCAAAGTTCGGCAAGGTTGTTCTGTAGCGGTGTACCGGTAAGAATCAGGCGGAAACGCGTGTTGTAATACTGCTGAATGGTTGCGCTCAGTTTCGAGTTGCTGTTCTTCATACGATGACCTTCATCAATAATCATGTGGAACCACTTGATCTTGCTGAGGATTGGCCTATCCTTGATGATGTATTCGTATGTAGTAAGAAGCACCTGGAAACGACCCTGGCGAATCTTCTCTTGCTGTTGCTTGCGAGCATTGGGAGGTCCCTTATAGACAATGCGGCTGATGCTGGGTGCCCACTTCTCGAACTCAAGGTTCCAGTTAGTGAGGGTACTGAGAGGAACAATAACAAGGTATGGTCCGCTTTGCTGTTTGCGCTCGATGAGATATGTGATCAGACTAATGGTCTGGATAGTCTTTCCGAGACCCATTTCGTCCGCAAGAATGCCGTTCAAGTTATTGTTGTACAGCGAAATCATCCATTGCAGACCCTTGATTTGGTACTCTTTGAGCTTGCCACCAACCAGCATGTTGGCCTGTTCGGTAACTTCTTCGCGAATTCTGTGGGCAACAGCATAGTAGTCAATCTTCTTGCCTCCAGTTTCCTCATCTTCCTCATCAGGTTCAGATTCAGATTCTTCAGGCGCAAAGTTATCGAGATCATCGCCGTAACGCTCAGCAGCCTGCCTTTGCTGGGCCTTAACGGACGAGGCAAGCTGATGCAGGAAACCATCGGTTTGGCGGAGCAAGTGGGTGATACGTGTATCTTTAGCCTGGTCGAGCAGTTTGAGGTAGGCTTCTTCATCGTTGGCTTTGAGAGCTTGCAGACGTTGCTTCGCAGTGCGCTCGACACGCTTCTGTTCTTCCTTCTCAATGTTAAAGTGTTGAGAATACATGAGACGGTTGAGCTTGTGGAATTTGGCGCGCTGGGAGTTGGCGGTCTCGTGGATTTCCGCACGGTGGTTGTAAATGGCACGCAAGAAGTCAATGTGCTTCTTCTTCTCGCGGTTTTCACGAGCATCCCGCTGCTGCTTCTCCAGCTTCTCGGTGATGCGAGCTTCGCGCACATTCTGCTTCTTCATGCGACGATAGTTGGAACGGTTCGTCGTCATTGCTAGATTGTCGTAGTGCAGCATTTGACGGCCGACTTTCTCACGAAGTGCGCGTTGTTTCGAGTACAGCGCAAGCTTCTTCATCTCAATGATCGCGCGTCTCTTAAGATCATCATGGACGGCAAGGCTATCGTCGGTAGCATCAACGTGAGCAATGTTGGCAGGCATATTCTTCAGTTCCGCGTAACGCTGGCTCATGCGATTGAAGACAACGACTTCATTTTCATATCGCAGGTGCTCGGCATCGATACCGGTGGGAAAGATGCCAGGAATAAACCAACGGTTCTTGCGCTGCGTGTGATCAAAATAGTTGATGCTTGGGCGAACCATGTTTGTCCCGTACGGAGACTTGATCGCTTTATAAACGTGTTGCTTCGGCAGTTGGCTCGCCTCATCCTGGACAGCAGCATCACCACCGTTAGAGGCATCTTTGGCGTCAGCCACAGGACCCTTAGTCGGTGTAGACACTGGTGAATCAGCCATGGTAGCCTGCCGGCGCAGACGCTGGTTGAAGATGGCCTGTTGGACCTGCATAGAAACACCGGCGTTCTTGCCAAGCAGTTTGAAGGCCTGGATCTGCTGTCTGAGAAGGTTAAGCTGCTGCTGACTGAAAATATTCGGGGCGCTGGTGGCCGGTGATGCGCCAGCAGTTGGCGTGGCCACGGAGTTCTGAGCAGGAGCGGCAGCAGCGCCTTGGGTATTAATGACGGGCTGTCCAGGCTGCGGCGTCCCTTGTTGAGAGCGCTGAGCCTGCGCGCCATTGGGGGCGCCATTAGGCATGCCCTGCATCTGCTGCTGTTGTTGCATCATCTGCTGCTGGGTGCGCCGCATGTTGTGTTGCTGTTGAAAGCTCGTAAGGAACTGGTGTGCCTTGATGTATTCGGGGTCCGTATGGGGGACGCCCTGTTCCTTCATCTGCTTAAGCTTCTGCGCCGACGGGTTAGTGACGAGTCAATTGGAGCAGTAGCAACAATCCGCGCGTTAGAAAGGGCACGGGACGCGTTGGGAAGCATACCCGGAAAACTTCTTCGGCCTGCTGCTTTGTTGCGCCGGCAGGTATAGGCCCCCCTGGGTGCCCTGGGTGCTGGACACCGGGAGGTGCTTGCACAGACGCCATGGTTGTGGGGAAGGCAAAGAAGCGTGTTTGATATGACCTGTGACGGATGCTAATAAACTGCGCTTCTATATCTGTTGCATATCGAGATGGGCGGAGGCGTTATGGCTCGTGTCGCAAAGGGTACAGTCGCGAGCCGAGATGGGTGGGCGTCGCGGTAGGGAGTGGCGTGATAAAGGGCGAAGGAAAAAAAGGGCAGGACAAACCGCGCGTCGGCTGCAATGCGAATGCGCTGGGCGTGGGGACGAGGGAATTCTCGAGGAGAATGCCGCGGTGTAGAGAGTGTGTGAATGGGATGGTGGACGGGTTGGGCGCAACCGGGATGCTGGAGCTCCGGCTTTTTGATGCTGAGCTACCGCGTGGCGTGGGCAGGATGAAAACGTCAAGCAAAGGGGGACTGCAATAGCAGGCGAAGGAAGAAAAGTGTGAAAATGGCGATGCGGCGCGTCGGGGACGGTACCACGAGTGCGGGCGGCGTGCAAATCGCGTGAAACACGACGGAGCCGGGAATTTCGAGATGGACGCCGATGGTTTGCGACGGACCTGGCGATTTTTTGGGATGCGCGCGCGGTCGCTGGTTGATGATGGGGAGGTGGTGAAGACACAGGACACAGAGTTGGGGCGTGATGGCTGGTGCCCTCGTGTGGCCACTAGCCACAGTATTTTTCAGCACGGGCCCCTGCGCAGGCTAAATCCTGCTTGGTTGCCGCCTCAGCCACTCAAGCTTCAGGTGGCCGAGGCGGACAGGCGCGGGCGCGCTCAGAAGGGGAAAAAAAATACAACATTAGGTAAGCTGGTCTATCTACTAGCACGTGATCCACTCCGGAGCACGGTAAGGCCAGCATGTACCTTTGTACCTTGGTATCGAGGTACAAGAAATGTCTTTCCTAGCTCCGAACAGCGACAGTTTAACCTTTTATAGATTCGCTGCTGTACTGGTAGCGAGGAGTCACGTCTTCTCGTGCCGCCACACGCACTCAGCGTTGCACGATGACTAGATTCAACCTTCTTAAAAATGCGGCGACCAGCAACTGAACCATGTCACTTGCTACTTATCTGAGCGTAGCGCACTCTTCACCTCTTAGCCCTCTTCTTGTCCGGGCCGTCGTCTTCATCATCACTGATGGCCGCATACTGCGTCTCTGGTTGTGTCTTGCTCCAAGCCTTAGTGAACATCGGGTCACTCTTGGCCTTATCGGCATACTTCAACAGAGCTTCTCGAGGGTCTTCGTACAGCATTCGGGAAAGCGGGATGTTCTCCGCAACGTGCTTCTCATCAGGTTGGCTGCGCTGGAAAGGTGTCTGCTGCGGTACGTGTGGACGCCGTGGGTCCTTCGAGCCGCCGCCCGTCTTCTTTGGCATCGCGCCCGGTGTTACTATGGAATCGCCCGAAATGCCCATCGACTGGTCTGTAGTCAATGAAGAGTTGTCATCGATATGGCGTTTCTTCGGTGCGCGTGACATAACTTCAACTGCGCCTCGAATGGACTTGTCCGGGTTGTAAAGAACACGCGTCTCAGCGTTCGCAGACCCTGTAACAATCTGGTTAATCTTAGGATGCCAATCCACAGTAATAATGGGTGAGCCGGGTGTGATGGGTGTAGTATGTTCCGGTTGCAGATTTCCTGGGTTCAGAATGTGCAAGTGACCCGTGGCAGAGCCTGTGATGATGCTCGTACAGTTGGGCGCATAGCGAATATTGCTTGTTGGGTGAGTATTCGACGTGGAGGGGTGAGACACCGTTACCAGAGGCTTGGTAAACTTTCTCGTGTCCCATAACTTGATCAGATCATCTCCTCCTCGTGTGACTACCATGCGCCCGTCACCAGAAATGTCAATGCCTCCAGTCCATGTTTGCGGCTTGTGCGCCTGTAGAATTTCTCCAGCTGGCCTTGAAAATGGTCCATTCCCGCTGTACATGACAAGCGTTCCATCCAATGCAGCTCCAATAATGATGTTGTTTCCTCCCTGTGCTGGTGTTCCCCACGCAACGGCTGTCATCTTTGACCGGCCAGCCGAGCCTGCTGCCTTGGATTTGAATACCACGACTTCCTTCTGCGACCGCTTGTTGTTGAGATCCCAGATGCGCAAAGTGCTGTCTGTGCCCGCAGTTACAAATTGATCTCTGTTCGTGGGACTCCAAGTACCGCAAGTAAGTTCCGAAATATGACCCTTTGTGTTGTGCATATCTCGGAGGTACATGTCTCCCTTGACAAATGTCGTCAGAACATCGCCATCACGAGATAGTATTTTGGCTTGTGGGTGCGCAGAAATGCAAAGCAGAACGCTTCCGGCTTGCGGGTTGAATTCAACATGATGAATCGGGTGCGACTCTGCATTGTCTGCGGATTTGACTTCAAATGGGTCTGTCGTTCGAAAAGCACGAATGGTTGTGGGCGTCATGGAGGAGAAATCGTGGAGCTTCACTGTACAGTCAATCGAGCCCGTCGCCAATCGGCCGCCAGAAGGGTCGAGAGATAAGGATGTAACAGCTCGGGTGGCCGTTGGTATCACCATCTCGTGGGAAACGGGGTATTCGTCGCCATCGTCAGAATCGCTGTCGCTGTCGCTGTCGCTATCATCCGAGCTGGAATTGCTGCGCTTTTTCTTCTGTTGATGTGATGCTGACGCAGTTCCAGCCACTACCCTTCGGCTCTTTTCGATTTGCGCCGCGATATTCGCAGTTTTATCCTTCTTTCCGAAAGCCGTTGGTAAAAACGCTCGCATGGGGTCATCTGCTGCCAATTCTGGGACCTCGACCTCGAAATCATCGTCGCTCGGCATTGTGACTGCGTGCATCTTATGGCGAACAAAGGCCGAGCAATTATCAAGGTGGGAAAGAAGGGGACACCACCGTGGCGAGGAATTGGGCAAGTGAGGGAGAGAGAAGTGGCTGGACGTTGGCGGTATGGGTCAGGCATCATTATTAGCCCAGGCCTACGAATTAGAACCCGTCCATGTGGGTGGAACCCCGCAAGCTACCCCAACCTCGAACTTGCAACCTTCACCACCCGACTTTTGACCAAAGCCGGTTGTTGCATTCTGCGTCAGCAGACAAACATCTAAAACTCACTTTGTACAACTCGGAATGGCTGCCGATCCCGTTACGGACGACGATGAGCAGTATGACTCCGCCAACGATTCCGATTTTGCCCCGGCCGGCGAACCCAACATAGTATCCTCTGACGAAGAAGACAACGACGGTGATGAAGGGCGAAAACGAAAGAAGCCAAGCAAGGTTGCTGCCAACCACGCTGCCGCTACAGACGACGATGTGGTTTACGAAAATTCGGGAGATGAAGCCATCATCAGCAGGGGCAAAAAGAAGCTGAAGAAGGCGAAGGACGCGGAAGACGAAGGCGGTGACG
This sequence comes from Cordyceps fumosorosea ARSEF 2679, assembly GCF_001636725.1. Taxonomy (NCBI): domain Eukaryota; kingdom Fungi; phylum Ascomycota; class Sordariomycetes; order Hypocreales; family Cordycipitaceae; genus Cordyceps; species Cordyceps fumosorosea. Next base: position 148,410 of record NW_017387307.1, on the reverse strand, counting down.
GCGGCTTGATCAAGACCAGAGCGCAGCGCGCGGCCGAGTAAGAACTTGCATGCTTTAATCAATCAATGATACTAACCTTTATTCCTATAGGAAGGAAGAGCGACGATATGCAGCAAACACTGATCCGGTGACGATCGACGTTGATGCGATCTGGAAGCAAATGCTTTCCGGGCAGCCGATAGTCCAAGAAGAAACCAATGAAAGTGAAAGCAAAGATACCAAGACAGTCGATATCGCGCAAGAAACCGCAAAACAACTCGACCCGTCCGATGCGATCACGATCAAGCGCACCTACAACTTCGCCGGCAAGATGCATGCCGAAGAGAAGACGGTGGCGCGCGACTCCGCCGAAGCCAAGCTATACCTCGCCTCCGAGGAGGGCCAAGCTGCCGCCTCTGACGCCTCACCACCCAAGCGCGCGACGCGCAAGGCGTTTCGCTCCGCGTTCGAGCCCATCGTGGCCACGGCCGATGCGGGCAGCGGCCGCCGCGCCGACCTCAATCTCGGCATCGCGGCGCGCGCACAGGCGGCCAGGGAGTTTCAGGCCAAGAAATTGACGACGGTCGAGAAGAGTCGCATGGACTGGGCCGGCTACGTGGACAAGGAGGGTATCCAAGACGAGTTGGCGCTCGCGGGCCGCTCGAAGCACTCGTACGCGGCGCGGCAGGACTTCTTGGCGCGCAGCCAGGCAATCCGTGACGAGGACTCGCGACGGGCACGGATGGCCGGGAGAACATGAGTGTGGTTGCAGGGAGATGCTCCTCGGTGGGCATCTTTCCGGAACACCGCAACTCTCTCTCTTCGTCCTGTTCCTCGGTTCAGGTCTACGCCGCTTCGCCCACAAGATGCGCTACGCACATTGGCCTCCATTATTCCGGCATGGCTAAAGTAAGTCGCAAGCGCTCGAAAGGGCTAACACTAGTGTGAGAGTGTTCATTTTAGTGCTCCGGTAAATCATTAAGGCAGACAGTTATACAGCTGAACCTCAGGATGATTCGATCTGGCTAGTAGGACGGGAATACTGCGCCTTTGTAGGACGGGCTACCAGCTACCACGCCTAGTCGATATAGTACCGGATAGGTGAAATTTATAAAATTACTAATGTTTAAAAGCAACCCATAATAAATTTATTATTTGAGATACTATTCCAGTTCTGATTAATTTCTACTTACATTAAAGTAGGTTCCTAGTAGTGGGCCTCTCATGGGCCAGCGTTATCGATAGCTATAACCCAAAAAAAAAGTTTCCGCCCACCGCCGTACCTTGCCGCAGCAACACTTCTTCCACATATAACGCCCGTCCCTCATTTCTCACAATGACAGTCCTCGGCAAACGAAAGTCGCGCGACGGCAACTCCTCCCCCAACGGAATCTCGGCACTCGACGCTGAGGCCATCTTCCGGCGACACTTTGAGGCGCAGTTCGAGCCGCTCAACGACGACGAGGCTGGTCCGGCGCGGACGCGGCGCGGACACGACTCCCCCGACCTCGATTCAGATACGGAACATGATGGCGAGGGGGAAGGAGGGGAGGAGGACGGCGAAGAAGAGGGAGGTGATGGTGACGACAATGAATGGGGCGGCATCTCCGGCAGCGAGGACGGGGAAGACGACAGTGAAGAGGACGTCGACGATCTCAATGACGAAGCGCCAGCCGTACAAATAATAGACCACTCGAAACCGCAAGTACCCAAGGAGCCCAAGATGAGCACAAAGGAACTCAAAGCATTCATGGTACGCCTACCCCCCTCATATCCCCCGGGCGCAAATCATCTCTAACCTTTCCTCCAGTCCTCCAAAGTCATCGACCCCTCCGCCCCCAAAACGACCAACCCCTCCACCACCACAACCACCCCCAAGTCCACCACCACCCTCCCCGAGGACGCCCCCTCTCTCCTCGCGCAGGATCTCGAACTCCGCCGCCTCCTCTCCGAGTCGCACCTCTTCACCCCTTCCCACAACAACGCCGCCTCCGCCTCTGTCTTCGCCTCCTCCGTCGTCCACGGCGGCCCCTCCGCCTCCGACAAGCCGTTCTCCGAGGGCCGCACGCGGCTCAAGGCTACGGAGCTGCGCCTGCAAGCTCTCGGCGCCAACAAGGCGCAGGAGCAGCGCATGCCGATGAAGATGCGCAAGGGCATGGTGGCCAAGGCGGAGGCGCGCGAGGCCAAGCGCAGGCGCGAAGCCAGGGAGAACGGCGTCATCCTGGAGAGGGCGAGTGGCAGTGGCGGCGGTGGTGGTGGGAAGGGCAAGACGAAGAAGAGTGCGAGTAGGGGTAGGCAGGGGAGGGGAGTGGATGGGCCGGGCATCGGGCGCATGAGGGGCGCGGAGTTGCGCATCAGCGAGAGCGACGTGAGAAAGATTGAGGGCGGCAGAGATGCATTCGGCAGACACGGTCGCCGATGACAGTTTCAAGCAAGATACAGGCAAAGCAGCGGCCAAAAGATGGGGACAAAATTTCACAGCATTTATATAGCAGGCAGGCGCAAAGGTCATCATCGTTTTAGAGTATTGAACATGCACACACATCACGATCGCGTTGTGCATCACGAAACAGGAAAAAGACGCAGGAGCAGTTACAGAATAATTTGCATTTTTCAATTATAGCCTTACAAGGCTTTCAGCAAAGAGCTGCCCCAAAGACCGTCCTCGCTTAATTTGAATAAGCAAACAAACGTATATGTACAATGCGCCGTAGTGGTCTTGCCACGACCAGCATCCAAATGCGCCTCTCCCTTCATTGAGGCATACTATACAGATGGTAGTTGTTCCCCAGGCAAGGTCTCGTCTATTCAGCCGCCGACATGTTCCAATTTTCCAAAAAAAAGAAAAAAATCATTTGAACATGAAAAAAAAAAAGCGCAGATTGAAGCATAGAAAATAGAAAATAAAATAAAGTAAGGAAAATGTGCAAGTGACGCGGAAAGCAAGCAAATGAAGGTGAGTCGTTACTTCATAGGCAGCTAGAAGTGAAAGAAGAACCCAATTTAGACAAATGGTCAACGCAATTAAATAATCGATGGTTGGCTAATCGTCATCGGTAGCCTTAGCGCGTCTAGGCTGTTGCTGTACTGCGTGCTAGGCATGCTTGAGGGAGGAGCCATGCCGCTTTGGTTGACATCGCTGCTCAGAGAACCCGTGATGTAAGCCATCTCTGATGAGGGAGAAGCCTCCTCAAGAGAGCCCAGAGGCTCCTCACCAGAGTATTCTTCCTCTTCTTCAGCAGAGAGGTTCAGAGAGCCCTCGGCGCCATCTTCGCGGCTGTGAGTGCGCTTGTGTTGCGCGAGGTTGTCTGAGCGAGAGAAGGCCTTGTTGCACTGGGGGCAGACATAAGGCTTCTCTTGCGTGTGTGTGCGGACATGTCGCTTGAGGTGCTCTAAACGCTTGAAAAGGCGACCGCAGGTGGGAATCGGGCATGAATGTGACTTGTGAGGGTATGGACCAAGTTCCATGACCGTGGCGGAGCGCGCGCGGCGAATGGCGCCGGCAGGGCCAGAAATAGTTCTGCGATGCTCGTGGAAGGAGCCATTTCCAGACATGTCATCACTTCCAAAGCTTTGCTGAAGGGCAAGAGGATTAAGGCCAGAGTTTGATTCGACAGTTGAGAGAGGTGTACCGTGTCTCGACATATCGTCAAGAGGTTTTTGCTTGGTCATCGACATGCCGTTGCTAAAGGAGAGGCCGGGAGGAGAGTTGTCTTCGGACTCGTCGCCCTCGGCAACGGCACCAACGGAGACGGAGACAGAGCGGCGAAGATCGGAAGGTCTGTGAGGGACGTTGGGGTTCGAGGAAGGAGGAGCGGCAATGGCCGACATGCCAGGGGGGATCGAGGAGCGTCGTCTCCTTTGCTTGTAGGTTGGTGAACCTTCAATCACAGAGTAGACGTTGTTGCTCCCATACGAGCGGTTGAACTGATGACCAGCCATGGTCGAGGGGGGGAGCTGAACCATGCCGTTCAGGCCGTTCATACCGGAAAGGTGGTCCGGGATGGCCGGGTAGAGGCCAGTTTCCTCATTGGCAATGTAAGCGGGCTCAGCAGAGACCCCAAGAGCCTGCTGAGGAGGGGTGATGGGTTCAAAGGACAGGCCGCGGTTGCCATATTCATCGTACTGAGAGGAGACGAAAGAGGGGGCAGGAGAGTACTCAAGGCCGTAAGCGGGCATGGAGGCATGGCGCTGGTGGCCATGGACGGGAATGCCATTTTGGTTGTACTGGACTCGAGTGAAGTCGGGTTCGCGCTTGACAGCAGCAACCTGAGGAGGAGCAACTGGTGCCATGGTGACGGTGTCGTAGGCGCCCATTGGGTCCATGTTATCGGGCATGTGACCCATGTTCTGGGGCATCATGTTGGGGGGAGGCATGGCGTCCATGGCCTTGATAATGGGGGAAGCAGATTGGCCTTGAGTGAAAGCAGATTGCTGGGCATTGAAGGAAGACGAGTTGACTTGCTGCGTCTTGGTCAATTGCTCGTAGAGCGATTGTGACGAGTCGTACTGGAAGGAGAGTGCAGGCTCGCTGACAGCGACGGTGGTAGCTTCCTGGCCCATCTTCTCTCTCTTGAGATCGCGCTCGAGAGCATCGAGGAAGAGGCGATCATGGGGAACGCTGTACCAATAAAAGACTTTTTGCTTCTTTTGGGTGCGGATACAGTTATTCTTGTAGAGAAAATCCAGGAACTGGCTCTTGGGTTCTTCGAGGGAGGCATCGGTGCCAGACTTGAGGTTTCGGAGGTCGGAAAAGATGCCCTCTTCAAACTTCTTGGAGTTCTTTACAGGACGGCCGAAGGCCTGGAATCTGAAGGACAGGCAGCGGACAATGTCGGTACCAGAGATGTGGAAGAGCGTGTTCCAGAGAACGCAAGAGACGTATTCGCCGGTAGGGAGCAGAAAACGGCGGATATACTGATCTTGTTGCCAGTCGACGGGGGCGGAGATGAGAAAGTATTTAACTAGACAGCATGTCAGCAGCAAGAAGAGGAGGGTGCGGTGCGCTCCAATACATACGGTTGTCAACCTGCTGGAGGGCAACTTGCGCATCGTGAGGAAGCGCCTGCTGAGCCTCCGTGCTCAGCATGAAGGTCTCAGGTTTTTGCGGTGCAGCCATTCCGGGATGTTGTGAGTACATGTTGGCGCAAGGAATCCAGATGGATTGTGTTATGGCCGTTGCGCAGGGGCCTAACAGTAATTGAGGTCGTGAAAGGTGCGAAACACGACGAAAGTGGCGTCGCAATCTTCACAATCGATCGTAAAAACAGAAAGTCGATAACTGGAGAAGGTATAGCGGACACAGTCCGGTTGTTGGTGCGATGGCTTAAGCGCGCGAGAGTTGGGCTGCGAATGGGCGGGCGCTTCCGGAGGCGATATGTAGCGGAAATAGAAAAGGGGGTAGAATTTCGAGACCAGCCCGAAAAGACAACAGTGATTCTGAGCGATATGCAGCACGCAGCACAAACAAAGGCCCAACAACTGCGTCAAGCAAACTGTTGGGAGGCTGCCGAGTGGTGATTCGGCGAGCGGCGGATTAGGGGCGGCGTGGCTGGCACAGGCGGAATCGGGGGACGCAGAATCGAGCGATGTGAGACGTGGAAAAGAAAGAGAGCGATATGAATATAAACGTCAAGTGGCGCTGAAGCTGCCAGCCAGCTCCAAGAATCGTTCTCTGCGGCGCGACGGTTAAGAGTAGTGCCAGGGCCGTTAGGAAACGGTCGTCTAGTTTGTATCGAACGGAACTAGAGATGGGGCGAGAGAGAGAACAAGGTTAGCGATAAAGGGCCAAGGAGGTGAGGCGACAGAGACGGCGATAATAAAAAACGAAGAAGAAGAAGTAAAGGAAGGGGACAGCCGGGCCCTGGGGGTGAAGGTTGGAAGAGAATATGGGAGAGCGACAAAAGGAAGCCCGCGAAGAAACAAGATGGAGGAACAAGAGCAAGAGGGGGAGATATAGGCGGGAAGGAGGGAAAGGGAAGGGAGGAGGACACTGATAGTAAGTGGGCGTGGGCATGGGCAAGGGCAGTGAGTTGAGTGAGTGGGTGGCAGCAGGCAGTGAACAGTGCAGCCAGGCCGGACCAGCAGCAATGAGTGGCACTGACTGACTGACTGACTGACTGGCTGGCTGGCTGGCTGGGTGGTCCAGCCAGTGGGCAGTCCAGTGGGTTGAGCAGTGAGTGAGTGAGTGGATGGAAGCACCAAACAGCAAGGACCCAAGTGAGTGGCTAGCCAGTGGCCACCCTAGCCAGCCCAGCCAGGGAGATTTGAGAGAGCGAGAGCCCAAGAAGGCACCCAGTAAAAAGCGGGCAGTAGGCGGGCGGGCGGGCGGGCGCCAGGTACCAGCGGGTTCAGCGGTGCGGGTACCTGGGCTACCTTATTTTTCTGGTGCAAAGCTTGTACCCTGTCTTGCTGGGTACCTGTTATTTTGGTGCTCTGGCGCGTTGCAGGAACAACCGATACAATGAAAAAGTACCTGCCGCCGGCAACTGCTCTGGGGTGGGGTGTGGCGGGTGTGGCGGGTGGATGCCCTTCGTTTTTTTGCTGGGGACCAAACGGTGCTGCTGTGCGTGTGGGCGCTGATTTGACGAATTCAACTGCCTGGCCGGCCGGCCGACTGACTGACTGGCTGACTGACAGAGTGCAGCCACTGAGAGAAAATAATATGAGAAAAAAAGCCAGAGCGCCGTCCAGGAGATTGCGCCGCCCGCCCAGTCCGAGCCAGGCCCAGGGGGCGTGCATCCAGGCCCACGGTCCAGGATCCAGGGGGAGGGATGGAGGGCGGGGGGTGTAACAAAATGAAGAAGAAAAAAAGAGAGAAGAGGAGGAAAAGGAAAGCCGTAAAAAAAAAAAAAAAAAAAAAAAAAAAAAAAAAAAAAAAAAAAAAGTAAAAAAAGGCACCACGCAACACATGCGCACAAATAACACCGCAAGTGCCACGACGCGCTGGACAAAGTGGTTCCATTCGCTAGCCGCCGAGGCTGCCAACAACAACCCACCACTTGCCAGCACTTGCTGACCAGTCGAAGCGCCGAGCTGCTTGTCGCCATTGTTGGCATTGCATCTTCATCGGCCTTTTCTTTTTCTTTCTTTTTCGAGTCATTTTTGTGCGTCTCTTTTCCTGCCGCCACTCTACACTATCGTATGCATGGTGGCGTCCGTCGATGATGCCTCTTCCCGCCCCTCCAACCAGCAAACACACACACTGTTGACCACTGGGTCACAGCAAGCAAACCCACCACAAGCGGGTAGACAGAGCAGACAGACAGACGACAATAGAAATAGTTGGAGCACAAAGCTCACTCACCTCTTTTTTCGGTCCTCCTTTCGCTGTCCTTCTCCCACTTCAAACCCGTCCAAGCATAAAAGCGCCTGACTCTCTGTTTTGTCGGTGGGGGCGCGTCCGGCTATTATTCTTGGATATCAGCGACGGGAAAGCCGGGATATGCTATGCGAGAGAACGACGGGTGGGCGGCAGCAACGGCAGCACGACAACCAACGCTTTGGCTCTTCTGTCGGGTTAGCTAAGGTAACAAGTCAACTGTAACCAAGTCCGTCCACTGACTTTCTTTCTTTAGGAGTCCGTCAGAAGGAAATGTATAAGAGAAACAATAGTATCGGATATAGTGCAGGATCAAGTAGCCAAAAGAAAGAAAGAAAGAAAGAAACGTTGCAGTTACGTGCTTTCTTTTTCTGCCTTTTGCGCTCGGAATGTGTTCTTCCCCAAGATCGATCATGCAAGTCAGCCAGACCTGAGGCAGGGCACATGCGTCTTAAATACATGTTGCCGGATTGATTCCAACACTACGACCAGGGCCACCGCCATGGAGCCTCGTCGTTCTCTTGCTCTTCAGCTCTTCCCACGAGAAATGATGGACAACACACGAATACACCGTCTCCCCAAGACAGCGCCATCTTGCCGTCAGGTGCCAGTTGCTGCAGACCGCACCGGCCAACCGCACCCACTTGGAGTGGCCGGCCGCTCTCTTGCTCCCTCGTGGCCTTGGTATTATTATTAGCTACCAGATTCCCAGATTCCCAGAAAATCCAAGCTCCCTTTCCTTTTTTCCCCTCTCAAAACGATCTGTTTAGTTATCCCTAGCGTTGTGCTAGCCCGGGTCGCCCAGTGTCAAAAGGCTGGGGCGCCAGGCAAACGCCTCGACCACCTCCATCAGCTAGCCGCTTGACCGTGATGCAAGAGCTCCTCCAGCCTCGCAATAGATCTGTTCTGCCTCTAGTTGGGAACAAGAGAAATAATTAGAAGAAAAACAAAATGAATAGAGGCAATTAGAAAGATATGCATTCACGTGCATTCGAAATCTAAGCAAGAGCCTTTACTTCCCAATTATGCGAGGAAACGGCTTTCCTGGTATATTGCCAGCCGTCGTTTTAGACCCAGGCACGCAACTTGATCAATGTCTCTGCACGAATCGCCCAATCTCTGGGTGTTCAGAGACACAAAAAGCACAGGCGCTGTAATCGGTAGGTAGCTGCCCGCCAAAACCGGGGTGGTGCTCACTTGAGCAGGGATGTCATGTCAGTCGGCATGATTGGCGAGCACGGGCTAACAGCCAACGCCAGCAAGGGCCAGGGGGGGTGAGACGGAACAAAGAAGGAATCCAAGGCGAGAGAGGGGACCCCTCCCCTCGCATCTGGACGGAACTACACCGCAGAACGGGGTATCACCATCTGGCGTGTACGACTCACGGCTTCTCTGAATGACGAGCATATGTGCCACGCAAAAACTAGTATCGTGAGCGTGTTGTGCTGTATAACTCGCTGTGGAACAGGTAACAAGAAAGACCCTTGCTTGCCACGCTACAGGATATTTGTCTTATTCCAATGTCATACGCCATTATCCAGCTCACTAAACATGCGCCGGGATGCATCAAGGAATACTACAGGGCCAAGTCAGCCAATGCGACATATCTTCCTTTTCCTCTTTCTCCTTTATTTCTGTCTTTTGACTTGGTCTGGGTCTGGGATAGGAACCGGGACGTGCTCTGCATCTGCCCATCTTCATTCCTCTGTAGTTAGCACTACCACGCTGCCATCCTCATCAAGTAGCCGCCTGCATAGTGCTACCTGTACCTTCATGCCCGTTCGGCCACCAACGATGCTGCCTCGCGTGTTGTCTGCCTTCAACTACTGCTCTCACCTTCTCCCATTTCTCTGGTTCTAGACCAGAACCAACGACACAGGCCACCATGTGACCTTGGTGGTACCTGCAGCGAGAACCACCCTTGTTGTTCGTTCTGTAACACCGTCCCCGCGAGCCCACCAACCACCTCCTTGCTTGGTTCTTTTTTGTTTCTGCGCGTGACAATGTCCAACATCACTCTAACTCTTCTGCACCAATAAGGCTGCCGCCGTGAACATCGTCCAGTCTACTGGGATTAGGTTGTACTTTGTGCCACCTGCCTTGGATGGAAGCACTTTTAGTCTCGCCATTATCGAGGAAATAAGCCCGGCAGCCAACACCTTTGACTACAGCAGCGATACAGGGTAAGATGTAGCCAGCCTGGGCCGTAGGTGGGTAGTTGCCATTTGCTTGTCTTCATGCACTCGCTGCTGTGGGCGAGAGAAGCCGAGCCCAGACATTCTTTCAGTTACAGCTTTGACTTGGCTTCTCTCCCGTCTTCCGCTGTCACCGGAGATTCATCTCCTTGTGTAAACCGCTTGCTCGCCTCAGCGCATTGTTCAATACTCTAGCTCTGGCTTTCCCCCGTCCTTGAACTTGCATACGAACTATCCGTAAAGCGGCCGAGCTAACTAACCTTTCAAACCTCGTGTCGAATTCAGGGCCCGTTTCTGTTCATGCATCCCGCTAGCTCGCCGCCATCTTCTCCCCCCTCCTTCTAACAACCAAGCATCGACAAGCCCGACTTCATGCACTCGACGGCGCCGTCATCTAGGTGGTTAGGCCCGGGCACTGCCATGAATCCCTGCAGTTAGATGGTCGCCGCCGACGGCGCTGCCCACCGGACCGGCCTTTTCTTGCTCGAGGCTAAGCAACTTAGTGTTGCTCTCATGTAGCGTAGTAGTTGGGGCGACAACCACGAAAAGTTGCCCACTCCCAACTCCGACCCGGACCCAGCGCCGAGTCCAAGGATGTCACATTGGCCAAGTCGGCGCCAGCGCCTCAGTCTTGAAGCGCTTGGCCAGTGCATTGCATGTACATCGTGGCTCTCTACAGCTAGAGCTCCGGCCCTAGCTGTAGTGTGTCGAACATTAGCTTCGACCTGCCACGCGACGACGGCGGCGACGCAAGTCTGGAGGAGCTTGCCTAGTTTGAATTTTCGGTCCCTTGCCCCAGACTTCCGGAACGGAATAGTATATTACTCTTTTCGGCAGCTTGAAACTCGATACGAAGGGAATACCGAGAATATCGCGGTACCAGCTAGTTACTCTACCAAGAAACTAAGTTAGTAGACTGATGTAAGGGTCAATATAGATACTATGCCCAGTTTCCGGTCGGTAGCCGGCTTCTCTGTGTCACGATTGAGTAATGCGTGCTGGCATACATCGCGGCTAGAAGGCGAGACGCCTGGTGAACGCGAGGCGGACAATACTGGATCTAGTCGCCACACAACAAAAAAAGAGCAAAAGAAGGAATCGTGGCTGTGTTCACTGAGAACAGACTTGTTCCTGTCAGCTTGTGCACAACCCCGCCACTCATGTTAGCACGTACGCTTCCCCTAAGAGGGTTGATATCACGGTTACAATAAATATATCTATACCTAAAAAAGTGTCATGTGCTTGGACCTCCTCGAGACTAGTAGCGGTCACAGTACTCAAAACAGGAACTCAACATACAGCTGTGGCTGCGATGGCTGCGTTGGTTCAGGGCAAAGACAATGAGACTTGGAAAGCTGGCTTGCCCTAGAACAAGGCTAGAAGACAAGACGTGGCGTCGCCACTGACGGCGAGAGTTGCAAAACGAGGCGAAGGAACAGCAACGATCAGGCTGGCCTGCGGCGTGAAACTGCACTCGCGACGCCTCTTCTTGTTCGGACGATACTTGCATGGTTGATGCTACGACGTAGTTGGTCCAAGATCAGTGTCGAGTTCGTTAGCATCTCTGGACAGCTTGTTCGCTGTATTGAGCTAGCAGACGCAAATAATTGCCACATAATTAGGTAGCTATTCCAAGCGAAGAATGGATGGTAGGAGCCTTCATTCGCACAGACCAGCTGAAAGTCCAGCTGTGACGGCTGGACTGCGAGTGATGAAGAAGAGGTTGGCGCAGTCGTGCCAACTCAGTTTATCAAGATCACGCACTATCTATGCGTCAGCTCTATCTGAGCCAGCCGTGTACCGTTCTGCTCCTTCCCAACCCAAATCGAATTGGTCAGGGGCATTACGGCCGACTCAGGCCGAGTGCATTGCGGTTCGAGACAGCGGCTTGGTTGGGGACCGCGCACTGCTCGCTCTGTGCTATGCTTCGGTATATTAGCAGCATAGCATGATTAATGATGAGGTATCCGTCGAATGATGATTATCCACACGTTGTACTTGGTACAACCGAGGGCCAGCCCACCTGTTTGCGACCAGCACCGCCACAGTCGAGACCGTCCTGATCAACTGGGAGAGTGTGGCCGATGAGCGGCAAGTTGAGCAATGAGCATTGAGTGATGCATTCCCACGCGTTGACAACCAACGGTTGGCTAAACGAGTCCATAGAAAAAAGCGGACATTTTTCATGCCGAAAATAATTAACTATTAGCCAGAAAAAAAAACGCGCAGAAGTGCAGAAATTAAAATGAAATAGAGTCAAGAACAAAAAAGCAACAAGGAGGGGGGCACAACGACAGCACTTGATTGGTTAGATTTGAGCGGTTTTGGAGTTGGCATGAGACGACCCAGAAAAGATGAAACACGCCTGGCACTCTGCAGCAGCGCCGCCAAAAAAAAGTATTCCACAACAACAACCAGCTTCACCACCAACGCACGCCCCCTTGGACGCTGAGGGATGGAGGTTGGATGCCGAATGCTAATTAATGTTTCCTTCTCATCCTCTCTCAATCTAGCTATCAACATCCAATGCTAACCGCTCACTGGCTCCCTCAGAATTGCCCACGACCCGCCAGCCGGATGATGGTGGCCAACGCGCGTCATCGACAGCTTGGCTTTGCATGGGTTGGTTGCTCTCCAGAGTGATGGGAATTGACAATGGCTTGTATTAGGACTATCTGTTGCAAAGTCACACCGTTCTGCACAATGAACCACCTTATCACTGGGACGAGAAGCAGCTCTATACGTTGTCCTGCTCGTTTGTAAACCCGAGAGGCTCAGAAGCAGAGAAGCCAATTCGCAAGCTTGCTTCTTAAACCATCTCGCCATCTACGGAGCCTCGAGTAAAATAGACAGACATGCATGTACTACAGAGCAGCCCTGGCCACTCTTCCCGCCGAGAGGCAACTCATTGTCGTGGCAATCAAACCAGCCTACCAGCCGCCGCCCTTCTTCAAGTTACGAATTGGCTGGCTGTCGTGATCCCTCGGCCGTCCAAGCCATGCGTCGCTAGCGATGCACTAATGGCCTTTAGCTTTACCTTTCAAGGCGACTTTGTTTAGTTGTTACACACTCTTTCCCCTCGTCATGCCCAGTGCACAGAGGAGAAGAAACATGGCGGGAAATGCTGATCCCTTTCCTTGTTCGCTTGACGTCCTGCCCGCCCCCTCCTCCCGCCGATTGATGCAAGGCATCGACCAGGTAGTTATCAGAGCGAGGAGCACCGATGGCCCAATGCTTACTTGCATCGTCTTGGCGACACTCTTCCCGTCCGTCTATTATTAACTCGACCTGGGCTTGCTAATGTCTGGGACGACGATACTGTTAGTACGGGGACAGGAAGAAATGCCAATATTTTCAGACAAATTGTATCAAGACAACAATGCTCAGAAGCATCCTACTGGGCAATCTCCTGCAACGTCTTTACTCCAGTAAAGATGCTCACCGACGGAAGCTTCTCCCGCAAGTGGTGGCCGGTGCGCTGGCCACCAAGAGGCCGATCGCGCGCCCTATCCCAGGCCGAATCAGGGCCGAGCCTCCGTCGACCGTGACAATCAAACCCCCGCACAGAGCTCTGTCCATGCCCGAGAGTAACCTGTCGTGATTGAAAAGCTGCATTGTCAATGAGTGTGCTTTTGACGACACCCGCCAAGGTGTTTCAACCGGGATACTACTCAGTTGTCATGGGGTGTAATCGATTTTACCTATAAGCCGCCGCCGCCCCAATCCCGTGGTCCATGTCAATCCCGCGCCAACACTAGAAATACTAGCAGGTTGGTACTGAGTAAGTCGGCCAGCATTGATCGCAGTGACATCATACGAATAGATTCACCGACCAAAGCTGAGCTATCTATGAATACCATGCACCCAAAATTAAAACCACCGCCTCACAATATAGCACATGTGGCGACGAAATAGATGGCTTGTAGTAAGTCACCGTAAGTGCCGCTCACCTGCATATCCCCCCTGGTAACAAGAGACCAGGACATGCCAAGCTTGTTATTGCCTACCCATCCCCAATGCGAAATAGTGTCGCGTCTTCCCCCCTCCCTCAGCAGGCTGCAGCAGCCACGAGGTCCATGCGACTGGAGGCTGGCATCAGGATCATCGCTGCATGCACACGTATGTAGGATAACTAATTCGCATCCGAATGCGGACTGCGGCGGCGGCGATGGTGACCTTGGGGCCGCCGTGCCCGCCACCGCTCGGGTAAGGGCTACCGGGTGACTCGAGCTCTTTTTCCTGGGGAGAGGAGATGGATGCATGGGGAGGGGATTACTAAAAAAACAGAGAGAACAAGAGGTCGACAGGCTGCTGGCCGTCTGCACCAACCCTGGGCCAATTTTATCCCATGCATGACATGCATACCAGGGCTCAGGATGGTGAACGAGGAAGTCAATCAACTGGCTGCAATTCGTATTCTCCGGTTAAGTTCTCTGACGCACGGCCTTTGACGATTCCGCGGTCGTTATCAATCATTTCCAGTCGTTCCTGTTCCTCAGTAACTACTTGGCAAGCCGTTTTCTAACGTTAGCTGTAGAGATCCATCGAAAGCGAGACCCAATGGCACGCAGTTAAAATTAAAACAACAAAGGAAAAAGAAAAGAAAAATGAACACACAGACGCTGCTTTCTGGGAAATGCGCTAGCGCATCTGGTAATCATCTCCTGCCGTCGGCTGTTCTGGCGAGCCTTTGCCAATCGCTCCCTCCCGCGAACGGACCAGAACCATGCTGCTCGCCATAACGGCATGTTTGACTTTGCAATTTCCCATGCCGTCGCTTGTCTCCATTTGCATTTCTTCATGTTTGTAAACAAAAATTGGGGGTTAATAATTCTCACAACCTTGTTTTAGCCCAGTTACCCTCTACGTAAAAGCAAGACGACCAAGCCTCCACACCAATGCCAGGACGGGCACGCACAAAATCAGGGGGGCGGGCGTCTTCTCTGTTGGAAAGAGGGAAGACTTTTTTTCTTCCCCAAGGAAAAACACACCTTACCCCCTAAGATGGAAAGCCGGTCAATAATAGGCGACTGATGCTGGTCGATAGCACGGTACTCTTAAACAATGATAGGTCACAAACGCTGGGCTTCGAGAAAGAGCGTTGCTAATAATAGGGCCCCTGCTTCCTCTCCCCTCCCCTCCTAAGGCTGAAACAGACCAATCAGCTCGGCCGCTGGCGATCCAAAACGTTGGCCCGGCTGCAGGGGCAGGTAATTGATGATTGGCTATATTTCTGATCGCGAACCAGTGTCACAAAAAAAGTCCAAGACAATGGGGCCACAGTTAGTTAACTAGCGTGGGAGGGCAGTATTCGGAAACTGAAGGGGAGAGGTTCAAGGATAAAAAAGAGGGATAGTTGGAGGATGTATGTATATGATGGGCAAGTTGTGAAACTTGAGGGACCCGAAAGCGTCCGTCTTGGCGCTACCCAGAGCAACAGCGTATCTGGCCATCTGACCATGTTTAACTGGGTTCTTGTTTTCTCAGGCGTTTATGCAGCAGCGCCGTGGCATTTCCCCCAAGCAGCCAATGAGAAACGACGGACGCCAAAAAGTGAGACATGGAAAGAAAGGGAACAATGCTCTTCCTTCTCTCCTTCTGTCTAGCCTAGCCTTGCGCTTGCGGGGAGAGGGAAGGAAGGGGGGGCCACCGTTTGCGATCCCCGTACGTCTTATCCGTATGTAAACTAGATGGCAAGTCGGCGAACGGGTTGCGAGATTGCGATCGCGGCGCACAGAGGAATAGGGCACAGTCGCGGCGCCGGCTCAAGTCGAGGAGGGGAGAAGAGAGCAAGTGAACGAGAGGAGTATGGAGCTGCGATAGCGCGACCATACGACCTACAGCCAGGCAAGTAGTTGAGCTGTGGGAGCTCGAGGCTGGTGGTTCCCTGCTTGCCGCCCAGATGAGATGGCCCAGTCTCCCTCTTTTTCTTCCCTGTATCCATATTCTACGCTACTGTACATCGATGTCGTTTCACCATTTTCCTTTCCTTTCCTTTTTCTTTCTCTCTGTCTCTGTCTCTCTCTCTCTCTCCCCCACCCATCGTAGGCTTCATCCCCCCCCCTGGTCAACTCCCAACTAGGCAATGCATCCGGTCCCTGACAGCAGCGTCGCCGCAAAAAAAGGACGGCCGCAAGTCACGCCACACGCGACCGGCGATGCCACTGTATCTGGCATGGCTCATCGCCGAAGGAGCGCGACTGCTCCAACTAGGTTGTTAACAACCACGACCTCGTCTTGCGGCCGGTCCTCTGGGGGGAGGGAGTCCCGTTTCGTCGGTAATCCAGCCAGCCTCTCTCACTCTCCCTTGGTGATTGATGTTGGCGGATGACTCGCAGCAAAACCCCGGCCAGCCCACCATGGGGACGGACGGCTCGCGTTCAATTCCCGAAATCTCGCCTCTCAGTCGTCGTATGTAGTATGCCCGAGAAAAGAGTGACCGCTGATACTGGCTGCTGTCAACCTGAAACAGCAACTTGGATCGACGCGTATTCGTCCATTGACACAAAAGAGGGCTTTTGTGGCTTTCTTTCTTGCCTTTATTATCATGGCTTTTTTGTGCAGATTTCGTCCATGCCTGCATTTCATTCCGTCACATTGCGGCGGTGCATCAATGACGTTTGTACGGGTAGTTTTACAAATTGTGCAAAGCAAACATCGACATCAATATGCCAGCTCAAAACAGGTCCCGAGCAGAGCATTCTTTTTTGTGTGAAATCATGTATCACAACTTGTTTTCTGCAGATTAATATGCAGTATATCTCTTGCAAGATGACGAATTCATACGATGACGCCCTACTTCACTGTTGGCGCTAATACCATCCAATCCGAGAACTCGGGTGCATGTCAAGAACTCGATGCGAAACTGCAGTGTTACCCCGAGCAAGTCGATGCCAGGCGATCAATCCATCTTGCTATCAAAGTGCACTTGTTGCGCAACATGGCGACAGGGCCTCTCCCCGGCGAGGGAGGGGGCTTGCCTCGACATGTCCAATGAACGGCTTGATCCCAGCAATAGAAGCCATCTGACGACGCCGCATTGTTCGAAATAGCTACAACCAAGGTGAACACCGGCTGATCTGTTTCACGTGAAACAGGAAATGGCATGGCCAGCCAGATAAAAAGACCCTTGCGAGTCGAGCCAAGGACGGAGGGAGTGATGAGAGCGCCGGTGACGAGGGTAAACGGACGGACACTGGGAGGTTTCGAAAAGAAGCTCTTTCTCTTTTGCCGCCATGATTGTAGTTTCAAATTTGACAAGGAGAGAGCTGATGGGAAGCTGGCAGCTCGACCCCATTGTTCTGTTCTTCATGCACCCACTCAACAAGTCCCCTTCCCTCCCCATCGCGGGCGTCCAAGGGCGCCAAAACGCCGGCCAGGCAAATGACGGCATGAACCATTACCAAGTCCTTGCTATAGCTGGGCGATAGTTTGGACGAAAAAGACGGCAAAGCATGATAACTAGACTAACGGCGGCAGAAGGTATCAAGTCGCCCAATTGGGGGAGGGGGGGGGCGTGTGATCTAGTGTTTCGGCTTTCTCTTGCTCGCCAATCGGAGACGCTTGGATGCGTCGACGTCGGCGGTCGACGAATGCTGATCAGATCCATTCTCAGGGAACGAGGGTCGGGGAGTTGCAGAACCAAGAGAGAGCGCGAGCAAGAAAAGGCAGCGGCCGGTGCGGGTATTGAGCTGGACTGGCTGCCAAGCGGTTTCACGACAACCCGCTGGCCTGGGTCGGGCCTCGCTCGTCTCCCTAGACCACATAGATGCGGGATTCCGGCTGGAGAAAGATCATTGGCTATTTGTTCGGCCTCTGAAGACAACTCGATGGCTGTTCTACTTTGCCGCCATCATCGCCAGATATGAAACAAGCTTGG
This sequence comes from Cordyceps fumosorosea ARSEF 2679, assembly GCF_001636725.1. Lineage (NCBI taxonomy): Eukaryota > Fungi > Ascomycota > Sordariomycetes > Hypocreales > Cordycipitaceae > Cordyceps > Cordyceps fumosorosea. The sequence continues at coordinate 131,036 of NW_017387307.1, read as the reverse complement.
TCTTTCTGTGGTGGGTGCCAGGAGGCCGCACAGGCAGGCATCCATCTCACCGAGGCAGTGTAGCATGTTGGTCCAAGAATAGAAGACTGCGGCACGGAGCGTGTAAATATTAGTAGGCCGTTTTTGGCAGAGGACAGATACAGTTTACGCAGGCAAAGGTAGCGGCACTGTTGGCTTTGTGAAAGCTAGTACTGACCAACAGACACCTATAAGAGCGTAGGAGACAACATACCAGCACTGTCATAATACGGGGTGCTACACTGTAAATAGCAGCATAGGCCAAGAGATGCATATAATAATGCAATGCACAACTTTAGAATCGGCCGTGCGTCGGGTGCATGAAGAATCTTCATCTCGACGACCCTGGCGGCTTGCGGGGACCGGACTGGACACGACTCATTCATCATTCATTCATGTGAAGACGTCTGCGCGCGCACGCTCACTCACACACTCTTGGCCGAAGTGACATTCCATCATATCTACATCTACAGAATTAGCGCTGTGAGTGTGGATTAGAAGACGGGTATAAGAAACAAAAAAGAGAGACCAAAGCAAAGGGGACGACGAAATGAACAAAGGCGCAGATTTGAGCCCAGATTCTCACGACGCTCGCATGAGCGCTATCCATGGCGCCCGTGTTTTGGTTTCTTCTTTCCAAGGAACGAGCGAGCCACAGATGGATGGGGTCATCAGATTCGGCAGAAGGCGCGGGTAACGACAAGAGAAAAAGAAAAATGGACATTGTGGGTGCCTTGAGAAGGAAAAAGGCCGATTGCGAGAAGGAAGAGGAAGAAAAAAAAATAGGGCGGCTGGGAGGAGGAGAAGTAGCCGACCAAAAGACGGACGCCAGGTTTCAGAACTCTTCGTGCGGTTTCATGACTGTTTCCAACCTTGGCCTTGCCTCTTCTCACCCAGCTTTTCCTTCTACCCCAGAGCGCACTCCCAAAGGGTTTCATCCAGACTATGGCTTGTTCATGCAAGACCACATTCCCAAGCTCACTCTTGCGCGGGGCTGATGCCGTCTCGCCGGCCCTGGCGGGAAGGGGTTGGGAACGATCATCGCCACCGCCACGGGCAAGAGGCTAACTAGCCAGTTTGACCTGAGAAGTACACGGAGATGGAGGCAACAAGTCTAACTACAACATATCTGCCGCCCGCGGAAATCTGCTTCTGTGCAGTAGTCACTTCATGCGGGCCTCTCTGAGCCATCGGGCTTGTCCTCGCCGCCATGGGTAGATATGGATGGAGGCGTGCGGCAAAAGACCATCTGAAACAGCAGCGATTGCTCGTTGAAACTGGACATCTCCAGTCCTTTCCAAGTCCGTCCAGGTCGGCGCAGAAAATAGTGCTCACCTACTGCATTTGAAGAATACACGAGAGTCAAATCTACGAATAGAACGGACGCCTTCCCAAGTTACGTAATCAGCTTCTCTCATGGCAGGCTTGTCACAGGATTGATTCATCTTTAGTGACAGTGAATGCTCCCTTGTTCGCACGCATTGATTGATGCCCTGTCTTTTTTACCTCTTCTCCTCTGAACCCAAGAGTCAGTCAAGCCGGCGGGAATCGCATGACCGTAGCAGCACCTTGTCGAGTCAGGGGGGGAAGCAGCATCAACGCGACGCGAACGCCCAGGAATTCCGATTTGGGAGGGGAGAGCGCCGCCGCCGGTGACCTCCGGCCTCTCCCGCGGGTAAGCCGCTCCGGAATGCCGCCGCCAGAGAGCTTCTTGTTAGTTGTTACAAGACCAAGACCCTCCCCCGTCCCCTCTTCAAGACCCAGCTGCCTCCCGCGCCCGTTGTTCTAGCGAGTTTGCGGCAAGAGGGGATCCGAGCTCTGTGTGTTTTGCATAAAGTCCTCTTTTAAGGCATAGAGCAGTTTGCTTTTTCTTCTTCGAGTATTTCTTGACAAATGACACCTTGATGTCGGTGCGCAGAAATCCGAAACTTGAGGGTCTAGATCTCTTCTTCTCCATTGACATCGGGAAGGGGAGGGGAGAGCTGCACCAAAAACTCGGAAACGACTCGTCATGCACGATTGAATGATGCCTTCTTCTCCGCATGGTCGAAGCTTTTTTTTCTCTATCTCTTCAGCGCCGTTGCGTCAAGTTCGTAGTTGTCACCTTCAAGATTAACTATCTGATATATCGAAAAATGGGCACGGATTGATAGTGAGTTTGAGCTAGAGCGAATCTACGACACAGCCTACGCTCGTCTCAAGTTGGAATGCCAACCTGCAACACCCGCTTTGTCCTCTTTTTTGTTTCCTCATCACGGTCTGCAATACCCAATCAGAGCACGGTTTACCGGTGGCGGGAACCGAACTTGATGGACGCAGGTTTCATCGTCACCTTGCTACCTTATCAAGCAAACTGCATAATGTTCGTTCTTAGCGCTTGTTTCTCTTTCATCAGTGAGTTCGGTAGCGGCGGTTTCAATCACCCCGACCTGTGAAATCGAGAGAGGAGGTTGGCAAGGTGCCATGGATAGACAACTTTAGGGTATCTTGTCATGACTTGTCACCAAGATGATCGAAGAATAGGCAGCAAGAAGACGGCCGCGAGGCACCGCAAAGATGGCAATTAACAGCAACGTACACAATAAACCACTAAAAAGTTGGTAGTGCATTGATGGGTAAGAACAGCAACCACAGTTACCCTGCGTGAAGCGGTTATAAGCGCCACTTGATCTCGCCTTGCCCAGCTGCTCTCTTCCCCTGGGCATTGGTCTTGTCTTCACTGCGGAAGGTCGGAAGACGCTGGATAAAATCCAACCAACTTGCTTCCTCGAGTATAGGAGCGGTTGCCCAAGATTCGCCCCCGGTGTTCTGTAGAAGCGCGTCCAGACTCGGCAACAGTTCGTGTACGGCTTCAGCGTGGCGTCTGTATACATCTGCAGACGCGAGTCCCGCCTTCTTGACGTACCAGCTGGGATCCTCCAGGATGCAACTTGCTTCATAAAGCCCCAGCATTGCCGGCATCATCGTGCCCGAAGCGACTGCTGCTTCGTAGGCTGCTCTTTGCCCGGTCGCGAGGACTAGCTTTCGAACGCGAGGGAGGATCATCGTGTTGAACTCCTCATTTCGATTGCTTCCTTGGCTTGTCATCGCTGCCATGGCGAGCTGGCGGGCCTCTTCACATATACCGAGCTCATGCTGGGCCAAGAGACTAGTAGGGTCCTTGGCTTCGGGAAGGTTGTACCGTCCAAGGAGTACTTCTGATGCAAGTCCTATATTGTACGTGCGAGCGTTGGAGAGCATATTCGCAACAGGAAGAACATGGCGCAGACTTACGTATGCAGAGAACCAGAATATCCCCTTCTGCTATCGAAGTCCCTTGCACTGCTAATGCCAGCTCTTGAAGTTGATTGTGATTGTACAGCCCCTGCCAGCCACATCTCTCGACCATCTCGGTATAGAGCGGCTTGGTGGTGTGAGTGACGGTCTGCTTGAATATAGTAGCCAGCGCGGAGCGGACCTGCTGCGAGGAGGCCTCCATGAATTCAGCTATCGTGGCTGTCGCAAAGGCGTCGAACACAGAGGCGCAGGTGAGAGCTGTGAGGATGGGCGTGTGCTGCGTCGAAAAGGACACGATGGGATTCTGATTACCGGGTCCAGGCCCGGCCACGCACCGCCGCTGGCTGTATCGACCCAACACGTAGGCGCTGACGCGAAGTCCCGGGATGTGAAGGAGGGACATGGACAGGGTGCCGACGGTGACGCGGTGGATGTGGTCCAAGAACCCCCGGCGCTCGTCTTGCGGAGCGTCAAGGCTGCCGCCGAGGAGGCGGAAGCGTCAAGGCGCACGTGCGTGAAGGTGGTGACGGTATGATCGACGACCTTGGCGCCGGGTCTGGAAAGAAGCAGGCGAGAGGTGATGCCTGGTGCCATCGTGGTGGCGTCGTGGAGGCGCACGACGCACGGTTGGATGCCTCGCTGCTCGCCGCCAACCACGAGTCGAGCGAATACGACGGCGATGCGAGGCATGCTGGAATACGGAGTTGCTGGCGGCATTGCATTTGCTGCTGTCACCTTCAGCGTGTGCAGGTCGAATGACCCGTCCTGCAGCTGAGTGGCGGTCGTCTCGAGGCTCCGGGCATCGAGGCCGTGGCCGACTTCCGTCAGCATGAACTCACCTACGGCGTCAAAACTTTGAAGTTCCTCTAGGATGAGCATAAGATCTGGCCGGTCCGCGGAGTATGAAGCAATGGTCCCCATGCAAAGATTCCAGTGAATGATGAGAGTCGTGAGGGCGGCGGTATCGGCAATCCCAATGACTTGGCGCATGTTTGGTCCATGTTAGCGGTGATCAATGCGCGACGCGGTTACAATAGTGACGTACAGTTTCAGTGATAATTCCAAAACTTCGGACTGAGGGTCGTAATGTCTTGGGCCGTCATTCCGATGTGCTGGGCCACGCTCCGAGCGCGCTGATACGACAGTGCAATTCTTTCCGCTTGGCTGGCATCTTGGGCGTCAGCGTCGGGCCTCCAAAGAGGAAGCTGAAGTAACTCCGATGTATTGCTCATATTGGAACTCTGAGCGAAGAAGGAAACTTTGAGCGAATAAGGAAGGAAACCGTCGAGTCCTGGTAGGATGGCAAGGCGAGGTTCCTATATGCGGCAGGTTGGGGAGTGGGCTTGACCAGGTCATGGCCGCCATCTTGTCGTCCCACCCGCCCAAATGCAGTTTGAAGAGAAGATTCACATGACAGTATGCTCAAATGCACAGCTGCGGATTCTGTGACTAGCTTCAGCAATTGACTCTACCAGTAGGTGGCCAAACAGAACAGCGGTAGCATAGTTGCCCTCACTGTATTCACATGGAGTGGCGTTAATTAATGGCTGTCGGGAGGACCCGAGTGTAAGTTCTCACATAACACTAGAGTTGCCGCACCGGAATCTACCCATCTATTGAATTTTCCGATTGCCAAGTTGGGGGGGGGGCTCATCATACTGCGCGGTTCCAGTACAAGCATCTGTCCGAAGCATGGGAAACGGCGCAGTACGGATGCCAGAAAATGCGCACTCTTATCTCACAGAAATGATCGATCACCCAACACGTCGCAATGCCGGTACAGCTGAAAAGTGAAACATGCGAACAATGTCGCAGGTCAGCTCCATCCGGCTGAGGTCCATCGGGTTCCCGACTGTTCAGGCGATGTGGCGAGGCTGTCCGTATCTCGATCGATTTGAACTTTGACCACTGAACTCCTAGTAGAATTCGGGTTAAAAAGTGCCATGATGAGTAAATACACATATAGCGGGAAGGAAAACGTCATGGAAGGCTTATTGTTGCTTTTCTTCGCCGCATAAGAGACCATGCATGAACTGGATTTGATAACCCTTGGATATAGCTTGCTCATTCAAGTTGCCAAGGTGATTGTTTGTCTGGTATACGATTGACGCCCTCTCTTGATAAATCATCGTCAGCCACGCTGTCCAGCCGCCACTTCTCCGGAAACCTCGACGCCAGGCCGTCCGCGGCCTTGATCATGACCTCGTTGGTCCAGTCCCCGAGCTCTTCCGCCCACAGCCACGCCGCCCACATGCCCGCCGCCGCCACAGGCAACGAGACGAAGCACGGCACCAGCACCGCGGGGTCCAGCCACTGCGTCACGATAAAGTACAGCGTCGTCGCTGCCGCGCCCAGCCACGGGCCCACAGCCACAGGCCCAGGCACGCGAACAGCAGGAAGGCGATGGCGAAGACCGCCACGGTCACGTCCCGCGAAGAAGAGCACGAACTTGGCGACGGCGCGGTTGCCGACCGTGTGCAGCCGGTGCTCCGCGGCCGCTCGTCCGGGACGACGCGAAGCGGTTGACGATGGTGGCGCGGCAGTGCAGCAAGCCGACGCGCACCGACGGCGACCGCAGCAGGATCCGGATCAGGTAGGTCGTCAGGAGTTAGCTCCCGCACCTGCATGGAGAAGACGGCCGTGACGAAGGACAGCGGCACGAAGAAGAAGGCGAGCTCGGTGAGCTTGTTGATGCCGGACGTCTGGTTGATGACGAGGGCCGACTGCGAGAGGCCCATGGACGCGGCGAGCATCGTGAGCGTCGACTCGGCCCTGGCCTGCAGCGCCTGGACATTCGCGACCAGCAGCGCCGGCTCCACATCCTCCTCCTCCTCCGCGGCGACGGCGGTGGCGGTGGCGGCGGTGGAATCTGTCGTGGACGTGGAAGAAGAGGCGGCCTTGGCGGCGGAGGAGGCTTGCAGATGCACCACCCACTCGCCCAGCTCCTGCAGGCTGCACCGTATCCACGACAGGCTCTGCGGGACCGAGTTGCCGAGCGCCTCGACGAGCTGCGCGAATAGCGCGCCGCTAAAGGCCCCGTCGAGGCGGTCCAGCCGATCAGCGCGTCCCCGTCCGCGGCGACCTCGGCCGGCGAGAGCGCGCGCAGCCGCCGGAGCACCAGCTCCGGCGTGGACAGGCCGTACTTGCGCGCAAACGCCCGGTCGCGCGAGTACGGCTTGGGGTTCTCGTACTCCTCGCGCAGCTGCGCGCTCGTGTACGACGACTTGGACCCGTCGTCGTTGTCGTCGCTCTGGTCCTGCGACTCCTCGGGGAGCGAGGGGTCGTCGACCCGAGCCTTGCTCCGGCGGAAGCGGTTCCGCAACGTGTCGCGCTTGTGTTTGAGGTTCTGCTTGGTCGCCTCCTTCTTCTGCGCCTTGATCTGCTTGTTCGAGATGGGCGGCGGCGGCGGGTCCAGGTACGTCTCCTCGGGGCCGGCGCTGCGCCAGAGCTCCTCCTCCGAGTAGCTCTCGATCTCCATGGCGCGGGGCATAAACGTCAGCGAGGGGGTGCATTCTTTGGTTTGCAGGTTCTTCATTCAGCGGGTCGGGTCGAAGACGAGAACGACTGCAAGGGAAGAGCACTGTTAGTTGCCGCATGGTTTTTCGTCTTGGAGAGGGAATGATACTTACCGACTTTCCCGCCGGCCTCGTCGGAGCCGGTCCAGTGACCGAGGCCTTCCGGGGCCAGTACGCGCAAGTCTCTGTTGTACCAAGAATTCAAGTTCTTCAATGTAAAGCGTTATTAAAAGAGCGTGATGAGACTCTAATACTTCTCAATCCCAGCCCTTTGCCAAAAAGTGGTAGGATTCTCCTCTTACCAGATTCGTCTCCCCATCACTCACTCGCAACAGCATCTTTCGTCCAAGATGCAAGTCTCACTCCGACTATTACTAAATAATTCAGTCGCGCGAGAGTCAAAAATTGTCTCTCAAATTGTCTCTTAATAGAATATTATCCAAGGCCTCAAGATACGCCTTTCATCTCAAAAGGCGTTAATCCGATTACGGGGTGAAATGACATCACAGGGTCGGCTTAATGCTTGATGCAAGGCTCGTTTATAACCATGGCCAGGCATGTCGCGGCGCCGAAAACCTCCCAGTCGCGTTGACTTCCATCAAACCAACTCCGCAGCGAATATCTCAAGATTCTCCCAAAGCTTGCATCGCTAATAAACCATTATGAATCCGCCGAGCGAACTCTCAAAGCACCGGGGATGGAATGTCTGCAAGATTATTGGCACAGTATACGCTATTCTTTGTATCATCTCCTTTACCTATGAGTCGATCAATTTTTTGTCCAAATCAAAGCACCTCGTGAATTTCAGAAAGAAGACTACCGACCTGCATCACGAGGTCGGCTCTAGCTTGCGTGTCGCTGACTTCTCGCGACACCACAACTACACAAGCCTCGATCACCAGTTTGACTGGCTATGGAAAGATAATCTGCTACCACCCAACGGCGGATACTTGGCAAGGTACAACAAGGCGAGCGGCCCCGATAAGGTTGGAATATCCATGTTTCATCAGCTGCATTGTCTAAGCATGATCCGGGAGGGAATGCAGCACTTGCACCAGATGATCGAGACGCTAAACACGAGCGATTTCGGAGACATCCAAGTTCACCAGAAGAGGCGCACGTATAGTAATGCTGCTGCTACGAGCATTGTTAGAGCAGCTCATTATGATGAGGAACACGTTATGCACTGCTTTGACTACTTGCGACAGGTAAGCGACCAAAATGTACAGTGGAGCAACCCCCGAAACTGATCAACGTACTCGCCAGACAATGCTGTGTCTGGCCGACTCGACAATTGAGCGTCCGAAGCAGTTTCCTGACGGAAGACGATACATTCACGGAATGGGTCAGAGAAAATGCAGAAACTGGGAGCTCCTGTATGCGGCATCGACTGCCTCGGACGCCGAACCGATGTGGGATAATGAGTAGCGACGATACCCCTGGAGTTCTTTCTCGAGAGAGCTCAATCTTGCCTACCCTGTTTCAAAAGACAAAAAAATAAAGATCGCCAAAGAGACCATCAAAAGTATCCGAGAAAGCGAAGTCTCCGTTGCTAGTCGGTCATCTTCCCAAACTCCTCAACCTCCTTGTCCTTGACAGATATATACCCCTTCAAGAGATCTTCCCCAATCAAGGACTCACAGCAGCGTCCTAATTTCTTGCGACAGGACCAAGGAGTCGACCGTATCTAGTGCAGGCTCGGCGGGCAAGGCAATTTCCAGCTGGAGGATATTACACGGGGCAACTTTGCCTGTGAGGAGCCGAGACTAGGCATTGTAAATACGCACATATCAAGACAGCTGTCAAGAGCGGACTAAAAACAGATAAAATCTCATCATTTCCTCTGATACTCCTAGCTGAAAGCCTTGAATAAATCACACAACGTTCAAGAGTCAAAAAGGCACTCTGTCTGCTGGCCGCCACTTTCTTGATGCAACCTCGGCGGCAATGCTTGGCTGGCATCAAGCGCTTGAACACAAGACACTATTTGAAATGGCAGACATAACTATAAGCTATTTTGTTACAAGTTCTGCCTGAGTGATCTGGAGCGTTGTTGGTTTCGTACGAGGGAGTGGGCGCCACTGGCGCTTTAGTTACGGGTGCAAGGGTACATGACCAAGACGAAGAGCGAGACGCCAAGTCAAATAGGAATGAAAGCGAAGTCAAATTACGTATCAGTTACACAAGGCACGAGTTACATAAATTGGTTGTTTCAGATCGGTCCGCCGCTAGTAGGTCGGAGCCAGTCGCTGGATCAGGTACTCGCCACTCAGGATCGGCCCGTACTTCTTATCTGACTCGTTGGCGTAGGTGCCCGGCATGGCCTCGATGAGGCTATCCGAGTTGGGGTTGCAAAAGTATGCGATGCTGTACCGCGGCGGGTAGACGTCGACATCGGCAGCGTGCGGGGGCTCGACGACGCGGTGGACGGTGCTCTTGATGGTGTCGTTGCTCCAGCGCGCGAGCAGGTCGCCGGCGTTGACGACGATGGTGCCCGGGATGGGCGTTGCGTCGACGAACCTGCCCGAGGGCGAGCGAACTTGGAGGCCGCCTCGGTCGTCCTGGAAGAGCAGCGTGATAGAGCCGTAATCCTGCGTTGTTGGTGTTAGTAGTGCGGCACACCCAGAGAGAGATGATGCGCGCGCGTGTGTGGGTGGGAGAGTGTAGTCTTACAGAGTGTTCGCCGGCCCGAACCTGCCCGGCGTTGGCTTTGAAGACGTCCGCCTTGACCTCCGGGTAGTGCAGCAGGCGGAGCGTGTTGTCGCCCTTGTCGACATAGCCGTCGAAATGCCTGTCCTCTAGCCCCATCCCGACCGCGACAGCCCTCATGACCTGCACGTGCAGCCCCTTGCACGTCTCAAAGAATGCCATCGCCTCCTCCCTGAACCCCGGCAGCGCCGCCTCTGCGGGCCAGTGGTTGCGGAAGCTCTCGTGCGGCTCGCGGCCAATCTCGAGGCTCTCCTTCAGCTCCAGCACATCCGGAACGTTGCCATCGCCGCCGTCGGGGATGAGCCGCTCGCGGCCCTGCCGGAGGTAGCCCCGGTTGGCGGCCGCGTCGGTCAGGCTCAGGGCGAGCTTGTCGGCGAGCGGCTGGGCGAAGAAGGCGGCAGAGCGGGCGAAGATGTCGCGCACGGCGGAGGGCGCGGGCGACGGCGGAGAGCGCAGGTAGATGAAGCCGGCCGTCTGGAAGCCGCGCAGGATGGCGACGGCGGTGTCGGCGCGCTCGGAGGGGGTGAGCGAGAACCGGGGGGGGGGAGGGCGAGTGCGAGGGGTTACCGGGATAACGAGCCCCTCGTCCTGGACGGCGGCTTCGACACTCATGATGAGAGGCGAAATGTGATGAATGAGATGATTGGTATTTGGTTCTGTAATGATGGTAAGAGAGTGCAACGTGCCACTTGATGAAGATGCTGTTATCAACTATGCACTGTCTATGTCTTGTTTCGATGCGGGCTTCGGCTTCAGCTTATGTTATCAACGGCATGACCATTCCTCTGCAGCTATCAAGAGACTGGCCTGGATCATGACAAGGGTTGGTTACTCAACGTAAATGTAACCTCAAGAACAGGACGAGAACCGGACTATACGCTTCCTTCAACTTATTCAGGTCTATCTGGTGAGTCTAAGAGGCAACCCAATCAATCGCCACTGGATTCAAAGCCGGAAAAGGCAGCCAGGCAGTCCACTGAAAGTCGATCGAAACCCACTGTAGCCCGTTGCAGCCTGCTGTCGTCCGCTGTAGCCCACTAAAAAGTAGCCACTAATAGCCACCTGAATTACCCCCCCAAGGTGTCGATGAGGGGTAATCAGCTCCAAGCTCCAAGTAGGTAGGTAACTACTACGAGTTTCGCAACTGATTGACACGTGCGACACCTGCATAGCCATCATTTTCTTAGCATCGGAAAAGGCCGAGCGGGTTCGTATTGCATCTGTGTGTCTCATTCGCAACATCAAAAGTACCTGCAAGACAGCTGGCCCTGCAGGCAAGTGGCAACGATCAGTCCCCCGCTTCAATCTCTTTCTCAGTGGGACAAGCGAATGGAAATGACGTAAAACACGGAATATCTCTTCTGATTAGCCTCCATGTAGAATTGTCTCTACGTAGAATTGTCTCCATGTAGAATTGTCTCCATGTAGAATTGTCTCCATGTAGAATTGATAATCCACGTCAACATGTGGAAAAGCCGGTTGACAGTCCCTGTGCCTCCACTCAGCCTGATCATCGAGTGGGGATTCTCTAACTAACTATCTGGACATACCAATACACCACCCGGAGGCTGCCATCGATGATCACCTCTCATCAGCATACGTACACTGTCCTCCCCCTCTTGCGAGATCTCATTCAACTCTACCAGAAACACCACCTCAGAAGACCCTCCGCACAAACAACCACAATGGCATCCGGGACCCCCGTTGTCGACATCCATACCCACATGTATCCGCCCTCCTACATCGCCATGCTCGAGAAGCGCACCGCCATCCCCCTCATCCGCAAGTTCCCTCAGGCCGATGAGCCGCGCCTCATCCTGCTCTCATCTGAGCTCGAGTCCCTCGACGCCGCCCTCCGGGATGCCGCCGCCAAGCTGCCCGGCCGCCCGCTGAGCACGCACTTTGCCTCGCTCGCGCAGAAGCTGCACTTCATGGACACCAACGGCATCAACATCTCCGTCATCTCCCTCGCCAACCCGTGGTTCGACTTCCTAGACCCCTCCGAGGCCACAGTCGTGGCCGCCTCGGTCAATAGCGAGTTCTCCGAGATGTGCGCCCAGCACGCCGGCCGCCTCTTCTTCTTCGCCGCCCTGCCCCTGAGCGCACCCGTGGACGCCATTACGGCCGCCATCGCGCACGTCCAGGGTCTCAAGTACTGCCGTGGTATCATCCTCGGTACCTCTGGTCTCGGCAAAGGCCTCGACGACCCCCGCCTCCTGCCCCTCTTCAACGCCGTCGCCGACGCCAAACTTCTCGTTTTCCTCCACCCGCACTACGGCCTGCCCAACGAGGTGTACGGCCCCCGCGCGGAGGAGTACGGCCACGTGCTTCCACTCGCGCTGGGATTCCCCATGGAGACCACGATTGCCGTCGCGCGCATGTACATGGCCGGCGTCTTCGACCAAGTACCCAACCTCCGGATGCTCCTGGCCCACAGCGGCGGCACGCTGCCATTCCTCGCTGGCCGCATCGAGAGCTGCATCGTTCATGATGGACACCTGGTAACGACGGGCAAGGTGCCCAAGGACCGCCGCACAATCTGGACTGTGCTGAAGGAGCAAATATACCTTGATGCTGTCATTTACTCCGAGGTTGGCCTTCAGGCCGCGATTGCGGCGAGCGGGGCCGATAGACTCATGTTTGGTACTGACCACCCATTCTTCCCGCCGATTGAGGAGGACGTACAAGGTCCCTGGGACAGTTCCAGTTTGAATGTCCAGGCCATAAATGAAGCCCTCGGGAGGGGCTCCAGAGATGCGGCTGTTGTCTTGGGTGTGAATGCTATTCGTGTCTTGAATCTTAGGGTCGAGTAGATAGCCGCGTGTTTCGAGAAAAGAGTTGAAAAGTATTTCAGGCTGTTCCGGTTTCGCGCTGATATGCTAGCTCAGCATCGTAAATTCGCTGCTTGGCTGTAGTCATGATTTGTTGTAGTGCGTCCATGGCGTCATGTGGATCTGGCTTCTCCTCCTTGCCCATGTCGGATATTGCCTGCCGTGCTCGGAGCTTGTCGCAAACGAGCTCCCAGTACATCTTCCGGCCGCCATCAATCTCGATAACGAAGTCACCTGGCACATCTACGGCACCATTTGCGGGACCCTTAGCCTTTTTGTTATACACAGAGCTGGCTTTCATCCGCTCTTTGGCTTCCCTTCTCTTTGCTTTTTCCTCCTTCCGCTCCTTGAGGCGACGGCGCGCCTCCACCATGTCGTCCATCTCCTGTGCGGCCTGGGCTTGGCGCGCAGCCTCCTCGTCGCGCATTCGCTGCAGCTCCGCCAGCCTCTCGCGCTCCTTTTGTAGCATCTCCGTGTCACGCTGCTGCTTGGCCTGCTGCTGCTGGCGCGCGGCGTTCTCGGCCGCCTCGAGGTCGTCGGCAAATCGCTTGCGCTCCTTGTCCATAGCCTCGCGCTCCTGCCGCCGCAGCAGCTTGGCCTTCATGGACGCGTCGTAGGTTGCACGTGCGTTGTCGTCGGCGAGGATATCGCGCGCTCGCTCGAATAACTCCCACTTCTCCGGGTCGAAGTTGTCGCCGGCCTTGTCGGGGTGGTACTTGAGCGAGCGCTTGCGCCAGGCACGACGGATGTCGTCTTTTGACGTGAGGGCATCTACGCCGAGGAGGTCGTACAGGTCGACGTTCTTCTCCGCGTACTCGGCTGCGAAGCGCAGCACATCTTTGTTTTCGTCGCTCATGATGTTGACTTGGCGTGAAATGCTTCGAATGGAAAGGATGGCAGCGGCAGCAGTTTTGGACCCCGGCTCGGACAAGCCCTCTGAGCTGTTTATGCGTACAGCTCCCGCAATTCTGCGCTGAAGATTAGCTTGGATGTGTGTCCGCCGTGCTTCCGATGTTGTGTTGAAGCAGCGTTGAAAGTGAAAAAGACAAACCTTCAAGCTCCTAACACGTGACGCTATGGGCGCCAAGGGCAGCCACTTTACAGGGACATGTTGCGCCACACTTCAGGCAGCAGCTCCACTATACCGATCTCATCTTGAGCGCGTCCTGGGCGACTTTTTTCCCTTATCATCTGCTGGTATTTTAATCCCGCTTCCCAAAAGGCATTTTGTTTCTTGCTTCACCGAATAATTCCGGCCGAGTTACATACCAGAAACCAGGCTCTACAATGTAACGCTGCTACCCAACACGGCAAGATGTGTTACCCCACCCCAGGTCACTACCTTGCTATTACACCACCGCCTTCTCCTACAAACGCCTAGAGCCTGGTTTTCCTCAGAACATTAGCAACAGACTACAATTCTAGGCATTTCAGAATGTCGAGAAACGTCTTCAGCCAGATCTTTTATGGAACCGTTATTCATTCCACAAGCTTGGATGAAATTACCATCCTCGAAAATGCCTTGCTAGTCGTTGACGACTATGGTACCATCGTCGCCCTCGAAGCAAACGTGCAGAGCGAAAAAGTGCCCGAAAGACTGAAAGCGCTCAGTGCTTTCGGAATCAGCTTCACAACGTTGCAGAAAGGGCAGTTTATCATGCCAGGCTTCGTCGACACGCACAACCATGCGCCGCAGTGGCTCCATCGAGGGCAGGGACAGGGACTCCAGATTCTGGAATGGCTTAACCAGGTTGCCTTTCATAATGAGTCCCTATTCAAAGACGCCAATCATGCCAAGAGAGTGTATCGCATGGTTGTCAAGGGTATGCTACGTCAAGGCGTCACCACCGCGAGCTACTATGGCTCCCTTCACGGCGAGGCCACCAAGATTCTCGCCGACGTGTGTTTGGAGCACGGCCAGCGGGCGCTGGTAGGAAAGTGCAACATGGCTCGTAACGCTCCAGATTTTTACGTCGATGCCAGCGTTGAGGAATCGCTCCAGGTGACGCGCGACTGCATACATCACATCCAGTGCCTCGACCCGAAAGGCGAGCTCCTCCGCCACGTCCTGACGCCACGCTTCGCCATCTGCTGCGACGAGTCCCTGCTAACCGGCCTGGGCGCCATCGCCGCCGAGCATCCGACCATGGCCATCCAGACGCACTTTGACGAGTCTGAGCAGGAGAAGACCTTCACGCTGTCCCTGTTCCCACAGTTCACCAATGAAGCCGACCTGTACGAATACTTCAGCCTCCTCGGCCCGCGCTCCATTCTCGCCCACTGCACAATCATGACCCCCTACGAGACGCAGCGGCTGCAGGACCTCGGCTGCGGCGTCGCGCACTGCCCGACTGCCAACATGACGGTCGGCGGCGGCTTCATGGCCGCGCGCATCAAAGACCTGCTGCGCCGCGGCGTCAAGGTCGGCCTTGGCACCGACTCAGGCGGCGGCTACTCCGTCTCCATGCTCAACGCGATGCGCCACGCGCTGGTCAACTCATTTGCGCGCGACTTTTTAGACGCCCGCGACGGGACCGCGGCGGTCACGATGGAGGAGGCCTTTCACATGGCGACAGTGGGCGGCGCGCGCGTCGTCGGCTTTGGCGACGAGGTGGGCAACTTCCAGGTCGGGAAGCAGTTTGACGCGCTACTGGTCGATGTGAGCGCCGCCAGAGGTGGCATCACCGCACCGCTCGAGGAAGTTGATTCACTGCGCACGATGCTGGAAAAGTTTATCATGACGGGCGATGATCGAAACATAGTGCAGGTCTATGTTAGGGGTCGGCTTGTCCATGGCTGCTAACCACTTGATAAGCTGTAGTGGCTGAGACACCGTTCCTGAGCATTATACGTGCAATGTCAATATGATTGCAAGGTTTTCTCCTCGTCATCAGTAAGCCTCTCCCGCCCTGGTGAACGGGGTGAGGTATTCATTGGGTGTCACGTCAACAATACTCATGACCATGCTATTTGATGAACGCTTCAAGCAAGAGTCAGCAGCTATGAAAGGTTAATATAGATAAAGATCAAACGAATTTAAATAAATCGAACAGACCACTGCCATAGTTATAGCTAGCGGTGTTACTTGGGAGATCTTGTATTTTGCACTGGAGTCCCCGTCTCCGTCTCCGCCTCCGAGTCCTGCTCGAGTCCGTTGACACTCCCCGACAACTGGCCACTTACCGCACCGCCCTCGGCAAAAGCATATACGTTTGGCTTCCCACCGACCTGGTTCAGCAAGAAGCGCTCGTACGGCCCAAGAGGCTCCTCCACCATGATCCGCTGCCTCTTCTCCGTCGGCGCCTCCTCCTCCGGGCCCACGTACTCCCAGATCCAGCGCTCCCCTTGCTCCTCATTCGGCTTCCTCCCTACCTCGCTGGCACTGGCCTCCGCTGGGTCCCAGAGCGGATCGCGCGGCACCGGATCCTCGTACCGCGCCGTGGTGCGCCGCAGACGCCAGCGGCGCGTCAGCGTGGGCGCGGCCCAGGCGACGCCGCCCTGGTCGTTGAGCCCGAGGCCGCGGCAGGCGAGGCGCACGCGCGCAGAGCTGTGGACGCGCTCGTTGGTGTCGCGCAGGAAGGCGCCACGGCGGTCGTCGCCGGTACGCGGGTCAGCCTGCCGGTACTGACCGGGCGTGCGCGACGTGCGCCCGGTGATCCAGTCGACGACGCTCGGCGGCTTCTGCAGCGCGCCGAGGGCCCACGGCCGCACGGGCGCGTTGGCACGGAAGATGGCGTCGACGGCCCACGGCGGTGGCGGCTTGCGGGTGCTCCTGCCAGCCGCGGCAGCGAGCTGGGCGGCCTTGGCTTCGTACTGCTGAATTTGCTGTGAGATCATGCGCAGAGCAGACGGCGCGTGGAATTCCACGCCAACCGAGGCCATCTGATCCATCATCCCTAACGAGGGTTGTTAGCAAGAAGGATGGATGTATGCTGCAAGATGGGCTTTGCTTTGACTTACAAGCCAGGGTGATATTGGCCATTCCCACGTCTTCAACGCCGCCTCCACAGTTCCCATGCGTGCCGGGAAACCATACCTGACGGAGGTCGGTTGTGAGCTTGTTCTCTGGTCGACGTTCCCATACGGCCGGTGAGTATGGCGATCTGTTCTCGTCGAGAGCTAGGGCGTGAAACGCATGCTCAATGCGGTCGGAGAGATCCGTATCGTGCCATTTGAATGTAATTCTAGGTCAGCGTATTTATTCACTTCTAACAATGTTGCGCCATTGAGGAGACTTATTCGTTGTTGGCGGCTCGGATGCCGAGCGCGTCGAGCCAGCCGATTCTGGGGATGCCCAGACTGCCCACAGTATCCCAGACGCCGATAGCCTTCACCTTGATGAGCTCGCCGTTTGCTTGCGTGACCCGCGTGAGGCCCAGCGTCTCCAACCTTCCGCGGTACGCATCTGCGGCGCCGTTGCCTGTGGGCTTGTCCTCAAAGGGCGTCTTGGGGAAGGGGTCCTGGTACGCGGCGTCCTTCCAGTGCTGCATGTCCTTAAAGACGGGAACAAAGGATTCCATGCCTTCGCGGGTCAGCAAACCCAGCTTGCCGATCATGCCAGCGACAGATCGTACGGTGAAGGCGCCGCGAGACCATCCAATGAGTATAATTTCGTCGTCGTCCGCATAGTTGGCGCAGAGAAAGGCATACGCCTCACGGACACGCTGCAATTGATCACAAACAGGCATTAGATACGCGTCTCTCAACGCAAACATGACCCAGAACTTTCATACCTGTGTCAGGCCCAAACCAAAGGCACCTCCGGTGAGAGTGTCGAGGGTGTTGCTGCCAGTGCCGACGCCCGACTCGTAGTTGATGATCTGTAGAGTGCCGTCGCTGCATCGGCGCTTGAGGCAGCGCGAGATTCGAGTGACGTTGGAAGCCACTTGCAAAGTAGCCTCATTCTTGCGCGAGGCCTTGTTGAAGCCGTCATCGCTGTCGAACCAGGTGCCGTCGCAGCATAAAATGATTCGCTTCTTGGCGCCGCCGTCCGGGATTGGTTCTTCGGTGGCGAGCGACATGACGGCGAATGAGGGCTAAGAGAACAGAGAGTCGCTGGAACAGAAGCCTTGGAGTATGAAATGTACGATTATGAAGTAATCACCTCATTCGATGTCACCATAAATGCAACGGCGCAAAAGTGAAAGCCAATGTTCCCCAGCGCAACGCTTCCTAGCACAAATGTATATGTACCCATTCTCAAGATGATTGCCTGAGAGCTGGCAACGCTAATAGACGATAGCAGTCACAAGATCACACAGGCATTTCCCGCTTCAGGTTGGCCTCGAAAAACGAGGCCGTGACAGGAACGAACCGTTGCAAGTGGGCTGCGCCGCAGCCCGCCCAATAAGCCCATGGCGCGTCAGCACGGTGTCGCCAAGGAGAGCTTTGACGATCTCGCCCCCAAATTGTAGGCTGAGATATTCTTCAGGGTTTCCTTTATCAGCTTGCCATCTTTGTTCGCAGAAGAATACCATGACAACGGGGGGTGATAAGAAGAGGCACAGCTTATTGAGTCTTGCCCTACCTAACCCGTGCGTCTTGCGTTGGCGACAGGCAAGATCAAATACACGCATCTCGCGTCATACCAGTGGCACGTTGTGACTCTGCCGTTTCAGTATGGCGTTGGACGAGGCTGTCTTGACGAGACTTGGCAGTGGCTTTGAAGTAATCAGCCCAGCCTCGCTTACCCTAGTTGCTCAAAGAGGCAGCCTGCGGGAAGCGCCGTCCCGAATCATTCCCCTAGTGGGATGGAGTCCGACGCCGCCTCATAATCTCAAAATGAGATGGACCAGTAAGCTAGCGCAATGACGCATCGCCAATGCACCCACGCGGTAGCACTCTCCATACTCGATTTACTACGTATATTTCGAGTCCAATTGAATCCATTCGTTCTGCGCGGCTTCATGCAGCACTCGAAGAATCCGGCAGCTCCCGTGATGGCGCAGCTGCCAAGGACGGGCGACGCCTGGTTCTGATTAGCTCAAAATTCTCTCTACTTTTGTTACTGTAAACAGGTATCGGGCCTTATTAAACAGCCCGTACCCAACTTGGGTATGTACGGACCTTGTCGAGATGGCATTCAGCTCAGGAGAATCATTCGTGGCTTGGCTATTCATGTGCAGTCAGGCGCGCCAATATGCCTCTGCTAGATCGCAGGAACATAAAAATAAAAAAGATACAATACTACGCCTTTTCAACGGCATTAAGTGAACCGGTCTGTCGCATGTAGCAGGTAACCAAGGGCCCGGCACCCGATGGTCATGAATTATCTTAGGGTAACATGAAAATTGGAAAAGCATAAAATGGGCTTCCAAATGTAGAACTCTGGAGAGATGCCCGTTATAGAACCGAGCCAACAAAG
This sequence comes from Cordyceps fumosorosea ARSEF 2679, assembly GCF_001636725.1. Classification (NCBI taxonomy): domain Eukaryota; kingdom Fungi; phylum Ascomycota; class Sordariomycetes; order Hypocreales; family Cordycipitaceae; genus Cordyceps; species Cordyceps fumosorosea. The sequence goes on along the minus strand of NW_017387307.1, from coordinate 112,323 downwards.
TATACGTTACCAACTGGCAAATTGTGCGCGGAAGACCTTGAGATACAGGCGCAAGCTGCAACATTCCCTTCCTGACCTTAGCAAGAAGGGAAAAGATAAAACTCCTAACTGATAAGATGCGGTTAGCATCCATGATCCAAAACTTTGACAGCGGTTCAAACTCCAATTCCACAACATGTCAATGACGCATTTCCGTTTTCTTACACCGCCGCCAGCTCCAGGTTTGGTCATGTACGAGAACACTCCAGAGTCCGGAAATGATTTGCAAGCACCGTTTCCCTAGACAAAGTATAAAAATGGACACAAGGCAGCGATGCGCGGCGGGAGTACAAGGCGTGATTGTAGCCCACCAGAGCAAGCCAACCGAGGTTGCACTTGTTGCATTCAGCATGCTTATATTAGCCGGTCTGTAGTTGAATCTATAATTTCCCATCGTTATCCTACACCGGCGCCCATGATTCCTCCTCTACTGCTTCTTCTTCCTTTGCGCCTCCTCCATGCTGGCGCGCAGCCAGTCAGGCACGAACGCCTTAATCTTGACGCTGCCCCCGACGTCGTCGTCTCCCCCCCAATCGAGCACGAAGTCATCCTCCGGGCTGTACGTCGCGGCAGCCGGCACCTGATCGCCGCCGCCCGGCACTACGGCCGCGACGTCCGTCATGATCTCGAGGCGGCACAGCGCGAGGCCAACGTTGCCGAGCCCCTTGAGCCACTTGCCCGCGCTGCGGCCGCTCTTGCCGCACCGGCCGATGCTCGTTTCCGTTGGCACTGCCGCGGCGTCGGTGGTACCGCTGCCGGCGGGGAGGGCGTCGGGGTCGTACGCGAGGACGCTCGGCGCGGGGCGGTCGGCGTCGTAGAGGGCGCACGGCAGCACGCGCTTGCGCACGACGCCGCGGTGGCGTGTGCGGATCGTCAACTCCTGCCCAACGTAGCAGCCCTTGTGGAAATCGACGCCGCCCATGTGCTCCATGTTGCTCTCCAGCGGCAGCGCCTGCTCGCGCAGCAACTCGTCCTGGCCCTCGGGCACACCCTGCAGGTACCGCCGGATCGTGTACGCGTCCTCGGCGGCGCGCTCCGCGTCGATGACGTCAGGCGTTCCAGGGCCTAGCTGCAGTATGCGCCATCCCATGGCGGGCGCGCGAGGGTCGCGCAGCGTCATGATGCTACCGTTACCGCTGGGCAGGCCAGGGTTGGAAGCGGCGTCGTCCCAGGCTTGCCAGACGGACACCTCCTCCGGAGCGAGAACGCGGACGCTGACCTTGGCGCGCAGCTTGTACCGCTTGATGTACTTTTCGAGGCGTGCGGCCTGTGAGGCGTCGGCCTCGACGAGGAAGCCGTCGCCGCCGTCGCCGTAGTCGAGGGCGGACAACCCGCCGGCGCCGCTCCGGAAGGGGTAGATGAAGGTGTCGTGCATGACGCGACCGGTGGCGTTGAGGAAGCCAGCGTAGAAGCCTTCGGTGCGCGGCTCAGGCGGCGCCGTGGTAATATTGCGCCCACTGTTGGCAGTGGCGACGTTTTGCGTGACGATGCCTTGGAGGAACTTGGTGGCGTCGGCACCGGCGACGGCCAGGACGCGCCGCGACGAGAGCTCGGCCAGCCCGGCGGCGGGCGGCTTAGGCGGCGCGGCTGTCGTAGCCAGTCGGCGGCGGCGGCAGGATCGGCAGACGACGGAGGAGGAGGTGATCGTCGCACGAGGGCGCTGGAGGAGCGCTCGGTTCGCGAGAGGTTGCATGGCGCCCCGGGGCGCAGAAATAAAAGCGGCAACAGGTAGGGGATTCGAAGTAACAGTTTGCGGAGACGGGATGCCTTCGGCACGTGAGCTTTTGGGCTTTGCGAAACGGGTTCTAATCGGAGATGATGAGAGGAGATACATAGGTAGGTCAAGCCTGGGAAGCTCAGCGAGGTTTTTTTGCGGGGCCTTCTGGAGGCTGTGGCCTGCGGACTTAGGCTACGGCGCCGTGTGTTTGCGGAGATCCGCACATGCAGCGCCCAAGGAGGTCAGACATCAAGTGTGTTGCGGAGTAGTTTATTTAGTTCAGTCAGAGTATAATTGAGCAGAATAGCAGCAGCGGCGATAAGGTCGGATCGCAGTGGTGGCAGAGGGCCAAGTCCGCGGGTCCCTGAGTCTACGACGCCCTTTACAGTGAAGTTAGATTATTATCAAGTTATCTGAACGGATCGAGAAAAGTAAATAGGCCAGCGCACGATGATGAGCGATGATGGCCTGCACCTGCATCGTCAAGGGCAATGGAGTGGCGATATGGCTGATGAAGATGGCGATGACAACATCATCCGCGATTGGCCTCGATCACCGGTTCTCGGCTAACATCAACGCTGGTTGGCGCCTGCGCCATCGCAAGTCGTCAGGGCAAGGGCGACGTGGACCCTGCATTTTTGGTCAGAGGTGAGGAGGGTCATGATGCAACGAAGATGCGGGCCTGGGTCGTGATTGGGCCAGGAGGCAGAGAATACGTGTCCTGGTCGAGATATTGAATGCGGCACCCATCATGAGAGTGTACGAGGCCGATGCAACCGAGAGGCTCTCCGGTCCTTGGCCATGGCAGCGCTCTATCGGATCAAGCCTGTTGTTTGTGTTCCGTACCTGGTGACATCTAGGCATGGTACGTAATTTGTCCTCGGACCCCGGGTACTGTCCGGCTGTGGCACGTGGGGGCGGATACAGGAACCGGTCATTTTTGCCCGTTGCCGGCGCCGACTTTTTGCTCTTGTTCGGTCGCCGGGCGGTACCACATGCAAGGACCGGGCGGCCGTACTCGACGGTTGACTTGGCTACGGTGGGGTGGTGTTATGGTGGCTGTGTTTGGGTTGGCCAGCCAAGCAGCCAAGGCGCAGGCCATATAAGTTACGCGTAACAGCTACGGAACCCGAGGGGCGGTATCGCAAGGGACAGACAGCATGGGCTCGTCAGCCCCGTCACGCAAGAGTGACGAAGGCGAGACAAATTAGGCAGAGGCTGATGTGCATCCATCTGTGATTTGCGCGATGCCAGCGACCAGTGCCTGGACGGCGGGTACGCAGCCCTGGACGGCGGACAAGGGAGCACGCGGCCGAAGCGTCGACGGATGGATGGAAGAAAGCATTTGCAACGCGCGCGCTAGCATTGAAGCGAATTGTGTGTGTGTCCTTTGCATGTGAAAGAGTATTCTGGTGGAGTGATTTTGTTGAGAGACTCGTTTGCTAAATAAAGAGATAAAGGTGTGAGCAGGTTTGATTAAGCTGCATTCCGCCTGCGTGCATGGCATGTTTCACAGTCACAAGCTAAAGTCAAAATTTCAACCATCTTGGCTTCGAGCGCTGCCTGCTGCTCGCGAATTAATTCCCATCAGGCGTCCCCATCCCCTGCTCGTCGACCCAGCACAGCTGCCCAAGATGGGGTTTTGTTGTTGTTATGACAGGGGACAAGGAATAATTCATAGAAATCCTTCCATTGGAAACGAGAAAAGGGAGCAATATTATACCAAATTTCCCGGCGACGCCTAGTCGGCAGATGCGATGAGCGTAACGTCAGCAAGGGGTTGAAATTCGCCAGGGTGTAAAAGTCCGTCGCCTCTCTCTGAGCGGTGACAGGGGCATAACTCCATTACAAAATGCAAGACACCTGTAAATTGAAAATTCTGAACATAGAAAAGAGATCACGCATCAATGCACGCAATTCACAGCGGCACGCATGCTCGCACCGTAACGGGGCCACAATTCACGGTTGAGGTGCCGGGCTGGCAAACTCGGTTCGCTGATGTGATCAGACAAAAGCGCAACGCAACAACAGCCAAAGAAAGAAGAAAATTGGATGCGGTGTGAGTGTGATCGACAGCTGCAATTGGATTGCAGGGAGACCAAGTGTGAATGGCTGACGAATCCATCTGAAGGCAGTATTTTTCGCTAGACCTATTATAGTATCCAAGATTGCACGTTTTAGTCTCTGGCAGGTGGATCGGGTTTTGGCTTTTTTTTTTTCTGCTGCTTAGTAAAGTCGCAAAGTCCGGGCTGCCGATGCTTTCATACCGAGCCCCGACAAGCGGGGCCTGTGCTAAAAAGAAAAGTTTACAGACGTAAAGAAAAGAAAAAAAAGAAGGGAAAAAAAAAGAGTTACTTTGATTAGAAATATTCAAGAGCAAGATGGTAAGATAGAAATCAAAGGAAAATTGTTGAGTGGCATCGAACACAACACTCTGCATCGGGATGATTCATGGACTCGACTTGTCGCCATTCAGCAACGCAGGGCGTGTGTGGCTGGATTTGTGGCTTTCCGAGCCGGCGGAAGATGTGGGCTGGCGGTCTGAGAGCCGTGCAAGGCAAAGCTTTCGCCGCTGGTCTTTTGACTCACCCACCGACCGCTACAGATTTGAATAATCGTGAACCCCGCTACATAATTGTATTCACGAAAGGTCACAAGCAATAGTGAAGAATGTATTTGAATAATAAAGCTTTGAATGTTTTTAGTAATCTAGATGATTGATTTCTGTGTTTTGATTGGTGTCGTGTCCCGAGTAGCCATTCATGGCGAATGCTCGTACTGTTTGCAGCAGCGCCACTCTTTACCACCAAACGGCGGGAGCGGTCACCGTCCCTGTTTATTCATTCCCCCATATGCTGTACATTGTGTAGAGTGGTTGTGTATCCTGAATGTTCCGATCAAGTCCGTAAAACAAACGCCAGAATAGTATGTAGAAAAAGACGCCCCCATGGTATCAAAGATCTTTTCAACGCCATGTAAATGCCAAAAAGATGATGCTGCAACAAGTCCGCTAAATCGTTTGGAGAGGAAAGAGAAGAGAGTAAACAATGTCGGTCATCCGTTTTAGTAGACCATAATGGCGGACACCAGGCCGGTCGCGTTGCGACGGCTGTAGTACTCTTCCTCCTCCCTGTAGGCTTGCTGCTGCTCCTTGGCATTGGGCAAAGGCAGGGGCGCCTCAGCAGGCGAGGGCGGCATGGACTCGTCGTCGGACGAGTCCGAGTCGTGCTGGTCGATGAGCAGCTCCGGCGGTGAGCCGCTGCTGCTGTGTGAGGGTGTGCGGACAAGCTCGAGCTGTGCGTAGTCCTCCTCAAGATCCTCTTCGATATCATCGGCGTCGACTTGCTGAACGGTGACAGTTGGGACGACGACGGCCGTGTTGACCTTTGGATCCTCCTCCTCGTAGTCGAAGTCGGAGTCGTCAGAGTCCGAATCAGACGAGTTGGCCTCGTACTCGTCCTCCTCGACGGCCTCCTCGACGATGCGGTCGGCCCACTGGATGTGGCGGCTGTTCTTGTCAGCCGCGGCCTTCTTGGTGTTGCTGCGGACGGACTGGTTGAACCAGCGCTCCTGCTCGCGCTCGGCGTCGGCGAGCTCCATCATGAGAGAGTCGAGCAGGTTGGCGTGGCCGACAAGTAGGCGCAGGTCGTGGTCGGGCTGGGCGGCCTCGCGCGAGAGCTTGGCGCGGGCCTTATGGGCTAGGTAGTAGGTCTGCGTGACGGACATGGTCTTGCGGGAGGGAGCGGCCAAGCGTGCGATCGGAGAAGAAGACGAAGAAGAAGCAGAAATGGGCTTCTGGTGGTGGATGAGAGTTGGTTGGAGAGTCGCGGCGGTGGACATTTTAAAAGTAGGCGTGTATGAGACACTATATATGGATTGGTGTGTATAAATTGTTCCCTTGATGGTGTTATTTTTTTCGTTGTGAGTCAGGCCCGGTTGCGGGTACCAAGTGGGTTTAGGCAGGGATATTGGTAGATGGATGCGCCGCGGCGGTACGATTTGTATGGATGATGTGATTGTCGAGTAAAAGCAGTCGGAAGTGGTTGCAAGTTGGTGTGGAATGCTTGTCGTCTGTGAATCTGAATTGGGAAGTCTGGTTTGGGATGGAAAGGAAAGTCGGAGGAGGTGTGGGCGACGGGATTCTTTTAATCTTGTTTCTGTCTAATATGAATCTCTCTTTGTCCGTCTTGCCGGGGCCCGCGCAGAAGCCGGGCAGCGAAGGGCGGGCCAGCAGGGCACCAAGCACTGCCCGCGGCGCTGGGGCGGAGTTTGGCATACGCGGACCCGAGCATAACGAGACGACTCAAGGGAAAAAGGGGTGGGGCCCAGCGACGAGTTTGATGACAAGGCCCGTGGACATTAAAAATCCCCGGCGGGCCGCTGACAGATGTGACTCGTAGCCTGTATGGCGCTAACATTCGTCGGGCCCGACAAGGTTTCGCTCTCGCTTTTGGCTCGGATTTTGTCAAACGGTGCTACCTAGAGCCTGATTACATGAGCCTAGGTCACTCGCCCGGTTGTGGTACTTCCATGGTGGCTGAGTCACGCCGCCCATTTCCAAGTACTCTCGCGCTGGCTGGTACGCCGCATGCCGTCCGGGACCGAAAGGCTGCGGTCAAGCAATTATTTTCCAGCACGCCCTGGTCGCTACAACGGGAAGGCCATTAAAGGGCCCGACTGTTAAACTGGTCACCTCGGCCTCTACTCGGAGACGAGCAACTGACATGGGCCTGTGACTCCTTCTCCCCAACCTAAAAACGAATCACTTCCGATTTCTTCTTCTTTTTGTTTTGGTGCTCTAGCAATAGCTGCGTGCAAAATCCGCAAGTTGGACAAAACCCGCATCGTGCATTCTTTCACGTTCGTCCCCGTTTGTCGTGCTGAGGAATCGGTGACTCCAACCCAGCGCTAGCCCCTAACACCGTCAATCATCACCCCAAGCACACCATGACGGTGACACCATAACACCGTCGCCCAGCATTTCGCACCGCTAAACTTTCAGTGGCTTGTGTCGATTCATAAGCGGCGCCCCGGATTAGAAACGTATGTCCGTCTAGCCACGTATCTTTTAATAATTCACCATTCTCGATGGAATTAAGCCCAATTTCGCAACCGCGATTCGTCAAAGTTTTTTTGTGTTCTTTCCGCCAGTGGTGCTTCCTCGTCACTTGCCTGCATTACCACCAGTTAGCATGCAAACAACGCTTTGTCGACGCAACCATGCCCCAAAACGTAGCAGCACGTCGTAAGCCGCATCGTAGTAAAATGGCGGACAGATGTAGGCGCACGCTCAGTCAAACGCATCAAGTAAGCCCTGAAAGCCGCGTCTGCAATCTGGCAACTCAACACACCTCATCTCGTCGAGCCTTCTACGAAGCAGTAGCCTCGTCGTCGTGGACTCTTGCGCGTCCCTGTATCCTTGCAGCAGCGTGAGAGGAAGACCTGGTTTGACCACACAGCCTTGACACCCCCTGCGACTGCAAGCCACCACCACCACTTGTATCTACATACATACAGTACGAAGTACATGCAGGCTGATGCTGTGGCTCCGGAGCTCATGACCCTCGCATTCTGTCACTTCAACCATGCCTTTCAACGTCCCTGGCTGTACACTGCTTGTTGAACTTGAATTGCTTTCTTTAACCTGATGCCGCTGCCTTGTGCCGAGTTCTAAAAGCAAGCGAGTCCCAACCGTGGCTATTATGCTGCAAATGCATAGGTACGCCTTGTCAATAGGGCTGAAGGGAATACGTGTATCGCCGCGCATTCTCCGCTGACTTTGCTCGCCGAGGGTGGTGTTTTTTTTTTCTTCTACTCGCGCTTCTGGAAATATCCGTTCCGCCATGACGAAAGTTTAAAAAAGGAAAAGGCGAAGGTCCACTTGAGAAAATAGAATTCCGGCGAAACCAATCGAAACACCAAAACCCCGTCAAATGATGCCGCTTTAAGTTTAGCGTCGGTCCTCTTCTCTTTCCGAGTCCGCGGCGAGCCATGCGCCAGATATGATCGGCGGAAGAAAGCTTGTTAGAAATCCAAACTCTTCGTCCATCTGCGTAAAGCCCGAGGACCGACACAAGATAGAAACCGTTAGTTATTAGGCGACGTTGTGAGACGCTACCGAGGCGTGCCGCTCAGTCATCATTCCTCCAGGTAGTCCTTCTGAGTCACCATCGACTTCCTCAAGCGCTGACCTGACCTTACTGGAAGTCTTATCAGCCCAAGAAGAGCCATTGTACTTGTGCTCCATCGAAGCTAACTTAATTGCTAGAAACTCGTGTTGTCTCTTTTTTTTCCCTCGTAGCTACAGCGATATCCAGCGCCTTATTGGTTTCCATTCCCCCCAACCGCTGGCCCTGCGCCGGCGGACATGATGCATTCCCAAAACTGAGCCTGCATGCATCAACAATCGTTGGTTCTCGGGTCGTACTTACATGTTATAGCCCAACCACTTCTGATACTCTAAGAGGAAAGGGGTTCACACCGAGACACGCGGCACAACGACTTCTCTTCATTTTCTTATTTTAATTACAAGCCCACTGACCCTGACAATGGGCATCCATTAAGGCAGGCACTCTGCTCTTCATATTTCAATGTTGATGACAATAGTTGCGCAACATCCTTGATAACCACCTATACCGCCGACATCCAGAATATGCCAACATCATACGATGCCAGGGGAGCACATAATCGCCTTCTAAAGGTCGATCAAGCACCATCAACTCATTGTTGCTCACTTGCAGTAGCCGACTAGTTATCGCCGTCACGCGGACCAACTTGCTCGGGTGCGGCGTGCAAAACTCCGTGGACTTTGTCCCTTCTCTCCGGCCACAGGAAGAGCCCATTTTAGGTACAAGGCTGCGGGAGCAGCTTGACAGGGCTGCAGGAAGGAGTCGGGTGTCGGGCGCCCACTCTTTGGTCACAGGACCCTCCACCGTCCCTTCTCTTTTTCTTCCCGATGGATGGTGTTTCCACCATACCCGGCTCACTGGGAAGTGCGGCAGAACAAGGGTGAACGTCGGCGCCCAGTAGCCGCCATAGGCCCGTAACACCCGTTGCTACCAACACTGGGCCGGTGGAGCTCCGACTGCGGACCTGGAAGGGTCACCAGACGTGTAGAGAATGGAGCAAGGAGTAAAAAAAAATTAAGTCCTTGTTAGAATCAACGGCAAGAGAAAGAACAAGGAGAAGATGTCGATGACGGGGACAGGTTATAGTTTGTTGCGATGCATTCACAACCTCTCGGCCTCGCAACCATGACCTGAATGGCACATCGGACATCATCTTTCACACCGCTTCATGGCTCAGCTCAAGAGAGAAGGTTAAGTGCCTCGAAAGGCCGATTTTCTTACACATCGACGGGGAAGCTTCTTTTCCACCCGTCAAGATGCCCATCCATAACACTTACACCCCACATCAGTACAATGTGGGCAAATGTAAAGCAATGACCATGCTTGATCAGGCGTGACAATAACGCTGACTCTTGTTGCAATTCAAGGTGAACCAACTTTACAGGGTATATCATTACCATATAGGGTAGCCGGGAATCAGAACTCGATTAGAAGCATAAAGTAAAGTCAAATTCGCCATGTCACTATGCAGTATCAGACGAAACCCGCCCGGAACAACCATAGATCCTTGAACCCGTCTACGCAATCCGAAGCTTCTGTTTCGTCCGCTTCCTCTTTCCGCCAACCTCCTTGTCCTCCTCGACCTCAAGCAGCGCCTCGCGCTTCTTTTCTGTCACCGTCTTGAGCGCCTCGCGCAGGACCCTCGTCTCCAGGTTGACGCCTTCCTCGGCCCAGGCGTCCATCGGGCGGCCGACGCGGCGCTCAATGGCCAGCACGAGCTCAACGTCGCGCTGACCGACGAGCGTGACGGCCTCACCTGCGCGTCCCGCGCGCGCCGTGCGGCCCACGCGATGAATGTAGTCGTCGGGGTCCCTCGGCACGTCGTAGTTGACGACCAGCCCGACCTCGGGGATGTCGAGGCCGCGCGCCGCCACGTCGGTCGCAACGAGCACGCGCGCTGCCGACGCGCGGAACCGCGCCAAGTTGTCCACACGCTGCCGCTGCGGCAGCCGCGAGTGCAGCGACGTTACTCGGTGGTCGAGCAGCCGTAGAAGGTGATGGAGGAAGTCGGCCGTCGACGTGCGGTTGCAGAAGAGGATGACCGTCTTACTGAGATTAGCCGCAGTGAGCAGGAAGACATGCAGATAGTGCTCCTTGTGCGTGACGGGCACCTGCACGTGTGTCTGGCGCAGCGTCGCGGGGATGGCGAGCGCCTGCGTGTCGACCTCGCACACGAACGCGGGCAGCTTGCCGGGCTTCGGGGTCATCTTCTCGAGCGCGCGCACCTCGGGCGTCATGGTGGCGGTGAAGAGGAGCGTTTGGCGCTCGGTCGGCGGCGGTAGCGCCGACAGGCACGCCTCGACATCGGGCAGCATGCTGCCCGCGCCCGCGGCCTTGAGCAGCCGGTCCGCCTCGTCGAGCACCACGTAGCGCACGCGCCGCAGCCCGCACACCGTGTCCTCGCCCGACGTGCGCACGTGGTCCGCCAGCCGCCCGGGCGTTGCGACCACCAGGTGCGGCCGCTGCTTGAGCGCGATGGCCTGCGAGCGCATATCCGACCCGCCCGTGACGAGCGTGACCCGCAGGCTCTGTGGCGCCGCGATAGCCCGGAATTGCTCGTAGATTTGTAGGGCAAGCTCGCGCGTGGGCGTCAGTACAACTCCAAAGATGGCTGACGGATCTTCAGCCCACCGCTGCAGCATCGGTACCGCGAACGCGACTGTCTTCCCAGAACCTGTACGGCTGCCGCCGATACAGTCCCGCCCCTTGAGAATCTCCGGGATGCACCCCTTCTGGATCCCGGTAGGCCGCCGAATTGCCATGTTGGCAAGTGACTGCACCAGCCACGGCCGCACACTCAGTGCCGAAAAGGTCGTGGTCGAGTCGGTGGGTGCTAGGACCTGCGTGTGGGCGGGCTCGGCGGGAGAAGTGTCCTCGACGCCCGGCTTAGCAGCCGGTGGAGCTGCAGCGGCCTTCTTCTTGATACGTGACGGCGCCGTAAATGAAGTGGTAATGGAGTTCATCTTTCGTTGGGGCCCGTCTTGCTCGTCGTCGTCGTCACTATCGACCTGGGCGCCTCCGTCCTCGCTATCGTCGCTGGAAGTAGCGTCGTCGGTTCGACGCCGCTTGCGGGCTGCTGCATTGTCGAGGTAGTCGGACTCATCCGATGATACGGAAGCTTCAGACACAGTCTCTGCACCCTCCTGGATCACTCTTGACTTTTTCGGGGCGGGCATGGCTGGGCGGATATGCAGCTTTGTCTCGTTCCGAATGCTGTCGCGTCAATCTTCCTCCATTTTTTTCTCTCTTTGATTTGGCTTGCAATTATCGATAGCGGCCGGGTAGACCCACTTCCCTCTTGGCGGGGTTGGCAGGCGACAATCAACAACATGAAATACTACGGTCTATCGACGCAGGTATTAACAATATGATACAATGATAATAGGATGATTTCACTGGTTGGCTTAAACATCCATGCGGCAGCGGGAGCTGAAGCCTTCTTCAGTACCCACTCAATGCCAATCGCAGCCATCTCTACCAACAGACGGCAACATGTAAACGTATAGGACGGGTACCTATGTATGTGGGTGGTTTATCAGGTGGCAGAAAAGGTCGCGAAAGAAGTTTGTCCCTCAATTTTTACATTTTTTGGTCCCCATCGGCGGCAGGGTTCTCGTCCTGCATGGTCAAGCAGTGTTGGTGAGCCGACATTCGTAACTGGCACCAGTACATTTCTTGGCAAGACTGTAAAATGGGGTAATTTGGCTTCTTTTGCTCAACCGGCAGGCTGTTCATAAAAAGTTCCCGTGAAACAGGTTCTATGATTTTCTCTTGGACAACCTAACACTGGAGTAGTACTTCGACAGGTGGCGAGCATCTTGGCCAACCAGCATAAGATGAGGCACACATCCGCTGTTGATTCGCCGCAGATTTGCCAAGAGGTTGTACAGAACATCTGCGGCAACAAAACAGGCATGGAATCAGTTCTGCCGCAGCAATTTGTTTAGAAGTGGCTGCAGTATTGTCATGCTATCTCGCGCCGCTCCATGTGACCTAGCAAAATGTTGCTCCGACAAGGCGTACAGATTTCGGGCGACCCAGAGTGTGGAAAAAGTATAAGTATGGGTCATGTTCGGCCGGTTGAGATCGTGCTACGAGCTCTGCTATACTCTCACACCTGTGTCACTTGGCTCAGAATAAGCCGCAGCTGTTGGTTGGTCGCCGCCCTCGAATGGTAGCCTCGGATACGATACTAACCTCCTCTCCAAATAGATCCACCGTGAGCATACACCTGTGACGAGCCATGCGTTTGCCAGTAGCCGCCGTGGTCTTTGGCGCACTGTCTACCATTTGCGCTGCAGACTGGCTAGAGGTCTGGCAAAGATGCAGAACCAAGAACTCGGATCATTGTGAAGGTCTTGGCTATTTCCACACGGACACTGGCGAGTATGCAGTGAACGGAAATGACGGGTGCCATAAGACCAAGGTGCCGAACATGAAAGAGTTCTGCATCGACTGGAAAAATGCGCGCGCGCACTTTAGATTTGGCGGGCAGTCGGACAAGCGCTGCCTGGGATGGACGTGGACAGAGCCATGGGAGAGATGCGCATTCAAGTCATGCTGGCGCCAGGTGTTTGAAGAGATAACTTGTTCGTGGTACGCGGCAGATCCAGTGCGGGAAGACGACGGTGCGTTGCCTTTCACTTTCGAGGAGGCTGAGAAGGAGTGAGCAAACGATGATGCGAATTCGAGGAGATTGCGTTAGCTGGAAATGCAATGATAGTGGAGCGAGATAGCAGATAGTGCCTTGAAATTGCCCAAACCATTGTGGGGTACATTTTCCTAGCCATGATGATTCACCATGATTGTTTGCTGCCAGTTCATAATAGGGTCGGTGGGCGATCGCTAACAGCTAACAGGTTGAGCACCTGCTGGCATATCGGTTGGGTGCCCAATGGCTGAGGCCTGCATGGGGTTTGCTCAAATGGGGTTCCTACATTGAAGGACATAGGTGTGGCTGCAAAATTTATCATGCCCGCCTCCTCTGACGAGCTGCGTGAAGGAGGGTCGCACGCTTGGACAAGCCTGGCAAGGTCTCGGATGAGCTGCACGTTTGGAAGGGCGGCATGAGGGAGATGTGAGTTTCTGAACGGATCCGGGGTATCAGACTATGGGTAGACGGAGGAAGACGTGCCGCAGCTGCGAGTACGGCATGGGACGTCCCGGGCGCCGTGCAGGTATGGTGATGAGGATGGGAGATGGTGTATATTTTGTGCGTTGTTGTGGTTGTGGGTGTTGACGATTCGTTACGTGAGGGCGGGGCTCCGGCCTGCTGGCTGGTTAATGCGCCAACGATGGATGGTGTGGAGGTACCTATGTATGTAGGTGATTGAATCTGGATGTATTGGACGTGACAAAAGTTGATAGGGGTAGTATCAAGGTTTTAGGTTCTTTCCTCTTTACAAAGCAAGGGCAAAAGAAAAGGAAAAAAAACTATTGAACGGCTGTAACTAGCAGAAAATAAGCGAGAGGAACCTCCTGCACCTACTACGTTCATGGGTAAAAGGGCGGGTGCCGGGGCGGCTACGGAGTTATTACATGAAGTACGGGCAACGGAAACACCAACACACCACTGAACGGACGCGGTTAAGCGCTGAGGCCGGGGCGGCGCAGGGAGTGTTGGGGCTTCGAGCGGAGTGGGCACTGGGCAGTTCCGTACCTGAGCTGATCGGTCGGATTTTCTCCACAAGACAGACACACAAGCCCGGTTGAAACAAGTTGTTCGTAACATAAATATTGACAGGAGAAGGCATGGTACGGTGGGCGCCTGCACAGCTATGTACAACGGCCTGGCAAGTCAACTTTGTAGTAAGCTGACAGGCACAGTGGGCCTCGAGTAGGGAATTTTGAACAAATCAGCGCACAAGTCATTGCTGCTCGCAATTCAAGGCATAGCTGCAGGCCAGGCATGGAGCTGGGACAGGTTGCAGGTTTTGTCTGTAACAATTACATCAGAGTAAATATTAAGTACTACAGACCGAAAAGAGTGCAGGCCTACTGTCGGCGTCTGGCCTGTGAGAAAGATTCCAGGTCCTATCCAGGTACCTTACGGAACCCCACAACAGTTCCCGAAGCCCGCCACTCTCGCTATGGTAAATAGCTTCAGCACTTCGAGCGCCGTGGCCACTGCCGAAGGCCGTCTGGAAGTACCAGCCCAATGCTTGCCTTGAATGTGATGGTGACTGAGTGAGACCCGCCCGAGGTACTTGGATGGTACCTGTCATTCTTGACCCATCCAGAGAGCCCCTGTTGCTTGCATCATTACCTGCGCTGCCCAATTGTTCTGCCACCATCTTCCCTCGCCAGCGCTTCTTCGCTTCCGACCGCCCGCCACCTCCAACTTCCAACCCAGACCACAAACCACCTTACCTCCACAGCCCTCTTACGACCCAACTGCCAACTACATACCAACCTAACCACCCCCCTTTCGCCTGCAGCCGTCTTGGCCTTGTCCTCGTCATCTCCTTCTCTTCAATCATCATTCGCTTTTTTCTTCACCATCACCTTGCCAACTTGTCCCGACGCCCCAGAACCTCGCCAATCATCATAGCTTGCTTCTGCCCCGACCACGTAAGGTAGCTGCTTCCCCTCACAGCTCCAGAACCCCGACCTGCAGGCCGAGACGGATTTCTCTCGTCCCTGTTGGCAGCGTCCAAACCAAGAAACAAACTCGACTATCTACTGCATTCTTTCTTTTCTCTTTTCAGACACTCTACAATCGCAGCAATTTTAACGCCCTCCTCCTAAACCCGCTAGCACTCCCTTTTTTTGTGGCATAGAGGCCATTGCGATTCTAGCGGGGCGTCTTGCCCATTGAAACTACTGGCCTGTCCCAGTCCCAACAACTGTTCAGCATCATAGCAAACTCTGTCTCTCGTCCACACTGGCCAAACGTTGCCATCATGGCTGATGCTGGAGCCTCGCAGCCGCACGGCCCAGGGACCTCTCACCAGGTAATGCCCCTCACTGTCGCTGTCTTCATCATCGGAGCCCTCTCGCTCGCTAACCAGACATAGTCATCCGTGATGCCCGTTCCCCAAGTGCCTGCCTCCGCGACTCCTGGCCAGGTACCCATCATGAACGCACCTGCGCCTCTCCTTCGCCCAGCCCTTCCTGGTAGCCGCCCCGGCGGCTCTCGAACCCCGCGACTCGGTCTCGCCATTCCGCCCTCCCCCAGCGTCAAGCCCGTCTCCCAAGGAGGCCAGCCAGCTCCTGGCCGACCACCCCTGCCGACGATGAATCTCGCTACACCGATGGGCAGTCAGGTGACACCATACGAACAAACCCCACGATCCAACAACTGCGCTCAACCTGGACAGTCGGCCGGTGCGGGTAGCGAAAGTAGCGCTGCTCACTCGAGGTCCGGTAGCTTTGGCCCTCTCGACGGTAGAAATAGCAACCCCACCTCTGCCGGCTCCCAGTTCTCTGCTCTCTCATTTGCTTCGCAACTATCCCAGTTCGGTATCCCTGTTGGGCGTGCGCAAGGTACCCCAGATCCCGTTTCCGCTGTTGGTTCCATGTACTCAGAGAGGAGCGAAGGCGGCGTCACAATGGAGAGAGAGGGCAGCCTGCAAGGCCTGGAGGCTTTTGATAAACTCAGCCTTGAAAAGGCTAGAGTCGGAGACGTCGCGGACCTTGATGACGAAGGCTGGCGAATTGCCAGCATGGAGAAGCGTATAATCGAAATTGGAAACCTCGGAGAAGGTGCTGGTGGTGCTGTTACAAGGTGCATGCTCAAAGGCGGCAAAACTGTATTTGCCCTCAAGGTACTTCACCATACTCCTTTTATTTGCATTTCCTGCGCCTAACAGACCCCTAGGTTATTACCACAAACCCGGATCCAGATGTTAAGAAGCAAATCGTCCGCGAATTGGGGTTCAACAAGGATTGTGCCTCAGAGCACATTTGCCGCTATTTTGGTGCATTTGTTGACCCTTCCACAGCCACCATATCCATAGCTATGGAGTTTTGTGAGGGCGGTTCGCTGGACAGCATTTACAAGGAGGTAAAGCGCCTTGGCGGGCGAACTGGGGAAAAGGTTCTCGGCAAGATTGCTGAAGGTGTCCTCGGCGGTCTCACGTACTTGCACACCCGTCGCATCATCCACCGTGATATCAAGCCCTCGAATATCCTTTTGTGCCGTGACGGCGCTGTCAAGCTTTGCGACTTTGGAGTGTCAGGCGACTTTGGTACCAAGGGCGAGGCTAACACCTTCATTGGCACCAGCTACTACATGGCACCAGAGCGTATCACTGGTCAATCATACACCATCACATCCGACGTCTGGTCAACAGGAGTTACCTTGCTCGAGGTTGCCCAGCATCGGTTTCCTTTCCCAGCGGACGGCACTGAGATGCAGCCCCGCGCGGGGCTTATCGACCTGCTCACATACATTGTGAGACAGCCCGTGCCAAAGCTTAAGGACGAGCCTGAGATGGACGTTTATTGGAGCGACAACTTTAAATACTTCATTGAGTGCTGGTACGTATGGTTCCTTACCAACTCTCACTGTTTCGTTACTGACTAGCCTCCAGCCTTGAAAAGCAACCCAACCGCCGTGCAAGCCCATGGAAGATGCTGGAACATCCCTGGATGGTCGAGATGAAGTCGAAGAGAGTCAACATGGTCAAGTACCTGTCCTTTGTCTGGGGCTGGGACAGTGAAGGTACATCGCAGGCGACCTGAATTCTACGCTGTCGAGGGCGACCATAAAAAAGTAGCCTCGAGTGCTCTTCTCTTCCTCCTTTGGCAGCCTTGCATCTCTGGCGTTTGACTCTTGCATAGTTCCACATAAGCATCTAAAAGCCGGGTTTCGAACATTTGCAGCATCTTTCACGCAGGAGCGCTTGAAAAACGTCTTACATTACACCGACACACATTACCACCGTCGACTCGGCGATAAGATAACATATCAGCATCCTTTGGAGCATACACAGCAGGAAAAGCAAATCGATATGATGGGCCATGACATACACAGGGGAAACAACGAGGAGATGCACATCGTCGTCGACCGCGCTGCCGATCTTAGCTGGCATTATGGGAGACCAGGAAGTCCAGCGTCAAATCACTCGTTGCTCTCGCTACTCTCGTTACGCTCATTATTAATCAATGCAACTCCCGCGATGCACATATCACACCGTTTGGGGACAGTATTCTTTTGTGTGGGAATAAATACGGATACCTTGAGCATGAGTATTATGCACATTGATGTTGGCATAATCCTTTTTGCCCGTTTTTCTTTTGGTTTTAGTTGCGTCTTGAGGCGTTTTCTTGGAATACGAAATATTTTTTTTATCTTTACATGCGAATTCAGCATTTTGATTTCCTTTTTTAATAAATCACACCGTCTCATTGTATCATTGGTTCCTCAAAACACATTTCCCCTTTCCTACTCCTCTTGCATATCCCCCATCAGTTCTCTAAGCGCCACGGTGGCGTACGCGCTGCGTCCCAGCTGGAACTTGACAATCGCCGCAATCTTTTCTGCCACTGCCGCTGCCGTTTTCGTTACACCTGCTTCGCTCTCCCCATTTACGACAGCGTCATCTCCCCCACCCCCCCCGACTTTATTCTTCTTCGCCGCTGGCTCCACGCCATCCGCTGCCGCCACCGCCGTAGCCTTGATGACATCCAGATCCGTCGGGTGCATCTGCTCCTTCTCATCAGCATAAGTGCGGAACTCGATGCTTGGGGTCGCTAGAAAGCGCTGCATGAGCTTGCGGTACCGCCCTGGGAGGCTGAACTCGCGCCGCATGCGCATCATCTTGCGCGGGTCGAGCGCGCCGTTCTCCGGGCGGCTCATGAAGGCGTCGTAGAAGGCGCCAACGTCGTTGTCTGGGTACGCGACCTGGTAGCCGGGTGTGGGCAGGACAACATCATAGATGGTGTAGCGCCCGCTGGCGGCCTCCTCCTCGGTGAGCGGCCGGGCGCGCACGGGCGCGCTGCTGTCGTCGTCGTCGTTGACGGGGTTGATGATGTCGTCGCCGTCCTGGTCCTTGCCACCAAAGAGCGGCGCGGACACGTCGTCGGCGATGACGAGGTCGCCGGCAATCACCTTGGCGCCGTAGCGCTCCCAGCGTATGCTCGCCGCGTGGTTCCAGACGTGCGACTGGTACGCATGCATGTACATGGAGCGCAGCCCGCGCGTGATGTGCGTCAGCGAGCCGACGTAGTCGCGCATGGACGAGGCGCCCCCGCGCGTGAGGTGTCGCGTCACGCAAACCTCGGCGGCGAAGCGGCGCGGCATCATGCTGGCCGCCCGAGAGGGGTCCTTGCCGGTGCGGAAGAGCATGCACGCGTGGTGGCGCGCGAGCTCCTCCATGTTGGTCTTATTGCCGCCAGCCTGCTCATCCGCGACCGCCTCGTACTTGGCAGCCAGCTCGGAGTCGTAGGTGAGGAGTGCGTTGACGGCGTCCTCGTAGCGGTCTCCGAGGATGAGCTTGCCAATCTCGTGTGTGCCGATGTGGTGCGTGCCGAAGCGCTGGTGGCCAAAGTAGTTGATCCAGCCCTGTGCGGCCATGTGCTCTAGGGCAGCTCCGACGTTACTCCTCAAAAGGGTCAGCCGCTCCGCGACGGACTTCTGTGAGTCGCCACCGGCATCGTCCACGACCTTGCAGTTCTTTAGCGTGATGACGAACTCATTGCCGAGCAGTTGGCCGAGGTGGATGCCCTCGTCGCGGTACTCGTAGTCGCCGGTCGATATACCCCATAGGTTGCCGTTGAGGCCGGCAAGGCTGCGCTGGTGCGTGTAGCGGATGGAGCAGCGCTGCGCCGTCGACGCGCGCCGATCCTTGGTGCCAGCGTAGCCGATCGACTGCGGCTTGGACCGGATCATGCGCGCAATCTGCGTCACGGCGTCCATGGTGTCGCGGTTGTCCTTGTACAGCGTGAAGTGCAGATACTCGGCGGCGGGGCGGTTGTTATCCTTGCGCTCGCGGTTGCCGTCGCGCTGCTGGGTGCCGTTACCAGCTCTGTTACGCTTCTTGCCCCTCGGCCGATCGCGGATCGCCGTTGCCACGATGCCGCCGCTGCCGTCTGTGGTGGTATCGATTCTCGATTGGAAGATGCGGCGCACCTCCTGGTGTATTTGGCCGCGCGTCCACTTGTCGTCGATGGGCGCCGACGTGATGGGCTTTACGCGCTGCTCCGGGTCAGCAGTTTGCGCCTCGCGGAAGATGTCCACGAGCTCTTGAGCAAACGCATTTCCAGCCAGACCTGTCAGAATTGCGAAATCTTCTGGCGCCACCTCTATCGCCTCGACGGGCGGTTTTGGCTTTTCGATCTCCTGCGCTGGCGCGGTCTCTGCCTCTGCAGGCTTGACCTCAGTGTCTTCCCTGCCCGTAACACCCTCAGCTTGCTTTTGCTCCTCCGTAAGTCCGACAGTCCTTAGATGAACCACCTTTCCATCCAATCCGATTTCATTGACCTGAAAATCTGAAAATCTTCGGCGTGTTAGCCATGACAAATGCGCAGAAGGCCGTGCTGCCTCACCGGACTCTCATTTCACCAGCCCAAGAGAAGGCAATTGGAGTAGCGCGCTGCGTAATGCCAAGCACCTTGTCGCGCGAAGGCGCATCACGCGGGTGATATTTCGCAGGTTCCGGCATAATTTAATAAGGTGAATGTGAGCCGCGACAGATGCGGCGTAGAAGTCTCTGCGAATCTTGCTTGTACTGGATCGGGTAACGGGGTCTACCGTTTCTGCCGGCAGAAAGAGATCACTTCGGTCTGCTGGAGAGGGCGGTCTAAAATCCTCCCCGTGTGAGGTAGGCGGTGTGAGAGCTATACAGGGTAACCTGGCTGCCATCGACCCTTGAAGGATCAAGGAACGAGTCGGCAGCTAGAGAGGTAAAAAGAGAAGAAGGCTTAAAATCCCATGCGTGGTTTTTTTTTCTTTTTTTTTCTTTCTCCTCGAGCTCGTAGAGTGGGATATATTTTTGAGAACTGTGCTATGGCACAAAAGCTAAAAAGTCATGCTTGGCAAGCATGGCTCCTTCCACGTTTGTGCTACTACATAAATGAGCCTGCGAAATCGCGCAGTTATTTGCATTCGTAGAAAAATTATGCCACAAACCCCTTAAATCGTCCCAGAATGGAAGGCCAACAGTGTCAATACCCCAAACTCGCCCCTGGGGCTATCTATGATTCAGATCATAACGGAGAAAAGTCGTTCCCGGGCTCACAAGGTATGCGACGTTAATTGACGGACGCGAACTTGCTAATACCAGACCAAGGAGGCCTTCGAGCACCTCCCTTCTACGGACTCGCGAGTCTTACAAACCCATTAAATAGGTATCAATTCAATAACTCGGATATTTTAAAGCTATGTGACGCGGTTAGGTCGCAATTGCAGCAGAACCACTTTCTTGGCCCGCGTGCTGAGGAAATACTTCAATTACTGAGCGCCATGAAGAATGACGAGTCAGACGGCAGATACTCTGTCAACATGAACACAATCAGTGCTTGCCGCTTAGACAAGCTGCTCTCCGATATTCCGTCACCCGACAATGCCTGTTCTGAAGGAGAAGTAGCGTTGGCGCACAACCTACAGCGGAAATGGAGACTGCGCTTCCGGCAGGAGTACTTCGATCTTGATGAAAAGAGATTCTCTAGTTTTGCCACGAAATATGGCCAGTTACGAGATATTGCCTTTACAGACACGCATTTGTTTGCTCATGGACGCTGGCAAGCAATCCGCTGCGAAAGTCTGTCTGAAGTGGAGGGAGATCAGCAGTTCGAGCCAGGACAGTAAGTACACCCATCACGAGAACACATACATTCTTGATATCTCACAATGCAATAGCTAGTGGCTGAATCTCGCTTGCGCCGCTCGCGATGGTGTCGTTGGAGCCGCTCATGAAATTCCTACCAGGGGAAGATACGGATTTGCAGCATTGCCACTAATGAGCGGAAGTGAAATAGTCAACTCTGAGACCAACATGGTTCAATACTCTAGAGATTCAACACTGTCAGACGCACCCGTCTCGTTGATCTCCCAAGTCGGTGCCAAGACCCGACTCTTACGTGGCCATTGCTTGAAGAGCCCGCTTGCCCCAAGAAGCGGATTACGGTATGATGGAATGTGAGTGACCTAGAAGATCATTGATTGCATGCGCTGATACCCGCGCCTAGCTACATTATCCGTCAATACGGACATAAGCTTCAAGCAGAGAGTGGCCTTCACCGGGTTCTCATCACCCTGGAGCGTGTCGCAGGGCAGAAGCCAATGGGGGACATTTTGCAGATACCACGCCCCTCGCAAATGGATGACTGGCTCATCTTTGAGAAATATGAGGGGGAAATGGTCAAGAAGCGCTAGGGGAACGAGGCGTTTACCGAATGGACAGTTGAAAAAGCGCAAGAGAAAGTCGACCATTCTCAATAGGAGAGAGTTACACGAATGACGGCAGAGCTACTGCAAAGGAAACAGGCCATGGTGCGATTCGCAAAGGAAGACCTGGAAACAACATAACTTATCTCGACATTCACACCATGCTAGACGTTATCATGTTAGCGCCGAGCCTTGCGCTTTGTCAATGGGCTGCGGTTCACGTCCAGAGTAAATTGCAGCGGCACCACATTACTGTTGAAGAATATGGAGCAGCCGAGTTTATAATCTTGTTCGAGTCCAATAATTTTAGTTGATAAATCTTGGGTCGAAGTAATATTCGTGGTGGCCCGCTGCGAAGCCTTGGACTAGCCCACCACCACCACGATACCCCGCGCCTCCTGCAACGCTACTGCTTCATCGCATTCAGTCAAGCTCGAAAACATGGGGAGAAACGACAAAAAAGGCGGCGACAAGGCTGGGGCTAAAGGCAAGGCAAGCGACAAGGAAGCAGCGGGCAAGGCAAAGGGCGCGCAATTGATCAATGTCCGCCACATCCTGGTGAGTGGCCGCGCCAAACATTCGTCGAATGCGAGCAAGAGAGCATGCTAACACGAAGCGCGGGTATAGTGCGAGAAGTACGCGAAGAAGGAGGAAGCGCTCGCGAAGCTCAACGATGGCGTTAAGTTTGACGAGGTTGCGCGTAACTATTCTGAGGACAAGGCTCGCGTCGGTGCGTTGAAGCAAAAGACAAGACATTTTCAAGAGAAGCGGATACTATACTAACATGCGATGCTGTCGTGTCTGCAGGTGGCGCTCTCGGCTGGAAGCCTAAAGGAAGCCTTGATCCCAAATTCGAAGAGGTTGCGTTTGCGTTGGAGCCCAGCACGACGAACACTCCAAAGATTGGCGAGGCCAAGACGGAGTTTGGCTACCACATCATCATGGTTAGTACTAGCAAGATATGGAGTCCAGTCCGAGCTGCGGAATCTAACTTCTTGACAGGTAGAAGGTCGCAAGTAGGTGCTAGCTATTGCACAGGTACATCGAGAATGAAGAATACAACATCACATATGACTTTCAGGACGATGTTTTTCAACACTTTTTTTTGTTCGTCTCTCCTCATGGGCGACAGTACGTCATGAGAACAGGAATTCATTATGCCAATGAAGCGGCTTAGAGTACAAACCGCCGTTTCAATTCCAGCGGCCTCAGACCGGAGCCCGCGCAGTCTCTATACCCTCCTCAAAATACATCAGAACGCCTGCCAAAAGCCTAAATTTTGGTGTTTTTATCTTTCCCTTTTGCTTTACTCCGCGGACTGGAAGTAGTTCATGATGACAGAGCGCTCCTGCGACTCCTCACCCCAGTCCTTGACGACGACGCAAGAGCAGTTGACGACCTTGCGGGCGTTACCCTCGCGGTCGAGGACGCCTGTAAATTTGTTGGTTAGTAAAAGCGCGTTCAGGTGCACGCCGCAGCAGGCTTGTCGGGGGTTGGGGGACGGGGGAGGAGGGATTGTCAAAACGTACAAAGGCCTGCCCACTCGCCGAGCTGCTTGCCGTCCTGAACCTTGATCAAAGGGATCTTGTGCTCGGAGCAGAGGGCAGCGACGAGCTTCTTGTAGGCATCCTCCTCGCAGTTCTCGTTGAGGACGCACATGTGGGCCTGGCGGCGGTCGAGAGCCTTGGAGGACTCGCGGAGACCGCGGGCGAGACCATCGTGCATCAGGGCGAGCTTCAGAACACCCTTGAGGGCGTCCTGAACGGACATCTGACCCTTGGGGGCATCGCCGGACACTTCGACCTCCTCGACGACCTCGGGAGCGTTGTCTTCTACGTCCGACTGTAGTCTCTGTCAGTGTCTTTTGATCCCAACGCCATCGTCGTCGACGACCGCCGTTGTGAAGAATGTCCCGACCGATCGATTATCGCAAAAATATAGAAGCGGGTGGGCGTATATCGTGCATCCTTGTTTTTTCTCGTATCGTGTAGGCGATATAAAGCTAGATGGTTTCAAGATGTTCTTCGGTGCGCGCGCTCAATCACTCCAATCGGTCGGTCGGGAAATTCGAATGGCGGTCGGCATCAAGACTTACCATCTTGATAGTATTTATTCTCGTCGGGCGATCCTCGAAGATTTACTTAATGTTCTGGGAAGGGGAAAAAGAAAAGAGGAAAAGAGATGGAGGCGAAAATGAGTGCAGGTTTAATTTTGCTGCGACTGTCGTGCGTCTCACGCCGCCTGGCAACAGCGGGAACCAGTTGAGAGCCACTTTTCTTTCCCTCTGGCGTATTAAGCGACAGCGCTGAGAAAAACTGCTTCCAAAGTGTGTTACCCTTAGGGCAATTCGTCGCGCACGGACCACAAGGGCACACCATCCACTTTTCTTTCCAACCGGGGCGTATTGACGGTGGTCATTTGAAAGAATTTAGCTCTTTTCTCCCCATCAGCTACGCACTTTTTGTCAACTTCAAAAGAGGTATGTGAAGCAGTAACAGCAAATTGCTGCCCCCCCGCTCGATGGGCGATTCGACACATCATATACCACAGCGAAAACTAGGACGATGCCTCTTCTTCGTGGCAGGGGAGAGGCAATCCCAGATAGGCCCCATCTCCGCGAGCGATCGGATTGACAACAATTGCATTCGCTAGAAAAATGCACTGTTGCGAAAACTCTGTCGTGAAGCAGGTGTTGGCGGGACTCAATTGTCTGGCGATACGCCTCTCCTCGGAAATGGGATATGAGCGGCTGAACCCTCGTCGACTTTGGTCAATATCGAATCGCTCGAGGGCACTCTTCCTTGCTCGTGGGCGCCACAACTTCGAGGCTAATATGATGCTCTCTCTTTCGGTAGATACCTCATTTCCACTCCCCGACTTGAGAATCTCCATCCAATACCGCCAATATGGTCCGCACCTCCGTCCTCCACGATGCGCTCAACGCCATCAACAACGCCGAGAAGTCCGGCAAGCGTCAGGTCTTGATCCGTCCTTCCTCCAAGGTCATTGTCAAGTTCCTCCAGGTCATGCAGCGCCACGGTACGTTCCAGTATACATTTGTTCCACTCTGCATATATCGTCGCGCGGCAACATTATTCCAACCGGGGAGAGAGGAACAGCGGAGATCTCCCTTCCATTCGGCATGATAACTAGGGCGATGGTCTTTTACGCCACCACGACTCAGCCCCTATAAATTGCCGATATATTGAAACTTCGCGTCGGACCTGAGCGCTCTATTCGGAGCCTTTCTTTCTATCGAGGGAGGAAACATGCCATGACGTCTATGCTAAGGCTGCCGCGACAAAAAATGCTAACTTGCTTCTTCTTCAGGTTACATTGGCGAGTTCGAGGAGGTCGACGACCACCGCTCCGGCAAGATCGTCGTCCAGCTCAACGGCCGCCTGAACAAGACTGGTGTCATCTCCCCCCGCTACAACGTCCGCCTCCAGGACCTTGAGAAGTGGGTTGTCAAGCTGCTCCCTGCCCGTCAGTTCGGCTACGTCATCCTCACCACCTCTGCCGGTATCATGGACCACGAGGAGGCCCGCAGAAAGCATGTCGCCGGCAAGATCATTGGCTTTTTCTACTAAATGCTCATTTTTGAAGTCGGTGCTGTCTTGAGTCGCTTAAAAGCAAAAAAGAGAAGAAATCTACAATCGGATCATGAAAACGGTTACGGCACTTGGCGGCGTTTTGGTACTGTTACAGTCGATTCCATTTAGCATCCACTTACATAGGAGCGAAATGTGAAGGCTCTAGTAATGAGACCTGCTACGAGATGCCCAAAATGATGCAACAATCTGCTCAGTGAATGTCACCCAACTGTCACATCCATAAATCACATATGTCTAAGTGTCTAGGCACTGTCTATTTCTGAAGGACAACGATCGCTTCCGAGTCTGCGACCTCGATGGCTAACTTGCCGCTCTTGTCTGCTTTTACCTGTTCATTACTGGCCCGGGAGGCCACTCGCGCGGGCTTGTCCATAGTCTCGGCCTCGTACGCAAAGCCGTTGAACGTGATGCCCGTCTTGTCGCACGCGGCTGCCGCCGACAGACGCTTTGACCGTCCAGTTCGACGACGGCTCCACCTGGACTGCGTACTCCCTTTTACCACAAGCCTCGCCTGAGCTGTCCGCGACATACTCGCGCAGGTTCAGCAGCGCCAGGCGCTCCAGTCGACCGTCAACGTACGCGCCGTACCCCGAGTCAAGATCCGCGCGACCGCCGAGCGCCAGCGTCTTGACCTGGATTGCAGACGAGTTGGCTAGGAACGTGGCCGCAGCAAGCTTACCGTAGTACGGCGACTTCGTCTGCCGTGGCGCGGTCGCGGACCACGCGGCGTAGGGCGAGCCGAGAGACTGGTGAAGTGCACGCGTTTGACGACGCCGGTGGCGGCGGCCTGCAACGCAAAGTCGACGCCCCAGAGCGCGGCACCGAATACGTCCGAGAGGCCGGCGGCGCCGGCCCCGTACAGGCTGTTGTGCTCACCGATAACATAGTCGGCGTCGGAGGCCTCGACGGACTTGGCGTAGGCGACATGCCCGGCAAGGGAGCGCGCGACGGCCGTGTGGTTCATGAGCGTCGCCTGCAGCGTGACTCCGGGTTGTGTGGCGCCCGCCATGTAGTTGTGGACGGAGACCTGCGTCACCCGCTTGATGCTACTGCTACTGCCCCCGACAGCGGCGGCAAACATGTCTGGCACACGGAGCCGAGATACGGGGGAGCTTACCGAGGGGAACATGTAGTGGAGCTGCTGCTCGCTGGCCATGTCGGGGCACGCTTGTTTCAGGAAGTGCTCGAAGCGCGCGGTGGTGTTGGCCCAGTCCGCGAGGTAGTCATGTACGTCGTAATTGCTGTCGCGCCGCTTGCCGACGTAGAGGTCCGGCTCATTGCCGATTTCGAAGAGCGATAGCTGGCCGCGCAGTGCGCTGCACGCGAGCGGCACCGTGGCCTCGAGCGTGTGGAAGCCGGACGCATTCCACGTCGCGACATTGAAATTGTGCGAGTATAACGTGCCGGCGGGGAACGCGCCGTAAGAGTCGAAGAACCTGGGGCCGATGCACTGCCAGGCGCCGGGGTCAGCGTGGCGGCAGCTGCTGGCAGTTGGAGTGGTGAGAGTCGTCGTAGATGGCGCGGTCTCTGGCATCGGTCAGTTGTAGGCCATGGGCGGAAAATCAGCACGTCGAGTTGTACTTACGCCGAGTTTCCGCCTACACGCACAACCATGGAGCTTCCTTGGGCGCTGACCAGGCCATTGATCAGGTTGTTGGAATACTCATTTGAATTTGACTTTGACCCTGGGCTCGAGTCATTAGCATCGGCGCAAACTTACCAGCCCAGTCCGGGAACCCAATCAGCTCAATGGACAGCGAAACAAACGATGAGTACAGACGACCATCGGTATTAATTGCCCAGACACTGGGCACAATGACCGCTGCAAGAGTTAGAGACTTGACCATTGTTTTGGAGTGGTGATTCAGTTGCGTAGCACCTTGGGGTGAGGATGCAGACAACAGAGGAGGGTAACTCCAACGCCAAAGTGAGATTCGCGGCGGATGACGGAGTACTAATAGTTAGTTAGAATAATAATTTCAATGGCTCTGGTAGTTCGGGTCATGGTGGCCGAGGCGCATCGGACCGACCCCGGTATGTTCCAGCAATGGGGGATTTTTCCGTCTCGTCTAGTGTGTTCGATGATGAGATTTGGGGCGCAGCTTTCCTGCCAGTCGAGCCCTGACAGGGGTTGAAGCTACACTTAAAGAAATAACCTTCAAATCGATGAATGAATGCTTTTATATTCGACCAGGTCAGCATGCACTCCTCCCTGGGAGTTTTGAAAATACCGCCGCCAATCAAGCAGAGTTAGAAGCAAAAATGATTCTACATACCGCCAGCATTTTGATAGGAGCGTGTCGGCAGATGCACGATTAAATAGATTGCAAATGGCGTAAAGATTCGCTGGTTTTACAAACATTTGGCAAAAAGGTCTCTTTTATGTTTGAATGAACCTTTCGGGGTATCATGGAAAATGGTGGCTGCCACGCAATGTTGTTCAGCCAAGATGAAATAGATGAAGCCTATGAGATCTATGTTAGTTTCATCCCCTCACGCTCGCCAAGGGGCAAACACTTACCAATCTTCTCTGCTGCCTGGATGCCGGTCCGGGCCAATGGCTTGAGGCAGGTTTAGGTCCTCGGCCAGCCACTCGAGGGTCTTGCGCGCATACAGCCGCGGGTCCGGCGGGCACACGGTGCCCATCTCTAGGATACCGAGTGGCCAGCCGAGACACCTCCCGGGCGGCATAAAAGTGCGCCTACCATTTTCTTTGTACACAAAACTTGGCACCGTCGCAAGGACGCCGACGGCGACGTCGGCCATGTGGTGGCATGCATAGTCCTTGAGCGAAGACGGGTCGGCCACCAAGCCCTCGTCGACGCGAAAGTGTTCAATGTCGTTGCCGAGAAGGCTCAGGAGAAAAATGCGCAACAGGCGGACCGCGTTCCAGACCTTACAGAGGCGCGGGTTCGGTTAGACCGGGCCTTGAGCGCGCTGACGGCGTGCAGAAAGTGCGCGAGGCGGGCGGCCGGATCCTGACCGTCAAGCAGGCCGCGGACTTCGGCGTCGAGCGCAAGGAAGGCCGACGGGATTGGCGCGGAGCGCTGGATGCAGCTCGCCTTGACGTTGTTGCTGGTGTGTGAGAAGAGCCGGCGGGCGGCGGGCGAGGCGGTGCAGCGCCGCGGCCCGCGCAGCATCAGCAGTTGCCTGGCGCCCCAGGTATGCGCGACCCAGCTGGTGGGCGTGCTGGCGGGGTGGAAGAAGGCGGTGGCCTCGAAGAGTGCGAGCACGAGGACGGCGACGAGCGTGCGGTCGCGCAGCGCGGCGCCGTCCGGATCCGCGAGCGCGTCGTTGACGCGGGTGAGCGTGCCGGCGTACTTGGTGCGTGCGACGTCGGCGCACCCTGGCTGACGGGTGTGTCGGCCGTAGGCGGCGAGCGCGACGGCGTCAATGGCCCAGGCGCAGGCGTCGTCGGCGTCGGCCGCGGTGCGCGGGGTGTAGAAGGACGCGAGGTAGCCGTCAAAGGGTGTCGCGGAGATGAAGGCGTGAAAGAGGAAGGAGAGGGCTTGTTGGTTTGTGCTGAGATGCAGCGGCCGAGTAATGGCGGAGGAGCAGGATGACGATGACGATGACGATGAAGAGTAGGAGGAGTCAAGGGTGGTGAGAGACAACAGGGAAAAAGCCGAGTTGGCTTCTGAGTAGAAGGATAGGGGGATGATGATGGTGCGCTTTCTTCTTGGCTTGATAGTCAGTTGTCTGCCAGAAGCGTGTGGCTTGGGCTTGGGCTTGGATGCTTGTTTCAGCGTGACGAGGGTCGTCTCATTACGCATACGTAGAGCAGTGGGGTCTGGATAGCCCAGGCAGTCGTGGCCTTTGCGACGACACTGGGAGCAACGTTCAGGTGCGCGGTCGCACTGGCCGGTGATGGATTAGTTTCGTTGCCTGAGGCCTGAGTGATGGGTAGCGTTTGCATCAGCGAAGGACTCACCTTGCGCCGCACGGGTCGGCAAGCATGGCAGGCTGTGGAAGGGCGGCCGCTGAAGACCATTGGGGCGACTGATTATACGAGAACTGTGCTTCATGATACTCTGCCTAGTGAGTTGACGAATGCAGGATTGGTATCTTGAGCATTGAAGTCAAGGATGAAGCAGGACTGCGGTTACGTCGTCGCCCACAAAAACGGGCAGCCGTTCGTGGTGGAGGTTGCGCTCAAGCTGTGGGACAAGGCTGACCTGAACCGGCCCGGCGACGCCGTTTCATCTGAACGTGCATGACCAATTGCGATCCAAGGAAGCCGATAGGTTGGAAGAAGATGAATAACCAAATCGCATACTATGTAAATAGTGCGCTCCATACCTACCGTATGGAGGTAGTTCCGATGCGGCTTTGACGCCTGAGTCACACCAGGGCGCTGGGCGTAACATTACCATTATTTCAGAGTCCCGCTAGCATGGCTCGTCTGCATCTACTGGACAAAACCATTTACAAGATTACATGCACAAGATGATGAATCAGGATCAACAGCAGAAACCACTAGCAGAGGAGCTTCACTACCGGGTGGCCACGGCCGAGGACGCCTCGCTGCTGCGGCACAGTGAGTCACGCTGCCGGAGGCGGGATCACGCCGGGTCGACAATGACGATGCGGCTCAACCCGTTGTCAAGCCGCGACGGGCTGAGGGATTGGTATCACCGGTGCGGGTACAAGGAGATGGGTGTACGCGAGGCGTTTGTAGGCGGCGGCGGCGGCGGCGGCAACGGCAGCGGGGATGATGATGGGGGTGGTTTGGAGGGGCTGTACTTTGTCGTCATGGAGAAGAAGTTGGAGGCCGCCGCCGACGATGATGACGGGGGTGATGCGAATAGTGCTGGTATGTTGAGATATGTGGCTGACGACGGACGGAGGCTTGAGATTTAGTGGACCCGACATAGCCTTGCGAGAGCTCCCAAAATCTCGAGGGTTTTTGACATGAATCACACAGCAGCATAAGATATGTCGAAAAGCACCAAATAAAACGTTTCAAAGAATTTAGAATGGGGGCACCAGAAAAACAAAGAAAAAAAAAAACGTAGCCTGTGGCTGTGCGCGTCCCGTTTTAAGAAGTACCAGGCTCTGCTAGGAAAAGAAAGATGGAAACGCCGAATTCTACGAAATCACCACCTGAAAAAGACTAGCGCCGCTGTGCCGAGCTTGCGACAGCCCTGTGGCTGCGCCCGCCCTATGGCAGCCTATAGGTGAGTTGCGGCCAAAACTCGATCTGCATTCTTGTATCGAGGTTTACACTCGAGGCACACGCCGAGAGCGTACACAAGGGTACTCAGTACAGTCATAATTAGAAGGTCAATCAGCCAATCAAAGAGTAGATTTGTCTAACTACAAGGTAGCCAGTTAGCCAGTTAGTTAACTAGAAGGTCAACCAGTCAACCAGTTAGTCAACCAACCAGTTAGTCAACCAACCAGTCAGTCAACCAGAAGGTTAACTAACTAGTCAGTTGGCTGGTTAGCTAACTAGTTAACACTAAAGGGGTATAAAAGTACCCACTTAAAATCCCTTATAGAAATATTATGCAACTAAAATAGATAAGACGACCTTTATAAGAATAGAAAATCGCCTCTAACCCTGCACGAGGGGTGAACTGAGTTTTGGCCGCAACTCACCTATAGGCTGCCATACCCGTCTGGCACTTACACGTGTTAAGGATTTTCGTAATGGTAAGAGACAAAGGTACGGTTCGCCGTTGCCAAAATAAATGGAGAGATCCATTTTGGTTTTCAGGTACACTAATAACAAGTGAACGGGTTTTCCGAATCTACGAAACGCACTCCCGATTGGGATATATGCCTCGTCCTCCAACAACATGCACCGGCGCACCTGCCTCGCCAACAGTCGCTGCTTCTATGTAGACTAGCATACACGCAGTCTTGAACATGAAGTAAATCAAACCTCAATATTGCATTACCCTATTATCTCATACATCTCATCTTGATCACTCCTGAAAAGTTCCCTTCTCCCTCGCGCACCATGAAGCTCGACAGCACCGCCTGCGTCGCCATCGCCGAGATCGCCGTCTTCGTCCCGGCCCTCGTCGCTAGCCTCTTGGTCTGCGCGGGCCAAGGCTTCGCCCGATCCTCCGGCGGCTGGATCTACACCACCGTCCTCTGCGTCGTCCGCGTCGCCGGTGCTGGCTGCCAGCTCTCCGCCCGCGACCATCCCCCCTTGACCGGCGTCATCACCGCCGCGCTCATCCTCGACTCCATCGGCCTATCGCCGCTGCTCCTCGCCACGCTGGGTCTCATCTCTCGACTGTACGAGCATCCTCTCTTCCACACACCCCCCCTTTGCGTGCTTTTGTATTCTGACCCGTTCTGATAGGACGGATGCTATCAACACCAACAGAAAGCAGCTCTTCGGCAGCACCGTCGTCGCTGCCACCGTCCTCTGCATCGTCGGTGGCACCAGCGCGCAGCAGCGCGGAGCCGCCACCGGGCAGGTCGTCGTCTACCTGCTCGCGCTGCTCGGCATCGCGCTTCTGCTCTGCTTGGCCCTGCCGCATCGCAGGGCCGTCGAGCCGCCGCGCGAGCGCCGTATCGTCCCCGTCGTGGGGCTGGCCCTGCCGCTAATTGCTGTCCGCGTAATGTACTCCCTCATCGCCGCCTTCGCCAACGACAGGCACTTTCCCATCTACGGCGGCAGTGTCGGGGTCCACGTCGGCATGGCTACTGCATAGGAGTTCATTGTCGTTGTCATGTACATCGGGCTCGGATTCTCGCTAGACAGGCCCGTGTAAGTCTCAGTATTGTCCGGACAGCAACGCAAAGGTTGACAGTAGGGCTGGCGGGTTTTCTTATGGTGACTTGATGCGGCAGTACGAGTGATGGCATTCTTCTTATCACTTCCTTGTATTCATGTAGAGTGGAATTGGCTTGGTGTAACACATTGCTTCTTCTATAGCGTTACTTTACTCTTCACGCCCCCCCCGCTCAATTGCACCCTTCGCAAGCCTGTGAAGCTCCTTCACGAAAGTATCCACTCGCCTCAGGTACTCTTTCGCGAATGGCACCGTTACATGGATAGGCATTGTGCGCACAATAGCCGAAGAGATACCAATGAGCTCCAAGTCTTGCAAGGTGTGGTCACCGCGAGGCTGCCGAAGGATGCTGAAAAAGAGTGTCATCAGCGCCGACATTGGGTAGAAAATGAAGGCCCAAAACGCCTCGCAGGCGATCCGATTGGCAGAAGCCATCAGATACACGAGTGTCGATCGACTGGCTTCGACGGACAACTCCAGGCTGGACTGAATCCCAGGGAGGATGGTTCCGGTGGGTGCATTTGCGGCAGCACTCAGCCCGCTAGCACCGTGAATGACCATAAGAACATGGTGATATTCCAAGTGCAATTCTAAATGAAGCATCGTCATACACCTACTAAGATCGCTGTCAATTGAAATGTCTCTCCGCACAGACAACTGAGGTGCGAATTCGCGCGGGATAGAGCTTCGCCAATTTTCCAAGTCCGCATCCAGTTCACGAATCGTCCGGATCAGCTCCGCTTCTGACGTTTCCCACGCTTTATTTCCGTACAGACTGCGAGCCACCTTGGATTTGACCATGGTAAGTTTCATATCACCGGGAAAGAACGGATCCTGTGTATTGCTGCTCGGATCCCGGGTCCTGCTGCACCACCTGGCCTCATTATAGCCCTCGGGTAAGGTCAAGTCACAAAACTCATCGTCAATACAGGGTGGGTGGCCAGTGCGCAGTGAAATGTCCTTGTCGAAATAGTAGCACATCCAGAACAATAAGCGGATATGACGATCCTCGCGCTCTTCGATACTCAAGACTCGATTTTTTGGACAGGGAAACCGGCGCTGATGCCCTCGCAGGGCAAACACGGCTCGACACGCTAGGGCATTGTACATGGCGGCGGCCTGCATATGGCCAGCTGTCATGTCATGCATGTTCTGGAATAAGCGAGTTAGATCATGGAAGCAAGCGCTTGGAAGAATACATATATAATTCCAAAGGCTTACCACGAGAAAATATGTCTGCAGCGTTGTCAGGCTTGTGTCCTCTAGACACTCAGCAATGAGTAATCTTGAAGCTCTGGCGAAAGCCTCTATATCGACATATTTGGTTGACTTTACTTCCGGGAAATGGAGTGCGACGAAGGTAAGAAGAGACAAGACGCATGCCTTGGCGCTAATGTGCTGCAGGGAGGGTGTCCCATCAGTCGAATACACCAGGTTCGCGGTTTCCTCCATCAGTACCTCATCAACGAGGGGGAATATGAGAATCAAATCTGACTTGATAAAAGCATCCAGCATGGCGTCAAAAGCCCAACGCGGCGGCAACTTGGTCTTGCTTGCGGCAAGCGGGGACAGGTCATCGAGGCTGCAGCGCTGGAAGGAGGGAAAGTCGAACTGCGGCGTCAACCCCGACCGCATCTGCACCCACTCCTCACAGCCATCTGAAAAGTGCGGTATGCCTGTCAAGAGACAGACGAAGCCAAAGTCTTGGTTGGGGTAGATGTCTTGGGAACGGGATATGGGCTTGCCCGATGCGCGCGATTGCCTGGGAGAGGGGCGAGCTTGACAGACGGAGCACTTGTGACTGCGCATGGGTCTCGTCCCATTGTCCAAGTGGCCGCTGGTGGTTGAATATGGCGTAGAGGCAGCTGAAGTGCTTGTTGGCGGAGATTGCAGTACGGGCTCCTGGGGGCTACAGCCCTTTGCTTGCGCAGCGGGCGTCTTGCTACGGACCCATAGACGTTAGCCAGGAACTTGAAACAGCAAAACGACAGCACAAAGGTGCGCGACGGGAGGTTGAGGGGAGCATACCGTGAGCGAGGTTTCCGTGGCGTAAAGGTGCATTTCAAGTCATGGTGGGCACACCAGTCGCAGGTCGTACCTGTCTCGGCTGCATCGCACCGGATCTATTACACAGCGGAGATTGACATATTAGTGGCTCGACTAGCTTAACGTATGCATCCGGCTTTCAATGAGAGCGGAACGACCGGGATGATCATGGATGACAGACGGCAGGGCAGTGACGGGTGGGTAGTCTATTTTG
Source organism: Cordyceps fumosorosea ARSEF 2679 (assembly GCF_001636725.1). Taxonomy (NCBI): domain Eukaryota; kingdom Fungi; phylum Ascomycota; class Sordariomycetes; order Hypocreales; family Cordycipitaceae; genus Cordyceps; species Cordyceps fumosorosea. The sequence goes on along the minus strand of NW_017387307.1, from coordinate 78,483 downwards.
TGGCGGCCGGTTTCCGGCCTGACGAAGCATAACGACGTACCTTGCGCTTATAGCAAACATCACAGGAGCGCCGCTTATTATTGACCATTTCGCGCAGTTGAGTAGTTTGACGGATAAGACCGAGGGAGACTCAATTCGGACTATCAAGAGAGAAAATATGAGATGATGTGCAGGATGTTGAATGAATCAGGTAGGAATGGGGTCGATGACTTGTCGAAGCCTCAGTGTTGTCGTTGCTAAGGGAGGGTCCGTCCACGCGGAGGCTGCGTGGCTCTTCTCGGAGGAAGGCAAGTCAGAGTTGGCAACAAGATAAAGAGATTGAGGACCAGCCGTGAATTTCGTCACAGGGGTACTAACTTAGATGTGAGTCACGCGCAGTTTTGGTTCCTGTTGCCTTACAACGTGGAGGAGACGAGAGTAATGCGTAGCGGCAAGACTGCAAGAGGCAAAATATTGCCGATGACTAAGCGCACTTTCCGTAAACCGATAAACGGCGGGTGGGTCTCGTGTGGACGCTGGGTCCCTTAGTTCATGTCAGATCAGGTCAAGTTTTAACTAAATAATATCTTGCTTCGTAGGCGAGTGCGAGGCTGAGCGTCGGACCGGATGTACGCCATCAATACTGACTTTTGCTGTTTCTGAGTCGGTTGTGCCGCCGGCCGCGGGGCTTTGGATGTTTCGCCCTAGACAGATGGCAGAGTCCGTCTGGATGAAAATGAAATAAACTGAGACCAGAATTCAGCCAAGCATTGTTGGGAACCCTTTTGCCCTTATGGCGGCCGCGGGATAGCAATCTAGACTCACACCGGGTTGTTGCCACATCTTGCATCTTCTAACCATGCCTCGTAATGACCTGAAGCTATTGGAGAGCGCGGACCTCTAAAACACCTCGTTTTCGAAGAAGAAAAAAGAATAAAAGCTGGGGCACAGCAGTCCAAATGGCTGCTTTTCCCGAGTCTTGGCGGAGGTGCTGCCGCGTAAATGCCCGCTTAGTCATAGCGCTCGTTCGGACATGTGAAGTTGCGAGGAGAGTTGAAGGGAGATATTGAGCGGAAGCTACAAAGACCGGCGATGAAGAGTACCATTGGTACAAGCGGTAGCCCTATGCTAAAAGTCGGAGGGGTCTCGATGCCGACGCCGCACATAACGCCTCGGATGCCCGGCGGCACCGCGGGATACATGTCATGGTCCCAGTTATTTCTTTAATGTTTTGTTGAATGAACCCATGCTTGCTGATAAATCACCCATATCACTAGCTTTGTGACTTACGAAGCTTTCTTTTCTCCGCGTCGACCAGATTTCGTTGATTGATCGATCACATTGTTGCCGCCGAGCCGCAAACAATGCTGTGGGTGACTAAGCGGCGTCTCATCGCTGGCGACCGCTGTTGAAATCATCCCAAATAGGTAATTTCTGGTTCTCGCCCCTGGCCTGTGGCCCGTCGTCGACGTCCCTCCCCTGCCAGCTAAGCGGATTAAGCAAGGGTTGGACGGGTTAGTTAGTAGGTTGGGTGTTTGCTGCGCCATCTGCAAGCCGGCCAGAACAAGCAGCGATTTGATTAGGTTGGGCTCTTCCTCTCTTCCTCCGCTAGCAGTATTGCCCAGTTCCGCGGGCGGAGTGTCAGTCAAGGTAAGTCAGCGACAAACCATCAGGCTGGGTCTCGAGGTGGATCGGCTTTTACGGAGTAAGGCCCCGTTGTCATTCGTTCTTGGCGCTGTAGCTCCGCGTTCTTTCTATTCAGGAAGCGGCGACATAATGGATCTTTATAAACCGAGCCCTGCTAGACCATTTATAAAAGTGCAGCTGCTCCCATCTCTTGGGATGGCCCTGTGCAACCCTCCATTTTTCACATCAGACGATATTCTCAACACCACTAGAGGATTTGCCTTTTGTCTAGCAGGCTGTAACACGACACATTGACGCCCGAAAATACACACTGCGCTTCCCACTGCCCAGTCACCATGGGGGGCTCTGAGGCGCCCACCCTCGTCGGCAACAACGCCGCCGATGGCAGCAACGACTGGCACCTTAAGCACAAGGTCGTCGCCGCCGAAGCCCGCGACCGCGCTGCTGGCTTCCCGCGCCGCGAGCTCGGCGTCACCTGGACGGGCCTGACCGTCGAGGCCGTCAGCTCCGACGCCGCCATCCACGAGAACGTGGGCTCGCAGCTCAACATCCTGCAAAAGGTGCGTGAGTCGCGCCGCGCGCCGCCCATGAAGACCATACTCGACCACGTCCACGGCTGTGTCAAGCCCGGCGAGATGCTGCTCGTTCTCGGCCGCCCGGGCTCCGGCTGCACGACGCTGCTCAACGTGCTCGCTAACAACCGGAGGGGGTACGCGCGCGTAGCCGGCGATTTGCACTTTGGCGCGCTCACCGCGGACGAGGCCCGCCGGTACCGAGGGCAGATCATCATGAATACTGAGGAGGAAATCTTCTTTCCGACGCTCACCGTAGGCCAGACGATGGACTTTGCGACCCGCCTCAACGTGCCGTGGACGCTGCCGCCGGAGGCAAAGGACGACCCCGAGGCGTACCGCGTCGAGGCGAGGGAGTTTCTGCTGCAGTCGATGGGCATCGAGCACACGCATGACACAAAGGTCGGCAATGCCTTTGTCCGCGGCGTCTCCGGCGGCGAGCGCAAGCGCGTATCCATCATTGAGTGTCTGGCCGCCAGAGGTAGCGTCTTTTGCTGGGACAATTCCACTCGAGGTCTCGATGCTAGCAGGTAAGCCACAGGCGTGTAGCCTCGTGTAAGAACCGTAATAGCTAACAGGTTTCAATCAAAGTGCCCTCGACTACGCCAAAGCCATCCGGGCCATGACGGACGTGCTTGGCCTCTCCTCCATCGTCACCCTCTACCAGGCCGGCAACGGCATCTACAACCTGTTCGACAAGGTGCTCATCCTCGATGAGGGCAAAGAGACCTTTTACGGCCCGCTGTCTGAGGCGCGGCCCTTTATGGAGGCACAGGGCTTCATCTGTGAGCCTGGTGCTAATGTCGCCGACTTCCTGACCGGAGTCACCATCCCCTCGGAGCGCAAGGTGCGGCCGGAGCACCGGCACGCGTTCCCGCGCACCGCCGACGCCGTCCGCGACGCCTACGAGGCGTCCCCGCTGCGGCCGCGCATGGCTGCCGAGTACGACTACCCGACGACTGTGCGCGCGCGCGACGCAACGGCCGACTTTCAGCGAGCCGTCGCCGGAGAGCGCCACAAGGGCCTGCCGGCAGCGAGCCCCTTCACAGTCGGCTTCCACCAGCAAGTGCGTGCGTGCGTCTCGCGCCAATACCAGATTGTCTTGGGTGACAAGCCCACCTTCTTCATCAAGCAGACGACCAACATTATCCAGGCCCTCATCGCCGGCTCGCTCTTCTACAACGCACCGGGCAATACGGCCGGCCTGCTTTCCAAATCGGGCACACTATTCTTCTCGCTCTTATACCCTACCCTCGTGGCCATGTCCGAGGTAACGGACTCGTTCAATGGCAGGCCGGTCCTGGTCAAGCACAAGGCCTTTGCCTTTTTTCACCCTGCCGCATTTTGCCTGGCGCAGATTGCTGCCGACATTCCCGTTCTGCTATTTCAAACATCTACCTTTTCTCTGATCCTGTACTTCATGGTCGACCTGGACCGCTCCGCCGGCGCGTTCTTCACGTATTGGGCCATTGTACTGTCCGCCGGCTTTTGCATGACGGCCTTGTTCCGTGCCATTGGCGCCCTGTTCCGGACCTTTGACGATGCCTCCAAAGTCTCCGGCGTTGTCGTCACCGCCGCCTTCCTGTATGCCGGCTTCCAGCTCAAGAAGCCCGACATGCATCCTTGGCTGGTCTGGGTGTTCTGGATTGACCCTCTTGCGTATGCCTTTGATGCCCTGCTATCCAACGAGTTCCACGGCAAGATCGTCACCTGCGTCGGGAACAACATCATCCCCAGCGGCCCCGACTACCTCAACTCCACCCACAGCGCCTGCGCAGGTATCGGCGGCGGAAAGCCGGGAACGTCCTTCATCCTCGGCGACGACTACCTCGCCTCGCTGTCCTACAGCCACGCCCACCTCTGGCGCAACTTTGGCATCGTCTGGGTCTGGTGGGTGTTCTTCGTCGGCGTGACGGTATGGGCTACCTGCCGGTGGAAGTCGCCCTCGGAGAACGGACCGAGCCTGGTGATTCCCCGCGAGAACAGCAAGCACGTCGCCGTAAGTGCTAACCACTCCGATGAGGAGAACCAAAACGACAAGGAGCTGCCTGCCGTCACGACAGATGGTGCCCCCTCCAGCACCGAAGAGGAAGGCAGCGACTCGCTTCAGGCCAAGCTCGTCCGTAACACGTCCATATTCACGTGGAAGAACCTCTCGTACACGGTCAAGACACCCTCCGGCGACCGGCTCCTGCTCGACAACGTGCAGGGCTGGATCAAGCCCGGCAATCTGACGGCTCTCATGGGATCCTCGGGCGCCGGCAAGACCACGCTTCTCGACGTGCTGGCGCAGCGCAAGACGGATGGCACCATCACCGGATCCGTGCTTGTCGACGGCCGCGCGCTGCCCGTGTCCTTCCAGCGGTCCGCGGGCTACTGCGAGCAGCTCGACGTGCACGAGCCGTACGCGACGGTGCGGGAGGCGCTCGAGTTCTCGGCGCTGCTCCGGCAGAGCCGCGACACGCCGCGCGCCGAGAAGCTGGCGTACGTCGATACAATCATCGACCTACTGGAGCTGCGGCCGCTGGCGGACACACTGATTGGCGAGGTCGGCGCGGGTCTGTCGGTCGAGCAGCGCAAGCGCGTCACCATCGGCGTCGAGCTCGTGTCCAAGCCGAGCATCCTCATCTTCCTCGACGAGCCGACGTCCGGCCTCGACGGGCAGTCGGCGTACCGGACAGTCAAGTTCCTGCGCAAGCTGGCGGCCGTCGGGCAGGCGGTGCTGGTCACGATCCACCAGCCTTCGGCGCAGCTCTTCTCGCAGTTCGACAGCCTGCTGCTGCTGGCTAAGGGTGGCAAGACGGTCTACTTTGGAGACATTGGCGAGAACGGGCAGGCCGTGAAGGACTACTTTGGCGGCTACGGATGTCCATGCCCACTCGACGCCAACCCGGCCGAGTACATGATCGACGTCGTCTCGGGGAACGCCAAGGCCGAGGGCGGCGGTCGAGACTGGAACCAGACGTGGCTGGCCTCGCCGGAGCATGCCAAGATGACGGCCGAGCTCGACGCCATCGTCGCCGAGGCGGCGGCCAAGCCCCCCGGCACTGTCGTCGACGGCCACGAGTTCGCGACGCCGATGGGTGAGCAGATCCGCGTCGTCACGCGCCGCATGAACGTCTCCCTCTGGCGCAACACCGAGTACGTCAACAACAAGGTGATGCTGCACATCTTCTCCTCCCTCTTCAACGGTTTCTCTTTCTGGATGGTCGGCGACTCCTTCGGCGACTTGCAGGCCAAGATGTTCGCCATCTTCCAGTTCATCTTCGTCGCCCCCGGCGTGCTCGCCCAGCTGCAACCGCTCTTCATCAGCCGCCGCGACATCTTTGAGACGCGCGAGAAGAAGTCCAAGACGTACTCATGGTTTGCCTTCACCACTGGCCTCATCGTCTCCGAGATGCCGTACCTCATCGTCTGCGGCGTCATTTACTACCTCTGCTGGTACTACACCGTCGGCTTCCCGGGAGCGTCGACTCGCGCCGGCGGCACCTTCTTCGTCATGCTCATGTACGAGTTCCTCTACACCGGAATCGGCCAGTTCATCGCCGCCTACGCGCCCAACGTCGTATCCGCCACGCTCGTCAACCCACTCATCATCGGCGTGCTTGTCTCCTTCTGCGGCGTCCTGGTCCCGTACGCCCAGATACAGCCCTTTTGGCGGTACTGGATGTACTACCTGAACCCCTTCAACTACCTCATGGGCAGCATTCTTACCTTCACCATGTGGGGAAACGACGTCCGCTGCAAAGAGAGCGAGTTTGCCCGCTTCGACCCGCCGAGTGGCCAGACGTGCGGCCAGTACCTTGATGCCTACCTTGGCTCCCAGGGGCCCGGGTCCGTCGCTAACCTGGTGAACCCCGAGGCCACGGCGGACTGCAAGGTCTGCACCTACACGGTAGCGCAGGACTACCTGCGTACGCTCAACCTCAACGAGTACTACTACGGCTGGCGTGACGCGGGCATTGTCGTCCTCCTGGTGCTTAGCTCGTACATTCTCGTCTACGTTCTGATGAAGCTGCGTACGAAGAGGTCCAAGCAGGCAGAGTAATGAACTCGGCCCAAGTTGTCATTCAATTTTTTTTCATACTCCCTTAGACTATAGAACGCATATCGTCTCGAATACGGGCATTTGGGAAGTTTGCATTGTAAGTTAGAGCATAATATAGGATTAATCAACCAGCGCAATATGAACACTCAATAGACAAACCCGGTTGTGTATGTCATATACACTCAAGAGGACATGGATAGGCGAAGATTTCTCAAGTTAAAGTAGAATAAATATTCGAAGAAAGCTTCCGAGAATGCTGTTCTGTATCTATGTATATAGGTGAGAGGAACCCGGGAGCGTGGCCATGGAGAATAGAACGGTGAATTATACATACATGTAAGACGCGACTATGCCAAAGAGGCGCTTCATGGGGTATTAATACCAAGTAATTACATCAAGACTCGCTAGAGGACCGTATAGAGAATGTCTTAGCAAAAGAACGCCGTGCAAAGCAAACCCATAAAAAAGAGGGAAAGAGAAGCGCTCGTCACTGTACATGGCCTTTTGGTATACCGGCTCTTTCCCAGTTTCTGTCACCTCCACGCTTGCCCCCCAGCTTCATCAAGTGCATCATGCGTCCCCAGCACAGCATGCCATTGCGTCCTGTGCGCTCCCTCATAACCCAGCTTCCACCGGCTGAGAGTGAGCGATTATTCACCCAGACCTCCTCGATAAAGGCCTCGCCCTCCTGGACAGTGCGATGGGGATTGACCTCTGGGCGGCCCTGCAACCATGTGCGAAGAAGCTGCAACGGTATCCAAATACGCTCCCAACGCTTACTGATCAGTATCCACGGCAATAATCTAGGCTTGTACGTGACCCGCACATAAGGGTTGAGAAAGGTGTCAGTGTCGATAGCTCCAGCATTACGAGCAACGGTCGTGACGTCGGCGAGGAAGAGGCAACATTCGCACGAATCGGCGAAGATTTCTGGCTCATAGCGGAAACGAATTGGTACCTCCACAGACTTCGGCGCATCAGGGTCAATAATATGGGCGCCAACATCCTGAAAATTAGGCGCTGGCAGCAGAGCGGAATCGGTGTTTTGGACCCATCTTGCCTGCATAGCGACCATACCAGACCAGCAAGTACTGACGCGGACGGCGTCGGTTTCACCCAGCATATCGTGGCGCGAGATGGCGTTACCTGCTGTGGTGAATATGGGATACTCTTGGGAGCCAGTGCCGTATCCTTCGGCATCACGCAGAGCGTAGGAATCGTAGAAGATACCTGGCGAATCAAAATCCATCGCGCACGCAGAGAGATAGTGGGTGCGGCCGCTGTCGTCGGTATTGGTGGAAAAGAGGAGGTGAGCGGCATCGATGGGGCGGTAGAAGACGTCATTGAGATATAAGACTTTGTCGAAGACGCCAACGGACTCGTCAAAGCGATCAAGAGGCCACATGGCTCGGTTACGCAACTCGGTAAGGTAACTTAATCGTTTCATTCGCTCGGAGCCGTCGGGCATGGTAATATTGGGAAACTTCGAGAGATCAAGCTGTTGCTCATGGGCAAGCTCGCTCTTGCAGAGCAGTCTTCGGCGAAAGTTAATCAAAGCAGCCGTACCAGCCGGCGCATTATTATTTTCGTATATGGAGACAAAGGCGTTTTCGGGGCCGATGATATGAACGAGGTCCAGGAGTTGTTGGCCCCATTGGCCGCCTAGCAACTCCCCATCCTTGTCATACATTGAAGCCACGATGAATATTTTTTCTTGGTGAAGGTTGGCGCAGCCCGCTTCTGGGAGAGGGCCGCCACATCTCTGCTCAAGATTTTGGTACTGGGACGGAGGACTCGTATGTGACGGGAAGATGACGAGAACGGAGAAGAGTAGAATGGCAACGCTGAGAAGGTAGAGCTTGAGGAGGACTATTAGCTGCCGGGGGATCGAGCATCGTATTTGGCGGCGCAAATATCGAGCAGCACAACAGCCTAAAGATCCTAGCGGCGCGGTAGCTGCAACTAAAGGCGACCGTGATCTGGTGGCGCTCTTGTTGTAAGATCTAGCCGTGAAGGTATTGCGACGGGGCTCGGGGGTGGCTTCCTCGAGTGGGATCGGGGTTTCGAGAAAATTGGCGGCCAGAAAGGGCTCGGACTCGTCCGTCTCGGGAGAAGGCATTGTGCCAAACGATAGGGTCGCCGGCGAGTTATTGACTCTCGCCATCGAAGCACATGCGCTGGGGTGTTGTAGATCGGAGCTAGGCCGTTTGAGTTTAGGGAGGGAATGAGGCCGTTTGGTGGGGTGTCGGAGAGAATGAATGAACGGGCGAATGAATGGATGGATAGGTAATTCGTAGTGATGGTAAAAGAATGAGCAAGGGAACTTGGGAAGGGAAAAGGAATGCAAAAGTGGAAGCAGATGCGAGGAGACAAAAGAATGAAGTCTGGTCAAGGATCGTCATGGGAAGCTGGCGACTTGGCAGCTGGCAAGGGAAAAGGATGTGAAGAGGCAAAAGAGAGAGGTACGTAGTCTCCATACGTATGTGCCTATTTTGTGGCTGCCGATCTCGCAAAGCTCGGTAGATACCTTGCCGCTGCACCAGCCACCATGCTGCGGCGCAACTGAACAGGTAGTTAGGCAATAGGGAAGCTTCTTGCTGGAACAGGTATCTTCCTGCATTAAGGGGGCCCTGGGGTGGCCTCAGTGGATTCCAACAAAGCGAGACAATTATTACCAGGCTGCCAGGCTGTAGCTGGTAAGCTATTTATGGATGTTGACAAGGATTGCCATGAAACTTGGAAACCTGCAGCCAGTCAGCTGTTTCGCTGTCGTGGTGCGCCCGCGCCCTGGTAAAGAGACACAGTGCTCAGTACAAGTCTCTACACATGATTTCAAGTAATACACCATAGGAAGAGAAGCCGAGAGCTTTTGTAGATAGAAGAACAGAAAGAAAAAAACTGCCAGAAAGTGGTCTTGTAGTTGTGGATAAGTCCACTGAACGAATATGGGCCTATAATTCCTGACCAATACCTACGGGTACCACTGAATAATCGGACGAACAGGCTCTCATTCTGATTTCTCTACTCCGTACTCCCTCACCTCAGTGCCTAGCACGAGACAGCAACTATGAAATTACGAAACAAGATGCTCTCGCAAAACACCACATTTCTGAGAGATGACGTTGACACTTGGTCGGATTCAGCTTTTTGGCGACGCTGTTATTAGTACTCACTCCACCCCTAGGGCACAATGGTGCCGATCAACCCTTGCGCAGGTGTTGATAGCTCTCAACAACGTTGATATTATCAATAGAGCAATAACTATTAGCCCCAGACCCAATCCCCCCCTTTCCAAAAGCCCTACGCCAAATGGCTGCCGCTCCTTTTGTCCCTCTTGAGCCAGTCAGAATGTTAACTTGGGTAAGAACAAGAGCTATCATCTACGAAGCTACATTCATTACATGACACTACGCCTCATGCGCCTTTTAAGTTAGTAGTAACAGCGGCCATACGTAAGCCTCCTGGCGCGAAGTTGGAAGTTGCTTGCAAGCCACCACTCAAATGGCGAACAGCTGTCTTCATTTTAATGGTCTCCATCTAAAAATACCATTACCCAAAGTCATCAAGCAGTTCGTACCATCTTCGCTCGTTATTGAGACCCATCGGGCGCTCGGCTACAGAAATGCGGTTGCGGACCGGGACATACGTAAGCTGTGGTTGGGGCTACACACCTTCGCCGGGCGAGAAGAAAAACCTTGGCATCGTTCTGCTATTAATAAGCCTAATGGCAACGCAGAAGATGCAGAATAACGACATTCTTGTCAGGCCGCAGAACCAATACAGCACACATTTTCCGTACGGAGTGGCTATTGAGTACCTATTTTTCTTACCTCTCATGTTAAATTACAGTTATTTTGCATTTTGCATTTATTAGTCTCGCAATTTTCTTCTCCTCTTGCCCGTCCTCGAGCCGCATCGCTTGAATTAGCAACCCACTCCACTACCTGCATTCCATTATTTCTTTCATCTACCACGCCCTGTCTGGACTTTGCAATCCTCCGTTTCTACTGTCAAACAACGGATTCAGGGACAATTATCTTGATACCAGTGCTTTTCTTGTCACTTTCGATGTTGCTTTTGGCTCTCTCATTCTTATACCTAAATAGTAATATCGTTGGATCAAACCTGCTGACATAATGCGTCACCGTGGTGACCGCCATCAACACTGCGCAAAAAGCAGCTTCAGTTCTAGCACAACTAGGCAACTTTGGGCCGCAAAGCTGAAGATCAAGTGGCCCTTGATTTTATACACCTCAAAATTTCCCATCAGAGCATCGTGCTCTGTCGTATGCTCCATCCATTGTGATTAAGTAGTCGACGACGCGCGCCTTCGGCCCCCCGTTACGCCCCGCGCCGGTCTTCGCGAGATGCTGGATCTCTTGTCCCGGCGGCGGCCATGGGCCCTCGTCATGGTTGTGGCATTATTTTTTTTCTTTTCAAATTCGCTTATTCACATGGAAGGGACGACAATACCACGCAATACCAATATCTCGACGTCAGTTCCACACCAAACACAGCAGCAGCAGCAGCCGCCTCAGCCCCCGAGTCCGGAGCCGCAAATAGAAACAGCGACCGCTACGCCAGCGGCATCAGACACAGAGCCCGCTCCTCCTACGGCGGACCAGGGATCAACCCCAAAAGAATTCTCTGACATGTCCATGCACCCTATCAAGTTCCTCACACAGAATGCCCAGAGGGAGTTTGACCAGACTGTAGCGAGGCAGTCAACCACGTTGGATGTTGGCCCCCCCCCCCCCCCCTCACTTTGACAAGTGGTTTGAATTTGCAAAGAGAAACGACGTTCAGATGATTGACGAGTTTGACAATGTCCATGACCTCATAACTCCGTTCTGGGGCTTGAAACCAGCAACCATTCGCAGCCGCGCAAAAGAGGCTCTGGGCTACGACAATGCCCTCCTCGGCATCGCGATCCGCGACCACACAGTGGCATTTAGCACTGGGGGGCCAGATTGGCAAAGAAATGCCACTGTGGGAATGCTCGAAAACATGCTTCCCTATCTTCCCGATATGAATCTCGCGTTCAATCTTCACGACGAGCCGCGAGTGGTGCTGCCGCACGACGACTTGACGCGCCTCGTCGACAAAGCGCGCCGCGTGGCCATGCCGGCGGCAGCAAATCAAAAACTGCCCGCCAATGACTTCACGGCAACTGCGTCGGAGCTTGGCGAGAAGCAGAGGTTTGATGAGACCAAGCTGACCCGCTTCAACAACATTCACCGCGAAGCGACCTGGACCAACTCGCGGATGTCCTGCGCCCCGGACAGCCCCGCGCGGACACTCGAGGACGACGACAGCGCCAACGACGACATGCGCAGGTACGCGCTGAGCGCGGCTGGCTTCGTCGATAACGTTACTGCCATGTCGGACATTTGCTCGACGCCGTCGCTGCGGCGGACGTACGGCTTCTTTGACCGCCCTAACATGTTCAAGGTGACGCACGACCTGTTCCCCGTCTTCTCGCAGTCCAAGATCTCATCATACGCGGACCTTATATACCCGTCGCCGTGGTACTGGTACGGCAAGGTCAAGTACAACGAGACGCTGGACGTGCCCTGGGTCGACAAGAAGGGCAAGCTCTTCTGGCGTGGCTCTACGACCGGTGGCTTTAGCCGCAACGGCGGCTGGCGGCGGCAGCACCGGCAAAACTTTGTCGAAAAGATAAACAGTGCCACCGATACCCTCATCTTCACCGAGGGCGGTGGTAGCGGAAGCCAACGGTGGACCGGAGAGCAGGTCCCGCGCAGCGACCATCGGCGGCTGACCGACGTGCACTTTTCGCATGTAGGGCAGTGCGATCCGGGCGACTGCCAGGCGCAGCGGCAGTTTTTCAAGATCAAGGACGTCGTCGACATGCAGCACGCGTGGCGCTACATGTTCCTGCTCGACATGGACGGAAACGCCTTCAGCGGGCGCTTCTACGCGTTCCTACGCAGCCGCAGCCAGGTCTTCAAGCTTGCGGTCTTTCGTGAGTGGCACACGGCCGGCTGGCTGCGCCCCTGGCTGCACTACGTGCCGCTCAGCATGCAAGGCGGCGACTGGCTTGCGGCCGCGCACTACTATGGCGCTACGGATGAGGGATCGGCCGCGGCAGAGGACATGGCTACGGTGAGTAGGGAGTGGGCGGGCCGTGCGCTCCGCAAGGTCGATATGGAGGCCTGGTTTTTTCGGCTGCTGCTTGAGTGAGTTTTGCGACGCCCCCTGAGGGACGGGATTTATGACGATGGAGGTCTAACAATTTTTCCAGATACGCAAGAGTCATTGATGATAATAGAGAGGTTATTGGCTTTGACATGGCCAGCGCGGATAAGAAGCTTCCTCTACAGGCGCAGCCAAACGATCCCAAACGAAACTAGAGATGATCCGATAACATGTCAACGACATGATGGTGTGTATATATGGGCTGGGACTAATGCTTTGCGACGTACTACTTTACCGAGGCGTTTTCTTTTGGGCATATCAGATATTTCTTGAACAAGCACAACATCTTTCATATATACGTACAACCAGATACCATGATGATGACCAAGATTGACGACCACGACGTCTGCAGTTGTTGCATGAATGGCATATATTACGCTGGACGCTTAACCTTCAATAGAGGAAGAAATCCCATCCCTCTATAAGTCTTCATCTGTATACTTTCGCCGCCCTCGAAAATAAATCCCCCGCATATTTTCTTGCCCTCGCTGCCACTCCTCTCATACAAAGGATATACAAATACAACTGAGATCATTCCCCGTCCGGCTCTTTCAATCTTCATCCTCGTCACCCTCAGCCTCCAATGGCGAACGATGTCTTGCGTTGGTATCCTCCGCATCGCCATCCTCCTCTGGCTGCTCCGCCAGCACCTCCTCCTGCTGCTGCTCTTCCTCCCCCTCCTCTTCCTGCTCCCAGCCGAGGGGCTGCTGGCGGTAGCGCCGCATGGCGTCACGCATCTCCTCTGTGGGGTCGTCGACCGTTATATCCAACTGGTCGACGATCTGCTCCTCCTCGTAGATGCCGGCGGTGCGAGCAATATTCTTGGTGCGCTGCGGGCGGACGGTGGACTTCTGCATGACGGGATAGTAGTAGACGGCGCGCTGGCGCGGGTACGCCTCATCGTCGTTGAACGCGAGCAGCACCTCGTCCTGGTACTTGGTCGCGTGATCGAGCTCAATCTCCTGCGCCGTTTCGTACGCGCGCACGCGGTTGAACTGGAAGCAGCCGGCGCCAGCCGCGCGCTCCGTGTACAGCGCGTCGTCGCCGTGCTCCGGGTCGTCAACGTCAAACTTGCGGCGAAAGTTGCGGCCGACGGCGGGCCCATCGCCGAGATAAAAGTCGTAGTTCATCAGGTTTTGCGGCTTGGGGTTGCCGACGGGGTCGGCCTCGTGCGCGGCCAGCGCTGCCTCGTACGAGCGCTCCTCATTCTCCGTCTTGTCGATGGGCCGGAAGAGACTACTGAGCAGGCGCGCGTCGAACTTGCTGCCGGACCCACCGCCGCCGCCGGCCATGGGGTTCGTGAGGAACTTGATGGTCACGTAGGCGCCCGAGTCCGGGAACGCGTCCAGGTCCGGCAGTAGCGGTGTGACCTCAACAGCCTTGAGGTGCTTCTTGGTCGGGTGCCTGATGCGCTTGGGATCCTTCAGCTCCTCTTCGGCCACGTCAAATGAGCGCTCAATCTTGCGCTTGATGGTCTGCGGCGCGTTGGCGGCGGCCTCGGCTTGGCGCGGAACAGGCCGCTTGGCCTTCATCAGGAGCGCGCGGGGACTGTTGCCCTCGAATCGTTTCGTCGCAAGCGAGGAGATATATTCAGTGCGTCGGAGGAAAGACACATTGGCTTCGGCAACCTTGGGTTTGCCGAGCGCAGCAATGGGTCTAAGCAGAGGCTTGTCGTGAGGGTGCACCGGCGGTGGATGTGCGGGTGCTTGAATAGCTGCAAAGTCGTCAAGTTGGTGCTTCAACTACTCGGCAACGGCTCCAAGTGGCTATTTTTATGAATCACTTACAACTCTCGTCGCCATCGAAAACGCCAGGCATGCCCACCAAGTCTAGCGGCATCCCCAGCTCGGCGTCGGCCTCAATGTTGAGCGGCTGCTCCCGCGCCAGCCTCGAGGCGAATCCTGGTGTCGTATATTGGCCGCTGGAGAGGCCTGTGTTTGGGATGTCGAGAAGCTTGGGAGGGTTCGGCGGGGCCGGGAGGGCATTGGAATAGCGAATGCGAGCGATGAAGTCCTGGTGAATCACGCGCTCGCCAGAACGAGGCCCAGAGGACGACATTTTTAAGAAGTCGCGACAGCAGCGAACTGTACACCTTGATAGCAGTAATGGATTCAATTAGCCCTTTGTAAAAATTTGTTAAGATTGCGCGTAAAGACAGCAGCGATTCGTTGTGCTGGTGGCTAGGATGCAGTGCGCAAGGTTGCTTCAAGGGAAAAGTCAAGCTCCCTCTGTCGTTGAGCTGGGGCGCTCGTGGCACCAGAAAGAAACTGGGCCACCCCACGTTCGCCAGAGCACAACACCACGTACATCTGAACGGCATGCTTTCAAAAAAAAGACAAGAGCTCAGGGAGGTGATTATTCTGATACAGCAATTGAAATCGAAATTATTTATATCTTCATTAAACAATTGTCTCCCAAGCAAGCAGCGATTATTTGCCAAGTTTCGCACTCATTCCCGTCTAAATTTGCTCCTTTCCAGAATCCATGCCCCGAGTCAAACAGTGGTTAAACAAACAGCAAGGATAAAAATCCTAGCAGCCGCCTAGAGCTACGTGACAATATTATACAGTTCTTTCTTGTGGTGTAGTGCACCGGACACCGGACATCTAGTACGATACTCGCGGCATTAGCTATGCGACGATGTTGCATGCATCTACGAGCTTTCCTTAGCGTAGGTGCGTTTGCCGACCGTGAAGGGAACGTATCGGTACTTGATCATGTGCTGGATTTGTTTGCGCACTATGGTAGGTGTTACCAGCTGGCAGATGTAAGTGCGCGTTTGCGAAACACTTACTGGTCAGGACAAAGAGAATCATCCAGTACATGACGAGAATGGGCCAGAAGACAGGGATGTTGAAGATCTCGAACCATGTGCAGAAGAAGGATATGGTGATGGCGCGCGTGGCCCAGTACCAGAACTTGAACTCTGGCAGGCGACGGATGAAGGGTCGGAACTCCTCGTCACTCTTGGTGGGAAGGGTGCCCACGTTGCCGTCCTCCATGTCGTTGTCGAGGTCATCGTTGGAGGGATCAAATTTGGGCTGGAGGAAGGCGAGGAAGAGGTTGAGCAGGTAGATGCCGAGCGCATAAGCAACTAGAGCAGAGTGCGGTTAGCCGCGTCTTCGGGGAGAGATATCAGCAGTGTTATGCAGGACTGCTCCTACCGATGTACCATCCTTGGGCGACGAAGATGCGGATGAAGAACAGGATGAGGGTGACGCCGGTGCCGATCCAGCGGTTCAGCACGTATGGCGTGGACTGGTCAAGGAGAGCTTGGTATTGCTGCTCGATGTTAGCGGTCGGTTTCAAAGATGTCGCAATGCAGCATCGCGACGTCGCATGAAGTGGCGAGACGCACTCTCTGGAGCTTGGTAGTATGGGCAGTAACAGACGCGAAAGGCGTCGACTCGGGCTCGGGAGCGTCCATGGCTGCTAGAAGTCGCGTGGTCGGGTTTGTATAGTATAGGGATTGGAAGCTGCGATAAATGCTGCAACAGTGTTCAAGTTCAGCCTTGGCCGACAGGAGACGCGCAACGCTCCGGTGACAGAAGAAAGGCAAGGAGCAAAGACCTATATGTGGCTTGTTCTCGGGACGTTGCCACACAAGGTTTGGCCTCAAAGAAGGGGTTTGGGGCAGACGTAATTTTTTTTTTTCGCCGACTGCAGTGGCTGACTGCCTGTATCTGGCTTGGAGGGGCTTGCACCTGGCGGACTGTTGTTGCACCAGTACGTTTCCGACACGCAAGTTGATTCTAGCCAATCAGCGATTGTCTCTCTTCGTTGACACTGCCCCAAGATCCACCACGAAAGGGGATGGGATCATTGATAAGTGCCTCTAATAGGCTTCCTTGTCTGTCCACTGAACTCGTCTCTAGCTTCTTGTTGTCAGCTAGACATGCGACAGGCTTTTTTTGTTTAACAGGAGCAGCCACCAATTTTTCTACTGCTACCTTATTGGTGCGTACTAGAATGCCAGCTTCCTACACCGCAAAGACTTGCTGCTGTCAACCTCAGCCAGTGAGGAACAAAAGTTTTGCTCGAAAATTACCAGCAGCATAGCATGGCAAGCAGTTTTCTAAAAGCCACTTTCCCTTTCGCGCTAGAGACTCACAATGTTAACATCCGTTCCCTGGCTGTGCAAAAACTGTGCTGTTCCAGGCTGATTCTCATGGCAAGCGATCCAGAACGCACAGCTGCCGTCTCGTCCGCCTTGCAGGGACACAGCCGCCCCGCGCTCGACCTGGGCGCACTTTAAGCAGAGGCTGGCCAGCGGCGTTCCGTCGCAGCTAGCCGTCCAGCCGATGTGCGGCGCGTCGAGGGGCGATTAAATTATACTGTCATTATTCTCACAAGCGCGCGGATGGGCGGGATGCCAAGCTCAGAGTCTAAATTCGGATTCTAAATTCGGATATTAAATTCGGATTTTCAGAGTAATTTGTCCAGTCATGAAGTACTTACCACTAGGTATTTACCTATGTACACAGGGTAGGTACATAGGTATATAGTCTCCCGGCCCGTTCCGGAACCAGCGCCATGGCTCAAAGCCGACGCTTTCCAGCCCATCAGCTGCTATAAAACAATAATTATGCCGCCGCCCCGCCCTTCTGCCGCTAGCATCATCCATCGCTGTACTGGTTGTGCAACGATTCCTTGCCCAGAACCGCCGTGTCACGTCAGGATTTGCTGTGCAGAGACTCAATTGAAACAAAGGTTTCCCTACGCCCAACATGAACGCTTCCCGCTACCTGCGACCCGTCGCCAGGGTTTCTCTCCAGACGTCAACGCTGCCGCGCATCGCCCGCTGCTACAGCTCCAAGACCTACGATTACATCCAGACCTCAAACCCCAGGCCTGGAGTCGGCCAAGGTTAGCATTCATCACTTGTGCATGTAGACGCAGCTCTGCCGTTTGGACACTAACCCGTACCTCAGTGACACTGAACCGCCCCAAGGCCCTCAATGCCCTGTGCACGCCCCTCATTACGGAGCTTAACCAAGCCCTCAACGAGTTCAACGCCTCAGATGCAACCAATGCCATTGTCTTGACCGGCTCCGAAAAGGCCTTTGCCGCCGGCGCCGACATCAAGGAGATGGCCCCCCTCTCCTTCTCCGAAGCCTACACCAAGTCCTTCATCGAGTCCTGGTCTTTGTTGACCACCCAGATCAAGAAACCCATCATCGCTGCTGTCTCGGGCCACGCCCTCGGTGGCGGCTGCGAGCTGGCTATGATGTGCGACCTCATCTACTGCACCGAAAAGGCCAACTTTGGCCAGCCCGAGATCAAGCTGGGCACGATCCCTGGCGCCGGTGGCAGCCAGCGCCTCACCCGCGCCATCGGCAAGGCCAAGGCCATGGAGCTGATCCTCTCCGGTCGGTCCTTCTCTGGCGCTGAGGCCGAGCAATGGGGTGTCGCAGCCCGCACATTCCCTACCCACGAGGCCCTGATGGAGGAGACACTCAAGCTCGCCGAGACCATCGCCGGCTACTCCAAGGTTGCAGTACAGGCTTGCAAGGAGGTAGTCAACAAGAGCCAGGATCTCCCCTTGCGAGACGGTGTCGAGTTCGAGCGTCGCGTCTTCCACAGCCTGTTTGGCAGCCAAGATCAGAAGATTGGTATGAAGGCGTTTGCGGAGAAGAGGAAGGCCGAGTGGTCGCACTCTTAAA
The DNA here is from genome assembly GCF_001636725.1 of Cordyceps fumosorosea ARSEF 2679. Lineage (NCBI taxonomy): Eukaryota > Fungi > Ascomycota > Sordariomycetes > Hypocreales > Cordycipitaceae > Cordyceps > Cordyceps fumosorosea. Next base: position 60,355 of record NW_017387307.1, on the reverse strand, counting down.
TGGAAAAGTTACGACGACTAGCAGTGTGTAGATTGATATCAAGGCGCATAAGATTGTCATCTGCTGTATGGATGACCTCCGCACTAAGAGATCTTGTGACCTGCGTGCGACATGTGAGCTCGGGCATGGTGGTGGTGCCTCGAATGGCAGAGCGGACGGGGATCTTGTAAACCTGTCAGCAACTCCGACAGTAATTCAAAATTTTACCCTCCCTCGCGACGCCTTGGCGACAAGCTAACTTTCTTATCCATACTTCCAACGCCAGCGTGGATACAGAGCCAGCCTGTTCGTCCTTCGTCAGAACTACAAAATAAATCCAAGGCCCACCCCCGCCACTTCCACCGACTTGCTAGTGGGCCGCTCACACACAACAACGTGCGAAAGCTTTCTCGTGCAAGACAGCTCTGTTTCTGTAGAAACCTCTGTTGGCGGTCAAGAACAGGGCTTGGTGATATGAACCACGCCCAAGGTCATGAATGGATCCTCGAAGACCCAGCCTCGATCTGGCCACGGAGCTTACATGCTCGGTGAGATTTGTCCGCCATACCCCGCCCGTCAAGCTACAATGTTAACGCCTTGAATCATCACAGATTTGCACGGAGCTCCTGTACCAGCCCTTGACGCTTCTTGACTGCCTGCATACATTTTGTGGTGCCTGTTTGAAGGAATGGTTTGGATTCCAAAAAGAGAAACTCGATCGGGCACCAAGTCCACCAGCTCCAGATGCCGTGCTCTTCACCTGCCCGTCCTGTCGGGCTACTGTTCGTGATACCAAGCATAACGCTACAGTGGTCACGCTGTTGGACATGTACATAGCCGCGAAGCCCAGCAAAGCGCGAAATGCAGACGACAAGGAGGAAATGAACAAAAAGTATCAGCCAGGCGACCAAATCCTTCCCCATGTCACCACACGTGAGCGCACCGAAGAGGACCGCCGCGCTGAGGAGGAGGATAGGCGACTGCTCGACGAGGTTCGCGAGATGAGTCTTCGAGAGGTGGAGACCGGCGTGCCACATATACCGCCGCGAAGACGCCGAGGGAGCAGAGCTGCCGAGGAGCGCATCTCCGGTCGTCGGGTAAGAGATGACGGTCGCCCGCGCAGAAGCACTGACCAGCTGGGCTTGCTCAGTGACAGGCATCGCCGGCGACGAAGCGACTCTCAACAGCGTCAAGTTGGCCACCAATCCTCCCTCCGGTCCCTCATCAGCAGTGCAGACTTGAGCGAGCGCGATATCGAGAGAGAGATTGAAGAGTTTGCGCGACAGATTCAGGAAGAGGGCTTACTCGACGGACTTGATCTAGACAACATTGATTTGACTCGCGATGACGAACTCAGTCGTCGAATCACGGAAGCATATCGGCGGCGACAGAGGGGTCGCGCCACAAGCCAGCCTACTCGCAGAGATAGCCCAACAAGCCGCAACGATGCTCACGCGGATGTACGAGACGGAGACAGCCACCTGGGTCCTCGGCCAAGCCCACTCGACGCCGCTAGTCCGTCAAGAAGTCGCGAAGGTTCCAGCTCTCGGCCTGCCACTGGTAGCTCCAGCACCGAAGAGCGAGACATGCGCCCGCCGACAAGCCGCGAGGTTCGCGAATCGCAGACTCGAGCTCGACGCAGGACAGCCAGCGGTAGTCGCGCGGCCACTCTGCCAGTCGTCTCTACCGAGTCGTCCATCCGTCCTGCTGCCCGCTCCCAGACCGACTTAACGCTTCACAACGAGCGAGTGGCGTCTTCCAGCCTCCGGCCGAATACGTCTACGGTCAGAAGCTCCAGCGTTCCCTCAGAATCAGCGGAGCTTGCAGGACCGGCCGCTATAACAGGCTCGTCATTTGCCAGTCGCTTGGCTCGACCGCCAAACACAAACACAAATGAATCCCCGCGCACTTCCACAGATCGATCGCGCGCCTCTAGTGCCAGCAGACAAAACAGAGCAGCTGAGCTAGCCATTGTTCACTCTGCAGCCACCAGCCCAGCTGCAACGAGCCCAATACGATTCGGTCACCAAAGGAACATGTCGCAATTATACCCCGAACCGTCCATCACATGTATGAGATGTAAAAAGACACATATCGAGTACGAAATCCACTACAAGTGCAGCATTTGCGCCGGCGGTCACTGGTCCATGTGCCTTGACTGCTATAGATCTGGAAAGGGCTGCCAGTACTGGTTTGGCTTCGGTTACGGCGGCTGGAACAAATGGCGAAGGCGTCGACAGCAGCGTGGCGATGACTCGCTGGCCCCTCCTCACATTCTGACACCCAGCAGATACCAACCACCACCATCCACACCTGGCGGTGCCGATGGTCGCAAGACACTTACAATCGACGACCCCCAGCTTCGGCTCGAGACTGGAACGTTTTGCGCCAAGTGTCAGGTGTGGACAAACGACTGCTACTGGCGATGCGACATCTGCAACGACGGCGAGTGGGGGTACTGCAATAACTGTGTCAACCAGGGGCGCACCTGTACACATCCATTACTTCCCCTCAGCCATGAGATCTCCGAGCCGCACAGCCGGTCGCCTGGCCGTCCAACAGCGGCTCGGATCGTCACAGAGAGCCAAACACGAAGTATCAGTCCCTTCAAGCCACTCTCATTTGCAACAACTTGCGACATTTGCCGCACCATTATTACCCCGTCCGATATACGCTATCACTGTTACAGCTGTACGAGCTCTCTGGTCGAAAACGCAGCACCCGGCGACTATGATATTTGCTCTCCGTGCTACGCGGATCTGGTGAGTAAGGGCAAGATCAGTGAGGAAAACGGGCACTCTGGCTGGCGCAGATGCCTGGGGGGCCACAGGATGGTGGTTATCGGCTTTGCACCTGGTGAAGTAGGCCACTGGCGATACATTGAGCGCGACTTGGTTGGGGGCCGCAAGCTTCGCATCGAGACGCTCGGCCACGAAATCCAACTGGAACCCCCCTCCCAGAAGTGGTCGTGGAAGCAGGGCGACCAGAAGCTAGAGAAGTTGGTGACGCAAGAGATGCCAGCAACAGCACCAACGAGCTACGATTCAATCACTAACACAACACTGTTCCCGCCGGATGGCGGCGTCGGCCTACGTGCTTTTGCTAAGTGGGCCTGGTTTCCGAAGAAAGAGGCCGACGATGAGCTCATGTTTCCTCGCGGCGCAGAGATTCGGGAAGCGGAAGATGTAAATGGTGATTGGTATTTTGGCGTTTACATGGGTGCCAAAGGTCTCTTCCCTTCGGGCTACGTACGAGTTGACGGTGATGCTTAGGATGGTTGGCGATTATTTGGGAAATATAGCTCGAAAGAAAAACCGCAGACTTCACATATTCAGGGAACAAAGGCCTCTGTAATCTTGAACTACCCTTCCAGAGATGAACGATATTTCGATGTTTTTGTTACAGGGTATCCCTTAGTAGTGTGGCGACGACGCGAGATGACGTGATCAGAGCAGTTGCTTGCGCGCCCCACACTCGGGACGTCGGCCTGGAAGCCGCCCACGACGGATAAGCTCGCAGCTTAGAAGCCCCCAGGCGCTTGTCTCTGACTTGATTCTCGCAGTTTCATATCAATTCGAGACCGGATATCGTCTGTGACATAGCCAAGGCACCATGTTTCGATTTACCGCACGACGTTTAGCAGCTGCCGCATTCGCGGCGGCGGAACCTTCAACGCATACTCTCAACATTTCGCAGGCCCAAGGCGTCGCCCACGGCCTCACTGCTGGTCAGCCCCCCCCTCACCAAAGGACATGCGATCCGGCCAAGCAGACGGCGAAGCCGCCAACACGGGCTTGAAAACAGCACTCTAGCGCTAACATCTCCGCAACCGACAGCCATTGGAAACACCCCCCTTATCCGCCTGAACCGACTTTCCCAGGAGACCGGGTGCGAGATCCTTGGCAAGGGCGAGTTCATGAACCCAGGCGGCTCGATCAAGGACCGAGCGGCGCTGTATGTGGTCAAAGACGCCGAGGAGCGCGGTCTGCTGCGGGCCGGCGGTACCGTGGTCGAAGGCACGGCCGGCAACACGGGCATCGGGCTTGCGCACGTGTGCCGGTCGCGCGGGTACAAGCTCGTCATCTACATGCCCAACACGCAGTCGCAGGGCAAGATCGACCTGCTGCGGCTACTGGGCGCCGAGGTGCACCCCGTTCCTGCGGTCGCGTTTGACAACCCGGCCAACTACAACCACCAGGCGGCGCGACACGCCGCGCGCCTCGACAATGCCGTCTGGACCAACCAGTTCGACAACACGGCGAACCGCCGCGCGCACATCGAGACGACCGGGCCTGAGATCTGGGCGCAGACGGCCGGTGGCGTCGACGCCTTTACCTGCGCGACCGGCACCGCCGGCACGCTCGCGGGTGTCACGCGCTTCCTCAAGGATGCCTCGGGCGGGCGCGTCCGCTGCTTCCTGGCCGACCCGCCGGGCAGTGTGCTGCACTCGTACATACAGTCGGGTGGCAAGCTGAGCGAACGCAGCGGCGGCAGCATTACGGAGGGCATCGGCCAGGGCCGCGTGACGGACAACCTGCGCCCGGACATTGACCTGATGGACGGCTCTCTGACCGTCTCGGACGAGAAGAGCATTGAGATGGTGTACCGCTGCCTCGACGAGGAGGGTCTGTATCTGGGTGCCAGCTCGGCGCTCAACGTCGTCGCCGCCAAGGAGGTCGCGGAGAAGCTGGGCAAGGGGCACATAGTCGTGACTGTCCTCTGTGACGGCGCGTACCGGTATGCGGACAGGCTCTTCTCCCGCAAGTGGCTCACTGAGAAGAAGCTGATTGGCGCCATCCCCAAGCATCTGGAAAAATACGTTGTCCTTGCTTAAGCGCCTGGAACATATAGGAAAGGAATAGAATTGCGATTTATACAAAGAGCCTGTTTTGTGTTTTTGATATATTGTACAATTGTGTTCTATTTTACAGTTTCAATATGCTTTGTTTTCCCCGGTATTAAACCTTGAATTCCCCATCAGCCTTGATCTGTTTCGACGGGACTGCTGGCCAGGACGGCTCGGCCCCGGTAATCTTCTTAAACACGCCGGCCCAGCTGCCATCGCGACGCTCGTCATTCGTAGCATATTGTGTTAGATGCTCTGACAGGGCAGTCTCCACAGTATGGAGCTTCTGAGCCGCCGCCGGGACCAATTCGCGGGCCAGCGAGATGGCCTTCATATTCTGGGCGATAACGCCGACGAAGGCGGCACCATTAAGGTTCTTGTGCTTCTCGACGGCCTTGGGGTTTAGCACCGCAAATTCGGGGAGGCTAGCGAGATCCTTGAGGTCCGCGTTCTTCCACAGCGTGTTCAAGAGCTCCAACTCGTCCTTGAGCAGGGTCAGCTCTGCAGCTGCGTCCTCTCCTACGGCCTGCTTTGCCGAGACTGCAGAGGCCCGCGTGAATAAGACGAGACCGCGCGCCAGCCGCGATGCGTGGACTTTGGCATCCGCAGCCGCCTCTCTTTTTTTCACCTGATCTTGGCGGTGTAGTAAATCAAGGGTCATGTCCATCCATTTGACGGCTTGTACCGTGGCGGCCTGATTGCCGTTGATAATCTTGTCGTTGATGCCGGCCAGGAGTCGCACAACCATCTCGTGTGTTTGCAACTTCAATCCAGTCTTTTCCGCCTGCTTTGTGCACTCAATCACGGCGTAGATGTTACCAGTCTCCTCGGCGCGGCGGACAATCTTCCCCCAGTGTTGGCTGCGAAGTTTCACGCCAGCCTTCTTGTATCCGGCGAGGAGTGTGCCCAGGTTGGCCCAGTCCTCAGGCGTCTCCATCAAGTTCATGACTTTGTTGAAGCTCTTTTTCGAGTTTGGGATATCCTTACTGCGATCGATTGGGGAAAATCTGTGCTCGATGCCATCGACCTCGATAATGATAGGGTTGGATTGCATGAATGGTCGCATTTTGGGGTTGAAAACAATCTTTTGCTGCTTTTGGGGAAGATACGACGGGAAGATGGTTTTCTCCTGAATAGTATTCAACACTTGATTTAAATCGGAATTCTCGGTCTCGACAAAAGTTGCTCGAACTCCTATAGTTGGTGATTAGCTTCAACGCCCCTAGATTTTTTGCGACAGCTAGTTTCGTACCACGTAGTGTCGTTGTGCTGAATTTCTTGGCTCCTTGCCTGGCCAAAGGTTGATTGGCTCGACCGAGGACCCTGAGGATCGAGATCAACGAAGGGTTAGACATGCTGTCGTGATATTTGAAGCTGCTGTTCAATCAGAACCAAGTTCAGTCCTGTTCGAGTCGCGATACTAATTTGCGTGTGGGTCTGAGAAAGCGCGAAGCGGGCCAATCACAAGGTGCACTGGGGCTAGGCTTTTGGGATACTTCCTGGTCCTGGCGTTTTTGGAGGTTTTGGAGACTGGCATCGCTTTTTGTTCTCGATATCGCAAAACATCCTACGTTCAGCCACGATGAATTTTGCTGTTATTGGGCGCCCATTAGGGTGCCTCAAAGCGGCATTGAGGCAAACGAGGCAGCAGCGGGCATGGCAGCGGCCGCTTGCAACAGCTGCGGCGCCTCGGACCCCTAATGGCACCAAGCCTGTCCTCACAAGCCGGCAGCGTGCGTTCTGCTGCTCTCAGAATTCTTGGCCATGACTGAGAAGCGTGCTAATAATTCCTTAGGTGATCGTGAGGAGAGACTGTCTCGCTTTGAGATTTACCCCGAGTTACCGACCGTTCGAACCAACTTCAAGGACCCAATGCCAGCGCTGCGCCAAGCGCACATCACAACGCTCGATCCCACCGGCGCGAGGACCCATCTATTCGCTAAAGATCAAGCTGATGCTGCGAAGCCGGGCGATGTGCTGATGGTCAGTACCAAGACCGGCGAGCCGTTCTCGGGCGTCCTGGTGGAAATACGCCGACGCGGCGTGGACACAGCCATTCTGCTCCGCGGCCAGATGATGAAGACGAGCGTCGAGTCATGGTTCAAGGTCTACAGCCCCACGGTCACTGCCATTAACATCATATGGAGACGGCCGAAGAGGGCCAGGAGAGCCAGGCTCACGTACATGCGCAAGCCTGAGCATGACAAGGGCAGCGTTGACCATCTGGTTGCCGCATGGAAGAAGGAGCGCTCAACCTTGCGCACCAAGTCTGGCTCTGGCAGCAGTGTTAGGCAGCATAAAGCCAAGGGGAAATAGAAAGTCATTTGCGTCAGGCTTAGAAGTTTTGAGCGCAGGAGTTGGACACGTCCTACGCAGTGTATCATGTACCAATATACCATCGCGTCATGTACAATACCACTCTGCAGAGATGGGCTAATTTGTTTTATGAAACCACATGTTGAGAAGATTTAAAACTTGGATGCAAATGGCCAACGTTTTGGACCGTAATGGCAGCCGGTCGGGGGTATGCTGGAGGAAACCCTAGGTGAGGTAGTAGCGCGCGAGTATGGAGTGCCCAGAAACCTGGAACCACACTGGCCGCCCAGCAACCTGGGTTTTGTTGAACAGGGCTAGCAAGATTTGTTTACTCAGGCCTCTCACTCGGTGCCCAGAGGGTACAAACCTGCCAAAGCTCCCTTACCCCACGACGCCAACCTTTGTCCAACGTCACCATCTACCTGCGCATTGCATCTACGAGTTTTCGATAACTAGTGACTTTTCCTCGACGACAGATTGACAGCTGACGTACTCCCAGCGGCTAGTCAGACACAAGACGCAGTCATCGTGCAGGTGGCCAACTCCCGCCCAAGCACAGTGCCACCCCACATTGCTGCGAAGCTGCCCTACACCGACATACCGCCATCGGATGCTGGATACCTGAAGCGGGCAAGCCATCGTTTGTATTTCCGACACCCATTGTATAATACCTAACTTCTGCTTGAAAAATTACGAAAAGCACGGCTGAGCTACGGCGACGGTTAGTGTCGAGCCACAGCAAACAAAGATGACATTTGCCGATCAGCAACGCTGGATTACTGTCCAGCAAAAAACGTTCACAAAATGGTACAGGTTTTCACGATACTTTCAATCAAGAATGCTCTAACATGCATGGGGCGTAGGTTGAATGCAAAGCTGATTCAGCGGGATTTGGAGATTAAAGATATCGTCAAGGATATGAGCGACGGAGTATGCCATGCACGGCCCCTGGCTGTAGCGCTTCTGCTGACATGCGACCGATAGGTTCTACTCATTCATCTGCTAGAATGTTTATCAGGCGAATCGCTCGGCCGTTATGCCTCGAAACCCAAACTACGAGTCCAAAAATTCGAAAATGCGAACCTGGCTCTCGACTTCATTCGATCACGCGGCGTCCAAATGACGAATATTGGCGCGGAGGACATTGTTGACGGGAACCGAAAAATCGTTCTTGGTCTAATATGGACACTGATTCTACGTTTCACCATCAGCGACATCAACCAGGAGGGCATGTCGGCCAAGGAGGGCTTGCTTCTCTGGTGCCAACGGAAGACGGCATGCTACGACGAGGTAGAGGTCCGGGACTTTAGCGCCAGTTGGAACGACGGTCTTGCATTCTGCGCCCTGCTAGATATTCACAGACCTGACCTTATCGATTTCGATTCCCTCGATAAGTCCGATCACAAGGGCAACATGCAGCTTGCCTTCGATTTGGCGGCAGAAGAGATTGGCATACCCAAGCTGTTAGACGTCGAAGATGTCGCCGATGTTGCAAAGCCCGATGAGAGAAGTTTGATGACATATATTGCGTACTGGTTCCACGCCTTCTCTCAGATGGAAAAGGTCGAGAATGCTGGTCGACGAGTTGAGAAATTTGTCAACAGCATGCAAGGCGTCTGGGAGATGCAGAGTACCTATGAAAAGCGTATGGCCGAGCTTCTGGAAAAGATCAACACTCAAAGGGATGACTGGACACAATCTACCTTTGAAGGCACATATGCGGACGCAAAGGCACAGTCGGCCGAGTTTTCCAAGTACAAGCGGGGACAAAAACGAGACTGGGTAGCAGAAAAGAGCGATTTGGCAACTCTGCTCGGCAATATCAAGACAAAGCTGGGAACATACCGCCTTCGACCATATGAGCCGCCTGCTCATTTCAGCCTTAACAAGCTTGAGGATGACTGGACTGCTCTGTCCCAGAAAGAGATGGGCCGTGCGCAATTGATCAATGAGACGATTCGGGAGTAAGTCACTTTGAAGTCAGGCGAAACATGCATACTAATTGGCTCTAGTATCAAAAATTCTCTCCGCAAGTCCTTTGCTGACAAGGCAAACGATTTCGCCATGGCGCTCAAGACTATGCAGATGGCTATCTCAGGCCTTGACGGCGACCTCGAAGATCAATTACACCATGTCAGAAAGCTGAGCAGTAACTTGGCGCCTCTCGACAGATATCTTGAGACGATTCTCGATGTTGAGACTAAGTGCATCGAGGCCAATATCGAGGAAAACGACTTTACTACATATTCATACGACGAACTTGCATACGAACTCACCCTGGTCAAGTCATCTGTGCAGAAGAAACTCGCGTTTTTGGAAAATCAGATGGTGGCACGGAACATGACAAATTTGACGCCCATTCAGCTGGAGGAATTCGAAAGTGTATTCCGCCATTTTGACCGGGACGACTCCAATGCGCTCCAAGAGCTAGAATTCAGCGCGGCCCTGGCATCTCTGGGCCTAGTTTTCTCCGAGGAGGAGATGCACGGTTACTTCTTGGACACGTCTGGTGGCAGAGACGAAGTGACGTTCGAGCAATTCATTCGCTTCATGGTCGACGTGACGGAAGATCAAAACACTGCTGAGCAGGTCTTTCAGTCGTTTCGCGAAGTTGCAGATGGCAAGCCTTACGTTACCGAAATGGACCTCCGACACAGTCTTGTTCCGGATGAGGTTATCGAGCAGCTCAGCGGCATCATGCCAGCACATACGGGACCAGACATGTCTGCTGACCGAGGCATGCCGCAATACGACTATATTTCATTCATGGAGAAGATGATTAACAACCAAAGAGAGAGTGATCAAGTCCCCAGTGGTGTTTTGCAGGACAGAACAAACGTGGGAGATGCAGGCCATCGCAAACGTGGCAAGGCGAATGGCTGGTAGATAAGATGATAGAGACCCTTGACTGTGGGTTGGCTTCCAGGCGGAAGGCATTGTACACTGTAATTATCATTATCGGATGGATATTATTATGCGCATACTGGTGTTGTGATGGAGAGGAAAGACATGACATGTATACATGTATATACTTTTCGATTTTGAACCCTAGTAGTTAGCCAAGTAGCCGGCGTTATTCAACTGGAAAGAGAATCTTTTACGTGATGAAATCGTCAGCGTTGATCACAGTAGCGGGTATGGGGCACGATTTCCGGCCACCGGCGACCGCAAATTGTATACGGAGTGTGTACACTATTTTTGGATGTAAAAGTAAAGCCGGAAGCTTCCTGAGAATTGTTGAAGCGTTTCGATATGACTGTGGCGATGATTGGGTCTCTATTCTCGGCAAACTGCAGCTCGGATGCAGGCCGGGTTCGGAGCGCAGACCCGCCAAAACTAATCGGCGAGAAGGCCGACCGGAGAGCATAAATTTAGCGACATACAACGTTGTCAACGCAGTCATTTGGAAAGCCCAACGTGGCTCTCTGCGCTGACGCGACGTCCATCCGAACCAAATTGACATCCTCAAGAGCCTTACGATGGTACTCCTCGCGCGAATGATCCGGGCGCTGCAGCATCAGAGCTGCCCCCGTGCTGCGTTTGCTGCTGCACTGCCGCGAGCCTGGGTCGCCACCACCGTAACCCGCTGCTTTGCGACGACGCGTTCGCGGCCGATGGCACCTTCGCTGGCTCACAGAGTCGCCAAGCTTACCTCGGAAATGTATCCCGAAATCAAGCGCGACGCCAAATTCGCCCAATTGAACGGGGAGCACGTCGCCTTCTTCCGTGAGCTGCTGGGCGGCGACTCGGCCATCATCGACGGCGTGGGCAGGGACGCTGAGGACGATATGCTCCCGTTCAACGAGGACTGGATGCACAAATACCGCGGGCAAGCACGCCTCGTAGTCAAGCCGAAGACGACGGAGCAGGTCAGCGAGATCCTCAAATACTGCAACGACAGGATGCTGGCGGTGGTGCCGCAAGGCGGCAACACGGGCCTCGTGGGCGGTTCGGTGCCCGTGTTCGACGAGGTTATCATCAGTATGGCGCGCATGAACGAGATTGAGTCCTTCGACGACGTCAGCGGTTCACTGGTGCTCGGCGCAGGCTGCGTGCTTGAGGTGGCAGACCAGTACCTCGCGGAGCGCGGGTACATCTTCCCGCTGGACCTCGGCGCCAAGGGCTCGTGCCAGGTGGGCGGCAACGTCGCAACAAACGCGGGCGGCCTGCGGCTGCTACGCTACGGCAGCCTGCACGGCAGCGTGCTCGGCATGGAGGCGGTGCTGCCCGACGGTACCGTCATGAACGACCTGTGCACGCTGCGTAAGAACAACACAGGCTACGACCTGAAGCAACTCTTCATCGGCGCCGAGGGCACCATCGGCATCATCACCAAGCTGTGTATCCAGTGCCCGCAGCGGTCGCCCGCGGTCAACGTGGCATTCTTGGGGCTCGAGTCGTACGAGATGGCTCAGCGGGCGTTTCGTGCGGCCAAGGGTCAACTATCGGAGATTCTGTCCGCATTTGAGTTGATGGATGGGCTGAGCCAAGAGCTGGTGCACCGTGCCAAGGGGGAGACGATGCCGCTAAAGGGCCAGTTCCCGTTTTACTGCCTGATCGAGACGAGCGGCTCCAACGGCGAGCACGACTACGCGAAGCTTGAGGCCTTCCTAGAGGACGTCATGAGCCAGGAGGTTGTGGCGGACGGCGTGGTCGCGCAGGACGCGACGCAGATCAAGGCGCTGTGGGCGTGGCGCGAGAGCGTGCCCGAGGTCAGCGCACACTGGGGCGGCGTCTACAAGTACGACGTGTCGATTCCGTTGGCTGATATGTATAGCATCGTGCCGGATGTGAACACGCGATTGGCCGAAGCTGGCCTGCTGGGCGACTCGGAGGAGCATCCCGTGCTGGGCTGCGTCGGCTACGGCCACATGGGCGACTCCAACTTGCACCTCAACGTCGTGGTCCGACGGTACGACAAGGCCGTGGAGGCGGTCCTGGAGCCGTACGTGTACGAGTGGATCGAGAAGCGTAGAGGCAGCATCAGTGCGGAGCACGGTCTGGGGCTGGCCAAGAAGAATTACATTCGGTACTCGCGAGACGACACGATAATTGGCTTGATGAAGCAAATTAAGCAGTTATATGACCCCCCCCTCTTTCCTGTGAGCTCTTGTGTCGTCAGCCCTATAGACACCCATGTCCAGACATGATCGTATTCGCCTTGGGGTTAGCTGCACCCTTCTACGCAGGACCTGGTGGGGAAATTACGATGAGGAGGAGGTGGTAGACAAACAGCTAACAATGCGCGTTGCTAGAATGGTATCATGAACCCGTACAAGTACCTATAACGGAGGCCAAGAGGGCTGAGGGCAGGATGAGTCGAGTAGAAGGCTTGAAACGAGAGATACAAGTAGAGAGGGGGCGATGACTCGACAAGGCAGCAACAGGAACATGGCGATCGGCTCGTCAAATGCATAGGCTATATAAATTGTGGTTGCCTGCTGGTTTCCGATTGTACGGATTCGCCCTGGCGGAAGCGCCGGGATGTGGGCGGAAAAAGGAGGGCGTGGCAAATAAAGTTTGTTAAGCAATTAATAAGTCCAAGAGAATCTCGCACTTGATGACAAAGAGTCAGATTTCCTGGTAGCAGACGTGGCATGTTAGTTTGGGTGTGAAGATGACGATCATCTACCATGTATGAAGCACGTTGTCGAGCAGGGGCCCGGGAGGTATGGAGGAGATACGGAGCTTTGCGAGGTGCTTCTTGATTTGATTACTTTTTTTCATTACGTGCTGTCCTGTTGTACTTGGAACGGCCAGCAACTACCAAGGGGTCTTTTTTTCTGGAACGTGCCGGTAAAGTGTCACATTGACCACTTGAACCGGCAGAAGAGTCATCAACTTAAGAGTCGAATGACAAAGAGTTACACCCATGACAGGTTCAACTCCTACCCCCTGCCACCACATTTGCGTAGCGGTATTTAGCATAGGGCGGCGGCGCATGGTAGATGGGGCTGTTTTGTCGTCTACGAAAAACTGCCATTTGCTGGGCGAGGGGCGCTTGCTACATGGGGCAAGGCACCGAGTGACCTGTTGCAATAGAATTAGTTAGTTACGGTCAAGTGTCGCCAAATCTGACAAGCATGTCAGATCGTGCTGCTGAGTCCTCAATTTTTTGTAGTTGATTTCAAATGTTGTTTTTATTGTTTCAAAAGTCGGCATGATATACGCAAGACGACCATGCCAGAAACGGACGCATCAGACTATGCGACGGAAACAAGCAGGCACCAGAATTCGCTATGATGACTATTTCCGTTTTTACGAGGACGCGAGGATAGGATATCCGTCCGATGTCTAAATCGCCCCCAATGCGACCCCGAGGTATCGTTTTCCGTATTGCAATTTAAAGACAGCTTTCTTGCGATCAAGGAGTATGCATAGTAGTTACCATGCCACATCCCAAGTCGTTTTTCTTTCTAAGGGGCATCGAAGGGACAGAAAAAGAGCAGGAAAACTCCAAGACCAACTACCAAGGCGGAATTCAGTCCGCCTGGTTGTCTGCCGTTCCCGAGTCTGCCTCGCCGGCAATGCTGGTTAGACAAGGCTATCGGCTCGTCCACACCCCAGCACAAAAATACTTTGCAAAAACTGGAGAGCGCGGATACTCACTATAAACCTTGTCGACAGCCATTCATCGCCTTCGATTGACGGAAGGCGTGCAGGAAGGCTACCGCGCTAGGCCGGAATTCATTTTGGTGCCTTGACCAATCAAGGCGGCCATCCAGCCTTGTCCGGCGAGGCTTCCAAGGAAGCTGAAGCCTCTCGGCCCAGGCCATTCCATCCGGCCTTGTCGTGGTAGTTGTTATTGGTGGCAGGGAACAGGGGAAGGCTTCCAGATGGCTCCAGCTGGAAACCCACTGGGGCGGCGCAAACCCGGTCTGAAACAATGCAGTCGAAAAAAAAAGACGACATGTTTCTCCTGACGCGGTATTTATCCATGCATCCCGTTTGTGAGTGGTTGCCTTTTTGCTGGGCGGCGTGGTTCGCCCGCTTTAGCGTTCCCGAAATGCCTCCCGCACATCCGGGACTGGGACTCGGTGTCATTTTCCAGTTCAGTGCGGCTTTTCACTATAATAATAGTAATAGTAGTAGTAGTAGTATATCTCATAAAAACATAAAAAAACATGGCTAGGCTAGGACAACGCCCGTACGAGGAGCCCAGAGAAGCACACCCCCCGATCTACAGAGGAAGTAGACCTGACCCAGGCAGTCGGCTGCGGAAGTGGTGTAGTATGCGGTCTGTGTGCCAGCGTGAGAAGGATGGTTTCTTGGCCGTGGAAACGCAAACTACGATCCCAGCCAGACGTGGCGTCTAGCATAGAAACAAGCAAACAGCCCAGGCAACCATGCATGTGAGCGGCAGTCAAGGGTCTTCTCCTTCCTGGAGGGATGAGGAACACTCGGCTGACAAGAAATCGCTGACCAGAAGTGGCAGTTAGTCCGGGCTACTAGAACAGCCAGCAAGGGGGAAACCCTTGCACAAGTGCTGTTTAACATGATTCGCAGTTACCAGATCGAAGCGCTGCCAGTAGTAGGTAGTGTTACTAGCACACCAAAGAGTCGAGAAGGCAGGAGGGGACAAGAAACGGGACAGGGTCGGAGTTAGAGTCAGACTCGTCGCCGGCTCACTCAGCTTGCAACAAGACTCACCCCGACGATCTGGGTGAGCATCTGGCGCATTAGGCTGCTGCCATTTAAGCCAAAGGCTGCGGAGATGCCATGCTACGCTACAGTATCAAAATGGTGTATTCGTAAACAGGGGTGGTTTTTTGTAGGCAGTACGAACTACTTACGGATACTAGTAGTGCCTTTCCCCAGTTGTATACTACTAGTGGAAATAGGTAGTGAGGTACCAACTGTGAACAGAGCGGCAGCCTTCACCTCAAGCTAACAAGACTGGAAGGTGGCATCGGCTAAGGCTAAGTTGATCAAGTAGGTAGATGCAAATGTACAAAGAACGTACTAAAATACCAAGAAGAAAACCATGTGTTGTACTGCGTTCATCAAATCATTTTGAGGTACCAGTGAGGGGGAAGGAGTAGAACTTCTCGTCTCTCTCTACCAACTGCCACCACATACCAGTACAAGCCAGCTCGTGTAATTCCAAAGAGGGATCAGAGGCTTATTAGACACCCCCACTGACGATTCTGAGATGAGCCGCCTGACGGCTGTCATTCGTCCCAGGGTGAGCCAGGGTCAGAGTGGTACCTTCTTCCTTGTTGCCCGGAAGACTGGGTTTGGACAGTGCCAAGATGGTGTTGTTGCTAGTCAAAGCGGTCAGAGTTGGACAAGTCTAATTAGTAACGTGGAAGACAAAGGCGGCAAAAATATTTATCGTGTGACAAAGTGTATCTGGGCCACCGAAAAAAAAAAAAAAAAAAGGCTGACGACACCGCTCGCTGTCCGAGTTAGTCAGTGCTTCCCCTTCCGTTTCGTTTCGTCTCAGTGTAGGTTACTGGTAGTCCCTTCTGAAACGACAACTGGCCATTTCAGTACTCCCCCAGTCCCATTACATCACAGAGTACAGAATACCTGACTGACCTGGGTTTTTGCTTCCTCAGCTACCGTCCGCCCAACTATATTCGTCTTCTAGTGCTTCCGGAGACGTGATACTTTGTACTCACTCATCCATTCCAGACCTCTACCTCAGCTCGCCACGCCCCCCCTTTTCATTCTTGGCTCCTCGTCCAACCGGAGCATTCACCAGACGAATCATTTGCTCAGAGTTTCCTTTAACCATCAGCCCTACGAAACATGCACGCCCACATCATGGTCCGAGGCTCCATCTTGTTCTGCCCATGATCCTGGCAACACGAGGCATGCTAGGATGTGCGGGACGGAGAGACGGCCAGTCACAGACCAGAGCAGATCTCTTTTGCTTTATTAGTTTTTGGCTTGCCTTGTCCATCCATTCGTAATATCAGCATGCATCGTAGTAGTTATCTGGTCCGCTGCACACCCGCCCAACCAGCTGGGGACGGGCTGTTCTACTGTTGTAGCCCCCCCCCCCTCCTGTTGCATCTCCCGCTGTCCGCCTTTCGGCCCCCTGCTGCGTCTGCAATCATTATTATCATCGAGCCTCGCCCGCCAGCAGCCAGCATCAGCTCCACCATCCCACATCCCACATCCCCCGGCAGCCCGGCCCTGGCCCTAGTTCAACGGCGATTCCGGCGGTGGAGGCGGCCGCAAAGGCGCTGGCTGCGCAAGCCATTGGGGGTCAAGCGACGCACAAGAGCACAAGTACGAGCACAAAGCCGAGCACAAGGACGAGCACAAGGACGGGGAGGGTGGTGTGGATGTGGAGGAGAGACAGAAACACAGAAACCAAGCTCACACTTGCGCTGCCCAATTGGCAATCGTCATGGCCCTTTCACCAGCATCATGGCTTACATGCTGGTGGAGTCCCGTGTATAGGTCCCCTAGCTGCCGACGCAATTGCCCAGTCTGTCTCTCTCTCTCTCTTGTCTGCCTTTCTCCTGGGAGGCCCTCGACGCACAGCATTGGCCACCGGCTCGGCTTCCTACATATATAGTCCAGGTCGGTGGCAAATTGCTTAAACCTTTCCCTTCATGTTGAATCCTTGACCAGCTAGACAAGCAAGCAATCCGACCCCATCCCGCCAAAAAGCTAGCTCGTCGACTATCCTCTCCCACAGTGGCGAATCAACTTGCATGCAATATAGCTTGCAAGCAAAACCCACTGACTCGCTCACCATGGTTGGCGTTCCTGGAAAGTATAAGGGTTGTGAAACTTGTCGCCGCCGCCGCGTCACGGTAAGAGAATTCGTTGGCTTGCCCCTTCCCTGCCCTGATATATTCCCGCGCTAGAAGGAGAAAGGAAGAAGTAGTTCCGAGCTTGATCTGGAGATGCTAGCTGAGGGCCGGCCCGTTGTGGCAAACAAACCTCGTCCGCCCACTCAACCAAGCGGCTAACACGAAATCATGTCGCAGTGCACCAATGAGCGTCCACACTGCCGCAAGTGCACAAGCAGCGGCCGAGAGTGCGAGGGCTACGAGCGCGAGCGTGTCTTCATCACCGGCACGCCCGAGGACCGCGGCCGCGTCGCTTCCCACCCCAAGCGCGTCACCTCATCCGGGTCAGGGTCCGGGTCCGGGTCCGGGAGCAAGAAGCAGCAGCTGAAGCAACATTCCAAGTCGCCTCAGCCAAAGCGAGAGCGCTCCGAGTCACACTCGCCCAAGTTTGCCCAGACGCCGCTCAACAACTCGGCCTGGGACGACAATCTAGATCTCTCCCGCGGCGGCAAGAACATTGCCGCCCTGCACACCAGCCTGCATACCGTTGTGCGCTCTCCGGGAGCCGCCCTCTCCGGGAGCAGCTTCGGAATTGCCCTCCCGCCATACTCGCCGATCGAGCTTCACGGTGAACACCACAACGAACATGTGGCCAGCCATGATGCGCCGCTCTGGGTGAGTGCTAAGTGCCTACTCTGCCACCATGGCATCCAAGGAGATGCCCAATCCGCCGGCTACTGTCTCTTCTTGTTCGAGGTCCGTGTTTGACACATTCCCATCCATGGGTATTTAGCTATCTGATGGATGACAAGACTAACTGGATATGTAGCAGGCCTCACCAAGTGCCGACTGGGGACTCGCCTCGGAATCCATGATCAAGCGACTCGGTCCGCTCAGTTTCACCTCCTTCCCGAACCACCAGTTCTTCGTGCGCGTCTATCGCCCCATCGGCGTCTGCCTGGCCGTGCTTAACCGCCGCGAGACCTTCCTCTCCGACTCGGAGTGGACGTCGCTGCCGTGGAAGAATCACCGCAAGTCATCCCTCGATGCCCTCTTCGACATCATGCTGCGGCTGCCGCCCGTCCTTGCGCAGACGGACGCACTCATCCCCCAGACGCCCTCGGTCGAGCGTCGCTATAAGGCCCAGACCCTGCTTCACACGTGCCTGATGATTGAGCGCCAATTTGCCGCCTGGCTCGGCCACTCGATGGGCGACGTCGACCACCTCCGCGCCGTGGAGAGTGCCGGCGCGGCGTCCCTCGGCGCGGCGACCACGTACGAGTTCCACGATGAGCTGACTGCCTTCACCATGCTCTACTACTGGATGTCACAGATAATCTTTCACCGCTGCGTCCTCGATCTTCTTGCCGTTGTCGGACAGCCCGTGCTTGATCCTTACACGGGCATCTGGCTGACCGCTCCACCGCCGTCCGGCAACAACAACATGCAGCTCGACCCTTCTCGATACCACGACGGCCGCGAAATGGCCGCCAAGATCTGCCGCGGGCTGGACTCCGCCCTTAGTCTCACCGCGCAGCCCGACATGCTCGTCGCGCCCATGACCGTCGCCCTTGACTTCTACCACAACCTCCAGATGACATCCGGCGGCGCCGGCGGCTTCGACGGCATGGGAGCGCAGGACGGTGTCTACGAGACCATTGAGCTCGAGCTCTTCCGTACTCGCCTTGTCGCCAAGGGCCAGGGCGTTGCCGACAATCTGCAGGGCCAGATGTGGGACGAGATTGCGCAATACTGAAGCTTGTTTCTCGTTGCCTGACGCGCTCCCTTGTTGGCTTTTGGCATCCCTCTTTCTTCTGAAAAGTACAGCGACATAATATTCTATAATAATAAGCCACCAGGGGCCTAGAGCCGTGACCAAAAAAGCCACCATGCCAACACACATTCCGCTGGACTCGGGCTGTGTAAGGAAGGCATTTATTGATGCATAGCGGGGCTCGGACCTTGTTATCCGTATACAAGTAAAGTAGCCGGAACTACTTACGAATTTGTCTGCTTGGATTGCTAGATTGTCAAGATATTGAACTCTACTTCTTTTTCTATCACCTCTATGGACAAAAGTTTGTAAATTGCTCAGGTATAGAGACTAGGTGAATTGTGCTGCTGATGCTCCGCCGAATTGGCTGCTTTTTACTCCTGATAAGAAAGGCTAAATATGCACAGATTATTCTTTGTTTAGCATTTGAGGAAATGGGAGCAAAGACGAGATGACAGATTAGCAGCGGTTCGTGATACGATTCAGAAACTATATCAATACCGGCGTACGCCAGACCATAAATTCAGCATATATTCAATGAACATAGGTTAAAGTGACTAATAAGGGAAGAGAAAATGACTGGTTAATGTGCATATGGAAAGGAAGATGAACTTCGTGGCTTGAACCACAGTCCAAGGAAGAACGAGACAAAATGGGGTCAATAAGGGGCGTCGGCCTCGTGTAAATCATTACCACCCACACCACACCACATTCCCAGGCCCGAGGGCGAAACCAGAGATTTCATTTCCGTGGCAAGTGCTAAGGCTCAGCTCGGTGTCTTGCTGACTGACGACGTGCGCGACGCGTTGATGACGACAAGTGGTCCCTTAACGCTGACCAGCGGACCGCGTCCGCCACTGACACGGATGTTGGCGCCGGACGTGCTGGTGCTGACGCGGCCGTCCGACTGTGCGGCGGCCGCGCACGAGAAGAGGCTGCAGAAGACGGCCGTGGAGCCGGACGTGCGGTTGTTGAGCGCGGCGCTGCCGACGCCGCCGCCGCCGAGGAAGCCGTTGGCCACAGAGACGGCGTCGTTGCCGACGGCGCTCTCGCCGCCTGAGTCGCTGTCGCCCTCGAGGAGGTCACCGGGGATGAGGTCCTCGTCGTCGTCGTCGTCGGTGTCGGTGTCGTCATCCTCAGGGGGATCGACGGGACCGTCGTCGGCGACACCTCGGGTACCATCCTGACGAGCCGCAATATTCTCGCCGTCTGGGATATCGGAGTAGCTTTTAGGAGTTTGTGATGTCAGGCCGTTTTGTGAAGGCAGGACC
The DNA here is from genome assembly GCF_001636725.1 of Cordyceps fumosorosea ARSEF 2679. NCBI lineage: Eukaryota > Fungi > Ascomycota > Sordariomycetes > Hypocreales > Cordycipitaceae > Cordyceps > Cordyceps fumosorosea. The sequence continues at coordinate 40,417 of NW_017387307.1, read as the reverse complement.
ACGGGCGCGGCGATGGCGAGCAGCCCCAGAACCGCCACGCCGAAATGGGACGTGAGAAAATGCATGGTCGACAGTAATGATGAGAGCCTAATGGGGTTAATGCACTTACTATCGGTGAAGGCACCGTCTCATCGTCGCTTTATACCCAAGTAACACGGCGAGCACTCAAAGGTTGGTAAAGCCACACTTAGTAATTTTGTATCATTCGCGCCGAAGTCATACCATAGTTTCATATGCACAAATCAGGAAATCAGCGCTCAGAAACGCGAACTCTCCCCTGACTTTAATTTAGTTGAACCGCTGACCTATACCTCACTCGGTTAGCAGTCTGCCTTGTAAAGAGGACGCCGTCTGCGCCGTTCCCGTCACCTTTTACTGGGGAAAAGGCTCTCACTTCAACTGCCGTTCCTCACGCGAGACGCAACTGTGATCACTGCATACATCACTACCTATTTCGTATGCTCAGGCGATCTAGATTGCATTAGAGTCCGTGCTCGGCCGGTAGCAGCATCCGAGACATTGGTAACTGGTACCTGACTCGACCAAGTGAAGAGCCATGTGACGTTCAGTAACGTATGACTACTTAGTACCAAGTTTTTTTTTTAGCACAGAATCGATGGAGGGAGAAAACCCGCATCCATCTGGTCAGCATACCCCGGCAATCACCAAGTCAATAGTCGCGATATACTTCCCCGCTTGTCACGTCGCGTGATGACGCAACGCTTTGTACGCGATGCTACTTTATAACTATTCATAAATTCTCCTGGCGATTTCGATTTCGAGTCTACTGCCACCTCTGAGACTTCATCGACGAGCCGAAAGCCTACCGAGTCGCTCTCATCCACCCCGAGGGCAAACTCCAAGCCCATCATGTTTTATCTTGTACTCTACACTTTGGAGCCTACCTCGGTCCGGGATAGGCCTCCATCGCGTCTAACTTGTCCTGAATTTCTACCGGTTGCTTCTGTCACACGACGAGCGATGCCAGAAAGCAGCCTCCAGACACGCCGATAGACACCTGCATAATATTGGCAAAGGCGGCGACCTACGCACCCTGGTCGAGAAGCAGCTGAGGGGCTGTGAAGGAGCTCACGGACAGCGGAGACTGATCAAAGGCACTCAGCTGCTCAGGCGTGAACGCGCCGTGCAGCCCCCGAGTAAATCGCGTGTGCAGCAGGATGAAGCCAACTGCCGACCCGATGCTCGCCCCCGGGATCCTCATCAAAGCGATAACACCCTAAGCGACTGCTGCAAACATCAATATTATCTATTAGTCATGGCGTAGCAGTCGGAAAGGGGTACTTGGGGCTCACATGCCGTGATTTTCCATGTCCGAGTAAAAGGGTGGCCAGCAGCATCGTGGTGGCTATGCTCATACCCGCGCCGAGGCCGAGAATGGCGAGATAACCCCTCTCCTGTGGGAGAGACGAGTCGGATTTGAGGATCCGGGTCAACAAGGCGGACGCAACGAACATGAGGAGGCTTGATATGGTGAGCGCCCAAAACGTCAAGTTTTTCTTGTGGGAGACGATGCCGGCAGCGGCGGCGCCGATGGCACAGCTACCAAGGAGTGGCAGCAGCAGGAGTCTGGATTGGACGGCATAGTACAGCTCACGTACTTGTGCGCGGATTTTCAGGTGTAGAATAGCAACGGAAAGCACGTAGCTCGCCGGTACCGTGTCGCTATCAATGTCTGATTCCGGCTCGAGTCGAGTCATGCTTGGTCGGGTTTATGAGTACACGAGAGCCGCGAGCAAGATCTTATGCGAAAGAATCCCCCAAGGGAGTTGGGCGAGCATGTTTTCCGAGTGAGGAGTCTTGAAGATGTGCCGCTGCCACGCCACGAGGCAAATCCAGGTGACCACTGATAGAACGGGAAGGTAGTTGGTCGTTGGACTGAACCATGTGTACACTCCAATCGACGCCTCGTTAGGAATAAAGATTGGAATGGTGACACCGGCACATGGACCCTCAGGAGAGCTGTCAGTCCATTGACTTGGAATATTGAGTAGATGTTGAGGTACCTGATCCAAAAAGTCAACCGCCGTCCCGCATGGGCAGCGAGCAGCCCGCGACCATGGGCCCAGCCATGCCGGCGAGCGCGATGACGGTGCCAACGACGGCGAACATGAGCACGATGAGCCGCGGCAGCATCATCTCGAAGTAGACGACCAGCGAGGTCGTGTAGCGGCCCGACGACGCTCCGGCGAGCCTGCTGCAGGGTAACTGCTCAGCATTTTGTGCCCTCGGCATATGGGGGCCTTAGCAGACGTGGTACTAGATGCAAGTAGTTTGCATCGTCTCTGTATTGGGGTTTCCTGTTAGCTATGGTGCCGAATTGAAGGAATTACCCGATACTGCGCAATTTGCATCTATTAGTAGGTAGGCAGTGGTGGTTGCGCGACCAGCACGACGTGTCACGACGTGGCGTACGCGGATTCATCACCAAGAGCAAGTTAGAGGTCATGACAGCAGCGCAAACGCCACTCTCTGCTCCAAGCAGTTATTAATCAAATGCAATGACTAGCGACGGCTAAGTAAACTCTCTCACCATTAACTAAATAAATCACCCCGATGTCTGGCACAATGCCGTGCTGGTTTTAGGAAAGTGCACTATCGGGCAAAACCCCGGCTAAGCTAACTCCTCTTGTACTCTATTAGGTCAGCACCGTGCCAGCCGCCGCATCGGTAGGCTGCAACTCTGACGAAGCTCCGCTGACGAGCTCCCTTCTGGTATGCCAGCTCTCGAACTCGTGCAGCAAACGACTATTATCTACATCTTCCAATCTGCCGTCCATAATACCACTCGTCTTGCGCGCAATCCCAGTCAAGTCGAGAAAAATCCAACTACATATCCAATGGCTTCAGGTTATGACAGAGCTCTGTCGGGTACGTAATTAGATCAGACATATCGGCCCTCTCTGGGCTTGAAGCTAACCACCATAATAGTGTTCAGGTAACGACAACCGCCCCGAAGGTTCGTCGGATTGCGCTTTGTTCTAACGTTGATATTAGTCCCGATGGACATGTTTTCCAGGTCGAGTATGCTGGTGAAGCTGTCAAGCGAGGTGAGCAGCCGCCTTCGCGCCGTCGCACGACCCCGGACAAGTACTGACTACTCCCTTTTGCAGGAACCTGCGCTGTTGGGGTCAAAGGCCAAGACGTCGTTGTGCTTGGCTGCGAGAAGCGCTCTGCTATGAAGCTCCAAGATACCCGAATTACCCCCTCCAAGATTCAAGTTCTCGACAACCACGTTGCCCTTGCCTTCGCCGGACTCAACGCCGACGCCCGAATTCTAGTCGATAAGGCCCGTCTAGAGGCCCAGTCGCACAGACTGACTGTGGAGGACCCTGCTACCATCGAATACATTACAAAATACGTCGCCGGCGTGCAGCAACGGTACACCCAGGCTGGCGGTGTCCGCCCGTTCGGCATTAGCACCATGGTTGTGGGCTTCGATAAGAATAGCAAGGTCCCTCGCCTCTATCAGACTGAGCCGTCGGGCATCTACTCTGCCTGGAAGGCGAATGCCATTGGCCGCTCCAGCAAGACCGTCCGCGAGTTCTTGGAACGCAACTACAAGGAGGAGATGAATCGGGAGGCTACTATCCGCCTGGCCATTAAGTCCCTCCTGGAAGTTGTGCAAACAGGAGCCAAGAATATTGAGATCGCCCTGATGGCTCCCGGAGCCACTATCGAGATGCTCCCCACGGAAGAGATCGAGCGTTACGTCAAGGAGATTGAGCAGGAGAAGCAGGAGGAGGCTGCTAAGAAGAAGACTGGTCGCGCTCCCGCCATCAGCGGCACAGCTATCCCGACAAGAAGCCAGGATGACTCCGCCGCTGAGTAATGGAGAGGACCAAACGAAGCTCTTGGTTAGACAGGTATCGAGTGGGTAGCTCTTTACCGCTGTTGATAGAACTAGGTCACTGTATCAACACGTTATCCAAGTACTTGCTGTTTAAATCAAGCCCTGAATAATGCTGAAGTAAAAGCGCCGCAATGTGCGCCCCGGAACGGTATGGGCCCCAATGCCAAGATGACATTCCCCTTGTAAATTCTTAACAAGAGCGAAAGTATATGTATTAATAGTCTTCTAGCCGAGCTTATTCGCGTCCTCATCTGGGTCAAACATCGACCGTAGAATGGGTTTGCCTCGCACTCGGTCGTCTTTAAGGAGTTTATTATTAATTCGGGTATCATCACTCTCTATTGTGAGTGCTGGTTTGGCGATCTTGGCCTCAATGACAAAGTGGTTATCGCAGTGCGGGCAGTATTCGTCGCTCTCCTCGAACTCTTGGGTATCTTTGCGGAAGCACTTCTTGCATTTTTTGCAGGCAAAAGTCATGTCGAATGACTGCTGAAGCGGGTGTTTCTCTTGTTCAGCGTGGCACTCTGCACAGTCGAACCACTTGCGGCCTGGACAAAGCAGGGTAAACAGGTCAGTTCGGAACATTAGGTACGGGCAGAGTGGCGGAACGTCATACAGCAGGGAGATCGGATGGCAACCTGCGCGTTGAGAATGTGCTTGCTATTTGGCCGTTAGAGCTGCCAGGAACATTCTATTACGCAGTAATTTCTCTTACCACATGGCTGTAGAGGTCTCAGCATTGAAAAGAAAAGAAGTATGATAGGTAGAAAATTCAATCATCACCAAAACGGTGCCATAACCTTGGAGGGGCTACCCAGCGTCACCCCAAGGCTGCGAGCACGTTTAGTCAGCGCTCGTCTGACTAGGTACTAAGATGCTAACAGATTCACGCCAATGCGCCTCGCCACCTTATAACCCATAATCATCCACAACATTCACGCTCGCCAACACATCGGCGGCGCGAAGAGGTCCACGCATAGTTGCTTGTTCGCTGCCGCCCGTCTTTCAAGGCATCCATATCACAACAATGCCTCCCAAGCGGAAAGCGATCAGCAACGTGCAGGGGGGGGCCAAAACCGGGCGGACATCACGCATGAGCACACCCGGACTTGCGACGCCTCGCAGCATCGGTAGTAACGATGAAAACGAGGAAGACGACGCACCGATCGATGAAGTTCTCGAGCGCGACATCGACAAGAACATAGACCGCTTCTCTCTTAATCGATACCAGAAGCGACACAACATTAAAGACCCGATTCCGCACATCTTTGGTGACAATGATTACTCGTATCTTGTCCTTAAAAAGGACCACCGAAATAGACCTCTATGGATCGATCCTCAAAAGGGTCGCATCATTCTGGAAAGCTTTAGCCCGTTGGCCGAGCAAGCGCAAGACTTCCTTGTTACTATTTCCGAACCTTTGTCGCGACCGACCTTTATGCACGAATACGCCCTCACCATGCACAGTCTGTACGCTGCTGTGTCTGTAGGCCTATCTCCGACGGATATCATCAATACTCTCGAGAGATTTCTCAAGACACCACTGCCCGACGAAATTCGAGCGTTCATCACCAGCTGCACACAAACCTACGGTAAAGTCAAGCTTGTGTTGAAAAATACCAAGTATTACGTCGAAAGTCCCGACCCGGCGATGCTGCAAATGCTACTGAAGAACCCTAAAATCGGTCCGCTCCGTGTCCAGGGGACGGAGGAGATTACAACCACGACAGCGCCCAAGATTGGGGGGTTGGTAATTCCCGGCACTAAGAATGCAGCGGGCGTCAGACAGGCAAACACGAGCGAGAACGAACAACAATCCGCGCACCAGGAAGTCAAATCAAGGCTGGACGACGACGATGACGACGACCAAGAAGTAACGCACGCTTTTGAAATCGCAGATAAGGACGTTGAGACAGTGCAGAAGGAATGCCTCAACCTGGGTTATCCGGTTCTTGAAGAATACGACTTTCGACGCGATGAGGCAAACCCTAATCTCGATATCGATCTCCGACCCGGTACTCAAATTCGACCTTACCAAGAAAAAAGCTTAAGCAAGATGTTTGGTAACGGCAGAGCCAAGAGTGGTCTCATCGTTCTGCCGTGTGGTGCCGGCAAGACCTTGGTCGGCATTACAGCTGCGTGTACCATCCAGAAGGGAGTGATTGTGCTTTGCACCAGCTCCATGTCGGTTGTGCAGTGGCGAAACGAATTCTTGAAGTGGTCTAACATCAACCCTGATGATATTGTGGCTTTCACATCTGATTCGAAGGGCTCCGTCTTCACTGGCAGTACTGGTATTATTGTCACTACGTACTCTATGGTCACACAATCGCGAGCGCGTTCCTATGATGCGGAAAAGATGATGAAGTTTCTTACTGGAAGAGAATGGGGCCTTATGTTGCTCGACGAAGTGCACGTCGTGCCAGCAAACATCTTTCGAAGGGTTACTTCTTCCATTAAGACACATTCCAAGCTCGGCTTAACTGCCACGTTGCTTCGAGAGGATGACAAGATCTCGGATCTCAACTTCCTCATTGGCCCGAAGCTTTTTGAAGCAAACTGGATGGAGCTCTCAAAGCAAGGGCATATTGCTCGCGTGCAGTGTGCGGAGGTCTGGTGCGCAATGCCGACCGAGTTCTATGACGAATATCTTCGTGCACCATCCCGCAAGAAGAACTTGCTCTACATTATGAACCCGCGCAAATTCCAGGCCTGCCAATACCTTATAAACTACCATGAGTCCCGTGGAGATAAGATTATTGTCTTTTCTGACAATGTATATGCTCTCAAGGCTTACGCACTCAAGCTTGGCAAAGCCTTCATCTACGGCGGCACAGGACAAGCGGAGCGACTCAAGGTATTGGAAAATTTTCAACATAATCCGCTGGTGAACACGCTTTTTCTATCAAAGATTGGCGATACCTCTCTCGACTTGCCCGAAGCCACATGCCTTATCCAAATTTCATCGCATTACGGTTCTCGACGTCAAGAGGCGCAGCGCCTTGGGCGAATTCTACGAGCCAAAAGACGCAACGACGAGGGCTTCAATGCATTTTTCTATTCGCTGGTCTCTAAAGATACACAAGAAATGTACTTTTCGTCAAAGAGGCAGGCTTTCCTCGTCGATCAGGGCTATGCGTTCAAAGTCATTACCCAGCTAGCAAACATAGAACAGACGCCGGGACTGGCGTTTGCAACCGCCTCGGAGCGTCGAGAGTTGCTACAGAAAGTGCTGGTCGAGAACGAGGGCGCCGAAGATGAGGACATTACAGATGATTTGTTTCATAGCGGCAACATGGGACGGGCTAAGAAGAAGGTCCGGCGAACTGCAGGCACGCTGGGCGAGCTTAGCGGTGGCCAGGACATGGCCTACATTGAGCAGAACAAGAAGGTCAACCAAGGCCTCAAGAAGAAGGGCAAAAAGGAGAGCAATGCCTTCTTCAAAAAGATCAACAGAGAGAATGCTCGCCGTGCCGCCGGGGAATAAGGCGTGGCGTGCTACGTGGGCAACAGCATTGCATTGGCTCGGGGAAACCCTAGGTTCTTGGATTCGGCGTTTTTCTACGGTTTGCTTTTCTAACACCATTTGCACTAGACTGGTTCATATGGTACCTAGCTGCAACTGTGCTGTCAAACTGATAGGCGCCTCATGTTTTCTTTGCTATTTTCTAGTGGCACGGGACTTGTTCGCATAAAGGCAAAGCGGGATATTACTATACACAAATCGTTTACTAACGAATCAAATATTATGAGGACCATCTTTATGTTTTCCGTCTGGTCAAGCTGAGGCCATGGTTGGCAGCAGAGCGATAATCCTGGTCGATTCGTGCTGATCAAGTCTCAGTTACCAGCAGCATGTCATGTACATAGAGCTGCGCGACGGACAGACTGTGCATGCATGCAGTGAATGCAGTCACACTATTGTCTGCAGGTGCAGCGCCATTGTCCTGCAATCTTTTTCACCCAAGTGCGCCTCGGTGATCAATATCTCGCTGTTGACTGCGACAGGGAGGCCTGCGCTCCAACGTGGATGGCTGTTAATAATAGGTACATAAGTGGCTGAGCCCCCTGCAAGCGCAAATTGACGTTTTTTTTGAGGAGACAAAGGCCTGATAGACACAGTTTACCGAGTAGAAAAGAGTAGCAAAGCCGGGCTGTGCTTGGGGTGCAGCAGAGCCCTGGCATTCCTGAATGTGACGGAGGTCCACGAATCTTTCTCAATTGAAGCCATGTCGGAGCTGATGATCTTGGTGCGCCCCAATAAGTAGATTGTCATTATTCAGAGCTCATGGTAAATAACCGCTTACTGTCGTTCATATGTCCGAAGATACTGCGAAGTGTCGCCTGGTGTGATATACACTGGAATCCTTGTATTTTTTCCCAACTGCCGTAATGCTAGAGACTGCGGCCTTGCTGCGGTTTGTGAGACCTGTATGCTTCCACCGCATACGGTATATTTCCACGGGGGTGGATTAAATATAATAGGCAGTGTGAATGTACGATGACGGTTGGGTGTGTGATGGGAAGCCGCGTGAAGCCGCGCGCTGGTGGCTGAGGCCACTGACACGCCTCATCATGACTCTCTAAAGACACCGGCACTTTCTCGGATTTGAAATCATCTGATTTTGGATAGTAGTTGAACCTTCATCAGTGACGCATTGACAGATGACGTTATGGTGGGGGGGAGGCTGGTGATATCCTGGCTGGACGAACAAATACCGCATCAGAGCGAGTAGGGCTATGGTTCTTCTTTTTCTTCTTCTTTTTTTTTTTTTGGTTTTGTTTTATTTTATTAATCAGTTTTAAATTAAGGCTGCCTTTGTCTTCCGTCTTTTCTATATTTCTGATGGAGAACAGATCACCAGAGTGCAGCGAGCAAACCGGTGAGGAGCGAGTTGTGCATTGCATCTGAGGGTTAGCCATTAGTTTGTCATCATGGTAACTAACAAGTCACGCCACCCTGGGTCATTGGCTGCCGATCGAGCAGCTTAAATAAATGATAATATAGACAAATTGTTTTAGAGAAAATTGAGTGAAAAGTATTAAGCCAGAAAAAGAGAAAAGGAACGTACAGCAGCTGGTGTTCGCTGGTGTTCGCTGGTCGTCACTAAGCCAACTTCTAATTTACCGGTCAATGGCTTGATTTCAGCGGCGCAAACGGCACGCGGTATTTTCACACTGCCTATAGCTACAATAAAACTGTGTTATACTCAAATCTCTGGTCATAACAGCTCTGGGCCAAACCTCTCATCTGTATGCACACTACGGTACTATAGAGTTAAGAAGATAGAGTAGCCATAGAGTTCACATAACCAGATAAAAACGGCTATCGGAAAAGTCGGTTGGTCAAGCAATATGTCCTAACTATGACTGATTGTAAAGGTAGATAAACATCGTGGTCAATAGAGGTCGCCGAATTGATCTCCTGATCTTTCAGTAGTGGTCCGGGGACCAACCAACCTGTCCAATGCAGAGATGCTTCCAACTTCTCGAAGGCGCGAGTTGCTTCCTACAGATCTGCAACAGTGGAGTAACGAGCGGGAATGCTGTCGTTGCAAAATTACTTGTTTCGCACTCTTTGCATGGATTTAGCGACGGGCTGTAATAATATTTGCCTATTATTACTTTACTAATAAAAAATAAGGAAAAGTATAGAAACTACTATTAGCCTTAGTCTTATACTAATATAATAGTAGACTAAATATAGTTAACTCTATCCACTAAGCTAGTACTAGTATAATATAATAAAGAGTTAGTAGTTAATACTAAAGACTATACTTAAAAAGTAAAGAATAAGTTACTACTAAAGGTAATAATAGTAGTTAATAAGGCCCTCTAGACTAATACTATAGTGGCTATATAGTAGCTCCTATTAGAGGATATTATCCTTTTATTCTATAATAGTATAAAAGAATATACTAAAGATAATTAGTAAGTAAAAATAATATTTAGTATAAAAGTAATAATAGTCTACTATATATATACTATAGTGGTTAAAGTAATACTAATAAAGGAGATCCTTTAAGACACTTTAGGACTAATAAATATACTATTAGTATTTAATAAAGTAGAAATAGTCTCTACTAAAGTAGTGTCTTTAAACTAGAGTTAGAATAAAAGTATTACTAGTTATTAGTATATATAATATAGAAATAATAAACTAACTCTATAAGAAAAGAGTATACTTTAACTCTTAAGTATTCTAATATAAACTCTATATAAAGATAGTATAGCCCTTATAGTACTTTTAGTACTATAGATTTAATTATATTAAGAAATTCTATACTAATAATAAGTAATATAGTTAGTATATATACTATACTTATAATAATAGTAAAAACTACTTAGTCTAAGAAGACTTTACTAAAGAAAGATATTTAAACTATAATAAAGGTGTTACGAATGCTGCAGGACGTGCAGGCGGGGCTGAGAGAGGCAAGGCGAAGGCTTGTCACACTAGCCACCAAAAAGACAGGAGATCACGTGATCTCCCCGGGATCGAGGACTCGAGCCATCGAGCCATCGATCCAGGAATAGGATCTAGGGGATCGAAGGTCGAGCCTTCCGATCCAGAGTTACAGTAGAGGGATAGACAAGTACTTAAGGAGGAGGTATTCCCATAGCTAGGTAGTCTAGATCTCTACTGATCAATCTAAGCAATAGTTCTACTATTGGGAGTAATCTCCTAAACGTGACTCAAGCTACGATACTGCTCATCTGCACCTGTGGTGCATTCAACCTGACTCACTTCCTAAGAAACAGATTTACTGTGGATTAGAGAAGAGCCACCGTTACAAAAGGTTACTTAGTATAAACTTAGGCCTACTTTATTATAGAGTAGAACTAAGTAAGAGTTAATAAAGTATATTAATACTACTTTACTTACTTTAAAATATATAATACTATTAATAATAGAGCTTTATAGTTACTTAGAGTCTCTTCTTTAAAGAAGAGGACTATAAATAGTCTATAACTAAAAGACTACCTACTTAGTACTAAGTCTACTAAGAGACTCTTCCTCTACTAAATAAATATACTTAACTTTAAATATAATTAAAACTAAAACACTATTAAGTAATTTAACTTAATATAGATTATATACTAAAATATACTTACCTTTAATCTAGTCTTAAGACTTATTACTTTAATTATAAGGTTTTAATTACTCTAAAGACTAACTATACTATTAATAAATATAATCCCCCCCCCCCCTCTAATTTAAGTAACTATAATACTACTTTAGAATACCTTTATACTAGTCTAGTCTAAATAAATAAATAAAGATCCTTTTATAGAATATCTATAATAATAATAATATTAGATTAACTTTCTACTCTATAAATAGACTAGATATACTAATAATATAGGAGATTATACTAGACTAATAGGACTAATTAAAATATAATACTAGCTTAATCCTAATCTATAGTTAGTTTACTTTTTAAGTAGAGAGTTAGTTTAAATATATAAAGTATATATAAATAGTTATTATAGTATAAGTTATATTAGAAGATATCTCCTAATAGTAGAACTATTACTTAGATTAATTAGTAGAGATTTAGACTATTTAACTATAAGAATACCTCCTCCTTAAGTACTTATCTACCTCTCTACTATAACTCTAGATTAAAAGGTTTAACTTTTAATCCTTTAGATCCTATTCTTAGATTAATAGCTTAATAACTTAAGTCTTTAATCCTAAAGAGGTTATATAACCTTTTATCCTTTTAGTAGCTAGTATAATAAGCCTTATTCTACTTTATTTAACCTTATTTATATATCTTTTAATATTTATAATATAATACTCTTTTTTTAATAGTTTTATCCTTAAGACTATTAAAATAAACTATTTAAATAATAAATAGTTTTCTTTTTT